>NC_079293.1:84807500-85432500 GCF_023638135.1 Falco biarmicus
TTGCTGGACTCACTCCAGCTCTGTGGAGGTACCTACTTCTTTCCATTAATTACAGAGGGAAGGCAGAGTGCTAGCTTAGGCTAGACAACTAACGGTTAGACAGCAAATATTCTGTAAATTAAACCCAGGCCACTTTCAGTTCTATACTGTGTAAGTATTTCTAGGCCCTTGCTAAAGGGACAGCGTGCTGAAAGCCACTCAGTTCTCAAATCTTCCCAAGGCCAGCTTGCTATTGACTGAGATACTGCTACGAACTGGCTACACATCCAAAAACTCCATATCCTACATTATCTTGTTCTAAAAAGAATATAGATACATTATTGTGCTGAATCAGATTTCGTGCTGATGAACCAAAGACTAGTTTTAATGCTTCCTCACCTATACAGATTTAAATTTTTAAAGGTAGTCTGCAAAGGTTGAAAGAATGAAGGCTTAAGTTTACACAGGAACAGAATTAAGTAGCTCATGAAATTCAATACTTCTTACAATTCTTTGTTACAAATTAACCTCTAAAAGCTAGTAAGTCAAGCCTGTAAGACATTAGAGTTAACCCTTCCCCCACCATATTTCCCTCTCTATTGCTATTATTCTTTAACTCAGTATCACCTTCAAATAGATTCGCCTAGGCCTTTTGGGAAAAGAGGTTGGAGACAATCTTCAATGGCATTCAAATCAAACTGACTCTCACATGGAATTACTAATGCTGACCCAAAGTCTTTTCATGCTAACTCTAAAAAAAACCCCTAAAGGTAAGACTTCCAACATTACTATTTTTTCAGTCTTCTCTCCAAACATTTTCTTTGAACCAATTTAAACTAGCAACTGTCTACCAAGTTTAATTGCATTTCCTTCAATTTCATATGCCTCTGCATATAAGCAAAAAACATTATGGAAAAACTGAGTGATTCACATCGTAATTGTTCATTGGACTTTCAGAGAACTACAGTAGCAACATCACTACAAATGTTGATATGTAATCACAGATACATTATGACGTACATGGAGTAGTTTAAAAAAAATATCAATGCAATCAGAAATCATTGAGAAGATTTATAATCAAGATTTTGCCTCACATTGGTGCTGACATTTGTCTCTTAGATATTAATCCTTTTTCCCCATCCCCCACATATAACAAAATATTTACCTTTAGAAAATAAAAACCCCTTCAGAGCAGGCTTATTAGGTGTGCTTTCATCGTACATTAGGGGAGCGTGCTCCACTGTATAAGTAAATATTGTCTCAAAGTAAACACCTCACACAAGTGTACTGACTGTATTTCACTTCTGCTTTATGATTTGTTCCGAACATGGAGGCCCATTTGCTGCCTCCTCTACAAGGATTAAGCTGCAATCAAGGTGAGACAGCAGGTTGGGGGTGGTAAGTGCCACAAGCCTTCCTCGTTTCTCATAAAAAAAAAATGATCAAAAGTGGACAAGAATGCTATAGTGAGCACATTATCACATGCACAACCCATTCTACAGTAACATCTCTGGCTTAATTTATATTAAAAAAACACTTTCATACTTCAAGAAACAGGAAATATTTCAGTTCTGAACTTGACTTTCCATTTCATAGGAAATGGCTTATTCTTTCACTTTCTCCACTGCTTTTTGGTAACCCCCAAAGCAGCATCCTGAAGACCAAGACACGCTGATCTGTTCCTGAAGTTATTACAGGTGCTACTGCGAGCACATTCCCAATTCCGCACATAGCGTGATGGCTTTTCTTAAATAACCTAACAAATCCGTATGATGTCTGATCCTTTTGGTACCACTGTCACCCACCAGCATGAAACATACACCTACAAAATATTTAGCACCACCACCTGCAGGCAGCTCTTTTCAGCAGCTCTCTTCCCAAACCACCTCTCTCGTCACACTAGTGGTACCTACAGCAAGGACAGATGTCCCAGGCCTACAACAGGCAGGAAGGGAATGAACCTGATTGTTTAGGTTGGACTCAATGATCTTAAAGGTCTTTTCCAACCTAAATGATTCCATGTTTCCTCTACATCATCACTACAATGTTGATTATAATTGTTCTGAGCAAGGTAGAAGAGTGCTCAAAACACTCCAGGTTCCTTGCTTACTCACCCGTGGCCACATCTCCCAGTCAGATGGCAGCACCTGTTATTTTTTCAATATATCCACAGAATCAAAACCTCAGTGACACGGTACTGTTCAACCCCCAGAGAGCACTGCAAAGATTACATTAATAAATATCCACAGAAACTTGCTTTGCTCTTCCTGCCCTCCAAAGAGAAGAGGAGACAAGTTATTTTAGTTTTAAATAGATCTCCAAAATTGAAGAAGCGTGGCCAGAAGCTCTAAAGACCCACAAATAAAACTGTCAATTTTTATCACTCTGGTAATTAAAAAAAATATATATATATAGTTTACAGCATTTGTTTCATCAGTGTTTCTAAGTTGTTAGGGTTGGAGAAACAGTACACAAAATATGTTAATATTTGCCTATAAATCAAAACCAATGATCTAGATTAGAATTATCTATTAGAACTTCCACTAGTTTATGTGAAAACTTGCTTAATTTTCTTATTTTAAAAACCATTCACACAGAAATGCATGATGCCCCTGTGATTACTATGTCACATGGAAAGCCACAACCACGGCAAGTCTGTGAGGTGTAGGGAGAAACAGATGAAATATTTCAGACTTAGGCTTAAAGATTACTTTCTATCATGCATTTTTAAAGTTCTTAAGACTTCTCCAAGGGGTCAGGTTGATAGGCTGATTTATTTCAATCAGAAAATATACACAGTTTCACATTCAAAGGATATCAAAGGATACATGGAACTCAAATCTCAGCATGGTCTCTCTTTCCACTTGAGATACTTTATTTCATTGAAGACTGAACTTTCAAGTTCAGAAAATTGTCAAAAGGGACACTGAATAAATGAATCTTTCTGGTGTTGATGGTGCTAAGGGAGGAGCGTAGCAATATCCCTTGGGCAAATTCTGTTCATTCTTTTTTTTCCCCCCTACACAATTCTACAGATAGTCTGGCTCTCAGAAAGGAAAATTGTCTTTATACGTCAGTTGTAAAGCAGCCAGCAACTCAACAAATACAATGTAAAACCAGGAAAAACATTCTTGATTTTTCTAGCCATTTGACAAGAAGAACTGCTGCATCTTTTAAAGATAAAAGTGATTTTAACAGGAATTAAAACCTGACAGAGCAGTCCCCTCAAAGAAGGCCACAGGTTCACTGATGCAGAAGTTTCATTTTTCAAATTACTCTTATGCTAGCTAAAAATTACTACAGCATGATTTATACTGGAATTAGAAGAGTTTTATTTTCTTCTAATTCTCAGGAAATACACAGTTATCCCAGAAAGCACTTAAATAGTAGATTCATTGTGAATGATTTATGTACTTTGTAGAAGCACGACACAGAGTTCACCACAATGCTAACTTTGCACGGTTCCAGTCTGGGCTGTTCAAGGAACTCTGAAGATTTCCATCACCCTTGAACAGCGTGGCTCCTTGGTAAGTATCAAGTGCTGACTGACCTGTTATTTTTACAGAAATAATTAGCTTACAGTTTGTACAAATACAAAGCAATTAAATAAGAAAAACTACTGTTACTTTTCATTGCATCAACATTTCAACTTAATATACACCTTACCCAGGGGATATTTTTGTGCTGTATTTTTTGGCACAATCAACTCTGAAAGATCCACCAAATATCAGATATAGCTGTCCTCTTTCTCTCAAAAGCCAGCCTCTCCTAATCTTCTGCTACACAGAAACAAAGCAGGATCTACTCTGACACAGGGTAATCACGGGCTGAATCTCTATTTATACATATGCAAAGTTCATATCAGCAGACTCAAATTCTGGCAACAAAGCGTCAAACTCAACAATGTGGCAGTCAGCAAGGACAAATACTGAAATTCAACACTAATCGGAAGGAAGAAAGCCAAACAATACTGAAACAAGTGGCGGTGCCTGTTGCCAATTACACGGCAGAGACAGAACACTACATATGAATTGTTGTCCCAAGTCTACAAACACGGCTTGCCCCAACTCTCTACCATGGGTTTACTTTCCTGTAGTAGGAGTTTTACTGCTGAAACACTGAGCGCTCACACCAACGGAGTCTGCCTTCAATTTTTGATCCAGGTGCAGCTAACCTGCAGGGCACAAGGGGCCAGACAGCATCCTCGAGCGCGTGTGGGAAGGAGAGAATATTCCAGCACACCAAATGGGGGAAAGTTGACAGGTTGATGGTGCAGCTGTCACTTTGAATCAACAGTGAATGGAGAAGCTCTGTCAGTTGAGTTAATAGGCACATGTACATACAGTATCAACCTATATAACAAGGAGGCGAGAGAAGTAGGGACAAAACTGTAACTGCTAAAGACAGCACCAAAGACAGTATGAACTTTGCTACCAGGTAATTATACTCTGCAGAAGCACCACCACCTGAGATCGTTAACAGAGTAAGAGGCCGAGCTCAAACCTAAAGTGAGCATAAGCAACTAATCCAGCCAAGTAACTGTCACACTTTGAATGAAGAGCAGCTAAATAAATATTTAGGAGACAGAAAACACTAGTCACCAAAGAAAAGTGCGTTTCCACAGACAGCTATTGAAGAATAATATATCCTCTACATCTAAGTCTCTGGGACCATCTCTCTTTAGCTTACAATTCCATAGTGTCAAGCACAATACCATCTTGGCCACTATGTACAATAGAATAGGATATCGCAGAAGGAATAATAAGGTAGAATTATTACTCAGGGACATTTTTCAAGGAGATCTCACTGGCAAGCTATTAAAAAAAAGAAAAAAGAAAAAAGAAAAAAAAAAAAAAGGAAGACAGCATTAAAAAGACTGATTCTTATTTTCCTATAAATGCACTTAAAACTTTTTTCAAAAAATTGAGGATTCTTCCCAAAAGAAATGTTTAGAAGACCACGCCATCCCTAGAAAACAGAAGAGGGGAAAAGTTTAACAATAGTAATACACCCTTTAAGTTCAAAAGATACTTAACCAGTTTAAAATCATTCATAAGGCAGGGAAACTCTTTATTAGTTAAGGCCACTACAAGCAGCTAAAAAAAAATGTTTTGTTCCCTTTCCACAGGGAGTACTTGAAATTTTATGCAACAGAGAACAACTGTTTTTTGCAAAACCTCTGGAGGACGTGGAAACCCAGAGAATGTTCATCCACATTTTTCCACACACACTGTATATCTGGCTAGCAGTACCAACCATTACCCAGAGCACTGCTGCGAGCAAAGCAAACAGGTGATTTATTTTTTCAGCCAAGGCCTTTCCTACTTAAATAGATAAGAGCTTAGACACACTTGGAAACAGAGTGTAAAACAGCTTTGGGAAGACCAGAGGGTTACCCATGTCTCTACAGACTAGAGCTCCCTAACAGCTGCTTGCCTCTCCTACAGGCTGTTCCTTCTTTCCAGGCAATGGGAGCCAGGAAACCCCACCTGCACTTTCATTTAGACATTCCCATTCAAGAACTGGAGATGGAACAAGAGAGCTATTCCCTCTTCTCTTTCACCAGTCCCACAGGAGAAGACAGTCCCACGTTCTCCACACACACACACTTGCTGTAGCTCCTCACAAACTGCAGCTCTGGAGCCCTGCCAGCACAGTTAGCTCTAGCAGCTGGGCGCTGCCTTTTCCAACAGCTGCTTCTAAACAGCTGCACAAACACAACTGGAAAACAGTGAGGCTGCACCATATTACCATGGGGTAAAAGGAAGCCCCATAATAATCCCAAAGCCTTACATTTATTGTGCAATACAGTGCTTACAGGCCTGAATTTTTCATAACTTACTGCTTCACTCTTTATTTCTGTGAACAGCTCCCCAAGGCATTATGTCAGCATAAAAAAGTAGGTGGTAGGACAAGAACCACTTGTCTAACCGTGTGAGATTTCCTCAATGAAAGCTAAAATCATTCAAAGGGAAGCAGGTACTCCCACTAACCCCCCTAGCTGCTCTAAACTATGCCCTGTCTTCCCTTGGTTTTCACTGTGACCAGATCAAAACACCACCAAGAAAGAAGGGGGGAAGGTTAAAAGACTTTTTTTACCGTTTTCGCTGCTTGGTACCTGGTATTGAAAGTAAGTGCAACAATGTCATCAGGATTATTGATAGAAGAAACATTAAGATGTTTAATGTTGAGAAGGAATGGCAACTTTGTTGGGTGGGGTGGTTGGGTTTTTTGGTCACACAACATAGAAGAAAGTAAGATGTTAACATCTCTGAACCATTGATTAGTTTTGACCATGAAGACAAAAGCAGGAAACTGCATCACTGGTTTTATTAAGTAATTTTAGAAACCTTTTAGTGCTACATAAAATAACTGCTCTGTTTGTGGCAGAGACTTACAACTCAATTTTGTATCTACTGGGGAAAAAAAAAAAAAAGCGCAAGCTTGGAAATCCATGTGATGACCAAAAGCATAAGAAACAGAGTGGGTGAGGATAGTCCCTACTGTCCATCTCAGCCAACTCTGTGAGATTTAGTTCAAGACTACATCTGTAAGTGGTGTTTACTTGTTCTTATCTTCTTACCTCATTAACAGCAAAGATGAACACGGCACAGAACAGCGAAGCCTGGTACACCACAGCTCTGTAGCACGTCTGGCCCACTGCACCTTCTGGAAGAAGGCGCAGTTTCTGAGCACAACACTTAGGAGCCATGCTCAGAGTAACATGCATTCCCTGGTGTCTTGAATACCTGCTGCAGTTCTTCATCTTGCAGGGGCAGTACAAGTATCCCTATTAGACTCAGTCAACTTTCTCTCAAAACTTGCTGAAGCACTTGAGAGCTCTACTCCTCTGGCAAGTGTCCAGAATTCCCAACAGCTACTCAATATAATTGCACAAACTACGTTTTTGTTTTTGGGTTTTTTTTTCTTAAATTAAGCCAAAAAACCCAAACACACACCAGACAAAAAACTACAGTGATTTGGCTCAAACCATCAGTTAAGAGCTGGCTCTGCCCCCTGTTGTTGTTCTTCCTCCAGAGTTTACAAAACTCTGTCACACAGTACCTCCAGGGATGAAGAAAACTTCCTTAAACCTTTCCAAATCCAGGCGTCCTACATCTCAGGCAAATCACCTAACACTCACTCTGAAGGACTGAATATGTTTTCTTAGCAGTTGTGTAACCAAACCCTTTCCAGCATCTCCAACCATTTTTTCCAGCAGAAACTCTTCAGAAATGGAATCTGAACTTGGTAATGAAAAGCTGTAGTTTTTAACAAACTTGTATGCTCAATCTTATTGCTTGTTCTATAGTTACACTAAGCACAACATACTAAGCGATATACAGAAATCCATTATGGCTATACAGTTATTTATATTGACCAAACAAATCACATTTTACCTTTTTCCACAGAACATATTGTTTATTAGAGAGAATTATACGAAAGGCAAATAAAAAAATAGTATCTTTCATCCCTGTGCCTTCCATTAAAGGTATTTTATTTACTATGTGTTGGTATAACACTAGTTCTTATTTTCATCCCCTTAACCAAGGGATCAAGACAAGAGAGCACAGCATGGAAAGACACTCAACTGGCTGGAAATGGAGCTGTGGCAAGTTACGGCCCTCTGCTAGACGTTCAAGGACCCAGTCAGAATCGTTTCCTTATACTTGGGGCACAGTAAGTCCATAAAACCTGAGCCCATCCCTCCCCCCTCCACAACAGTAGCATAATAGTGAAAAATATTCAGATTAAATTCCCACCAACTTTACACAAAAATAGGCATTCAATTTAAATAGAATTTCCCTACTACGGGGGAAGCAGCAACACAAACAGGCTCTTAACCAGAAAATGAAGCACAAGGAAGAGGATGGGAAAGACTAAGAGAAGCTATGGCTGCTTCTTCCTCAGGAAAATGTTTGATCAAAACTCCCATGTTCTTGGATCCCACGGAGCCCAACTCACCTAAGCTAGAAGAGGCCAAGTCTCCCTAGTTTAGCTACCCACGGAAGCGGTTTCTGTTCCAGTACCAGCTCGTATTGTTTCAAGGGATGATGATAAACTTGTGGCCTCAACCACAGCTCCTGTAACTTGTGAGTTACAGCCCACAATTCCGCACCTAAAATGTTAGTCTTGCTGACAAACCTGCCACATGTCTTTTCTCAGACGTAGCCTTTTTTTGGTGAAATAGTAATTTTTAACAGGTTTCCTTGCAGAGTAATTTTTATCCAGTACTTATTTTGCCTGAAGGGCTAGCATTTTACCTAATACACCAACACACAATCAGCATAACCACTGCAAGCAGAACTCTGCAAACACCACTTAAAGCAAATTGTGCAAAATCATAATGTGGTGGAAAAAGGAAAAATCCTTTACAAGTCAAATCACATTCTCCAAATAGCCACATCTTTAGCACAATGTGTGAATAAGGGTATAGATTTATCAAGCGGTTTTAAGTAAACATATTAACAGAAAAAGCTTAAGGGAATAGTGGTAACCTTATATTTATAAGAGTGGTTTTCTTCTGTGAAGAGTTCCAGTGGGTTTTTTTTTACCTTATTTTTGCAAAACCTGCTGTATTATTCATTCCAGTATTAAAGCACAAACAAACGTTTCATTACATAATCTGAATTACACTTCCCTTTTCCCAATAATATCTGAAGTTCAACACACTACAAATACTTGAAAGGCAACATATTTGCAAAAAAAATTATTTTTATCAAGCCCAAAATATCCAACATAAGTGTTGTCACTTTTTTAATCAAATTTCATGTGCTACAAGAAACAGATTGTACTAATCGCCTTATCAAAAATTTACTGTCAGTTTATAAGTATATTGAGCAGGAGTATTTCTCATGTAAGAAAACATTCTGGGTTCAAAACCCAAGAAAATTAAAAGGCACCTCTAATGAATCACAGCACAGCAGTCTCCCCTTTCAGAAGTCTGAAGACCACACACCAGCTATTGTCTAAGACATTCCTTCCTACATATCTTTAATACTCAGCTTTCCTACCACCTTTTACATATATAGACTCATATCACAGCACACATACAGTAAGACAATTTACAAAAAAGTATTAGCCATTACGATCAAATTTTATCTCTTAACAACAAAAACTCTAAGTGTAGCTAACCATTAACAATTAGGTAACTGCAGCAGAGACCTGCACAAAAAACGCCTCACCCCAAGGTCTCAGCATAACGAGCTAAAGAAACCTGCTTGCCTTCCTCCTGTGAAGCCTCTTGCTGCTCACTCTTCCATAACTTTTCAGATATTTAAGCTTGTTTAACCTCCTAGGCCACTTGAATCTTAGTAAGGCTCTCACCACTGCGACCCAACACTTGTTCCCTCTCTTTGCACTGCTACCAACCACTGTGTCTCCCTTAATGTTACTTCAGAGCACTGCTACCAGAATCATCCTCTAATTCATTGTCAACTTCTTCACACCCCTTTAGTAGCCTCCTTTTTCTCCTCTGAGTTCTCAAAGGTAATCTGTTAGTCTCTCCAATATATAGCCCCACTGTATCTGTCAGTATGGTAGCTATAGTAGCTATAGTTTTTAGCCATTTGTTCATCTTTGTTCATCCACGAAAGTAGCCTCGCCTTATTCCTCCTCAAAACTAACCTTCTACCATAGTGTGGAGAGTAAACTCCAAAAGGCAAATAAATAAACAAGCAAGTGTGATGGCCGCTCCTGACTGACCAGGAACCTGCTAGTCACTCTCTCCCTCACTCACCAGCTGTCACCCTCCAGCTGCACCTTGGTCTTCAGATGATAAAAACTTCCACTAGGTCTTAACATCATTTGCATAACAAGGCCCATTGCATTGTCCTTGCACTGCTACAACTGCCCTGTAAGCCTAAAGTAATGACTGGGCACTTGAGGTAGTTTCTGCATTATATGTCCCAGTGCTGCTGAAGTAGGGTCTGTCACAGACAATGACAACATGAGAAGTTAACGTTAGGGATCAGGCTTAGCACCCCCCATCATGAGCATGCAACAGAAGCACACATAGATGTGACCCCAGTTTATAATCTGATGGCACCATCTTTGAGACTGTGTAAACCAAATGCATGGTAGGCAATGGGGAAAACACATATGTGCACATATATGTATATATGCATTTCTGTTTAGTCAATATTTTATGCGTGGTTATGGCTGACTCCACACTTTTCTTGATACTCTTTGCATCTTCATGTGCACTGGAATCAGTCACTTTCAGTCCCAGCAGTTCTATTAGTTTTTATCTCCTAGCATTTCCTAAAAGTGGTTCCTGGTGGCTTGTATAAATAAAAGCAGCATTTTACAGGAACAACAGCTTTATAACTTTAATAAGACTGCCCTCCTTCCTGCATTAAAGTCTACAGGACATGACAAATCAGGTTAAGCGAGCTGGTATCAAATCTGAAGCCAAACCCATTTTTGAGCCAAACCTTAATTCTCTGAAGAGCTTCAAGCTTATTTTCAAGATGTTAAATTACTGATAAGGAAAATAAATTATTTTTCTAGCTCAGGCAATGCCATATAGTCACGGCATACGCAACAATAGCTAAGGTACCTTTTCTGTTTTACTAACTTCAAAACCCTTTAGAATTAAATTACCTACCTTTTCCTCTTTAGAATCCAGATAAACAGTCACTATGGACAGCTTCACAACCCCTATTAACTTCAGATAAGAATAAAAGATTTGTCTGAAAACAGACTGTCAGAAACAGACAAACATTTGAGACACCTGCAAACTCCTAAGTGTTTATTAAACTAGGATTATTTAATCAATACCATTAAATTTAGGCACTTCAGCAGATAAACAACAATGCATTCTGTTCTGACAATGAACCGTTTCCTCAAAGGATCTGAAATAACAAAGCATATTCCAACCAAAGAGGCAACAGAAGAACTGCAAACAATCCGGGGAGAAAGCAGGCAGATGGCAGGAATACTTCATGAGCAGCAACCTTCCTGAAACAAACAAACACAAAAATAGGTCTCTACATGCATATTTTTGCTTAGACCTGCAGTTCCACAAACTATCAAGTGATCTCAGTCTCAGTGATTTTATTAAGTTTCTATCTCCTAGCATTTCCAGAGGATATCCCGGGCACAACAAAGGATAAGTGATATAACCTTCTGTAAAAGTATCCCAGCCATCAGAGTCTAAGATGAAAAAAGGAAGGTGATAAAATGATGTTACCAACCTTTCCTGTTCTAAAGTAGAACAGCAGTAATGAGTAAACAATTAATTATGAAGAATCCACAACCACCCTCATGCCCTATCCCAAAAAAGCCCTAATCATCAGTTATAGGATTTCATGATGTCATATGGTGAGTTAATGGAGAAGTCTCTTGAGCCTTCCTGTTGAAGATGGGGGGTTTAGTACACAATATGTAAATATCTGGGTACTTAGACAGACAGAGGAAAAACTGGTTCTCCAGGTTACTTGGTTACTATGCTTCTCCCATTGGACATCTCAGCCTATATGTGATTGCATTATGCAAAGTGCAGCAGTCTAAGGGATAAAAATGAATAGCTGCGTGTGCACAAACAGAAATATCTTTTTGTCCCCTGAATAACCTACCAGTTAGGACAGCCTCCAAGACTTCTGTGCCAAATGCAACGTGCCTGCTCCCAGTCCTCTGATGAGTGTCCCCAGAACAGAGAAAAAAACAGATGATTTTCTTTAAGCAACATGAGCCAGCAACACTGCAGCTCCCACAGCGTTCCCAAATTAAACCATTCGGCAAAAATAATGCAGTTGCAATTAACTACTAAACAAGCAAGTGCACGTTTTTTTGATTAATAAAACGCCTCTAAAAAAGCCCTACGCAGTTCTAGCATGAAACCTGTAATACTGCTAAGTAATAAATACCTGTTTTTAAATCAGACACAATTCCAATGCAAGATACAATCTAGAGCAAATAGTTTCCTGTCTGGGTTATCTGAAAAACGTATAACCCCCCCTCAAAATACAGTGGAATTAATTTCTTTCTAAGCTCTGCTTTTCACGGTACTGTTTCTGATCTAATCAAATGAGAAAATTGCTGTGGAAGGAAGCTCACCTAAGTGCTCTAGAGAGAGCTCATCCGTCTAGGCAAAACACAGCCATTTGCAGAAAGTAAATAACAGATGTTATTTTTCCTTCTTCTTCTTACTGAACCACTGTCACATACGCTGCCTCCCTGCCCACGGAGCCCCGCAGACCCACGCCGCAGGGCGCCCCCCGCCCCTGAGGGTGAAGGAGCGGCGGCAGCGCGGCCCGCGGCGCCCCCTCCCCCCTCGCCAAGGGGGCCCGTCCCCCGCCAGACCCTCAGCCAGCGGCCGCAGCGGCGAGCAGCCAGGCCCCGCGGCCCGTCGGAACACACACAGGCCGCCGGCAGCGCAGCCACGCCGCCCCGACGCCAACGCGGCGAGGGCACACAGCTCCACGGGCTCTCCGCAGAGCCCGGCGCCGCCCGGCCCGCAGCCGGGGGAGGGGAGCGGCGGCGGCTGAAGGGAGGGACGCCCGGCTCCCCTCAGGCAGCCCTGCCGGCGCCTCAGGGGGCGGAGGGCACCTGGTCTCGCAGCGGCAGCCGCAGAGGGGAGGCATGACCGGCTCCCCTCAGGCAGCCCTGCCGGCGCCTCAGGGGGCAGGGGGCTCCCGGGCCCGCGGGAGGGGAGGGAAGGCCAGGCCAGGCCCGGCTCCCCGCGGCCCGCGCACAACCCGCCACGGCTTCATGGCGCGCCGCGCATGCGCGGTCCCGCCCTCCGCCCCGCCGCCGCTACGGGCGCAGGAGCGCGCGCAGCCGGGGTCGCGCCCCCGTGGCCGCCGCGAGCTGTGCGCGGGGCCGCCGGTGCCTACCCCTACCCCCCCCCCCCCCCCCCCCCCCCGGTTGCGGACGCGGCGGTGCCATGGCGCTGGGCACGGTGCTGCTGGCGGCGCTGCTGGCGCGGCTGGGCCTGCTGCTGTACGGCCTGCACCAGGACGGGGCCATGCGGGTGCGTTACACCGACGTTGACTACCGGGTGTTCACCGACGCGGCGCGGCTGGTGACCGAGGGGCGGTCGCCCTACCGCCGGGCCACCTACCGCTACACCCCGCTGCTGGCCTGGCTCCTGACGCCCAACGTCTACCTGGCTGAGGCCTGCGGGAAGCTGCTCTTCGTGGCGGGGGACTTGGCGGCTGCTGTTGTCGCCTACCGGGCCCTGCGGCGCCGAGGGGTCACCGGCGGCCGGGCCTGCGGGTGCTGTGCCGCCGCCTGGCTCCTCAACCCGCTGCCCATGGCCGTGTCCAGCCGGGGCAACGCAGAGGCCCTGGTGGCCCTGATGGTGCTGGCCACCCTCGACTTCTTGGCGGTGGGGAGCATCGGGAAGGCCGCGGCCTGCTACGGGCTGGCTGTGCACCTGAAAATATACCCGCTGACCTACGCGCTGCCCATAGCGCTCCACCTGCGGGGCAAAGGGGGCGGCGGGGAGGGGGCGGGGGGGACCAGGAGTTGCGAAAAAGCAAAGTTTACCTCCATAGGTGACCTCTGGCAGCTTTTTCTAAAGGTGTTGAACCGCGATGTGTTGCTTTTTGGAACGGTTGCGGGCTCCATGCTGGCTGCCTTGACTTTTGCTTTTTATTACCTCTATGGCTGGGAGTTTTTGGAGCATGCCTACCTCTACCACCTGACCAGGAGGGATATCCGTCATAACTTCTCTCCCTATTTCTACATGTTGTACTTAACTGCGGAGAGCAAATGGAGTTTTGCCCTGGGGCTCGCAGCTTTCCTGCCCCAGCTGCTTTTACTCCTGGTTGTGTCCGTAGCCTTTTACAGAGACCTTGCCTTCTGTTGTTTCCTACACACCGCTATTTTTGTGACTTTTAACAAAGTATGCACATCCCAGTACTTTGTCTGGTACCTCTGCCTTTTGCCCCTCATAATGCCCAGTGTTAAGATGCCCTGGCGTCGTGCGGTGGTGCTTCTCTTTCTGTGGCTTGTTGGACAGGGCCTGTGGCTCGCTCCTGCGTACTTTCTGGAGTTCAAAGGATATAACACCTTTTTGCTTATATGGTTGGCAGGCTTGCTTTTCCTTTTTATTAATAGCCTCATAATTGTTCAGATAATTGCACATTACCAAAAAGAAGCACAAGTTGCAAAAAACCTCAAACAACACTAAAGGCCAAAATCCAAAAGCAGCCCTACTGTTCTTGATTAGGCTTGTCCTGTCACCAGGACTTTGTTTCATGTTAAATGCATGTACATTGTACTACAGCGTGGTTTATGTAAATGGTACTGTTTCAGGGCCATGAGGGCACTGATCGGTCTTAATTGCCCTGAGCAGTCCCACTCCTGCCCTGATCAGCGTCTGTGTCTGTGGGTGTACCTGTCTCCCATGTGGACCTCAGAACCGCATCCTAACTGCCTCTCCAGAACTGTCTCCAGCCCTGTCTCCTGCTGCCCCTGGCTGGACTCCCTGGAAGGACCCCAGACCAGTTCATGACTTCCCATGTCTGGGGCTGTGGGTGAACTCTTACCAGCGCCTGTCTTCAGACACAGTGTGACTGCACCCTGCTCAGTGAGGGTATGGCCTGTGCTGGGGTCACCCTCGGCTCCTGCTCGTACCCCGTCATGGAGCAGCCCCAGTCTTACTCCCTGGCACCCTTTTAGTGAGGATGTAGTCTCTGTCTAGAAAAACACATAAATGGATGTTGCGGTTTGACAGTCTTGTACATTCCATCAAGTCGGTGGTGGGGTTTGTAAGGGCTAAGCTAATGAACGAATGTAAGACAACAGTTATTGTGGGCGTTAACAGTACAAATGCAAAGAGTCAAATGTACAACTCTACTTGTGTCCCAAAAGCACTAGTGTTTATACCAGAAGTAACTGGAAATGTAGTCTCTCGGTATTTCAATATCTCTACTATTAAAAATAAATTAAAAAGAAAGTGAAAAGAGTTGAGGAAGTGGAGCAATTGCCAGAAGCAAAGGGAAGTTTTAAAATAGGAAGCTCTACAACCTGTCAAAATGAGGTATTTATTCCCAGATGAGACACGAGAAGATGTGGAACTGGGTGTCCGTGGAATTGAATGAGAGGTGTTCAGAGCCGTTTCGGAGTCAGTACTCTCAAGAACATCCTGCAAGAGGTCTGGTGTACACAGCCCTTGTCTGAGGTGGAAGCTGGCGATGTGTTTTTAATAAAATCTTGCATGTGCCAAGATTAAGAATTTTCACATTTGCCTCAGCTTTTAGTTACATCCTACAGAAAATGAAACCCTTACTGTATAACATGGAGCAGAGCTTGAAGGCAAAATAATTTCAGCCACTCCATGGGATTCCCAGTGTTGTCAGCAGGAAAGGATGTGGCCAGGCGGGCTCCCTTCCAGGTTTACGCATGTCGTGCTGCCTCTCTGAATCCTGCGATCTCCTGAGGCAGCCCTCCTCCCCAGGACTGCGGGGGCTCCCGGCTTTCTTACGTACAGGGTTTTCTTTCCTGGTTGTAGTTCCACCTCATGAGGCTGAATTGCAGTGTTTTGGCTGTGAATTTTTCCCATTGCTTCTCAGGCCCGTTGAGGCAGTTATGTGAAAAGAGAGGAACCCCCTGCGCCCCAACAGCCCAGAGCCAAAGGGTGTGCTACCCGGAGGAGTGACAATGTCCTTACACCACTCTGGCCCAATTCAGCCGATCTGGTGTGTTAGGAGGAAGGCTGATTTCCCTGCTCAGAGCAGTGCCAGGTGGTTCTGCTCCCTGCAAAAGGCATCCTGGTTTCCCCAACCGGTCTGCGCTCACGCTCGCCTTCACATTGTGAAGATCCTGCCAGCCTCTCTGTAAATCCAGAATTTGGATGAGGCAAGGAATATTCTTTTGACAAACTGGCTTGGTTTTTCAGGCAGGTCTTACGGATATGGCACTGATTTCCTTCCCCTGGCCTTGCCTGGGATGAAGGAAGACTTCTAGCATCAGCTTGTCCATGTCTTCCGCAAGAGGTTTATCAGTCAAAAGACTGGTGGCGCAAGGTGCTTTCACACACTGTTTAGTTTTATGTAAATCTCCAAAAGATTTTCTATGTGCTGTGTGTGAAGAGAAAGTGTCCCACATGTGGTTTTATTTTCTGAGGTGGAGTTTGACATGCCCAGTTAGTGTTTCACCAGAAGACCGAAGAAGCTCTTCTGTGCGAGTAACTCTTCACCCCATCCCAACATGCAGGCAATAGCTTGTTTTCCCTTGCAGCTGATCTGTTACCAGTTACAGATGTTTCTGTTGCAGATAGCATGGTTTCTTCCACTAAAGCGACGTTTCGTATCTCTTCAACAGACCTAATTATGCTCTTTTCAGACCTTTCCACTCCCTTATGTTTCCCCTCCTGTTGGCAGAGAAAGGAAATGAAAGCCAAAAGGCATTTCCAGCTTCAATAACCTTTCAAAATAAAAAGACATTTTGAGTTGCTGTGTTCATGACAGAATTGTAATGTTGTTTTTTGGGTGAGATGAGAAGCAATTTCCTTATGACAAACACAGTCCTGATTCATTAATAACTAAATCATTTTGAGGCCTTCAGAAGGCCAAGTTTTTTGGCAACAGGGACCAAAGAGTACCTTCCCTTTGTAGGTCAGTACCAGCCTTTCAGCAGTGATCTGAGAAAGTCGTGCATAAATGAGATATAAAAAGGCTTTTATACAAACTTAGGTTTACAGTCATCAATTTAATAATCCAGTATGACTCTCTCTTTTTACAGTACTTGTTTTGTAAGTAAGCTAGTCACCCAAATGTGTTTGGGATTCAGTGACTCATAAAAAGCTGCATGAGAGAAATGAACTGAAAGAGACGAACAGGAGAGATATCCGAGAGTTTAGGTCGTGCAAATTGCTTTAGATGGTTAAATGGAATTGAATAACTTCATTCACTGATAAAAAGCATTAAATCAAAATAATTGTAGCCAAGTGCAGAACAAGTTCTAATTCATGAACAAGTCATGGTGATTAATCATAATGCCCTTAAAATTTACCAAATTCATTTCCTATGGAGCATTCATTGCTTTTGATAGTGTTCAGATTCTTTTGCTTAATAATTTTATGTCCATTTATCTTTTGGTAATTGAGAACTGAAGTGTCTGAATGCTAGCTTTCATTCCCTACCATGGGTTGCAAAATTGTAATGCTGTCCATTTTCTAAAAAAAAATCTTGAAGTCTCCAATGGCATCTGTCTCATTTCCAGAAATTTTCCACATTGCACTGCAACCAGCCCTGAAATGCAAAGTACAAGATGTGAAAGATTAAGTAAAAAGAAGAAAATAATTATAAAGGCAAATAACATTTTTGCCTTGCTTTTTACACCATGGCCTATAGTCCAAAGGCTCATGACTTTATTCACGGGTGACTTTAGTCAAAGCTTCAGTGTTAAAAATAGTTCACTGTAAAATTTATAAATGGAATTACTGAAATAGCATGGTAAACAAAAATATGGTAATAAATGTTTCATTAAGTTTCAGTATGAGCATGCTAAAAATTACCATCTCTGACACGAAAACCGTGTACTTGGTCCTTATTAAGTAACTGCCCTGTCTGTGTAACTGGCATTGCATTGACTCCTGTAATAGCAAAGGCAGCATTTACATGCTCTGAACTGAGCTCGTCAGATTTGTTTTCCCAAGAAACATTGAAGCTTTTATATTTAACAGCAAGGGGAAACTCCAACATTTTTCATAAGGTTTTATAGAGAAAGCAAATGTTAAAAGGCAGGAAATCATGAGCAAATTGTTCCCTTTTTTTTAGCTGACAATAAGGCATGTATTTTAAAAGGGCTGCAGAAATACAGAAGTGAACACATGGAGCTCAAAAAGTACATTCTTCACTTACTTCCCAAAGACAGCTGCAGAGTGCATATACTAATGATAGTAGCATTATGGAATACGATTATCCTGAATTTAGGACAAACCCTTTACTCAGACTGAAACTCAACCACTCATGCAACTTTCTTCCTTAAGGCCATGTTTATGTGCACCGTACACACAAACCTAAACATTTACCTGCATGTAGAGAAGCAAAAAGAAAAGTCCCAGTCAAGACTCCTTTGAATAACTTAATTTTTCTGAGCTGCCCTCTGTACAACAGGTTTCATAAAAGTTTCTTACATTCAGCACTCAAAAGCGCTAGTGACTCTAAGACTTGAATTACATAAATCTGGGTGCATATGGAGAGTAAAGCATAACGCAGCAGCGATCTTGAGTTGTAACAGATTATGTTCAAGAACCAACTAATTCTGACTATATTTGAAGGTGCACATTCCACCAGTATCCCGATGTTCTTCATTACAACAATCTGCACTGGTTGCATTACTTGTATAGGAGGATTGCTTCAGTCTTTGTGCATGATGAATGAGGTCAGAAGCCTACATTTTGTATTACCAGAAGTATCAGAAAGTTAAACATTTCTCTTGATGAAGCAGTACCATTGTTAATAACAACGATAAAAAAATTGCATTGCTTTTCTGTAAGGACCTTAATAAATCCATGCAGTCCATGCGTTTTTAAGTAACTTTTAAGTCTCTTTGTCATTGGACACTGCCAGTATATGCAAAGAAGACCAAAACTTGTCACTTTTTAACAGTGTAAATCAGTAGGATTTTGTTTCAGCAGAATTCCTCATGACTGTCGTTTCTGGCACGTGCTGGGGCAGGCATGCACTTCTGCAGGAACAAGACATTGCTTATTAGAGGCAATCTTACTTAATGTGTAAATAAAGCATTAGCTTCAGCCTCTTCTTGACTTTGAGCCTTTAACATTCCCTTCAGATAAAACATTGCATAGCTTGCACGTAAAGAAATGACAGATAAAAGACCCTCACTGTTTCCTGTGGAAATTGTTGGGAGAGCAAGCTAGAACATCTGTGGAAGAAATATCTAAAGGAAATGTCTGTATCCAATTATATACGAAGACAGAATTTCAGCCTTGGACATCAGCTGAAATGCAAACAAATTGAGCACAAAGCCCATACTGTGAAACCTGTATTAGGTATATGAAGGATATTCTGTCAAGTGCGCTTTCCCTTTTTACGGGAGGAAGATGGCACCTTGATAGCAGTTGTCAGGCTGGGTGAACATTATTTTGCTTCCTTCACATTATCATAAGGGGGTCTATAGGATGTAACATCCTGTAGTAGCACTTTTGGAGTTGTACAGGTGCAACCTGTGTAAGCTGTTAAATAGGCAATATTGTTGGTGTAGCAAGAGAGTATTAGTGAGCACTCCCTCTGAAACGGCTTTTTGAAGGTTAACTCAAGTAAAATCTGATTCCTGCTTCACAAGTCAGCAGCTGTGTTAATAGAGATGGTACTGTTTTGACAGTAATTTTCCAAGGAGAGCTTCACTCTGTGGCCCATATGCTTCCATTCTGTGCAAAAGAACATTAATTCAAGTCCCCTGGTGATCTGACAGTCAACATTTTTTTAATCTATCCCATGTCCCTCCCACTGATCCAATAGATTGAATTAGCCAGGAAGCCGGCTTAGAAAATGAAGTGGAAAACAAAGTATGATTATCCTTCCTTTATTTTCCACACTGTATGGTATGAATATGTTGAATAATCAAGATTACCTTTTGGAACACAGTCCCATTTGGGCTAGGTGTTAGGGTACTTTGTTAATACAAGGTATTTTACTCAAATGCACCTGAGGAAAAATTGAGTGAATGGGCTACATGGACTTTTGTCAAATGGTAGTAAAGCTACTAACAGTTGATTTCAGCTTCAATATTAGCACTATTTTGCCATATCTTTCTGCTGTAACAACAATATAACAACTAAAAAGTTAACCAAAAATAGCAATGCTTGTAAATTCTGGTTCCAAGCTTCTCTTACTCAGAGTTTGGAGAACACACATAGCCATAAACTCACTAAAGGAGAACAAATGCTATATCACCCAACATAAATAATTCATTAATAATTATTTCTTTCCCACAGCTGACATCTTCCTGAAGAAAGTAGCACCTTTTTTTTTTTTTTTTTTTTTTCTTACACAGTCTGGAAATTCACATGAGTAACAAGTACTTATTCACCTTAAAACTGTCAGATGTGTTTGAAAATAGATTTTAATTACCATTAGCACTTCCAAGTTTAGTGCTGGCAACAGCCAGCTTGTTAATTCCAGCAGTACAGGAACTGAAGTCATGACCAATTTTCCTTCATGCTCTAATAAACTGGTTGATAAGTATAAGAAAGTTTGTTGCTGGAAGTGAATCAGATGTTGTTTGTTCACTGGAAAGAAATCCTGCATGGCTAGGGCCAAAATTTACATGTACAGGCTGGAGCAAAGTGATCAAGAAACAAGGGCAAAACTGAGGCCCCAGAGACCTTGACTATTGTCTTGCCCCTGCCTCTAATTCATCATTAACAAGTGAATTCAGCTCACTGTGCTTTTTGCCTCTGCCACTTTTGGTTGCTTGATCCATTTAAATCACAACTTATTCAAGCCAAGAGGGGTCTCCTGACCCATTCCTGTAACATGCTGCCGTGAAGTGATTGCAGTCTTGTTTGAAACAGTTATAAGCCTGATTGTTAGTAAACCATAAGCACTTAACTAAAGACATTTTGATTAAAAAATATTCAGGATCCTTTTTTTTTTTGTGTTTATTCAATTTTTTAATGTTTTATTTATTTATTTAAATATTTGTTTATTTAAACCTTTTCTGCAGGATATGTTAGGTTCTCAGGTGCATTCCAGCATTGCATTTCTATGAGAGGGTGGACTACTGCTGAAGCTAAATAAAGATCTGGAAGCAGATTAATAGCGTTCATGGTAAAAAGCTAGACAAATGAGAAAAAACTTTTAGAAAAATCGTAGTGTAGTTGATACCACAAGTAATTAAGCTTTTATTATTAGTGGTCTGCCAACATTGTGTTGGAAGTTCATTTTGAAAATGTATTAGGGAAATGAAACCGCAGATAGCTTTGCAGCTGTTGCCTCAGACGTGAGAGAGAATGGCTGAATAAGTGTTTCTGTTATTCGTAAAACATCCTATATATTATGATGTTATCCAAGGAAAAGTTACTAGTTGAGCACCACTGTGAGGGAAAATTACAGCTCTGTGCTCAGATACAGGTGAAACAATGAATTCTTTCACCTCGGTTTTTCTCCAAAGCTTTCATTCAAAGATGCACAGACTACCAAAATGAAATCTGGACCAGATGTGCCAGAAGCAGTTACAGGGAGCTCTAAATTTGTTTCAGCCTTCTAAGCTTCTGGAACAAGTGCATGCTCAGTGCTGGAGGCCGTAGGTGGTGGGAATGCACAGATGCAAACTTCCCCGTAGCGCGCCCAGAATAGGTTTTTCCATGGTTCTTAAGGCACCCAGATGTTGCCTTAATCTTTATTAGGATAGCTATATATATCTCCTCATATATCTAAAGATATGTATATGTACTATATGACTATATAAGTCCTCATCTGTAATAGTACAGCAGCAAATTCCAGGACTTCATGCCCACCCTGACTGGATAAGCATCTGCTTAGGATATGGGAAGAGGCCCCTTTCAGGTTACAGGGCCAAGCCTGCCCCTTTATCAGGCCTTTATCAATAGCCTGGGACTGGGAGGGTAGATCTGCCTCAGTAAAATGATGACAGCCGCCAATGTGTTACTTTATCATGTGGAATTCCAATTGTTTTTTAGCAGTGGAGGCAGGCATGATGGGATATGCAAAATGAGAAGCATGCAAATAAATATGACTCAGAGCAAAAAGTCATTTCTGTTACACTTATTTCATCTATAACGTGAGGTCTAGAAAGGTTAGAAAATCTAGAATTGTCAGTAGAGAAAACTGATGCAAAGACTGAACAGTGGTTGATCCTTCAGTAAGAAGTAACTTCGACACCAGCCCGTTTCCTCGTTACATGCATTCAGAGAAAAAGCTCACACATGAAGTACTTTGTGAATTGCATTATACTCAGAATACTCTTGCATCAGCTGAAGGCTTGAGGTTGTTGGATTGAACTCCCTCTGGAAGGAAGGGGTGAAGTCCTCGGCTGTCCCCTGAAGAGAACTGGGCCTTTGCAGATTCCTTAGGAATGGAAATGGTGACCAAATATTCTGATTTTGGAGACACAGGACGCTTAGGGTGCTATGTTACACGGCTATGAAAACAACTGGACAAATACATAGAAGAAAAAATTGTCGAGGGCTATTAAATAATAATAATAAAAAAATGTCTTCTCCAGTCTTGGGAATTTACCAAGCTGCAAATCATGGTAAAATAGGGAAGTATTTCTGGGGAAATCTCTCCTCTGTCTAGTCTAGCATCTGTTGCTGACCACATTTGGAGAAGGATACTGGTCCAATCAACGATGGTTGTTCCTGGGTTGTTAACCACACAAGTGTCCCCAGCAGAGCACTCCCATAACCAAGTATGCTCTGTTATTTGGTTATGCCCTTTCTTTTACACCACTTGAAGTCGCATGTCAGATAACATCTCAGGTGTGGGCCTGTGCATCTCTGCTTGCTCTTTTTTCCCAGAGTGGATGCCACCAGATTGTGCCAGTAAAACCACCACTGTGACTTGTTTTGTTGGCATTTCACAGATGACAGTTAGCAGCTGGTGACAGATTGATAGGTGAGAAGGGGAGAAAAAAGAAATCAAAGCTGACATCTGTATGATCAAAGAGAGGTGTTTTTAGCTGGCTAAGCAATTAGAAACCAGAAACTGTAGATTCAGACAGTTTATTAGGTCAGGTTAATTCAAGCATACCAAGCACCTGGAACTTAGCTGCCTTCTCTCCCAAAAGTAAACCACAGCTTTCTTACAGGACTTCATGTGTTTTCAGTGGGATGGGGGAAAGAAAGAGTGGGGGAAGACCCAGACAAATTGGCACAACTCTAGTCACCTGTACTGACAAAGTCTTGTGTCATTGCAAAATAAAATAAAGATCTAGCCCTTAGCCAAATCTGTCTTGACTAACGTCTTCTGTTTTAGTAATAATTTACCTTTAGCTCTGGAATGATATGTACTGCTGTTTAGAATGATTAACTTAGTCCGTCGGTAAGAGAAAAGAGTGATGGCTGCAGAAAACAAGTGTGATTTTTTTTAATCAGAAAATAAACCCTTTCTACAAAGTACTGCAATCGACAGGGCACAAAGTTAAAGAGTTTGGCAAATTTTGCATCTGAAACACCATTTAAGTAAGTAAAGAGGAATGGGCAACATTCCAGGCATGGCCTGGACTGACCCATGCTGAGAAATTATCTCAGAAATTCAAGCCAGGCTGAAAACAGCTGCTGCGTTGGAGAGGCTGGAGGTCTCGTCACACCTGGGCAGGTGGCAGCTGTCTTTGGTAGGTCCGGGCTCTTCGAAGAGACATTTTCTCCAGGCGTCGTGCACCTGCCTCGTTGCGCTCCTTCCCTCTGCCTACCTGGGTATGGCACCTGCTGTCTCGGAGGGAAAGCAGCAGCCACATTTTGGGCTGCTTCTCCCCGTTGCTTCCCTGCCAGAGCAGCTGAGCACGCCGTTGAAATGGGACTTTGGACGAAAGGAATTCCCTCGTGTTTCCAGTGTTTTAATTGTAAGGGTTAAAAGAAAGCTCACTACACATGGTATAGATAGAACTGCTCATCTATTACAGGCTGCTTGTGTGACCACAGTCACTAGGGCGATGGCTTACCAGTGATGCAACTCCTATATACGTCCTGTGCAGGTAGATGTATAGGCATGTCTTGCATCCAATGGTTCCACTTAGTTGTGGTCCCAAGGTCTTTGAACCTGACAGCTAATGTTAATCCAGTGTGAAAAATTGTCCTGTATTTCTGTCATTCATTGGTTCTGATGCTACAATGGTCCCCTGAGAATTCAAAGAAGGCAAAAGCTATTGAAAGCTTCCTTGCAATCTGGAATAGATTAGTGTTGGGAAAGTTTCTGCTTTTGTCTAAACCAGATTTGTCCATTTAATTATTCTCATACTATCCTTGCGGGCAGGCTGACTCCGACAGCATATGGGTGCCATGCTTGAGTCTTTCATCACAACGGGAGCAGAGTTTGTTCTGCACTTCTGAGAGCTGCCTCGTCCCAGGTCCTGCACGAGCAGGTTAGAAGCCCAGCAAGAGGCATCAAAGGTAAACACTGTGGCTCACAAGATGTTTGAAAATGCTTTCTTTAAAGCCACTAGTCATCAGTGACATTTGCTGCACTTTGTCTCTTCACTTCACACTTGCATATTTATGGCTTTGATTATGCCTCTGCAGAAAGAGAAGTGAACTTTTGTTACAGAGGCATTACAGACAATTTACAGTACCATATAAAAATATAACTTTGTTGCAGTTCATCAAGGCTAACACCGTATTAATTTAGCAGTCTGGAAAAAGTACAAGTAATTTGATCCTTAGTGTTGATTAGTAGCTGACATTCTGTCTAAAATTAATCCTCAGGATGATTTAGGAGGTCTCAGCTGGGGACTTAGCTGCTTGAAATTTCAGCATTATTTCAACCTGCATTAAAGTATAGTTGCAAAAACTGAGAAACTAATACAATTACATCTTCTTGTCAAGCCAAGGTGTTAGAAGTAATTCAGGTGCTTTGACTGCAGGCCAAATTGAAACACTTTACAAAGGAATCATGCTGCATTAGTCACTGAACATGCATAGGTTCAGCAACTTAAAGGTCAAATGTATTCATGAGAACATGTAATCTTATGTATGTTTGGTGAATGAATATGAAGAAAGTATCTGTTAGAGAAAAGGAGCATCAGAATATTGAAGAAAAAAACCCATGGCTCACATTTAGATGGGCAGTGCGGATGTTATTCCAATGCCAGATTTCTGCAAAGCAGTTTCAAGAACACTCATGAAAACTAAATGATATACTTCAGCCCTGAGAATCTAAATAGGTACTATGCTGCCATATGGCAGAGCTGCTTTCAAAGCAAATGCAGGGGTTTTGCTCTTCTGAGAGACCAGATGGCAAAGAGGTTGGTATCTAGAAGCTGTCACACCTAGATCATCAGTAGCAGTCAGTTGTATGGGACAGAAAGTAATTTTAATCTGATAGCTTTTCAGTAGTTTGAACACAAACAATGCGTGCATTTATTTCCTAAACAGAGAAATATATAGTCAGATCCTTGGGATAAATTATACTTGTTCTTGTGCAGTATTGACAAGTCAAAATTTGATGCACCAGAAACATAATTGTCCCTTTTCACAAGAAGTGATCCACCCGTCTTCAGGGACTTACCAGTAGCATGTGTGTACTGTGCAAACCTTCCTGAGCCTAGGAAAACTCAGACTCTAGCACTGCTGACCAAACACCTCCCAAAAGCATCACAACTACTTAAGTACTTTTTATGTTGCTAGAGAATGTGAGGAAGAATTGATAGTAACATAGATTATCACCCTAACCAGATGATAAAGGCTGTATTTCTGAGTTGACTCTTAATAAAGGCTCCAGAACAAGCTCCCACAGAAATTCCATGACACGGTGTAACGAGACCTCAGTCAAGTTGTTAAAGCACGTCTACATGTGTATTTTAGTTCAGAGCATCAGTGAACTGAAGCTGTGTTGGTCTGCATCACAGTGTGCTGTCGATATAAAGATCTGAATTTCTTTTGGATGAAGACCTGCTCCACATGCCCACCTAATGAACGCCAAGGCTTTGTGGGAGTAGGAGTCTCTGAACCAGCGGGTAAATGCACTGCCATGGAATTCTGTGGCATGTGTGGAACATGCATGCACCAGTACGGTGCTCTTCCACCAGGTTGAGCCGTGTCGTGCTAACACTGAGTCCTCCTTGTGCTATGATGTACAGCCATCTGCACCTTCACACTTGCTGTCAGCTACCAGACCTCAGCTCTCTTGTTTCTCCCATTGAGGCACCCCCTCATCAGTATCTTTTCCCATCTTTCTGCTCCGTTGCCATCCCTGTCCTAGTGAACTCTTCTGAAGGACTTGTCTCACCCTATTCTTTTTCACTGTCCCCCTCTTCCCAGCTGCTGCCTTGCCTGTTGGTGACGGAAGCCTCTTCCGCTTCTCTTCAGATACCTTCTACCACACACAAACTGTAGTAACGCAGCAGAGGGGGGCAAAACCAAATTGCTCCGCAGGGACCCCCCTCAATGTGTTCGGGGCCTCAGCTCCGACTGCTCCAGCCAGCTTATCTGTTGGTATTACACTGCACGGCGTGCTAATGGTGCCGTAGCCTGAAGTGGCTGAAAACACTTCTTTTTTGAAAAAATCTTTGGCTATCTATTCCATTATTGAACAGCAAACGGATGTGAGACATTTCAGCATTCAAAACACAGGCTTTCCAAGCCCTGTGGAAATCGGTGCAGGTACAGCAGGGTAATTATGGGCAAACTTTAGCAGATACATTGGAGCTTTTTCAGGATATCTTTGCTGTGCATCAGTGTAAGGGGAATTTTCTTTAGCCCAGTAGCGCGAAGCACAACATTTCAAGTCTAGACCAAAGGCAACTGAGCCAAGGAAACGCCTATGGTTACATTGTGACAATTTTGTGTTTCCAGATGAAGATCTATCACTACAAGAATTAAGCAGAACCTCTAGATATTCATCAATTCTAAAGAACGAGAAAAAATGAAATCAATAGTAAACACAGTAATTCTGAAAACCATCAGTCCAAAATCTCAATTCCTTTTTCCTTCTTGAAGCAAAATGTGTTTTTTGAGGTTTCCTTTTCAGTTTTGGATTAGGGTTTCCTGGTTTGGCCTTTCTACATGAGAAAAAATTATGCAAGAAAAAAGAACAACACACCGTGAAACGCAGAAAAGAAAACAGTCATCTTGGTCTTCCTTTTCTGGACTAAAACAAAACCATCCAATTTGCTTCTGACGGTCTTAGCTGCTAACTTTCCTTTTGCTTAATTTAATTTAATTCCTCTCAGTTCTTCACAGGGCTACATGTTATTTGCATCTTGGAGAAGTTTCAGGGCTTCCAATTTTGTGTCCTACTTAAAATCCACGCAGACAGTATATAGTTTCGCGCAAGAACTGGGGATGGGACAATTTTTTATCAGTTCCTAGCTCACCTTTGTGATTGCCATGGTACAGTAATCATGTCAGTGCTCACGTTGCCAGCTGGCCACATTACTACAAAAGCTAACGAGAGTTAGAGGTTCCCATCTGAAAAAGCACACTTAATACATTGTTATTGCCAGAATGTATTTGATTGCAAGTATTACAATTACAACTAACCAGAATACAGAGAAAAAAGAAGAAAAAAAAAAGTGATATGGCAAACCCAACACTTGTGCCTTTTACTCAGCAGCCATTCAGAAAGAGAAAGGTTAATCAAGTGCTTCTGAGGAAGAGTTTTACCAGCTCCTTGTATTCACTTATACTTTTGCTTTACCCACCACAATGCATCCTTAAAAAATCCTTCATCTTTTCATTTTTGTTGTGTTCCCCGTTATTTCCTGTAATTTTGTTTTCTGGTGGTCTATTTATAAATTTAATTAAATGCACACAAATAGTTGCTCTAGATAATGTAGTTGAACTTCATTAAAAAACTGCAGGAAAATGATAATAGGATTGTAGTGCACCAGGGTAGAAAGACATTCACTGCTGTTCTGTATCGCTGCTTTTCTGTAAACATACTTATTATCCAAAAGTACATCTTAAAATATCATATCCATTTTTTATATATGGGTTTATGTCACATTGGCAATTAATTTGTTTACATCTTTAAAATCAGCCTTGTACTCAGACTAAGCTCTGCATCTAAATTAATCATCTTTGGGCCTCTCAGCAGCTGTTTTGCTCCCTTTAATTCAGATTATTGTGAAACTTCAATATCACCTACAGAATTTTATCCAAGAATTGTTCAAGATTCTGAATAGAGGCTAAAAGGTATAGTACTTGTAAAACACTTTTCTGGCCTTACAAAGACATTTAATACACTTCATCTAAATATTTTGTGTATTTACTATACATTCACTTGATGAAAGCCTTATGTTCTAGCCTTTTGAGGTAGATACTCTGTAGAAAGTGGCAAGAGTGTTCAGCAGTGGTCTGTGTGGGTCAGGCACAAACAAAGAGTACAAGGTAACGGTAACATCGTGAGAGGGGTAACACTCGCTGGAGCTGCAGGACAGAGCAGCAGTTGCTGTCACTTTATTCCCCAGTACTATAACCTCTGTCAGTGATGTGCAACCTTTCCAGCAGATGATACAAGTACATTTACACCATCACTCCCTCCCACCCTGCCTTCCTGACAAGACCTCTGTCTGGCCAAAGGAGCATACTTTCAGATGCTCTGTCCTGCTGGGTCCAGTTCCATCGGTTTCAAAGTTTTGCAGTTTGTATCAAAGGCTGTCTTGCTAGATGTATCACCTACGACACTGTTGTCCAAGCAATCATGCAAAATATCCTTTCCTGCAGGTAATTTGCTTGAAGGAGGCCTACAGGATGCCTACATTTGCTGCGATTAAAAATCTGTCTAAAATATTGTCCAAGGCAGGATACATGACCCTGCTAAGGTGAAGGAACATGGTACAGCCACAGTGCAGCCTGACACTGGTGTGGTCCTAGGGAAGAGAGTGCCAACCCGAATCAGGACAAAGAGGCATGAAGATGCAGTCACCATCCCTATGTGTGACGTTTGCTTTGTGACACTGACAGGGCTACTATGGCTTGGTGGACTGACCGCAATATCTATAATTCCCTGGGGTTCAGACTGTGAGACGAGCCCCCAACAGCTGTACGTAAAGCCAGCTGTGGACAGTTGGGAAGCTATAACAAATAAGCCTATAGATTAGCTCAAATTTGTATTTATATTTGCCATGTAGAACCATAAGATCCACTTTGATGGTTGCCAAAAACTGATCATCTGTTGAGCAATAAGAGGGAGGGGTTGGCTGTCCACAAAGGTCTAGCAAACGCGGGGCTCTAGCAGTGACACACAGGGACTGGGACATGGGTGCCAAGTCCTAGCAAGTGGTTATTCTCATGCAGAAATTTGGGATGCTCTATCTCCTCTCCTAGGCAGGAGAGACAATGCAGTGCTGCCAAAATAATGCTGGTCTGTCTTTGTGCCTTCATCTAAGCAAATGTGCTGAGCTATCCTAGATCTGTGTGGTCACAGCATGGAATGCTGCTAGCAAAGCCTGATGTGGGAGAGTGTGAGGACACGTGCATAACTGGGGAGCCCCAGTGCCCCCAGTGAGCTGTGCTGCTCCAGCACTGGGAACAAACATTGGCCATGGGCTCCGGTGTTCTTGAAATACCTGACTGAGCAAGTGCCAGCCTGGATGCTAGCACAAACCCCATGGGAATGGCTGTCACTTGTGGGCAGACAGACGAGGGATAGGGAGGAGAGTGTGCTTAAATAAAGCCTTGTCGCTGCCCTGCCACTGTGCACAGGCGTAGGCTGTGAAACCAGACTACTTCTTAGACCGAACTGTGGGGAGGAGATTTTACCTCTGCCTCCTCGAGTTCATTTGCTTGGAAAAGAGTTAGGTCCAGCTGTGGACGAGATCTCTGTCCATGGAACAAAGTCCGAGTTCACAAATGTCTAAGTGGCCGTTTACTCTGCTTGCACTCAAGGCTGCTGTGCAGAGAATGAGCACACGGTGCATTGGGACAGACGATGTCTGTAACAGTGCAAAGCAACCGAGCCAAGCTGAGAACTTCACAGCCATTTCAACACGAATCTTCTCTGAAAAACTCAAACCTCTTCCACAATACAGGAAAACAAAAAAACCCCAAACAACCAACAACAACAACAACAAAAAAACCCCACCCCAAAACCAAACCAAACCAAACCAAACCAAAAAAAAAAACCCCAAAAAACCAACCAAAAAACACCCAGGTTTGCTTGATGGGAAAAGCAAAAGATGACACCTGTCTGTGAATGACCAGATTACACGGGTGCAGGACTGTTGTCCCTGTTAGATGACAGTATAGTCCTGCCCAGAACCTCCCTGCTGCAGCCAATCCTTAAAGGGTCTGAATCTATCTCAGAAGCTAGCTAGGGGCTCTATTCTTTCATTTCAGAAAAAAATGGCCGTGTTTGTAGTGCTGTTTAAACCAGTGGATTTCTACTTTATTGCTATGTCCCCTATTTGATCCTCAAGACATTACTTACGTGGTACAAATACAGAACCTCCATCTATAACACCTTAAAACTCCCTGGAGGATGCTAGCAAATATCTACCTCCTTCTTCAAATTTCAGTACTACCTAATTTCTGCCTTTTAAAAAATAAATAAATACAAACCCAAAGCTATTGGAAATCATTGATTACTGCACATTCATTCGAGCCCTTTCATAATCTGGTCTAGCTTTTGTATTATGCCTGAAATATGAAATTAGCTTTTGCTGGTATAAGTAGCTGGCACCTACCTTTGTGGGTTTGGGATTATTGTTTTTTTAAACTGGTTTAATGTAGATGTTAATTCAACAGCTTTCTATAAAAGGTTGCTCTTCCTTGTTGCTCTCCCTAAAAGTAAGCAGCATGGCTGTACAGGGAAGAATTATTCTTCAAAACATATTCAGCCACATACTTACAGTATGCCAGGAAATGGGCATATGCCACAGCTTCTCAAACATTTAGTGCTCTCCCAGAAATTCAAGGTTCAGGCATCCTCACAGCCTCTCTGGGCGTGCTTCTGTCAAGGCAGCGAAGTTCAGATGCCACTGTGATTCCCATGGCTTAGTCTTGAAGGTTGCGTTAAGGGGTATTTATTTCTCCATTTTCCACACAGGGCAAAGCAGGAGGCAGCAGAAAGGCAACTGCAACCGGCTCAGCCTCCCCTGCAGCCAGCGGAGCCGAGACCCTGCGAGCGGGCAGGGCAAGCAATGCAACCGCGACATCCCTCCATCTAGAAGAATCGATGGTGTTGGTGTCTGTGGGGGCAAAGGTGAAGCTGTCAGCTCAGCTGGGACCTGAAGTATCATGAAACCTACAAATCTGCTGAGCATCGCTGGTAGTAGCTATTTTAACTGCACAAGCCGACTGGAGAAGTGGGAGTTATTTATAACGGAGCCCTGTGCAAATTGCATGAGGCAGATCACAGTGACTGATGCAGCCCTGGAGGCTTCTCACCTGCAGCCCAGGAGCTTGGGAAGACTCCAAAACTCCCTCGCATTTGTACCAACACGAGGGGCCACTTCTGTGCTAAATATTCAGAAAACACAATATTGCTTTGCCCTGAATTTTGACCTTTGTCCCTCAAATATTGATTTTTTTCAGGGTCACCACTGAATACTGTCTCTTTCTTCAGGAGAAGTAACAAGGGTAAGAGTGACTGACTGTCTTCCCTGGCTCTCTCCAAATAAAATCTCACTTGCGGTAGTAATATCACTGGATATCTTTTTTCCATTTTATATAGGGCTTTGGTGTACTAGAATGTTCAAGTGAAATGTTAGAAGATAAATCTGAAGCATACCTTTCAGTAAACAGTATCAGTGCATTATTCATTTAAATTTATCAAACTAGACAGTGAGATGACAATTTTTTACAGAAGTTAAATACATGGTCAAGAGTGTCTGTAAATTATCAGCCATTCATCCTTATTCTTCAGTGCACTGTGCAATGCATAAAATTAGAAGACTGCACTTTCAGAGAGATCCAACTGTTTGATTTACTTTATAAAATGGTTTCAAGGAGACAAAATTTACAATGCTTTACCATAATTTTTGATCCAATCAAGGGAAAAAGCATTATTTTTGGAGTCTATAATATCTATTTCATGTATATATATTGCTCCGGTTGGGTCTGGCAAGAAAAGATCTCTATAAATCATCAATAAAAGAGTGACATTTAGAAACTGCAAATCTGAAAGAGAAATATGTTGCTGTTCTATTAAGGAGCTATACTCGCTGCCAACTCCTGCAAAAACTGGAAGGTTGCCACTCCACACACTTAGTGTCATACAAGCGTTGAAACAACATATATTGCTGTTAGAAAGATCACTGAAAGTGCCTTCTCTGTATGTGTTTAACTGTGTATGAGACCACCAAGACCTTAGGCAATGAGACCACAGCAATCCCTCGAGATCCTTTAGAAATACAAAACAGATATCAAAGGTAAAAACTGAAAGGGTGAACAAATCATAGAGGTAAAGCTCGACCAAATAAATTAGGGAGTCCAGTCCTGAACCAAGTGGCAAAATTTCCGTAATGAAGAGGCTGATCAAGTCTTTACATGCCCCTGCTTTCATCTGCCATGGGAATAATTCTCCTTTTCAGTTGGCTGTGCATTCAAAGTACCAAAGGTACTCATGGCTTTGTCATGAGGTAGCAGCCTTCTCAATGTGAGCAATATTCTTTCAGCATTTGGTAAATATCTTACTTGTGTTTATCATATTGGGCATCTCCTCGAGGTGATGGACATGGAAAAACTCTACTCCACAATTAAGTAGATGGCTATGCAGAGCAAAATTAAACAGGCAGCAAAATAATTTATAGCTCTCTCTCACTGTTCTCCCCCTCCTGTTTTCTGTTCCCCATGGTACTTGAGAAAGTGACTCAAAGCCAAATATTTCTTTGGGCTTTGATGCTGATCAGACTGTTCCTATCTAAGGAATCCAAACTGGACAGCTGCTTTTGGTGCCATCCCTTCATTTGGTCTCTTGGCAATCTGCTCTGCCTTGTAATATCCTGTGGAAGAAAGAAGGAAGGAAACAAGGGATTACTCATGACTGTGGGCTAGAAAAGCAGTAGCAATCATACAGTGCTTTTGCATGATCAATCTACTAGACACTTCTGTTAGCAGATTTCACTTGATAGAAAGTCTTCTTGGGTCAGGTCTTCTCCCAGCCAGTCTCGTGAAAGTCTTCTGAAGACAGAAAGGGTGCAGAGATGTGATTCTGGTCAGAAAGGAGCCCTTTCTTTCTTGATCGTGAGTTTTTTTTACTACTTCTCTGAGTTCTTAAATTACTGAAGTGTACTTTGAAAAATAGTTTCACATTGAGGTTACACAGATCACCTGTTCGTCACATTTTCATTCTCATTAGCATTAGCCAGAGCATAATAATTCTGTTTCATGACAAATGCAGAGATTTTGATCCTAGAGTGAAACCAAAAGAAAATATATGTCTGGAGATATGCTTGGAGTACTGGGGGGGAGTGGGAAGAAAGGCAGGATAGTGAAAGCGATCATTAGTGCTGTCTGGGGGTATTCATTGATGGTGAAACCAGAGAAGTCTCTTGGATATCAGAGTCAGAATTCAGAGTTAAAAAAATCCTTAGCTCTTGCATATGGGAGGGAAGAAGGGGACATGCCTGTTCTCACCACGGGACATTGATGGCATACCATCTCCTCATGGTCCTGTCCTCAGAATAACCACTCTGAGACCCATTGGTCTCCTGCTCTCCCCAGGGAAATCTTCTCCTTGGAAGATTTTGTTGAAAAGCTCCCTATCATTTCTAGTCGTTCCTGATGTAATTTCTTCCATGCCATATCCTGATCTGGCACTGGCATGAATGTTGCCAGGTCATATCTTTGTCATCAGGAAAACACAGACAGTCTTATAAAATCTCAGGCCAACATCATATTGGCTATTTTCAGCTCTGCTATTAAGAAAAGCACAGAGGAGTCAGTGCTGTCACTTCTGCGAGATTCATGCATGGTCACCAGTTTAACAACTTTTATTTTTACCTACCCAGGGAATCACATGAAATCATGACGAAATCATTTTTCCTCCCTCTCCTTCTGTTATTTAGAGGCGAGAGCTCTATGCTGCAAAAGATGTACAGGCAGGAGAGGAAAGAGGCAAAGAGAGGACAGGTGCGTGCTAAAAGACACAGCCTCGTGGGCACTGCTCTATATAGTACTTATCCTCAGCTTCCCCCTCCCAATGCTGCACGCAAGATCTGCCCCAGTGAAGTTCATTTTCAGAGGAACCATGCCTGATTTCCACTTCCATGGAGGCTGCCATGCCTCTCTTTGGTACTCTGGCAATAAAAAGGGCCCTTGAAGTGTGTGTGAATATCGGTGACACCCTTTAAGGCCCCTGTACACTGTGTAAAAAGGGCTTGTGTGTAAATCGGAATCAGATCTAACAGTTTTCAAACAGATACAGTATAACCTGCAGTGATGGAAGTGAAAATTCCTTCCACTGATTTTTGTTGCCTAGGTTCAGAGCAGTGGAAAAACGGATGACAAAAGTGAGGGGTTTATTTAATGCTTAATAATTTACAGAAGGATGTGCCCAGCGCAACTCAAGGAAGCTTCTTGCTGATAATACTTCAGGCTACCAATTTTTGTGTTCTCCAGACCACCATTTTATTAATGTGAGGTTAACATCTAAGCAAGACTCTCTGCTGTAGGCACACTTTCTGCTCAAAATGAAAGTGCTTCTCTTCGAGGATAAGAAGATAAGCCAGACAATGCTGCAGAGGAGCCATTCGATCCCCGACCTGTGTAGCCTCTGCCCCATCAATTCAGGACTCACTCTCCGTCCCCAGCATCATCATCGGAGCTTCCTCGGGCATCCCCAGAATAACAGCCTAGCACAAGCTCCCTGTTCCTCTTGGGAGCAGCCACAACTCCCCAGCAATATGTCCTCAGCATCTTTCCCCTGGCTGGGATGTTCAGCAGCAGGGTATTGCTGCCTCTGTGGCATTTCCAAGCAGGTTTGTCTGCACGCTGACCCTGCTGATGTTTCTGTGGGTGCCTCTGGCACGGTGCTGCTCCCCACCGGGGAGGGGCTGTCCTCAGCCTTGCTCCTGGGGCCCCACTGGATTATAAACCCATGATTTTAGGCACAGCTCTTATAACAGAGACTCTTTTCAAACCCCAGACATTTTCTTTCATGTTTTTTCGCTATGAAGCTTTCTAGTGTGGGGCATGGACACTTACTGCTGTCATTGTTGTGTTCCTCCTGTGTGTGTTCTTCCTCAGAGTATCTTTTCACTGAGGTATTTTCTGAAAACTGTCCGAGTTTTTAGTCTGACTCTGTTCCAGTTCAGTGATAAATCATGTACTTTCTGGGACAGAAAGATACTTTTCTGAAACATAGCTCTAGGACATGTCTTTTTATCCATGTCAAGTAGCCGTGGGTAGCATTTACCTTGTTCCCAGCTCAAAGACAACTAACCACTGTCAGCTCTTTGGTTTATCTGTTTCACTTTGGTTCAGATGGATCCTACCTTTGCTTCCTCCGGGTTCACTTATTAATGTCCTTTTCCAGCGTTCTGGTGTCCTAGCTTTGTGTGTGGAAATGGAATTCCAAATAAAAGTAATCTGGGTTCCAGCCAACACTTTCAGAGTAATCTGAAAACTCCACTTCTGCAGATTTTCGTGAAAACCTCTCTGTATCTTTGCCAAATTAGCTTGCTTTGCAATGTCCTTACAAGCTTTATCTGTCACTAAGTCCTTCTGCTTATCTGGTTCAGCAGCTCTGACCTCAAAATGCTGCACTTGACTTCAGATCCGTAAACTCTGTGTACAAAGCAAACAGTCAAACGCATAGCACCTTCACTGGTAAACTAAATAGCTGGGCAAACTGGAAATGTTTTTACACCTACACAGTTAAACTGAATGTTTTTTAGCTCACCCTGTATCCTCAACAGAACTAGGTTTGAGGCAAACGTTTGAAAGCAATGTGGCAATCCAGGAGATTTAAAATCCCATTTGCCAAGCAAACCCAAGTCCCACCGGCTCCTTAATTCCTAAGTTGCTTTTGAGAACTGGCTTGAAAGTCTCCCAAACCATCTGTTTGGCATCTCCACTGGATCCCAGTGCACATCACTGTCTAGAGATCCCAAGCTGTTTCAGAGACTGGGTGGGGAAAGCTTATACTCTGTGATCTTTTGTCTTGGCTGATGTAGGAGGCCAGATGCAGGTAGGACCTGTTTGGAAGTAAACAGCCTTTCTGGGCCAACAGAACTAGACATGTCTACCCATGGGAAAAGCAGCTCTCCTCTCCTCTTCCAGATCTTCAGATTTCACTGGTCATATTAAGCAACAGTCTATGCAACTTTTTTATTCTTTCAGTTCAATTGTTGAAATACATGCTACTGCAAAAGGAGATTCATGACATCATTGCCTTTTTATTCACTACATCGAATGGATCCCAAGGTATTTTGTTACATAGTGAAATAAGGCTTTTTGTGTGGCTGACTTCCAGTTTTCAGCCGTGACATCTTGAGGGGTGTACTTTTTAATCAAGGATGACAGGCATCCAACAGAATTATCTAATTAATTTATTATTTTCTTTGAACAAGTGACTTTTGTTGATTGATCTCCATTAGTACCCACTGGCATTCGGGTGAAACTTAGGTAGTTGCCACTTTTTTATTATACTTGCCATGAAAACATTTTCATTTGGCTACTTTCCCAGTCACAGAAAGGAAATTGTATATAGGAAAGTATATGTGAGTTTTCCAGTTTGCCCTGGGAGAAAACAAAATCTCCCACCTGCCACCGGCCTGTTTTTCAAATTCTATACTGTTTTCCACCTAAATGACTGCAGCGAGTTCAGGGCAGTACACCTAATCCAAAACTAAACATTATTTTGTCTACTAATACATCTACTCACGTGTTTCCTCACAGAATAAGGTTAGCTTGCTCCCACTGATCCTGGTTATTTTATTTTGCTGATCCTTCCACCTATTAGCTGCTGAATATTCTGCCTGACATTTTGATTCCCTGACAGTGAATCAGGAAAGAAAGGGGGAGGCAGGATTAAGGGAGGAGGGACAGATTTTCAGCTGCATCAATGTTCTCAAAGTAAGTAACCCTCCTGACTTGGGTGCTGGCTGGCTTTCATGCCCGCTGGTTCAGATGGTACAGAACAGCTGAATTTAGCGAGAAATCTGAGGGTGTTTTTGAATGACATTGGCTTTCTACATGGTCCTGACCTTCTGTCAGCCCAGGAGTGGGGAGAGCAGAGATTCTGCGCTGGAGCTGCAATGCACCCTAAATTAGATTCTAAGTGAGGGAGAAGGTGGCTGGTGATGCCAGCACTCCACATGTGCACTGGAGGAGTCACTCTCTGGAAAAGCCCAGTCTCTTCACAAGTGACATCCTGGAGGGTTACACTGGGAGCCTGGCATAGCGTTAGCTCTTGGACACAAGGAGGCTCTTTCTTCATGAAGGCGAATCCCAAATTTCCTGCCTCCGGGGCTAGAATTTAAAGGAAACTCATATATACGTAAATTGTTCAGGCTGCTGAAGAAGATGCAAGAACGAAAAATCAGTGGCAGTGCTTCTGGAGCTCTTCCATCTTCCTTGCTCCAATGTGCTCCTCTGGTCCACCAGCTGTGGCCAGAAAGGGTGGTGGCAGCTGGCCAGAAGGGCAGGCAGGGGTGAGCACTGATGGACCCACACACACAGGTACAGGCTTACTATAACCGTGTAATTTTAAGTACTGATGGACACAAATCTTAGTCTGAGAGTATTTAATTAATTACACCCTCTTCTTGCCCCCATGAAACAATTCAACGCCATTGATTATGTAGCCTGAAAGCAAGACACTGAAGCCATCCTCTCAGAAGAGAAATACTGGAAAAGTGCATGATTCACTTTTCAAAATTATACAAAACAAAGGGCATTGTTACTGTCAGATCTAGCCCCAGTGCAACGTTTGACATGTTTACTAGTGATAGAGTGATATTTAACACACTACAAGCAACGGAGCAGTCAGCATGCAGGAATTATGGGGCGTAAGAAAAACATGAACTAGACCTCCTCAGCATTTTAGAAATAGATGTTGCAGTATGCCAGCTGGGTATTTTTATCCCCACCTCATCATGAAGTGAAATCTTCCTCTTCCTCTGCATAATATCTCTAGGAGCAGCCCTCTGTGAAAGATTTCACTTTGCTGTCAGGTGAAGGACATTGCTGAAAGAAACCAGCAGACCCTGAAAAACACTCACCGCTTAGCTTCTTACCTGGAAATGCTTTTACATCTTTGACATTTGCCTGCATTTCTACTCTGAACAAGAATAAAGAAAGGTAACTGGACAAGAAAGGACGGTCAGCATTCAAGCCGCATGTTCATGCAAGCAAGGAGGTGATTGAAAAAGGTTTCCCTGAGGACTTATTGTTCACGAGCCAAAATGATGAGTACAACAGAGTGTTTGATACAATACAACCTTGACAAAGAGCACCCTAGCTGAGTTGTATGGAAGAACAAGCAGATATCTGCACAAGAAACCAAAATCGTGATCTGTATGATTTCGACATGCAATATTATTCATTATCCTGACTGTCCTAATTTAACATTCCTCTGATTTTGTTCCATTAGCTTAACCAGTGAATAGATGTCTCACATCCTCAAGAAGCTGGACCCATGGGTCTCTTCAAGCTCCTACCCACACTGATGGCATTCTTCACCCTCTAGTTTGTACAGAGCAGGATTTGTTTTTTCTGTACTGTAAGTCAGCATTTGAGATCTTCAACAAGAAAGGAAGCAGTTAGCCTGTTAATTAAAATTAGAGAAATTCACCATTCCCTTTGTGGTCTAACTTCTTTCTTAATATGGTCAGACTAATCACTGGGTCAAGAATCCCCTATACAAATAAATGCAACACATGGGGGGCGGGGGGTGGGGAGTAGGGGGTGCGGAGAGCGGAGAGGAGAAGGAGAAAGGAGGAGAGGAGAAAAGGGTTGTGAAAAAGGCCAGTTTTGAAGCAATTAGTAATTTAGCTTACTTGTGGTATGCCTTGTCTTTGAAATAGATGCCTTCTGTGTGCTCAGACTAACAGGCACGTGCCTCAGGCTTCTGCCTACGTGGGTGTTCAGCTCTGCCACCTCCACCAAAGGACTTGCTCCTTAGTTTGTTGATGCCATGTTAGCTCAGGTCCTGACCACACAGCTGTCAGTGAGGGAGGTGCAGGAGAGGGATCGCAGGGCAGCAGGAGAGCACCTGCAGAGCAGCACAAAGGAATTCCAGCCACCCCAGCCACTGTCAGCTTCATTGGGGGCCCAACTTAAATGCCTCTATGCAAACACACATAGCGTGGGGAACAAACAAGAGGAGTTAGAGACATGCGCACATCTGCGGGGCCATGATCTTGTAGGCACCAGGAAGGCACAGTGGGACGGCTCCTGTGACTGGAGTGTTGGGATGGAAGGATACCAGCTCTTTAGGAAGGACAGGCAGGGGAGACAAGCAGGGGATGTTGCCCTCTATGTCAGTGACCAGCTGGAGCGCATGGAGCTCCATCTGGGGATGGATGAGGAGCTGACTGAGAGCTTATGTGTCAGGATTAAAGAAAGGGCAGGGACAAGTGACATTATAGTGAGGGTCTGCTACAGGCCAGCTCCCAGGAATACAAAGCGGATAAGGCCTTCTCTAGAGATAGAAACAGCCTCACATTCAGAAGCTCTGGTCCTCATGGGGGTCTTCAACCACCCTGATATTTGTAGGAGGGACAACATAGCAGGGCATAGGCAATCCAGGAGGTTCCTGGAATGCATTAACAATAACTTCCTTCTCCAAGTAATAGAGAGGCCAGCAAAGAGAGGTGCTATGCTGGACTTTGTTATCACCACCAAGGAAGGACTGGTGGGAAATGTGAAGCTCAAGGGAAGCCTTGGCTGCAGTGACCGTGAAATGGTGGAGTTCAGGATCCTTAGGGCAGCATGGAAGGCGCACATCAAAATCACTGCCCTGGTCTTCAGGAGACCTGACTTTGGCCTCTTCAGGGATCTGCTTGGTAGAGTACCACGGGATAAAGCCCTGGAGGGAAGAGGGGCCCAAGAAAGCTGGTTAATATTCAAGGATCACCTCCCCCAAGCTCAGGAGCTATGCACCCCAACAAAGGCGAGGTCGGGCAAAAATACTGGGAGGCCTGCATGGATGAACAAGGAGCTCCCGGACAAGTTCAAACACAAAAAGAAAAATTACAGAGGGTGGAAGCAAGGACAAGTAACGTGGGAGGAATACAGAGAAATTGTCTGAGCAGCCAGGGATCAGGTTAGGAAGGTTAAAGCCCTGATAGAATTCAGTCTGGCCAGGGACATCGAGGGCAACAAGAAAAGCTTCTATAGGTACACTGGTGAAACAAGGAAGACTAGGGAAAATGTGGGCCCTATCTGGATGGAAACAAGAGACCTGGTTACCCGGGACATGGAGAATGCTGAGGTACTCAACGACTTTTTTGCCTTGGTCTTCACTGGCAAGTGCTCCAGTCACACCACCCAAGTCACAGAAGGCAAAGGCAGGGACTGGCAGAATGAATAACCACTTGGTGTAGGAAAAGATCAGGTTCAAAAACATCTAAGGAACCTGAAGGTGCACAAGTCCATGGGACCTGATGAGATGCATCTGCGGGTCCTGAGGGAACTGGCAGATGAAGTGGCTAAGCCACTATCCACCACATGTGAGAAGCTGTGGCAGCCCAGTAAAGCTCCCACTGACTGGAAAAGGAGAAATATAATTCCCATTTTTAAAACTGGAGTTAAGGAAGACCCTGGAAGCTACAAGCCAGTCAGTCTCACCTCTGTGCCCAGCAAGATCATGGAGCAGATCCTCCTGGAAACTATGCTGAGGCACATGGAAAATAAGAAGGTGATTGGTGACAGCCAGCATGGCTTCACTAAGGACAAATTATGCTTGACAGATGCGATGGCCTTCTGTGACAGGGTTACATCATTGGTGGATGAGGGAAGAGCAACTGACATCATCTACCTGGACTTGTGCAAAGCATTTGACACTGTCCCGCACAACATCCTTGTCTCTAAACTGGAAAGATGTGGATTTGATGGGTGCACCACTCCGTGGATAAGGAATCAGCTGGATGGTTACACTCAAAGAGTTGCATTCAATGGCCTGATGTCCAAGTGGAGACCAGTGACAAGTAGCATTTCTCAGGGTTCTATGCTGAGACTGGCAGTGTTTTATGTCTTTGTCAGCCATATGGACATTGGGCTTGAGTGTATCCTCAGCAGGTTCGCTGATGACACCAACCTGTGTGGTGCAGTTGACACGCTGGACAGAAGGGATGCCATCCAGAGGGACGTTGACAGGCTTGAGAGGTCAGCCCATGCAAACCTCATGAAGTTCAACAAGGCTAAGTGCAAGGTTCTGCACCTAGGTCAGGGCAATCCCAAGCACAAACACAGGCTGGGTGGAGAATGGGTTGAGAGCAACCCTAAGGAGAAGGACTTGGGGGTGTTGGCAGCTGAGAAGCTCAACGTGGCCTGACAATATGCACTGGCATCCCAGAAAGCCAACCATATCCTGGGCTGCATCAAAAGAAGTGTGACCAGTAGGTCGAGGGATGTGATTGTCCCCCTCTACCCCGGTTTCATGAGACCCCCACCTGGAGTACTGCATTAAGCTCTAGGGTCCCAAACATAAGAAGGACACGGACCTGTTGGAGCGAGTCCAGAGGAGGGCCACAAAGATGATCAGAGGGCTCGAGGACCTCTCCTAGGAAGACAGGCTGAGAGAGTTGGGGTGTTCGTTCTGGAGAAGGCTGCAGGAGACCTTATAGCAGCCTTCCAGTACCTACAGGGCCTGACAAGAAAGCTTGGAGAAGGACTTTTTACAAGGGCAGGTAGTGACAGGACAAGGGGGGATGGCTTTAAACTGAAAGAGGGTAGATTTAGATTAGATATTAGGAAGAAATTCTTCACTATGAGAGTGGTGAGGCACTGGGACACATTTCCCAGAGAAGCTGTGGGTGCCCCATCCCTGGAAGTGTTCATGGTTGGGCTGGATGGGGCTTGGAGCAACCCGGTCTAGTGGAAGGTGTCCCTGCCCATGGCAGGGGGGGTTGGAGCTTGAGGATCTTTACGGTCCCTTCCAAACCAAACCATTCTATGATCTCCCTCAAATGATTCTATGATATCCTAAGAGCTTTTAGGAGTTTAATGTGGTTTTGGTCTAAAGAACACATGTATGCTCTCAGAAGCAACAAGCATTTTCCAAAACATGAATTCTTATGTAAAATACCTAATATAGTACAGTAACTCAACAGATACGACTCCTTAATTAAGGCTTATGCTGTACTCCAGCAGTTTTCCTTTGCTTTCTGTGTGCATGTCTGTGTTTGTTCGTTCTGCACATACACACATATTCAGATGTACATACTCACTGATATTTACCATCCGATTTGAAACTGAGCCATACCAAAGCCTAAAGAAATTTTAATAGTATGGCTATCCAGATCAGTGCACACTAGAGTATTTTATGGACTATTCTGAGCCCTCAGCATAGAAATACTCCTTCAGTATGCTGTTAGCATCACATTTGCTAATCAAATTGAGGATTTTGTGAATGATACGCAGGTAACATGCCGCTAGAAGGTATTTAATATTATGTGGCTTCACAATTAATAAACTCTTAGTACAACCTGACTACAATATGCAGCTGATCACAATACAGCAAAAATCAAAGATTTCTGCAAAACTAGACATTTTCATCTCCTGTTGGGAATATGATTATGCCTTTTCAATATGCTAATCTGACTCACACAAAGTTAATCTTGCCAAAGGCTTTTAACAAGCTTCTTTAGTCATTTAGAAATATGCCTTTGCTAGTTCTGCTTAGGTTATGCAAAAACAACCAGTACAGGTTCATTAAAGCTTTTACTTGAAAGGTATTTGTTGCCAACTTTTTTAAACAATTTGCTAAAACTGCAACAGTATTGGAAGTATTATCTACCACCTGAAGAAAAGTTTGGGACAAAATCTTGCTTAACCTTATGCATTCCCTAACTGTTCATACCTCTGTCTGCTATTTTCTATCATAAATATGCCAATCTGTGTGAGAATTTTCACTTGAAAATCACAATGCTTCAATTTTTTTCTCATGTCCTCTATTGTGTTGATGGTCTCCTGCCATTGAATGTTCTGTTGTGTTTTTATCTCTTTCCCTGCCTTTCTGCAGCCAGTAGTCCCTTTCCCCATTATCATTTACTATTACGGATATATAGATTTGCTACGCAGCACCAGAATTAGTTATGAGGTGGGAAAAGCAGGGTTCATATGGAAGGGAAGTTGGAAGGCAGGGAGATCTGCTTTTATTGTCTCTTTTCCTTTTCTCTCCCAATTTTACTAAAAAAAAATGGTGCCAGAAAACTCCCAATAACAGATCAGTCTATTGAAAAAGAGGTTTGCCAGTCAGCCTGCACAATCATTTGTTAGTTGTCAAGATGGAAAATGCATCTTCAGAGGATCTGAGTGACGTCTTCCAGCAGTGACACAGCACTGAAGGGAGTCTGATCCTTCTCCTCCTTTGAAATCCAGAAGTGGTATCATTAAAGTGTTTGCCATACTTTTTTAATTTCTTTTTCTCTCATCCTCTGATTCTCTAGCTTTCACACTTGCCTTTTTCTCTGACCTCTGCTTCTCTCCTTTGATCGTTATCCTCAAACCAATCTTTCCCAAGACCCTTTCATTCTTCAGTGCCTACTGAAGCAAATTCCCTTTCTCCTTACTGCCTGCTGAAAGTAATTTTCCCACTTTCCCACTAAGCTTTGTCTATGCCAGGGCACGGTGCTGTAGATATAAAGCCCAGAGGATGTCTCTATTGGAGCAACAAGAGTCACCTGCTGAGAAACAGATTTCTTAATGGCTCTACTGGAGATGTGACTGGTCTCTCTGCAGCAAGTCTTCATGCTGGTGATGTCTCCAGGATGCACAAACAAGGCCATGGCCTTCTGTAAAACCAATAAGGAAGTTTGGGATCAGACACTCTGATTTTAAAAGGGAACCTTTTGATATTATATACAAAAAGCACGCATCCCACTGAGGAAAACATGCAGCATGCCTGCCAGTGGCAGTGAGTAGAATTCCTGGTATTGCTAGATTTTGAAGGTTACATTTGAAGTTGTGTATTGCTTTCTCTTATTTCCTGTGAATTCCAATTGGATGTGCATTACTGTGGAGGTTAGATCTATGGGGCAACCTCCATCGAAAACAAGCAGGAACAGCAGCTTGTATATATGTCACTCTCTTACCTGGCATTACAAGGACAAGTGTTTTTAATTTTACTGTGGTTATTTAGCACAGCATAGGTTACAAAATGTTTTTTTTAATCAAAGTGCTGCTATGAAACAAGCTTTCTGTTTCTAGAGTCCAACCCAGCTTTTCTTGATGTAATTATAAAGAGCAACAGAGGTCCCAAGTTAAGCACACAGTTCCTAACAGTTGTAACATTTTAATATAACAATGAACATTTCTTTTGTGTTGCAGGTTTATGGTGCTATCACTGATATACACTTCGGGGTACATTAATCTTAATTAAAAACATTCAAAAAAACAGTTTGGCTCAATGTCTGTCATTTCCCCATAACTGTCCCAGTGTACCAAACAGCTGTGGCCTTATAGAGCACTTACCTTAAACATAAGAAGGGATCAGTTCAACCAGTTGTACCCCATAATTATGGGTATACTACATACTTTTTTTTCCTGCAAAATGGAAAATGCACACTCCAGCCTGCTTTATTTATGCAATAATGCTCAGCAAAACCTTTGAAGACTGACTGAAGCAAGCCTGAGGAGCCACGCAGGAGATGAGTTTTTCATGGGTATTAGCCTGCAACCAGCTCCCACTGTGGGTGCAGAGAGGGTGTACCCACAAGCACTGAGTTATGCTGTGCTTGCCTGTGGCACGAACCAGAGCAAGCTGCCAGCTGCCAGATCAGGGCCCTTCAACTCCTTCCATGTCTGGGAGTCCCTCCAACCACTAAAGAGAAGCAGCATGTGTTTTAGGGCCATGTGCATCAATGATTAAAGTGGCCATGCCTGCACAGCTTGGCAGGGCACTGTGGGAGCTGTGGGGGCAACTGATGCAGGATCAGGAATGCTCTGAGCCTGGGGTTGAAAACCGTGCTTCCCAGTAATAGCTTTGACATAGATTTTTCTCTCCAGCTTTAGGCAAGAGAGCTGACCTTGCTGGATCAGTATCTGTGCTGGCCTCTTTCCAAGGCGATAATGAGAGTTAGCTCACTGTAAAGAACTTGAGAGACTTACAATGCCCCGTAAGTACTATGGCCTGAATTCCTGGTTACGTTCAGGCTCTTTTTCAATGCTTCAAGGTTCCTTTATCCAGCTGATGATGTAAAGATCCTTTTTCTAAGTAACAGCTGGCCCCCATATATCTAGGACACTCTGTTGTATCCCTGACACCTGTTATTGGAAAATGTCATTGAGGATTGGGCTTTCTTCTAACAAATGCAAGTATCCCTCAGCTCTCTGGTTGGTGTGGCCCAATTTCCAAAGGTGGTCTCTTCCCATTGACATCTTTTCTGTGAGAAATATAGTAGTGCAATCCATCTTCAAAGTCAAAGCCTATTAAATGAAAATGCCTCAAGCTCCCAGTCGTGAGCTTGAAAACGTTCAGCTCAGAGTGTCCATTTCAACCTCCTACTGTAAAAGCAGCATCATTTTTTTTTCCCCAGTGACTACATTTGCTGCCATGGTTACAGCTTCACACAGAGTAGGGTCACCTTCCCTTTCAAGAAAAATCAATGAAAGATTTCATTTTCACTAGCTCCATTATTCCCCATACCAGTCACTTTTTACACCAGTTTTTATCGCCTTAATGTTCCATTCTCCAAAATGAAGAAGTAAACATGATGTCAACAAACAGTGGGATGGAGACGAGGGAAGCAGCTGTCAGGCTGACAAATAGATACGAGCACTGATTTATTAATAAGCTCTGCATATTAATGAAACCTTCAAGCAACATTTCCTATTCTCCCCTTCCTTTCCCTTGCACTTGTAAGCTTGCAGCTATTATGGAGTTTAGTATTTCCAAGAGGAGGAGCTTTTTTGATAATGAAACTGGAAGTTTTTATTTTAAGACAAACCTTTCAAAATCCGTCACTGAAATCTACCTCTCATGTCCTTGACAGCTCTGTGCCTCCCACCACACTTAAATTACAGAGGACAAACGTGCAAGCCCTAAACCTCTCTATCTTTTTCTAGCTCTTTTTACTGAAACACATTTTCCTAACACACCAGGATTGCCCACAACAGTGACCATAAAATCACTTTTTGTAGAACTTCTGTCTGACTCGATGGAAAGAAGAGGGCAAAGCGTGGAGGTGACAGAGAAGCCATGCTTTAAAGTGTGTTTGCAAATGCTATTAAGCTGAGGATGGCATTAGAGACTTCCAACACCATCAAGACTATACCAGCTTTTTTTTCACCTAAGAATTCATTACTGAAGTGGCATCATTTCACTACAGGTCTCAGGTGGGTTTATGTTATCTCAGCCACACAAAATGACAAAATTAGTAAGGACCTCATTGTGATAAGCTTAGTGACTCTATTCCCAAGGTGACATTTCTGAGTAAACCTTCGTATCATCAAGGCAGTCACCAATCATTGCATAAATACTGCAGAGGAGGTTGCTACCCTGGGACAGGCTGCAAAGTATTGGACATTTTGGGAAACCTGTCTATTTTTAAGTATGTCTCACATGGAAGGTGCCACACAGGCACTAACAGGTTCTTTCTGCAACAGTGAAGAGCGAGCAGGTCCCCCACATCAGCAGCACCATTCCGGATTGAGGTAAACAGGGATGTGGAGAATGGTAGAACTGCTTGTAGGCACTAAATTGCCTGTGAACCTGGTGCGTATTTTGTCCTGCAGAAGTCCTAGAAAGCCACCAAGGGCACGTACTACTTGCTGCCAAAGGGTAACATAGGCTGGGAGGTATTGAAGGGAGCAGGGGAAGGACAGGGAAAGGAGGAGGTGAAGGAAAAGAGAGAGAACCCAAGACACATCAGTTGCTGTTGACTCACTTCCTGATACCCAGCAGTGGCAGGAGAGGTAAAATGGTCTCTCCCTGCCCTTCCCCCTATCTCTGTCCCTTCTGCCACCTTCACTTCTCATGACATGAGCAGGTGTTGCTTACAATACCTCGTGCTTCGGATTTCAAAATTTGAGTTTAGCCATGCTGCTGAACAGCACCAAGTTAGCTCAGTGAGGAAAATTCACTCTGCAGGCCTCTGCAATTTGTGACACCTCTGATGCAGCTGACAGCAAAATCCTACCCGTGAAGCCTTTATAACTTCTCTCCACTGACAGCTGCCAGCCCATTCGTCTTGGTTTAGCTGCCACATCTGCTTGACAGACAAGAGTTGAGGGAATACCACTCTACCACAGATTAAAAGCATTAAAAAGTGGAAAAAAACACAGTTTCTTAATACCATAACCTCAAGTAAGGTAGCGCTTTCTCCCCAAAGGATAATTTCACAGTTGGGAGTGAAGAAACGGGTTAAACTTCCAGATGTTTTGTCACTGAAACTGAAGTGTGTTCCCTGAACTAAATGCTGGCATCTTCATTAGTCTTTTGTAGCTGAAGATGACCCTATAGAGCACAATGCAGAGTGACTGTAGGTTGATGTTGAGATGAAAAAGAACATTACATTCCCTCAGATTTGAAGAATCAGATTTTTTGATTGATCTTCCAGCAGACATTTTTTAAACACTAAGTTCAGCACTGGTATATCTTTAAAGAATGACATCAGGTAGGAGCCTGCCCCAATTTTTACCTCTGCAAAATCTGTATTCCACTTGGAAGAATATCTTCTTATATCTAACAAGCTGAACTCCCAGCATGAGCCCAGAGGCAAATCTGGCATTAAAGACAAGATGTTTCATTTATGGCTTTTGCAGGTTAGCAAGAGGCAATCAAGATTGCAAAAAGTTGTTTAAGTTTTCTAACTGAAGACACTCCTCAGTTATTATATTCCTTTTCAGGTTAAACCTTGCTTTGTCTCTGCCCAAGGTAACTATGATTTGAGAGTAAAGTCTTTCCTGACATTTTGCAGTTTGGGAAAGAAATCCAGGACAGCATACACTACCACTACTGCCAAAGAGATAGCATTGACACAGATATAAATGCAGACGGAATGGAGGTACTGGAAAGAGCTGGGAGCATTACACCAAGAAGCTAAAAACTCAACATGCATCTTTCCTAGTGTGTTACGAAGAGCACATGCCAGGAAAGTGCTCCCATTGCCAGTCACAAGCCACACACTTTACAGTGTGTTTGCAAAGCCTCACAACTGAGGACTGTCAGGCTTGCTCTGTCTGAACTTCTCTTGACCTGCTTGCAGCCTATTTTTCACTTGGTCAACTTGGATTTTTCCAATTACCAAGTCACTGGTTAATTTGGTTTACTTTTGCTTTTCTTTGCATGTCATAACCAAAGTTTTCATATTGATAATAGTTACAAGTAAAAAAGGAACATCTTATGTAGAATAAGATATTTATGAATCTAACATAATCATAGAATCATTTAGGTTGGAAAAGACCTTTGAGATCATCAAGTGCAACCATTAACCCAGGACTGCCAAGCCCACCACTAAACCATGCCCCTAAGCACCGCATCTATGCATTTTTGCATAGTTTTGTGAGGTGATTCCACCACCTCCCTGGGCAGCCTGTTCCAATGCTTGGCCACCCTTTCTGTGAAAAAATATTTTCTAATACCCAATGTAAACCTCCCCTGGCATAAATTGAGGCTGTTTCCTCTCGTCCTGTCGCTCGTTATCCGGGAGAAGAGACCGACCCCCGCTGCCTAGGCCCCTGTCAGGTGGCTGCGGAGAGCGATCAGGCCCCCCCTGAGCCCCCTCCTCTCCAGGCCAACCCCCCCAGGTCCCTCAGCCGCCCCTCACAAGGCTGGTGCCCCAGCCCCTGCCCCAGCCCCCTGCCCGGCTCTGGACACGCTCCAGCCCCTCCACGTCCCCCTGCAGTGAGGGGCCCAAAGCTGAACACAGGGGTCCAGGGGCGGCCTCACCGGTGCCCAGCGCAGGGGGACGGGCACTGCCCTGGTCCTGCTGGCCACGCTGTGTCTGCTACAAGCCAGGATGCTGCTGGCCGCCTTGGCCACCTGGGCACACTGCTGGCTCCTGTTCAGCCGGCTCCTGACCAGCACCCCCAGGCCCTTTCCCACCAGGCAGTTCCCAGCCCCCTGCCCCAGCCTGTAGCGCTGTGTGGGGTTGCTGTGACCCACGTGCAGGACCCGGCACTGAGCCTGGTTGACCCTCATACAGTGTGCCTTGACCCATCAGTCCAGCCTGCCCAGCTCCCCCTGCAGAGCCTCCTGCCCTCAAGCAGATCAACACTCCTGCCCGACTTGGTGGTGTCTGCAAACTTACTGGGGTGCACTTGATCCTCTTGTCTAGATTGTTGATAAAGACATTAAACAGGTCTGGCCCCAGCACTGAGCCCTGGGGAACACCACTTGTGACTGGCCATCAGCGGGATGTAACTCCATTCACCACCACTCTTTGAGCTTGGCCATCCAGACAGCTTTTTGCCCAGTGTAGAGTACACCTGCCCAAGCCATGGGCAGCCAGTTTCTCCAGGAGATGCTGTGGGAGACGGTGTCTGTGGCTTTACTAAGGTCCAACAGACAACATCCACAGCCTTTCCCTCATCCACTAGGTAGGTTATCTTGTGCTAGAAGGGGATCAGGCTTTTCAAGCAGGACCTGCCTTTCATAGCCCCATGCTGGCTGGGCCTGATCTCCCGGTTGTCCTGCACATGCCACGTGAAGGCTCAGGCTGATCTGCTCCTGGCACCGAGGTCAGGCTGACAGGCCTGCAGTTCCCCAGCTCCTCCTTCCTGCCCTTCCTGTAGATGGGCATCACATTGGCTAACATCCATTCTTCTGGGACCTCTCCAGTTTGCCAGGCCTGCCGATAAACAATGGAGTGGTTTGTCCAGCTCCCTCAGTACCCTCAGTGGATCCCATCCAGTCCCGCAGACTTCTGCATGTTTAAGTGGAGCAGCAGGTCACTAACAGTTTCCTCCTGGACTGTGGGGACTCCATTCTGCTCCTCCTCGTCCCTGGCTTCCAGCTGAGGGAGCTGAGTGCCCTGAGGGTAACGGGTCTTGCTATTAAAGAATGAGGCAAAGAAAGCGTTAAAGTACCTCGGCTTTTTCCTCATCCTTTGTGGCAATGTTCCCCACCACATCCAATAAAGGATGGAGGTTATTCTTGGGCTTCTGTTTGTTTCTAACGTGTCTGTAAAAACATTTTTTGTTATCTTTTACAGCAGTGGCCAGCCTGAGTTCTAGCTGGGCTTTCACCTCTCTAATCTTCACTCTGCATAACCTCGTGACATCCTTACAGTCCTCCAGAGTTGCCTGCCCCTTCTTCCAAAGCTGGTAAGCTCTCCTTTTTCCCTGAGTTCCAGCCAAAGCTCTCTGTTCAGCCAGGCCGGTCTTCTTCCCCACCAGCTCGTCTTTCAGCACATGGGGACAGCCTGCTCTTACACCCTTTTAAGACTACCTTCTTGAAGAATGTCCAGCCTTCCTGGACCCCTTGGCCCTCCAGGACAAACTCCCAAGGGACTCTGTCAACCAGGCTCTTAAACAGGCCAATGCTGGCCCTCTGGAAGTCCAAGGTAGCACTTCTGCTGACCCCCTCCTTACTTTTTTGGGTATAGAAAACTCTTATCATCTCATGATCACTATGCCCGAGACATCCGACGACGACCACCAGTCCTTTGCTGTTTGAAAACAGCAGGTCCAGCAGGGCATCTCCCCTGGCTGGCTCACCGACCAGCTGTGCCAGGGAATTATCTTCCACACACTCCAGGAACCTCCCAGACTGTTTCCTCTCTGCTGTGTTGTGTTTCCAGCGGACATCTGGTAGGTTGAAGTCCCCCAGGAGGACAAAGGCTAGCAATCTTGAGACTTCTCCCAGCTGCTTGTAGAATGTTTCATCTTCTCTTCATCCAGGTTGGGTGGTCTATAATGGACTCCCACCAGGGTATCTGCCTTGTTGGCTCTCCCCCTGATTCCTACCCATCCACACTCAACCCTACTGTCACCATCATTAAGCTCTAGGCAGTCAAAACACTCCCTGACATACAGAGGTACTCCGGCATCACCTCCTTCCTTGCCTATCCCTTCTGAAGAGTTTGTTGCCATCCATTGCAGCACTCCAGTCATGTGAGTTATCCCACCATGTTTCCATTATGGTGATTATGTCATGGTCTTCCTGCTGCATGATGGCTTCCAGCTCCTCCTGTTTGTTGCCCATGCTTCGGGCATTGGCATAGATGCACTTTAGCTGTGCTATCGATCTCACCTCCAACCCTGGAATGCCTGCTTCAGGCTCACCTCTAACAAGCTTGGTTTTATTCCCTTCCCTCTTCGAATCTAGTTTAAAGCTCTCTCAGTGAGCCTTGCTAACTCCTGACCTAGGATCCTCTTCCCCTTTGAGACAGATGAACCCCATCTGTTGCCAGCATAATGATGTAGTATAGAGAAATACAGGTCCAATATGACAGGAGAGGGCTTGAGCGATGGTAACTCCAGATGCAGTGTAGAGGAGTGCAGGCACAGGATGAGAAGAGTCAGGACACAGGCCTGGAACTGGAGACCCTGCAGCTATAAGCAACTCATCTGTCTTCACTTAAAGAAATGCAGATCTTGAACTGGCCAAAATTTTGTTTAGGGATAGCAAAGAGATCTAAGATCCTCCAGATCTCAGATGCTGCAGGCTCAACTGTGCAAACATTTTACGTTGTTCACAGGCAACTCCATGGGCCCAATATGCCTGTGCAGAAAGCTGCTGGTTTCTTGATAGGAAAACAAACAAACCAACAACTCAAGCTTTTCCAGGTTCATTACTGCCTAAGGACTGTGACCAGGAAAGGAAAGGAAAGGCCCATGTGCAGAGCCAGAAGCTAACACAGAGCACTGGTAGCTTAGCTTTTCCTTGTCAGTGAATTACACACGTGCTAAGGACGCATAGAGACCCGGACAGATGGACACCTGTTGACACTTGCAGTTTTTCTTCTGTCTCCTGTGTCATCACTCTGGCACCGATTTAGCATTTCCAAGTGAGACTGTAGCATCAGGATTAGGCCTGGGGTTGCCCTGTGACCAGATCTGCTCAGCACTAGAGGGTACAGGAAAGGGCAACCCTGCTTAATGTTAATGCAAAATGATACCAGCTGGGGCCTGAGCTTGCTGTTACAGATGGCTTTGAGGAGTTTAATCTTATTTTAATTTGTTCTACTGAGAGGGTCACAGACAGCCCACAGTATTTCACATATTCTTATTGGGTTTAACTGCTGTTGTGTTTAAATCCTTAAAATACATGTATTCCTTTTCCTGTGCTGTAGTTTTTCTGCCCTTGAATTCCAGTGTTCTTTGTGATATCCAAGCATCTTTAAGCATTAATATGAAACACACACTAACTGCTTCTCAATGCTCATGCAAACCAAAGGCAGTAGGAGAAGTGAAGCTCTGATTCAGTGGCTTGATATACCATAAGGCCCTGATTTACTTCCCAATTACCACTAACAGAAAATGGCAGTTGCTAGGAATGAAAAGCCCGTGGACCTTGACAGCATATGCACAATGCTGTTTATAGACAACAGCTACGTAATAGCTGACCTTGAGGAACTCTGCTGGGTCTGTAGCTTAGCTTCTCTCCTAATGCTTCCTGTAAACAACAGCAGCTGACAAAACCAATGCAAAGAGAGAGAGGAGGAATGGTATAACTTCGTTTTTAAAAAATCCACAGACAGTCAAGGCAGTTTAATCTGTTAAACAATTGTGGTTAACTCTGAAGAGCTCTGCCTACACCCATCTCCCACTGACTTTAATCTCTTCTGTGGTGAGCAAGCACTGCTGATATCAACCAACTGATCTCTGAGATGTATTCTCTGACTCAGCAAACTCAAATGTAACAAATAATTTTCATTCAGCCCATGTTAAATAGAGTTTCTTATTTATTTTTGGTAGAGATTTCAGGGTTTTCTGAGTGACATCTCTGGCAAATCAGCAGCTAAAGCACAGCTTCTACATATCAACAACAATGGAGCTATGCTATCAGCAGCTATCCTATTTTCAGAAGAATAGCCTGAGGAAGGAGAAGACAGCTATTTCTATGGGGATCAGATTCCTGCCGGATTCTTTAAGCTTCCTCTGCTTTCAGCTCCTGTCCAGCTCTCTGTCACTGAACTGCCTCCCCAGTCCCTGGGTAGCACTTTTATTGCTGTGTCCCTTCTGCCCCACCATAGCTATGGCTCTGATGCTTCATAATTCATTAACCAGTAGCCTTGCCTGGGCCAAAACCGTTTCTACAGCTACTAACTGATTTTGCTCTCTCATCCTGTTTTCTGAGTGTTGCTTAATCCCAGTGCTTGCACCACATTTTTTCAAGCTACACTTATTTTTCTGCTTAACTACATGCTTGCTTACCCACCCTGCTTGGGCTGAAGCACTGCTATTATTATTAAATAGCATTGCCATTGTTGGGATGTGGAGAGGCCGTTTTGCCTCTCCTGCCACTGCTGGGCGACCAGGTGAGTCAACACCACACAAGGCATTCCACAATGGATTCATGTCTATGAAGATGATATGGTATTTTATTATCTGAGGTTAGTCTTAGGCCATCTGAACAGTCTCTGTGGAGATCTGTCTTACCCATTTGAAGCTATGACTCCACATGCCAAAATTTCCTTCAGCTAGATTTCTTGCATAATGAATGAGAGTGCCAATGTTTCTATCCATTTGAGACATCGTGGTTTGTAATGTAAGCTGTTAAATACCTAGGCTCAGTATTTACCAGGATGGGCACAATATGAAAACAAAACAAAAAGTTCATCCCCGAAGAACTTACATTTGTTCTCTTGCTAATAATTTTCCAAATCTTACTGCTGTTAGGGGCGCAGTATAATACCAAGATCCAAGTGTGAGAGTGACTGTAGGGAAATCTGACAGATGATGAAGTCTGACTAAGAAAACAAGCTGGGAAGGCACTCAACCCCTGTGCTCTGTTTTCAGAAAATTAAGGGAATATCTGTCTCCAAGACAGACAAAGCTAGCTTTTATCTGTTCAGCATTTTAAAAGTTTGAACTTCTGGTAATGACTTACTTTGTGCTGCACTATGGAAAAAGATAGCCACGATGTCTACCAGTGTCCCCTGAAACTTAAATCATTAGCTGATAAAAAGAAATATCTAGCATTGCTAGTACTGCTTACAACTGTATTTGAAAGGGATTCTTATATTAACCCAGTGTTGAGCAAGCCATGGAAAAATGTCTGCTAAATCATTATGTCTTGTGATCTTCATGTTTGCTAGGATAGTAGGAGTAAAAACATATTCTAGGATATTTAATCCATATTTTAGTCATAACTGTTGCTCATTGTAGCAACAGCCACTGAAAGGCAGTGACCTGAGAAATACATAGTTTGCATTTTGTGACCTTTATTTCAACAGCTTTTTAAAATGAAGATTTAAAAAATAATTAGACATTGGAATTAAACATAACTTTCAAATGTTCTTGAATCCCAAAACAGCTGCTAAGGAAAGCAGTGTTGAAGTCTGGGATTGCACATTATTTAATGAAAGACAATTACTTTCACCATCAGAAAAATCACCCCCTGTGGTCCTCTGTGCAGGAAATGCTTTCTTCTCTTTCCTTGTTAGCAGCAGTAAATATGTCTTCTTGTCTGGCAAGAAAAGTGGTTCAAATCTCTGTCGGAGGGGTTGTCTGTTCAAGAGGAGAGCTCACAGAGCACTAGACTACAGGCAAGCATTCCTACTGCTGCTACAGACTTTCCTATAGGGCTGGTCTTCAGCTTGGTTACTTGTATGAGATATAGTACTGTCCCACTGTAGAGAAATGGGAGGATAATTTGGGAGGATCAGGTAGTGAAGGAGAAGGCATATGGAGATGCCCACTGTTTCAGGATACAAAGTAGGTTCTACTGGAGAAGTTTTATGTCGGGGTCCTTTTTGCCTTGTATCTCATGCAGTTAGTTTCCCCACAATTTTAAATGCATGTAAATCCCTGCAAACTTGATTTGGCAGCATTTTGCATCTCCTTTCCACTGGTTGCCAACAAACTGATAAAAACAAGTTGAAAACTATTTTAGATTCAGAACACTGCCACAAGTATGAAGGAACAAACAGCATTGGACTTGAAAGACTCTCATGAACATAAATTTGTCAGTTGATGGTGCTTCACTCTGTGGAAAAGTCAAAATTGTCTTTTTCAGGCTAATGATCTTTTCCCAAGGAAAGCTCTTTCGGTTAGAACATAGTTCTATTACTATAGAATAATATTCTCAACAGTTTCCCTCCATCACTTCTGCTGCTTTTAAAGTAGCATTAACTATCTCCGGTTGAAGCCCATAATACTTCAGCAGCTGCTCACTTTGAAATGACAAAAAACCCTACAGACTTGGGATGGCATAAACATGTTTGAAGACTTTTTATTTATAGAAAAGACAGAAAGACCTTTGTTTGTCTCATTCTTCCCAAGCACTGCTAGCGAAAAATCTTTCAATGCAATGCTTTTCAGTCAGAAAACACTATTCCAAGGAAATTACACCGTTCAGTGGAATTGCGTTCATTAGCGTCAAACTCATATGAGAAATTAGCAGTGATCATGATACACACACAGAGTATAGTCCAGACAACAGCTTGTCTCAAACTGCCAGCCACCTGACATAATTGTAAAAAAACTGGGCCAGATCATTCATCTGGATAAAGCATTATTACATCTGACAGCCTGGATGCTAGGTGGTTAGCTGCCAGGGAACTAAGCTGTTCAGGTAAAGTTCATCGTATTATGCTCCAGATGGAAAGAGAGGGACATGAAAGACAGAAAGAAAGAGAGGAGAAGGAAACAGGAGCCCTCAACTAATTTACGAAGTGAAGTGGCAGAGTCATGTTAAAAAGCCCAGAGGGGGAAGATTCAAGCCCACATTCAAACACGCCTATTTGGACATACAAAGTTTAGATGATTAGGTATGAACTAAATGCGTAGGTTTCCATGGTAGTCAGTGAAGATTTAAGTTTCCATACTTTTGCACCCATGTAGCTGCCTATTGCCCCTTGAGATGCCCTAGGGTATTCAAGATATCTACAGCTGGCTGATAAATTTGATATAGGACTAACAGGAGACTTGCACCCTTGCGGAGCAGCAACTCAAGGCCATGCAGTTGGGATGAGCAGGCATCACCGTCAATACAGTTTTCAGTCAATACAGGCAGTGGAATCCACAAAACTTGCCATTTAATCAAACACATGTATCTGCTTCAAGATAAGCTGAGTAACCCTCTAGATTCCAAAAACCATGAAGCATCCTCCTTAAGTTTGAAAAGGTCCGTGCACACACAGAGCTATCTGTTTACTGATAGCCAAGGCGGCCTCGGTGTCTGTTTGAAGAAGCATTCCTCTTTCAGGAATTTGCCACTCCCTTCACTCAGCATTATGCATGTCAGGCTGGAGGAATGGATGCCCATTTTAGCAAGGGTCTCATGCATCTCATCTTTTTCAGCACTCACCAGGCAGTAACTTCTCTGCCATGAGGCACAAGATCTGAGCACCCAGTCACCTGGAGATGTAAAAATGTTATCCTCTTTGGAGCAACGATGTCTTTGAGATATTTTGTCAAGATAGGCTCCCAAGCTATTCTCCATTTTTACATGATCTCATAGTTATGGTTCTCAATTTTGGTGAAGGAACTGAGAACAGGTAGGTCTATTTTCATTCTCTCACTTCAAAATGTTAGGAGATCCAAAGGACCTCTATAAACCCACGTGTAACCCCGTGGACACTGCTGTCTACAAAATAATCCAGACTTGTAACCATGGAGGTCCTGCGCACCAGCGTTCAAATGCATACTTTCAGCGACACTGAAGGGTAGGAAGATGTAATGATGCCTCCTCTAGCCTTGCTTTCTGGGAGCAGTTTCATATAACAGCACAAAGACGTGCTTCTTCCAGCTTACAGCTGATGACACTTATTCCAGACAGTCCATCCCTAGGGGTCAGTCAGATGCTGGTTTTTACACTCTCTGGCCAGTGTTGCAGGACCCAGCTGCACTGACTACTCACAAAAGAGCAAGCTGTCCCCTTGGCTCCTTAGCCCTACTTAGCTTCACAAGCCCAGGTCTTAGTGACTCTTTTCCTTGCAACCCGCACTGAAGTTGCTTCATCTAGCCTGACTCTCCTTTGCCAAAGACCGGAGTCTATCTCATGCCTGCTGCATCTTCTCGATGCTGTTCTGCAGTGATTGTGGAGTGCTAGTTTGGTTGGGCATTACCTAACCAGCAGGCTGGTTCCTTCCAGTCATTCCCATGGGTTTTGCCTCATTTTACTCTGTCCACATTTTAGTGCAATGTTAAAATCATGACTTTAACTTTCTCAGACAGAAAAGAGGGTGAGCATTCATTCTGCAACTTTAATTGTCTTGCAGGTGATTGACTAAGGGCAGCTATGGAATAGCTTGGTAATCTCAGTGCAAATGTATTTTACATAAATACATACATATATATATATATATATACACACACACACATATGCACAAACTACAAAATCAAAAAACAAGGCAGAAAATAGTAGAGACCAACCAAAAGCAGTTCATCTTATCCTGCAGTACCCTCTGGTACAATAAGAAGATAACTAAGGAGAAAAACGTAGCATGAATGTTATCTACATACATACCCATTTGTCTGGAAGAGACCAGAGAAGAGTCTAGAGATCAGTGCAATACCTACACTGATCACTGCATTTTGGACAGTCACACTACGTGTATGATACTAACCCATCTTTCTCTAGTGTGTTGCAGAATGTGCCTTTGAACCCCACCTGTGACGGCCAGGGCCTATCCTGTAGAGAGGGTGACTGATTGACTTGGCAAAAGTCATGAGTTTCAGCTACTTCAGAAACAGCTCTGAAACCGATTACCAACCACAATCAGCAGGACCCTGGCTCTCTAGTCTTTGGTCATGCTGTACCACAGCACCATGTTTGCAATGGAGGGATCAGCAGTGCATTGCACTGATATTATGGTGGATATAAACGTGGAGAGGATTAGATTTGGGGGTTTGTTTTGTTTTCAAGAATGACATTGTAGAGACAAAGTGAGCCAATACTTCTGTTTAATAATACTGCTACTTTACAAGAATACTGTGTAGAAGTTCAATAATGGAGTCTTCAGGTGGGAACTAAGCATCACCAGAGCTTTGTTCTGCTCTTGCTGCCAGCCCCCTGGCTAACAATGAATTGAGTACAATCATTGCCTGTACTGCACAGATTTGCCTGAACAACAGCGTAACATCACTCAAATCAGGCAGTGTAACAGACTGTTTCTATCAATCTAGCAGATCTGTCAGGAAAATATTGCTGTTACTTTCAGGACTTCCACACATGCAGTGGAAAGGAGCATCATTATGGGCTCATGTGGAATCCCCCAAGAAAAGAAACTTAGCTTGCATGGCCCTATCTTTTCCAAGGCCATTCAGGGTAGCAATAAGATGACTGAGCTACAAAGACATATTTGGACTAGGAAAAACTAAAGCCAAAACCTAACAGAGGAACTAGCACAGAGTTTTACAGGAGTGTGAAATTGCTGTGAAAGACTCCCATGTTTACACAGCAAATTAAAGTACGGTCCAAGGAGCATGTACTGTATTGAATCCATTAGGGATGTGGGGGAAAAAGTACCCTGCCTTTATGAATTATTAATTTTAACTGGGACAGCAAGTGACTCAGTGGAGAAGGGGAAGCAGGAAAAGTGTGTGCTTCACTCAGTGGGAAGGGAATAGGGAGAACAGTTTGCAGCACTGATATTGCTTCCTGGCCTCCTCATCCCACTAGTATTTTCTCCTTCCCCAGCATATTTTTCAGACCTTTGATGTATATTCTTCAGCTTGAGAAAACATTTACAATCTTTGTCCTTAATTATAAGCAAGTTAGATTTGGGAAAGCATCACTGGGAAAGATGTTATAAGCTAGTAAGTCTCATTATGAATTGACCAAAATTTAGCCACATTTGAGAACTTTGGACTGAAAATATAACCTGCTAGGGAAAAACTAACAGGTTTTAAAATTAAAGCATGCTCCTCTCTCCTTTAGAAGGAAAAAATGCGATAAGGAGGTAAGTCTCCAATATTATCTAAACTGAGGTGTAGAACAGCCAGAGGAGACCTATTTCAGAAAGGATAATGGCAACTTTAGGAGGACTGGGAAAGAAGAAGGGTAAGCCAGAAAATATAGGAAAATTATTTCTAAGCAACACAAATTTACAGTTGACTAAAGCAACTGATGTTTGGACCTGGGAAAGAACAGCAGCTCTCCTTGGACTCACACTGACACCAAGGCAGACACTGTGGGTCTCTCATTACACAGGAACCCCTGCAGATCACAGATACACCCTTGCTCATAGGAGCTAAATGGCCCCAAAATAAAGGGAAAAATGCCACAAACACTATGGAAATGGACTGCATGGTTTGGTGAAAATTACTTTTTATGTTCTTCAGACTTGTACTGTTCTGAAATGAGTGGAGTTCCCAATCTGGTAGCACATTTACTTATGAAGAAAGTAAAATACTTACCTTAATTGAACAGGGAATATCTGACAGTAAGAGGTAGGATGTTCACTCACAATGAATATGATACTGTAGCACAGAAGAACTTTTGAAGCTCTATTTTCAATTAGGAATCTCCTAGAATAGGTCTATGTCTTCCAGTTGAGTCCACATATAATACAAATGGAACAGCTTCAGCTTCCCAAGAGAAGCTGTCAGTTTGACATAATCACAATTCAGCATGTGTCTACTGCCAAAATCTGAGACAATGCCAGACACAGTCACCTCAGTAGACTGGGAAAGAACAATGAGGAGAGCATCTTTCCAGTTTTGGGGAAGTCTAGCAACAACAGTGGGGTACAGAAACAGCAACAAATAGAATCCTTTTAAGTAAAGAACAACACTTCTCTGTACATGTGTAAGCCTTTCCCATGCAAGTAGCTCACTTCTTTCCTCAGTCACAGCAGAATGCCGCTCCCATCTGCACAGAGCACTCTATACCCACATATAACGCTTGGACAGCTTGTACCCTTGTGAGATCTGCTGCATTTTATACAAATTAAGCATTGTCCTTGGTACTCTGAAACAGGATGGACTTTTTTTCCTATCTTGTTTCGTTTGTAAAGAAAGCACTAAGCATGTAATTGTCACCTCCAGGAAGGATAAACAGTTTAAGAGATGAGTCTCAGCGAAATGTTGCAGAGCCTGAAGAAAACTAAATCTGTAAGCATTCGTGCAAGCTCACTGTCAAAGAAAAGCAGAACAAACTAACAACGAAAACTGAAACCGCAACAAACTAAGAACACACACACAAAACAGTCGAACTCCAGCAATAAAAACACAATAGTCATGTTTGGCTTGATAACCCGACAGCTCCCTCTGCAGGGTGACACCTACTTGGATAAAAAATGGTCTTGCTGCGCAAATGATGCACGTTTCAAGCCGTTTCCAACTGAAGGTGACATATTCTTAAGACCAATTAATTCCTTATGCTCAGATGTAACCGTGTATTATGTGCAAAATATATGTATGGATTTATTAGCTTTAAAGTACATGCCAATGCTGCCTCACTTGACATCATTCTTTTTAAAATTTCTGTAGGTATCAGTTCAGTCCCTTTCCCCACTGCCAAGCTGATGCTGTCTTCACTAACCTCCTTGCAATAAGGTAGAGATCACAAGTTATGTTGTGCTTCTCTTTACTCACCAGAATCCGTACATTTGAGCCTTTCTGTTAGAAAAGAACACAATCTTGAAAGAATATGATAACTAGTTGAAAACCAGGGGGGAAAAAAGGAATGTGGAAGGGTCTTCACTCAGAAAAAGCAATGCTTTGTTCATCTAAAAATTCAATTTCAAAGAAGAATAAATGCTTAAAGAAAGGAAGACAGGGTTACCAAATTTTCCTATATATGATGTTTTAGGCGTAATTTCTGTTGTTCATTATCTTTCTGAGAAAGACATGTTCATTTATACTCTTCTGTAGTGTTTCAAGGACCAGTTATTAGGAGGTGATGTTCAAAAGGTAAGGCTTGAGACATACTGTTCCTGGGAAATGTTCTGTCTGCTTCAGGCAGCATCATGTCCATTTGTAATCACTGATTTCTCGTTTCACCTTGGAAATTGGCAGCATATGATCTCCCACATTTCTTTTAAAAGCTGAGTGTCTTTTACCACAATACTCTGATCTGGATGTATAAAACGTAGTCAGAGAAAACTCAAAGTAAATATGATTATTATTCTATCACACAGTTTTGCAGCAATAGGTACCAATAAGCCATTTCAATAGTTACCGAAGCAAATGCTCCCCACTGTCAGTACATTTCATAACAATTCTCTGGAAACCAGATGCACTATTAACTTTACTAGAAGTATCTTCAGGGCAGGAGAGAGACAACTATAGCTAAGCTTTTACTTAAAATTTTAAATACGTCTAATATCATTGAGTCAGGCTGTTTTGTGTAGCCATAGCTATGTTACTTGAACTACTTATTTACTGAGCATCTCTAGACACTGTTACATACTCTTAAACATCCTGAGTGTGTACTAGTCATATGGCTACCATCATCTCCTCACAGTAGAAGAAACATCAGGTATTGTTGTAGTGTTTTTGAAAATAAAATAATGTCTTCCTACACCTTCTTTTTTCCTCTTTTGTCCCGCTATCCCCCATTAAGAAGATTTCAGGCAACTTAAATACTGAAAACCATACATAGTTCTGTGATTTGTAAACTTTGTTTTTTCTGATGGGTTCGAAGAAAATGCTTATTTTACAACTATCTCTACAAAGTCATGAGTCATGGCTAATAGGAGCTGTCATGGGAAATGGAGGTGTAGACTGGTATTGTGTGATGTATGTAGATGCTGTGCTAACACTACCTACCCAAAATCTCTTTTAAGCTCAGTGCTGAAAGAGGTTTGAGAAGTGGACAAAAATCCTTTTCGGTATTTTACCTCTAGGGGAATAATTAGAATTCATGTTAACAGCCCATCAAGCATAATTTTAAGTTCCAAGTGGCATACATGTTACTAAAAGAGTGCCAAAACCCCCATGTATTTGGCATAAGGAAAGAAAATACAGTCTGATTGTATAAGTGCCTCTTTCTGAAGGCTTTAGCATGCCTTAGAAAAGAGTAATTGCAGACGAAATTTGCACAGACACTATTCAGAATATCACTTCTGGCCCATCTCATGTACTTAATAGACACCTCACACAAGCACAGCAAACCACATGAAAAATACAGTATATTGAGGGTGTATTGATGCAAGACAATTAGATAAACTATGAAGACAATAGGATACGTGAAGATGAAGAGTATTTTCTCATTGTTTCTATGATGGATGGATTCGAGACAGCAATATCCCATTACAGCTACACCTGGAAGCTCAGTAATGTAATAGAAATTCGGTTAATGCAAATAGAGGGTGGCAGCAAGCCTATTAAATACGTTTTAACAATTCTACACTATACCCTGACCTCGGTGTCAATCATTTGTCTATAGACTGGTGAAAACTAGCATGGCTAACCGGTATGTGTACACTTCCATCTCCCTCAGAGCAGACCTCAGGCTGCTTTGAGAAGTAACAGTACCTTCAATTGGAGAAAGTTTCAGCAAGGCAAAAAAAAATAATTTAGAAGCACTTCAGTATGCTGCTCCAACACCATGCCTACACAATCTATATAACCAGCCTCCTAATCTGGCTGCGTTCTCTAGAAACATGCAAACACATAAACTCCTCAAATTATCACTGTGGCAGGCCAGATTTTTTATTATTTACAGATATCTATTTCCCATAATTTTTCAAAGACAGAAGTATATGACTATAAACAAAATATAATATACATGAAACAGTGAATCTTCGATATGCAGGGGGAAATATTATAATGAAACCAGGTTTTTAGGAGGCTGGGCTCATTCTCCTATCAGCAGGCTGAACAAGCCACAAGATGGAGCGCAAACACTGTGGAAAATGCAACAAAACAAGAGGCAGAAGAGCCAGGACCAGGCAGTATTTGATACAAAGTCTGTTGCTAATAACCTGCATTCTAATTTGTACTGAAAATCGATTTCATTTCCTCTTAAGTTTTAACGCACTACAAGTAATTATTCAATACTAATTTGGTAAGGGGGTGGGGCAGGGGAGGAGGCGTGCAGGGAAATTCAAAACATTCAGCTTGAGCTGGATAAATGAAATGCAGAGCCAGGTCAGAGCAGCAGGCAAAGTGGCCTTGGGTGTCAGACAACTGAGACTAAAAGGCTGCAGCACTTGCCTGCAGCAGAAGAAGGGGAGATCAGCTGTGCATTCCGTGCGTTTCTTTCTCCTGTTTGTTATCCTGCTTTTGCTGTCACTGAGGCAGGGACTGGGGCACGTGCAAGTACCAGTCCAACTCAAAAGGGGCAGCTACTGCCAACCTTTAACAGCAGCAGGAACAGGCATCCCCACCCTCTGGGACTGTTCCTGCCTCACCCCCTTGCTCCTCTTTTCTTTTATGCGAAACAAAAAAATAAGGTGCCTTAACTATGGTGAAATAGACGGACAACAGAAATACCTGACAACAGATATTTTCAATCTGAGGTGTTTATACGTGGGTCAAATATGAGTTTGTGATACTTTCCACCATCATAGTCAGATTTTTCTCAGCTCTTACCTCTGAATGTTATACAGTCAAATTTCATTCTTGAGCTGAGGGTTGTTTATATAAGCCAAGGATAAATGTATTCTTAAAGGCTGTTCTTTCTAGGCAGTTTAGCACAATATAGTGCTCAGGTATGCATTTCACTCTGCTGTTGCAGTATTTTAGCAGGAAACAGCAGCAGGAGACTGCTCTTACACAAAGGATAATGTTTGTGAATACTGATCTCCTGACTGATGCAAACACTGTGATGAAAGATAATGTTTTAGCAGTATAAGACCTCACTCTTCTGCACGAAGTCAGAAGCATCCAGCATAAATCTAGTTTATTCTGGGAGCTGAAAAAGGAGGAAGGTCAGAAGGCTGTGGAGCAGATCTGCACCACACATCAGTTTCTTGCCTTCATGAGAACCACGGCAACAGCAGAAGACCTTGCACTGCAGGTCCCTGGAGACAGCTTCAGGATTCATGACTACCTCAAAAATATGTGGTGAGAGGGGATCCTGTCCTCAGCATGAAAAGGATGTGGAACCTCCCAACAGTCTTGACACATCAGCTGCTGGGAAGCAATTTAACTGAGGCTCCTGCATTTGCAGGTTACAAACGTCATTCTAGCTAAATCACTGTATGTATTTTTCCACTAACATATGAGATCAATGAAACCTCATTAAGAGAATTCATTAGCTCTGAGGCTATCACGGTACTCACCACACCTGCCACTTCCCTTTCATGACAGGATCATGAAAGTTCTTGACAATTAGTTAATTTAAAATCTATATAAATAATGTACCCTGCTCATCTCTTCTTATCTTTTTGCCCTTCACACTTTCTCCTTCTCTTTCTTAGTCTGCATTTCTGTTACTTTAGGAAAAGCTAATGGCCCAGATGTTAATGCTAACCATCTTGCTCTTCCATTCCCTATAATGGGAGAGAAAGGTCCCACATAAGTTTCTGCATCTCCACTGTAATAAACTAGCCAGTTGTGACATCCTCAGAACAAAGACAGAATTGAAATTTTTAAAAAATATAATGAATCTGTATATAATGTGGTGATACTTAAAAGACTGACCACTAAAATACTTAAATTCTGCAGCAGGATGTGAATTTTGCATCAGTGCTGCGGTTATCCCCAGAAAATAGTTAAGTTTAAAAAGACGAGCAAATAGGACTGCAGTATGCTAACACTGGATGGCCGCACTTAAAAAACTAGTGACACTTCACAAGCTATACAAACAATTTAACTCAAACAGTTCACAAAAAATATCATTTTAGGCCACCAATTTACACAAAGTAGCCATGATAACAAATTTACAACAGTTTTCAGTGTTTAGTTGCCATATACTGTTACATAATTGTTAGTGTGCTATGTATTGTGGTAAATACATTGCTCATCAGTTATTTAAAAAGATACCGTTATTGTTAATTTACCTTAATAAATCTGAACAGTGGATAGTTTCTCTTTACAGACCCTAGACTTGTTCTTTACAAAGGTCAAGTGGAATCCTGAAATGCTATGGTTTTCTCAGGGCCTAATGCTACCCTTCAAGCTGTATCCAACAAGTGATAATGCCAAACCATCTCCCTCCCTCTCAGCGGGGAAAGAAATATTGAACCCAGAACACATTGATATAAATAAGGTACATTTAATCACTCATTGAAGGCTCAATATACAGAAAATACTAAAATGCCAAATGTTTTGTTAAAAGGATAGACTCATTACATGGAATGCTAATTTACATCTTTCTCCTTTTGTAAATATAAACGTGCATAGATGTAGTAGTGATCACTGGCTGAAAACTTAGTTCTTGATGTTGTAATGAACATGCTTTAGTAAGGGCAGATCATTGACATGGTAAGACAACTTACCTATGCATTTGTAGCAAAACAAAAATAAAAAATATGAAAGAAACAACAACAAGTATTGTCTGTTTTCTCTGAGATTATATGATTTAATCTAGACACCAGAGCAGACTCCAGATGCACTTTTAAACACGACACACAGCCAGTTTACCAGTGCTAAAGCTCTAGAGGTGCACGTATAAGGAATTTGCCTCTTTAAAAACACAGGCACAAGGACAAAGTCAGTCACTTGTTCTGAGATGAGGTCACTCCCTACTCCTAGGGACTAGCTCAAAGTTTCTACATTTAGACCCTGTTTCTATTTACTTTTCAATTTTTAATCTTGACTGCAGGGCCAATGGCTACAGTGGCAACAGTTACATGTTCCTTTTATACCTCACAGAAGATTTGTCCCCAGTAGTTTCTTAATTGTTTTTCTTACAGCTTTCACAAAGATGGACAATCTGCATCTAGCAGATCCACACTGCCCATTTAGCAGACTGAGGCAGAGAAGTTAACACTGGTGCAATGGATGTGGTAGAGAACTACTATCCACAATTCAAAATCAGTTCTCTAACTTACTCACCAAATGCTGACAGCAAGCCATGTCTGGGGCACAATCCTGTTGCTATTTTGTACCAGCAAGGCTTACAAAGTGTGTGTGTGTGTGTGTGTGTGTGTGTTGGGGGATATAAAAATCTGTATCTGTTCTGTTTACTGAGCTGGAAGTAAGACAATCATTACTCACACTACAACTCGGGCAAAAGTTACCCTGCTCTTCTCTAATCACTACGTTCACCAGTGCCAGAGAAGGTTCAGGATTGTTATAGGAAGACACTCTTCATCCATGTAAAGAATAAATGGATGCCACATAAAGATGCAGAAAGCACATATAAAAAAAGAAAAATTCTGATTCTCCCTTTTCACTGACCTTTTTTCACTGGTGCTTTGATTTGCATGATTTTCTTCACTATGTAGCTCAGGGGTCCTACCAGGTAGCACCAAGAAAATGTTTTGCTGAGTACACAGGGACAGCTTTCTGGAGGCTTCTGGTTTAACCGTAACCCCAGTCATCATTTACATCACTTTTACCAGCCCTGACCCTGCAAAGTAGCAATTCAGACCAACTAAACTGCAGCCAACTTCAAACATTCCTCCTTCCCTGATAACTCTGAGAGCTGGGAATGTTGGCAGTTCAGGGATCACAGGATAACTGAAGCTGAAAGGAACCTCAGGAAATCTCTCATCTGACTTGTTCCACTGCTTGACTGTACTCAGGGTGAAAAAGCCTCTCCTTATATCCCATCCAAATCTCTCTTGTTTCAGTTCATACTCATTGCCCGTGATCCTTTCACTATGAATTGCCCTGAAGGGCCTGGCTGCATCTCATTGACAACCTCCCCATCTCTCACTGGGGTCCCAAAACTGCATGTAGTATCTAGATGTGGTCTACTGTGTGCTGAGCTGAGGGCATAATCCCTTCAGACCACTGGCTCTGATCCTGTCAGTACAGCCTGGAATGCTGGTGCCCTTCCTTACTGCCAGGGCACACTGCAGGCTCATGTCCTGCTCACTGAGCAACAGGACTCCACATCCTTTTCCACAGAGCTGTGTCCCAGGCAGCCAGGTCCAGCCTGCTGTGCTGCAGCATCATTCTTCCTTCCCAAGAATGGGACTTTGCACTTGCCCTTGCTGAACTTTATAACATTTCTGTCAACACATTCCTCCAGCCTGATCAAGTTCTCCTGAATGACAATCCTACAATATGCTTTAAGGAAATCCAAGGTAAAGACATCCACCAGCAATTTTGGCACGGATGCAGAGATTTCAGTACTGTGACCAAAACCAAACTACCTGCAGAGCTTCAGATGCAGAATCCCTTCAGTATTTCACAGCTTAAGAATGTGGTTTCCTTTGGCAGCCCACAGACACTGCCACTAAAACCAGTCTCTAACCTAAGCAGTCTACTGGCTGAAGTCCATCTCATTCTCACGTCTCTTTAGCTCAGCCCTATAGTGGCTTGACTTGGATGACATTTACTTTTGTTCCATTGTGTTTACTGTTGTCATCTATTTCCTGAGTGTCATCGCTGGTGATAATAAAAATGATAGAGGAAGAGCTGAAAGTCACTTTCTTCTTTGGCCTGTCCCCTGCTTTCTGAGACATAACTATTGGTCGTATTGGTTTGTCATTCCCTGTTGCTGGTGTCTCTTTCACGGTCTTCTGGAATCTCATCAAGCGAAAGCACAGGAGTTGCAAAAGGCATCGTCGAAACTGCAAGAGAAAATAAATAGAATGAATTTACAGCTTCCTAAGCATGCACTTCCTAAGCGTTCACTATCATGTACAACCCAGGGAAAACAACAGTACAGTAAATGACTCAACATAACAGATTTCTGTGTATCTTCACCATTCCATTAGTTTCAGTGCTGTAACATGGTGGCTTTTTAGTGGGTACTTTTCTCTCTATGCCAAAGAGCTGAATAGAATCACGTAGCCAGTAGAGGGCAATGAAATGCAATTTAATATTCTACCAGCAGCAACATCTGCAATTCACAATCTGCAAAGAACAAGAAGACTGAACTGTGCTATAGGTATTGTTCCCATATTCAAAAAAAAAATCACACATTTGATCTAGCAGGGGAAGACTATTCTCAGAAACACTCCACAAAGGATGCAGAGGGAAGGAACAAGGGGATGAAGGGGATACAAAGTGATGTTTTCGTTCTCTTAAGTAACTGCAGGTTCTGGAATTTTAACAAAAGCATTGAATGTCACAGATGTAAAATGAAATTTAAGTGATTAGTAAATAGAACTAAAATGTTGCTATTCAATATGGAAGGAACAGAAGTCTTTCAGTTAATTAGAAGCCATTTATGATACAGTAAGTCTGTCCTGCCTTGTGATTGGATAATGCAAGGTATTCAGTGAAAGCTTGCATCAGTGTATAGAACAATAAACGCAGTAGTAGCACCGTTTAAAATGTTTCAGTTATGGTCTCCTCTTCACAAAGCAAAGCATTCAGGTATGTGGGTTAGAGGATGCACCATTCAGTAGTTCCATGTCCGCACACATTTGAAGCTCAAATATGTTCCTCTAGGGAAATTCTCTGGTTTCACAAGAAATAAGTGGGCAGCTCCCTCTTTTACTAAACCATAAGAAGACATGCCTGGAATGTATGAAGAGGATTTAAAAAAAACAAAAACAAACAAACAAACAAAAAACCCCAACAAAAAACCAAAAACACAACAACAAATGAGGGGTGGGGGGTGGAGGGGAACAACCACACACTTTTCTTTGTAAAGGGAGTAGACATCTTTCTCAACAACCTTCCATTTAGCTGTATTAAGGATTATTCTGTATTATCCTGCATGGCCAGTGACTGTTTTTCCAGCTATTATGCAAGAAGCTCTCTGATATGCCACTTTGGAAAAAGGTTTTGTTATAGGAAATTAATCCTACTCTGACAGAGGGGAAGCAATAAGTCCTGTTGGGAAGGGGACCTAGAAAGTTTTAAGATCATATAGAAAGATAATATGTAAGAGAATGATCATGTGAAGGTCTCGGAGATTTCAGAGATAATGTGGCACCTCTGAGTAGCACAGTAGAGTGAAGGCACAAGCAAGTTAGAACAAGTCAGACAGATGAAGAATACTATAGAGAAGACGTGGCTTTAGGATTCCTTCTGAGGGCAAAATAAACCTGAAGATAAGCACAAATATTATCGTTTTGGTCTTATTCTGGAATTAGAGGTGAGTAAGAAGTACTCCACAAGGGGTGTCAAATAAGCACATTCAACTGATTCATTCTTATCCTGGCTATGACTTCACTGGCACTGTGCCTGGTACCAGTTTGATTTGCTTCTGGGTATCAGAACCTAGGAAATCTTTTTCAGATAAACTACTCAGCCTGTCATCTAGGGTACAGCATCAGTGCCACTGTATTAAAAAGTCACTCTATTGTAAAATACTCTTTCTGAACACGATTGTTGTTAGCTCCCCATATCCAGGACAGCTCTGATATTGTGCAGCTGCGTGGTCTTGGACCAGCTTGCCGTGAAAACTAGCTATGGGTGAAAAGCTGCAAGACACCACATTGGGGGCCTCCTTCCCTCACTCAGGAACAGCATTTAAGCTCGCCCTCGGTCCTGGCCTGAGTGGCACCACAGCCTTTGCCTGGCTGCCCACTTGGCTGATCCAACCCACTAACTTGGCTGCCTTGTGCTTACAGACTGCTGGCTGGCCCAGGCTGCTACCTGGCAATTGCAAACCAGTGTAGGAAATCACAGAAAATTCCATATCTGTAATGAGCTAAAAGGTAATTAAAACCCTGGGAAATCCTTCTAGGAATCATTCATGTTTTTTTACCTCTTCTCAAGTGATTCTATTACACTCCAGATATATTTAGATCTATACAAACTTGGTTTCAGAAGTTTACACTGTGCATGTTACACTTCCAGTTAGCATTCTGGGTTAAAGTGAAGCTATTTTAATGTCTAAATAAATTCACCAACACTGCTTAACTGCATCCAGCAGTTATCTTCACAGTACTGATGATTTACAGAAAGATGTATAGTTCTCTAGTTTCTACATATTTGACATGCCACTGATAACTCCAAATACTTCCATTCTCTCTTTGCTCTATAAAGCACTAAAATGAGCAGTTACCACCATTAAATCAGCAGTCTACTTTTCATAATGAAGACTACAAAAGCAGACAAAAATAAAAACTTGTTTCTCATCGATAAGTATGTCTTCTTAACATTATATAATTTGTCTCCAAAAAAACATTTCACTGTCATCCACATGCGATTTCGGCTTTGAATACAATGAAGCTCTGACAAATGTTACCAGAGTAACATTGGAAATACTATGCTGAGTTGTTCAATCCTTATATAGCCATAACAGAGAAGTCAAAGGCAAGTTTTTTCTTCCTAAAAACAAGACACCAGATATTCTGAATTTTCTCTGATGGAGTTCTGTTGTGGTAAGGCAGTGATTTAGATGAGGTTTTCTAGTTGTAATCCATTTCATGGGTAAACTGCCAAAACTAGACACTTAAATTTTGACACTCCCCCTCCCTTTCATGTGAGTGCTCACGTGTGAACTGAGACATTTGACATTTAAAATCCAATTTCTGATAAGGTAGTACTTTAAGCAACATCAGGGATTTTAATTCTACTAGATCTTTACCATTTATCCTAGCTGTTCAAATTTTGTTGAAAATCTAAGCTTTAGAGATTAAAATAAATCAGATCTAAACTCCACATCTGTAGTACTGGCTACTAATTATTAAACAAAAGAAAAACTTTAATGTACCTACCTTTCTACTCATGAAGATATAGATGACTGGATTATAAGCAGTGCTTGATTTGGCAAAGAATGATGGAATGACAGCTACTGTTGGAGTTACAAGGTTGCTATAGCCATATGTTACCAGGAGGGAGACCACCGCATAGGGCATCCAACAAATAAGGAACGTGGAGATCATTAGGAAACACATTTTAGCCACCTTCTTTTCATATTTGAGAAGTTTGATCACTTGAACTGTCTGGAAATCTTCCACACAGCGAAGCTGTAGAAGAAGAAGATAAAATGGCAAAGTAAAATAGCTCTGCATTTTACTTGTAACTGAATAGTTCTACATTTATTCATAAATAACTAATTCGCTAATTTAGTTTTAGGCACAGATACTACATGCCATACCTTGTGAACTACAATTCTTCTGGAAGTTTACATCATGCTTCCCAGACTTTTATTGTGTAATTAAATGTAAAGATACAATCTGAGGAAAAGCAGAATAGCAAATCCACTGGAAAACTGCAAATCCAGTGATGTTACAAAACATGCTGCACTGATTATAAATATTTTAGAAAACTGATTTGCTCTCATCCACTGGCATAAGCAAGTTCAGTTTACATTCAATGGTCCCTAGCCTGACTTTGTTAGACAATCCTGTAGATTTATGTGATTCGCAGTCTTTAGAGAGAAGAAAATATCACAAATAGAGTTTTCTGTACTGCTCTGCCACCTTGTAACCCTAAAATTATGAAACCTCTATTTAAAGCAGAACACTAAGCAGCAGGTTCCCAGTGTTATCTAAGTCAAAAAATAAGGAGAAGATGGGTCACATAGGTGAGCGTTCTCCATAACAGTTATCAGTTGTCCAATATCATTGACCACAAACCCGAACAGGTCCAAACTAATTACACACAGAATATGAAACATTAACACTTTCTGACACTAAAGATCTGGACTGAATTAAAATGCATTGCCTTAACATGGAAAATTGTTTTAACAAGGCTTAATCTCCACTTGGAAGAGTTTTACAGCATTATCTTCTCAAGAGTAGCAAGGAGGGGGAAAGAGTTGTTTAATCAGAACTGCAAACAGTTTTCTTTTTCCATTTTTTCCAAGGGAGGATCTGCTGTGGATTAGAAATCATGAGCACTTCCCTAACCTGCTTCCCAGTGAAACTATACAACAAGTAGACATTGGTAGCTCTAGGATGGTTCTCCTCCAACCCTACATCCTTTCTAGCGGTACCTGACGTGGATGAAAATTAAACGTTCAAAAGTTTGAATTGGAAGCAAGAGTGCAAATTTAGCCTCTGATCCAAGCTTAATATAGAGCATCAACATTTTTAACTGAAAATATTACATTAAAAGAAGTCTTATTTGAATTAACTTACCATTCTTACTGCATATAGAATATGGCCATAGCAATAGGCCATGATCCCAACAGGTGCTACTAGACAGCCAAGGAAAAAAAGGAGCACAAAGGAGGTATCATTGGGGTCTTTTGATTTCCAGTCCACCGAGCAGCCTAATCCATGAATTTCCAGTGTATATCTGTTCCAGCCCAAAAGAGGTGCTCCAGTCCAGGCTAATGAGTAGAGCCAGATGTATGTGATAGCCCGCCAAGACCAAGAGAAGTCAATCACTTTTGCATGGACTACTCGAATGTAGCGTTCATAGGCAAGAACAGTGAGAGTCATAATTGAAACAATTCCTGTAAGAAAAATAAAAAAGGTCAATTAAATCACTAGCCAACATTGCAAATTGGTCTGAAGTCCTTCTGATAAGTGTTACCTTTGCTAGCAGGTTAACTCAAAATTAGCTAGCTCATATTATGAATCTAACACCAATAAGCTTTTTAGGTGATGTCCCATTGCTCACCAGCTACTAACCCAAACTTAGTATCACTAACTTCAAAACTACTCAGAGTAGGGTGCTAGCATCTGACCCATGATGCCCAATGGCCAAGAAGTAGGGCAAGGGGAAAAAAAAAAGAAAGAGACCAAGCTAATACTTGTTCCTAAGCGTTACTTCATTAAGTGAGAGATCATACTCCAAAGGTTTTTTTTCTGTTGGCAATTGTTGTGGCATTTTTGTTGTTCTTGGGGTGAGGTTTTTTTGGGGGGTGGGGTTTTTTTCTGGTTTTGGTGGGTTTTTTTGTTTGGGTGGGGTTTTTTGTGTTTTGTGTTTTGGTTGTGTTTTTTTTTTTTTTCTAAAGGAGAAGCTGCCAAATAAAACTGATATAATCAGCGACAACAAAATCTGTTAAAAACCTAGGGAATTAAGAGTAGAGACTAATATGCACCTTTAACATGAACAAAATGACTAGCAGAATTCCAACTTCTTTTCGGATTTCCTGGAAGTCTTTGCATTGCAAAGAACAACCGGGAAAGCACAGGGTTGCACTGCTGAAGAAGTCCCATCTGGAAGACATTGGATTATTTTGAGTGTCCTTACCTATCTTGCTGCTATCATAAAAATACCAGTCTGTTTCAATTAGTTGTGCGCTCTTTTCCTTTTCTGTCCACCTCAAACCCACTACAAACTTATTAACGTGTTATGACATGAATCACAGATTAATTTTCAGCATTCAGCACTACCCTATCCATACACTTTGATAATTTAGTGACGTCAAGGCAATTCTGTCTTGCTCAGGATATAATGATTTCTGTTTCAATGGTCTGTGAAATTTGATGATCAAAACCCAAACTGCCCATCAGGCATGTGTCAGTCACCTGAAATCTGTTAAATTCAGTCATTGAGCTTATATATACAACCTCTTTAACAACAAAAGGGTGTATTTTCACAGCAGTTTGTGAGGTTAGATAAGTATCTGTGTCTCAGTTGGTGTACGTATGATCTAATATGAAGCGCAAGTATTTTGTCATGCATATACACAGCAGTTAATTTCAAGGACATTCATATTTGTCATAATGTGCATTTATATAGCTGTATGAAGGTTAAACATGCAGATTTCACTGTAAAAGAATAATCATTAGATCCAGCAGAAACCTTCAAAGGTTTTCACAGATATCTGATCTCACTTTAGAAAAAGGATAAGCATTTCAGGAAGACAAATTAACAATACCACTCTAAAGCACCAGCAACATTGATTTTAGGAAGGCAACTAAGAATAACAAAATCTAGAGCAACACAGCCTCTGTGTCAAGGCATTCAACAGCAAACCCATGATATTATTAACCAAATATCTCACAGTGGGATATGCTTTAAGATTTCTAAGAAAGTTTCTTTACCCTGCAAGTATTAGAGCATCCCTTTTTACAGGTGATGAATTTAGAAAGCTTTCTTGATTAACAGGAAGGATTTCCCACTCTAAAGGAAAACATGCCACATTCTTGTCATGGCTCTCTTCGAAGTGAAACAATGAATTTTTGTTTTTATTGTTAAGTACATTTTTTGCCAGTGTTATCTTTAAACTTTCATCACAAAGAGAAGCAAATATCACTGGGCATGCAGAATGCAAGGTATACTGTTTTCACAATTAGTTTTGTGTAGTTTTTTGGGGTTTTTTCTTGTATAAGTCATCACTATAGAATTTTGTTTTCATGGCTTGCAAGAGAAATTGAACTAGAAAATGTGGACCAGAGGGTTTCCAAAAGACATAAGGTTTGGTTGGTTGGTTGTTGGTTTTTTTAAATGAAGTTGATGAGAAGTCCTTCAGGCCATTTTTCAGGACCTAACATGCTGGAAATACATTGAAGGATGTGGATCTAATCAAGACCTTAGCAGGAATTAGAAAATAATTGCAGAACTACATAGGTACTGTTCTACTTCGATTAGCTCAGGTAGATGCTTAGTACAAACAAATGCAGTCTACTTCCTGAACACAAGGTAAAGCAAGAAGTTCCCCTCCCACTTCGCTGTGTCCAAACATTAGGAGATAGAAAATTTTACCGGACAGTTACTAAAATCATCCACAGACATGTTTATGGAGGAAAATTCATGTCAATCACCTTAGGCTCAGTTTGCTTATATAGTGCACAGAGGCTTTGTCTGTGATCAGCAAGTGGAAAGTGCAGCTTTTCAGGATGGTGAATCAGGATTCCCAAATTAACCGCTTGCTCTTCAACACCTTCCTTCTCCCTACAATGATATCCAATGACTAATGTCCCTGTGTACTCTTAGTATTTCCCCATTAATTTTTATATAAGAGTTTTGAATTCTGGCCATGACATAGTAATCAAAAGCACACATGCTTGGTTGAAAGAACAGGTGTTCAGAAGCAATAATTTATTGAGTCCTTGACATTCTCAAGGAAGCCATTGGAAGCTCAACATCTCTAAAAATTGGTACTTACACAGAGACCTTTGAGCAGGTTTAGATCAAGACCCTTTCAGTCTGAAACCAGTGCTCTTTACAGGAATACTTCAGTTTTCGACCTGAACCATCAAAAGGGATGTTGGTTAGCCCATTGGGCAGCATGTGCTAAAATGCAAATCCCCATTCTGTTGGTATTCAAGAAGTGTCTGGCAGCATGCAGGCATGAGGCAAGAAATGCAGGTCACAGCATATTACACTAAATTCCTCTTTAATGCAGTAACAAGGTCATAGCTGTAAGAGTAGAGGTTGAAGCAGTTAACCATAAAAACAGAAACTGGAAACAAAACACCCTTGCAAGATAAGATAAAATGCAGGGAATTTTGTCCAGAAAAGCTCCTCATTTACTATGGAGCCAAAGCTGCTCGTTTCTTTGTGGTAGACGGCATGCAGAAACCTATGAAAACAGGAATACTGAGATCTGCCCTAATATATCCGAGATCCACAAGAAGAATGGTTTTCATAGAGAGCAATCAGCCATTGGAATAATCTCCCCAAGTAAGTGAGGGATTCTCCTATATTGGACACTTAAGATTCAGCTGGACAAGGTGCTGGACCATCTTGTCCAGACCGTGATTTTGCAAAGAAAGGTTGGATCAGATGATCCCAGAGGTCCCTTCCAACTTGGTGTTCTATGTTTCTATTAATATCTTTATCAGTGTACTGTATGACTTGATGCCTTTTTCAAAAAAGAAATAAAGCTTGCAAAACTCTGTACAAGATAAAACTTATTTTGATTTTACTGTGTAAAATCTGTGCAACTTGAAGGTTAAGCTTGTGATTTCAAGGTTTCAAATGTTATTACCACTATTTGTTTAAGCCCATAAAAAACAAGCAGCTGCACAACTCTTCGTTACACCACAAGAGCTCTTGCTTTTAATAGAAATAACAACTATAATTCTTGGCAAAAGTTTTCCAGCTTGTAAAAGTTTCAACTACTTATTTTATTCCTAACTCTAAAGTATATAAAAAAAAAAAATCCTTGAGAGGTAGAATCGTCAGAACTGTCAAAAATTACATAGGATCTTATGTTCCACTAAAAGTCAGTGAAGGTCCACTTTTGCACTGGGAGGCAGGGAAGGTCTTTTTTGTTATAACATGACTTCAGTACAGGCAAGGGCAAGACTAGAACAGAAAATAATTTAATATCTGTCCCCTCCCCCCACCAGTTACGCATCTTTTCCGTTCTGCATCAATATGCAACCAAAACACATTTGGTATTTCTAACAAAAACTTTGAGAAAGCAGCACCACCGGTTAGCTTGTGTAACTATAATAGCCTCATGGATAGACCAATAAAGTATGAACTGACTTTCATATCTGTGAATGATCTGCAGCAGCAACTTGAGACCTTGTATGTTACTTGAGTTTCCCAACTGTTGGGAATTTCAGCTATTCTATGTGTGCACTTTATAACAACAAATTCCATTATGAAGCTGCAAAGCCATAAAAGCAGAAAATGCCCAAGGGTCTCATACAACTCTAAGTAGCAAAAGCTGGAATATTTCTGCCACCTCCACACATAATGATACAAACTAGTAACACTCACAGTAGCACAAATCTTTAAAAAGTCTGTTCAAACTCAATGCGCTACCGTCAACATGAAACATGCATTTTGACATTCTATAGTTTCTCTCCATATGCTAATAGCACTGTCAAGTTTCAAGCAAATTTCTACACAGGACAAAATTAAAAAAATAGTATTTAACAAGTCACTTATAGATTATTTGAGTAATTACCTATACCTCTACCACACTGATCCCAAGGATGGAAAATGTGTTCTCAAACGAGGAAATTATAATTAAATGAGAAGGGGAGAAGGAAGAATTTATACATTTTGGTAGGGGAAACTAATTCAATTGGAGATTAGCTCTGGTGACAAGGATGGTTTCAAGCAGCATTCGCGATATAGTCAACATGCTAGAGAGCACTGCTGGGACTTTACAGCTCTTGGTTATGATTAACAAATGAAAGAGTTGCATTTGCTTTTGAGGTTATTTTAAGGTCATTACTTTTTTTTTTCCCCATGGCAATCCAGGATTCTATTAAATTTGCTCTATTACCCTATTAATGCCAACAAGAAGATAGCCAACAAATATGACATCTAAAGATACAGCTACAGAGCAATTGCTAAATCTACATATAAAGTCATAGCTTTCATGAAGCAAAGCAGAGCTTTTCACAAGACCTATCTAGATGCATAGTTCAAAGGGTTCAGTAAAATTTGCTCATTTTAAAGTCACCCACAAATGGATATAATAAGGACTCATTTCTTAAAGGGCCCGCTTCTAATACATTTCTGCCCCTAGTAGACTTATTTGCAGCGGTCTAGAAGTCAGTCTTTAATCAGACTTTCCATCTTCAAAAAAAATAGTTTTTGAATCAATAATAACTATCAAATAAGATTTTAATATACATGCTTATCAGTTTGCCCTTGAAGCCAAAGCTGTTATATCAAAATAACTTCTATAAAAGCTAATCCTCTCGATTGACATGTTCTGCAAGATAACTAACAGAAGCGTAAAAGTGGTTTCAGACACAGTTAAAGCTTGAAACAAATAAATAAAAATTTACCTTTGCATCCTAGTTTTATTAGATGTAGTGTATATTTGCTTGCAGTCCAGGTTTTTCCCAGAAAACGTCAATAAAGCTACAGAGAAGGCTGAGTGAAGTTTATTATGGTTCACTGCAGAGTTCACAAGTGAATCCTGAAGCCTTCATTCAAGCAAAATTCATATTAAATGTTAATGAAGCCACTGTACACACAGACTTCATCCATTAGTCACTTTGGATTTTAACCCAAAGCTTTCAGAATTATTTCATTCTAGAGATCTACCTTTTGTATATTAGACTTCAACATCTTTCAATCAGCTTTCCACTGTTAGCGATCTCTTCTGTCAAAACATTATTTTATCATGAAGTTTCTCTTATGTCCTAACAGGTCACTTTTTCTGGCCAGTTCACAGTGCTGTATTTTTGCCCAATATTAACACTAAATACCTATGGCAGGAAGGATGGAGGGAATAGTTAGATGATCACAGTTAAAAGGTTTAAATGCAGGATGCTGTACAAAGCATTGGTCATTTGTGGTTTGGATAAACCTATTAAATTCATCTCCATAAGACATACATCTGAAATATGATGTATTTGGTGGATCTCATGGGGTATCTATGCTGGACATTAAAGATTCTCTGCTTTTTCTGTGGTCATTAAGTCTTCCTGGCATAACCTACATTTAAAAGCAATTAGGGATAACATACACCTATAGCCACCTTGATTTTCAAACACTACGCAAGCCTCCATAAAGACCATAATTTTGTTTGGATGACATTCATGTTTAAGTTAGAGGAAAAAAAAGGGCTATGCCCTTCCTTTGTCTACTCATTGATCTTCTAGGCAAACGTGCACAGTAGCAGTACAGTATTAATTTCTCTACTTCCAGTCATACTTGCATATTCAGGTCGAAATATTGCAGAGAAACTTGAGTTTGCTTCTACTGTAAAAAAATAATTAATTCACGATGCTATCCTGAGTTAGTTAATTCAGGTTCAAACAGAAGAAAACTCAAGATTTTAATTTCTATCAGCAACTGGATGTATCAGTAACTGGAATGCCACACTACAGACAAGTGTCGAAAACAACATACTAACAAGAGCGATAAATATAACCTTCTTGTTATGGATTTCATGGAGCAAAATATTTATTTTTATTTCACCCCAGTATAGATTAATTCTTAACATTGATTTCTCCACGTTGACTCCAGCTGTGACATCAAGCATCAAAAATATCCCAGAACTTTAACACTAAAGAACAGGTGTAAGTGTTCTTTATCAACTCATATGCCAAATAAAGCGCTGGTAAAGAGGCTGGTAAGCATGTACCTGGTGACACTGTAGTAACTATCCCTAGTATAATTGGGATCATGCTATGAAATGAAGCAATTTGTGAGATTCCATATCCTGTGAGGTTGAGGTTCTCTGAGGCAGGGGAGGAGGGGGAAGGCCGTGGTTGTGTGTTACTTTCAATATTATCTCATGATCAATGGTTGCATGTATCTGGTATTTAGCTTTATGCTGTCGAAGCCAGCAGACTTCAGGGTCCTTTCAATATGTGACACTCTAGATCATCTTGCAAGGCTAGGTCCTGTGGTATTTCATGTGATAAGCAGATGGAATATCCTTCAGGTATGTAACATGTCTGGCCTGATGCCACAATTCCCCCATAGCATTGAGCTGGCATTTTCCAAGTGGAGCCATAGGAGCTGACTCCCAAAATTTTTTATCTTATATGACAGGAATAAAAAAAGAAACCCTACACAGTGTTATATAGAGCAGACACACATATACTAAAAAAATAATCTCATGTAAGTAGAATATTTGTCAGTCTCTCAAAGATTCTCTTAAGTCTGTTTTCAGAGCTGTTCCTGTCATCTCTCCCTACTTATAAACATAATCCTTTCCCATCCTCTATATTCCACCTTCTTTGGTATTTCTTTTTCAATCCTGCTGTCTATGAACACATTCTTTCGTATCACACATTTTAGTAGGAAAGGATGGGAATACATGGCAGTAGCAAGTACAGCTACAGGGGTTTTGTCTTTGCATGCTCAGAAATCAAATTGAAAGGCAAATCTATGACCATAAAGGATCTCCAGTCACAGCTAATATTAAAGAAGTGAGAATACAGTCCCTTTGTCCAAGGATAATGAAACTTGAAGATCCAATACATATGCCGATTGAGATACCTGCCACTACTCCTACATGCCACTTTCTGATGCCAGTTCTTTCAATAAATTGGTATTACAACTCCTGTGAAGCAACCATGAATCTTTTGTTTCAAGCCATTATAAATTAGATCCTGGCAAAGATTTTCCATGAGCAAACAGATGCAAGGCTTCTTGTGCTCTCCCCACAGAAATGCAGTGCTTTGCATAATGCCATACACTTTGGTGGTAGTTCTCACCTGGAAGAACCTTGCCTTTTTTAGCCCACTGCACATTCACACCATGCATGTTCTTGTGCTGCTTCCAACTACCTCACATATGATTTATGCATGTGGATGACTCCATTTTCCGTATACAATTCAGTTTTTGTGGCCTAGTGCAAAGCACTGATTTTTTACACACACACACACACACACAGAGAGCAACTTTTCTAGAAATTATTTAGATTTTATTCTGAGAAAGCTGCAAATTTTAATATGATGAAATATATGCTGATTTTAAAAAAAAAATTACGGAAAGCCAATATGGTTATTGTTTGGATATTAGCCCCTGAAATGGGAACCTATACTTCTCTTCAAGCAAGGGAGAGACAAATACAGGAATTCATTACTTTGAGCAAAATTATGCACTTTAAAACAATTTTTAGTTTTTACCTGAAAGATTTTTTTTTTTTTAATGCTTAAAGCTTCCAGAGATACTCGAGACCTATCCATTTTGATTCAAGACTAAGGCCTAAGATTCTGAGGGTTCATTTACTCTAGCAGCAAATCAGGCTTTCTAACTCTTCCTGAAAGACTTGACTGCTCAGTGTTCACAGATAATGCTTGTCTGAGCTACAGATTTTAATCTCAGAAAATACTCCTATCAGTAGGTACTGATTACAAACATAAAGACTTTCTCTGTAGGAACTACAGATGCTAGTTTTAGCTCCGATTTAAACCGGGGCAATTACCCTACCATGAATGGGGTCATTCCCATATAAGCTGTGTAGATAAATGTAGCAAAAGAAATGTGTCTTCCTGTTCAAGCCACTAGCATTCAATTTCTATGTTGCAACTCTTCCTCTTCTCCAGTACCCAGCCACTCAGAATCAGGGAAGAATGATAAACTGTTCCTTGTTGTCTGGAGTCTTTTGAAGAAAATTCCATTTTTTTGCCATTTGATTGTGTCTCATGTGATAATTATTTCTTCTGTACTCTGGGTTTTCCAGGAGTCATATTAGTCTGGATACATCACTAAATGCTTCAAGCTGTACAGTGTAGGTCATGGAGAAGAGTGCAAAAGACGCACTGCACCTCAGACATTGTCCCATACGATGTGTGTATTCTGATTTCTATAATCCTTAATTAGAACAAAAATACTGCAATACTTTCAGAATAGAAGTGTTAGTTTCAACTAATTCTAACAACTACAATTGCTTCTGCCCTCTCCATGCAATATACAACTTACTTGCATGGTTTGCTATATTGCCTCCCCAAAACGTGGTAATTTGGACAGAGGGGGTATCAGATACGCATTCCTGAAGGCTGGGCATCTCTACAGAGCAACTGCAGCACAATGTAAAAACAAGATTCAGCTCTGAGACAGACCTTGACTTCTGTTAAAGGACATAATATTTTCTATATCAATTAATCCTTGACCTACATCCAAGTGCTGAATTACTATTTGGCATACCTAATCAGAGAGGAAAGCCATTCTTCTGCAATCCCTCCTCACCTCCTTCATGTTTGAAAAGCCAGAAAGCAGCAACTAACTAGAAGGAACTTCTTGTCCACGGCAAGACAAAGTACTATGGCGCTCTGTAGTTTTGCATTACAAAATACATTACAGACTATTTAAATTCAGCAGTTAGGTGTTACAGTATGTCTTAGACAACAGTTATGTATCAGTTCTGATTTTTCAACAAACTTTAGCATCCACAGTCAGATCTAGGTAAATGAAAATCACTGCTTCTAGACATAACGCACTTCAAGTATATTTTATATACAACTCATCTATAAAACTATAGGGAAATTAATGACCTCTCCCATGTTCAATCCTGCAAGTGATTAAATCACTTCAAAAAAACAACTGCTAAAGCTGAAAGCATGCCGATTGAGTCCCCAGCTGTCTGTAACACAAGATCCTAAAACTGTCTGCCGAGTAACCACAGAAAACGCTTTTAGTGAGATTAAATCAGTGCATATAACATACATTGGTAATGCAAAAGGGTGGCAGAGGGCACCATTCTTTCAGTGTGCAGAGCCTTAGATGCAGTAGCTAACAATTATATACAGATGGTTTTGCTTTGTTTTAAAATAGGCTGGAACTGAAGCCAGGTCCACAGGACAATCTCTGGCAATTAATCCTTACTTCATTATTGTGTGTGTGTGAGAAGGGGGAGGAGGGAAATCAGCTTGCCTTAAAACAAATTTATAAAATAGCCTAAGATGTACACTCTGCACCTTTTCACAGGAAAGTGCAGTTTGTAAAACTGCTTACAAATTTTCCCATCCTCCTGTTCACATTACTGGATGGGAATATACAGATGGATTTCAGCGTTTACTTGGTAGCTCACCAAGATCTAGTGGTTCTATACCAATGGTAACTTGTCCAAAAGGGTCATAATACTTTCAATGGCTTTGACATTAAAAGCTGGCAATGTTTATTTACCCTCACAAGAGCAGCTTACAGTTAGGAAAGAGAGAGGTCTCTAATCACACTTCAGTAACACTAGCCTTTCAATCACAAACAATTAAGGTTTAATAATTGAAAGCCTACCCCAGAGTATACCCTTACTATGCCATCTTCTGTCAAGAGACTGCCTCAGATTTTGGTTCCTGTTCCTCAAGACATTCCTATTATCCACCATTTTTTCACTCCTCTCTTCCCTCGCTCAGTTAAATGCATCAGAAATTGTTAGAAGAACAATTAGAAGAAGAAACCAAAGTGGCAGATGGTTTAGTTTCCATTACTTGTAGCTGAAGTGATTTATGTTCAAGAGGTACGTATGTATGCTCCATGTGATCAGACTAGCTAACTTCTAAACCCTCAAAGCTTATTCCTATGCACAGGAGGCATTAAAGCAGACACCTACTGCCTGTGGATGGGCAGGATACAGATTTCTCTTCACACATTCAGTTCTGCAACAACCACTGTTATTTTAAAAATTCTTGTCTGTTTGTGAAAAAACAGTAGATGCACATAAAGATTATTATGCCCTGAGCCTGTATTCCACAATTCAACAAATTCTTGCTTCGGGTAAGAGGGTGCCCATATCTGTTATCAAAGACATTTGGGTATGTTTAGCCGTCCTCTCCACCAATTATAACCAAAAACCTACGCTCTCAGTGACAGACAGCAAACCTCTCAGGTATGAACTGTATTACTAAATCAGATAAAGAGATTACACAGATCTCTACTACTTGTGTCTTGGTTAACTACAGATAGGGAAAGAGGGAAAGAGTTACAAGCTTTTAAGTAAGGAGAGTGTGGTAGACTCAGTGGGACCAGCAGAGTTGACTGCACACCACCATGGAAAGAGATGGCCCTCATGGTTTAAATGCATCACTTAATTGAAGTAGCTACCATATTCCATCAGGATACATCACCTGTTCAAAAATAGATACTGGAATTCAATATAACTAAATTAAATGGGGATTACTGTCTAGGACAGACAACCACGTCATTGAAGCTTAGACTAAGAGTTGTCTGTTAGTCATCTGATCTATGTTGTTTTCCCCACACTAGTACATGGGGCACTAAGAATGGCTTTGTAATATCAAAAGGCTCTTTTCATGGCCTCTGTTGTGAAGACATATGTGCCTTAACTGTATCTTGACTTTAGAATCTAACTGTAAAAGAAAATTGGGATTGTTACTTGTGTGACAAGGACAGAGGTTCAGTAGTCAAAATGATCAGTTTTGCTCTGTAGCAAACAGATCTCTGCATGCTCTAAAGGTGCAATGAAAAGCTTTCAAAAAATAGAAATTTTCCCAGAAAAAAAATATCTAGCAGGAGAGTGAACAGCAGGTTCTAAGTTGTTCAATGCAACACAAGCAGCATATAATACTACTACATGGGCTTGCCTAATGATAAAGTTACAATAATGCAGAAGCAGACAATTGCAAAGAACGCAAAAATTAGCCATTTACTCCTAGACAATCTGTAGTTCTGTTGACACTTTCTCAACTGAAAAGCTTCAGAACATGGACATGTGCTTACAGTGTCTTAAGTTCTGGATCTCATGTGCCTCCAAACTGCTAGACTGGCTGGTAAAATTGGTAAAATGAGAAGCCCTTTTGCAAAGGAGATTTTCAGATTCTCCAATCCAAAATTCTTTGGAGATGTGTAGGGAGGGCCTCCTTGTTGTGTGTGTTGGGGGAAGTTGTTGTTGCCATTATGTAACAAATATTTCTGAAAATTTGGATACTACCAGTTTATTTTAAGCACACATTCCACCTACGAATATCAGTATAATTAAATACATAGAGGAACACAGAAATATCTTGGTCTTGGTTTTCAAAACAGTATGAGCAAAAACCTCGTAACAACTGTCATGGTTTAACTCTGGCCAGCAACTCAGCATCACACAGCTACTTGCTCATTCTCCCTGAAGAGTAAAAGTAAGAAAATGTATGGGTTGAGATAAAGACCATTTAGTAGGGAAAGCAAAAGCCGCACATACAAACAAAGCAGAACAAGGAATTCTTTCACCCCTTCCCACCGGCAGGCAGGTATTCAGCCAGCTCTAGGAAAGCAGGGCTTTATCACACATAAGGATTACTTGAGAAGACAAACGCCATTGCTTTGACCATCCCCCCCTTCCTTCTTCTTCCCCCCTGCTTTATATGCTGAGCATGACATCATATAGTATGGGCTACCCCTTGGGTCAGTTGTCCTGGCAGCATCCCCCCCCAGCTTCTTGTGCTCGCTGGTGGGGTGGGGCGGGAAGCAGAAAAGCCCTCGGCTCTGTGTAAGCCCTGCTCAGCAATAATGAAAACATCCCTGCATTATCAACACTGTTTCCAGCACAAATTCAAAACACAGACCCATACTAGCTACAATGAAGAAAATTAACTCTATCCCTGCCAAAACCAGCACATAACATGTGACAATTTAAAATAAAGCTGCATAGTGATGATTTTCAAAGTGATTCCTGATTATCAACTACAATAATTGGAAAGAATCTGATTTTTAAAACTTGTTGAGAATTAACTCTGAATTCAAAGTGAGAATCGTATTCATTTTTTTCTAAAGCAGCTTTAATCATGTGTCCCAAACTTGTTTACTGTCAGGGGAACATCTCATTTATAGGTCAACAAATGCAGAAGACAACTTAACACCAAGTATTTGGGCTTAGGGGCTGTTCTTCCAAGGAAAAAAAAAAAAAAAAACTACATAAGGATTTTCTTATTTGAACTGAAGATTGAACAGCCTTTGGACCTGAAGGGCTGGTACAGAAAGCTCACTTAGCAATGTCCGCGTTCATACTCAAGAATGTGATCACATATCTGTAAATAAACAGGTTTTGGTCACCTAACGTAAAATGAGCTGGACTAGGTCCAGTCCCAGGACAGATCCACAGCAGTAAAGTAACCTCACAGTATCTGTTACTATTTAATAGACTCTATATCCACGATATCACAGCTACCACCACTTTATTCTAGAAACATCATTATTGGGCCACTCCAGTTTACTGAGCAATTGAAAACTGCAAAGCTGTAACTACTCTGCTTAGTTAATGAGAACTTTACTTTTAACAGCTGCCAGTTGTGTGTGTCTTCTGATCAATGAATGTACTTTTCATTCCCAAATGTTCCTGGGGGGAGGGGTTGGGGGGAGTGTTATGCCTTACAAAGCACTGCTGTATTACCCAGCAGTAACACACATACAAGACTTCCATTACAATACCTTCCCCCTCCACCACCACCCCAAGATAACAGCTGAATTGGGCTTTTATGTACAAGAGAAGTGTTACTGTTCTCTTCTTAGACATATTACAAAATGAAAATAGAAGCTGTGGTGGCGATAGTCCAGATGGCAAACACAGTGTGATGCTACCTGCAGGGCATGAGTTCGTTTGGGATTTTTTTGCCTCAGTATTGACATGCCCTTGCTATCCTACTCAGGTGGGGAGCCACTTATCTCAAAAAACAGAAAAGAATAACCTTTCTATTTCCAGGTGATAATATAAATTATAATATATATATTTCCAGGTGAGAATATGAAAACAATAATATGTACAAAAGGAAAGCTTAAGATTAAACATAACTTTATTAGGTTAGCATCAAATTATAATAGCCAAGATAAATATTTTCTAAGCTTTACGTGACAGCTGAACCAAGTAAATTCAGGGATCACACACTCCTGAACATCCAAGTTATGCATTTATTCTGCACTCCAGTACGACAAACTACACACAGACACACGCTTTTCTAATACATCATAAAAGAAATAAATTCTTCCCATTGAAACACACTATGGAAGAGGAAAACGTAACCAAACACAGGAAGATGTAATTTTGCAAACCAGTGATGCTAGTTTGACTACCCTGTAGATAGGGCCCATGAATTTGCCTGCATTTTTTTTTTTTTTGGAACAAATAAATTACATAAAGGGATACAGGAAAGCATCAACACGGAATACATTTATGATGACAAATCATGTAGCACACCACAAAATAGACAGAAATTAAAAATCATGAATGATCAAGCAATTTACTTGCCAATTTATACCTCATTGTTTCTATTTGTCCTATCTGGAAGATGGTAAGATATTATTATAGTCTGGTTTTTTATCATTACCCCTACTATGCATCTTATTTTTTGACCCTATATGGAAAATGCCTTCATCAAAAATAGTAAGTATAATATATGAGGGACAATGATAGGAACAGAACCATACTTCACTTCTCCGGTGTAAGCTTAATGTTCAGCTGCCTGGCAGAATCTGGTTGGCAGACACTTGAGTTCCTCAAGCCTTTGAACCAGCTGAGTGATGTAGACAGCCTTATGCTAGCTAGGTTCTCTAGTACGTTCCCTGATAACACCAGCAAACAAGTGTCTGAGAGCTGTGCACCATAGAAATCACCCAATACCAAACCTTGCACATGTGGCTAACTACATCCTGCATCTCCCACAGCTTCTAAGATTTTTGCTGCACTACGCAGCAGCAGTCAAATCAATCATCAGCAACCATGCACCTTCGTCCCAGCAGCCCAAAGGCAGACTAAATGCCATGTAAAACAAGGATTATGCAGGAAAGCTACAAAGCTTACTAAAGACTTTAATTTGCCTTATTACAGTCAATTTTCAGTGCACACATGTCGCATGGGTGCACTATGATCCACCTCTAACTTATACAGCTCTGCCAGAAAAAAAGGATCTGGCATGAGCTTCAGATTTGGTTATTGACAAGCCAAACACTTTCACCCTTAGAAACACAACCTGTTCTTTTACCAGTAAAAACAAAGCTATATTCCTTTTAACAGGTATGTAGCCGGATTGCAACCTATTCTGCAGACTTCTCTGAAGGGTATGTATGAATTTCAGGGATGAAAGAGATGACAGGTTTGGAAAACGGGGTTTTTAGCACTTCCACTATATCCATTTCACAGGAATCAGTGGTTTCCCAAAACCCAGCTGTGACACCGTTATGACTGAAGGGTAGCACCTGAATTCCACAGATGGATAAAGAAACCGGAGGAGGCATTGCCAAACGCTGGGGAGCCTCACACCCTGTTGGGACCTCACCTGCCCCACCGAGGCGGGACGCTGCTGGACCCACAGCCGGCCTCCTGCCTCCTCCTTACGCAGCGTTCCCTCACAAAAAATACAGTATTTTATGCGCATGAGTCTGCGCAACACTCGGCCAACTCGAAGACCCCTTTAACCACGCTGCTGTCTATCCCCCTAAGTCTTCCCGTCACACCAGCAAGGGCGGGAGGTCGAGGAACAGGCTCCCGGTGAACGTACCGTTCGCTCCGGCTCGTTTTACCTCAGCGCTACCGACTCGCGTAACGAAACTCCGCCGGGAGCGGGGCGCCCACCCCCGGCCCGGCTGCCCCGGCACGGAACGGCCCCCCCGGCCCCAGGCCGGCCAAAGGAAGAAACGTCCCGCAGCGAGGGACGCGGCCAGGCGACCTGGGGACAGCTGGGGACGGGGCGCCCGGAAAGCGGGCACGGACAGCGAGGGCAGCCGCGGGTGGGGGGGACAGGGAGAGACACGAGGCGACCGCGGGCCCCGCCACCCACCGAAAAGGCTGTTGCTGAAGCCGTCCCAGACGCAGCCGGCGGCATCCCAGACCCAGCGGCTCCTCAGGCAGGACATGAAGGTAAGGCTGACGCCGAAGACGGACACCAGCAGGTCGCTGAGGCTGATGTTGACGAGGAAGAGGTTGGTGGGCGTGCGGAGCCGCTTGAACTTGTAGTAAAGCACCAGCACCAGCAAGTTGTTGCACAAGCCCAGCATGCCGATGGTGGCGACGAGCAGCGCCAGCAGCTCGTAAGTGCCGGCGCTGAAGAGGGGCCGCTCGCCCGGCACCTCCTGCTCCGCCGCGGCGGGCTCGGGCCGGCTGGTCGTGCCCGTGCTGTTCCCCGAGTGCATAGCTCACGGCTCGCCGCTCATAGCCCGTCCGGCGCGGGGCTAAGCCTCCCTGTCCGCCCCCGGCCCCACCGCGCTCCGCGGCTGAGGCGGGGGCAGGAGGAGGGGCCCCCGCCGCCTTCCCGCCCACGGAGGGCGCGCCCTCGGGTGGCCTCGCCCTCGCCTGCCCTCGGGTGGGCCGCGGCCTGCCCCCGCGCGGCTCCGCGGCAGATGCCTCACCTCGCCCTGTCGCGGGTGGCGACAGCCGGGTCGTGGCGGGGATGTGGCCGCCTCCTCCTCTCCCTCCAAGCCGCTGGCCGTCCTGGCTCGGCGGGGCTGCCAGCAGCAGCGCTGCCCTCTGGGGAGCCGCACTTGGGTAGGCCTCCTCTGTGCCCCCCTCCGGGAAGGGGCAGAAACTGCTGAGCTGGAATTTAGACTTCTTTCCCTGATAATCTGCCAGTGACAGCTCCTACGATGGCGGTATTTTCTTCTGAGGTGCTCCACCACAGTGCTCTAGTTGCATCCTCCCAAGGCCACCAGCAGCGTCTTGGCCCGGGCAAACTTGTGGTGCAAGCCACCACCTTTTTGTCAGCCACGGAGCAAGTAAGGTACCAAAACTGCTATCAAGTCACCTCATTTCATACCTTTGTCTCCAGCATGTGTTGTGTGAAAATGATACAGGAATGCACAAGCTGCCTGTGCACAGCTCTAGCTGTTTTTAGGCAGGGTGCTGTCCCAAATCCCAGCTATGCTGTCTCCAAAGGAACCTGTCCCTGAGTGTATCACAGGGATTTTTGCTCAGCACAGCTTTAGGCCTAAAACACCTCGTGAAGCCAAACATCAGGCTCACAGGATGACCTCTAGCTTGCTTTGCTAGCTGACCCACGTCTGATGTGTGACAGCCTTCACAAAGGCCCAGAAGAAACTTTCAGTTTAGGTCTATTCTTAGTTTAGTTGAAGAAAAAAAGATGTCTGCTATGGAAGCAACAGAATTTTCAGGGAAATGTGTCTTGGCAAACAGTACCTGGTTGGTTTGGGTTTTTTTCTTCTCTTAAATACATAGTGGTGTTAAAAGGGCTAGACTGAGGCTGTAATTCCTTGCGGACTGAAACTGAAAACACAGATAGCTGAGGTAGGTTTGATGTCTTTCAAAACACATATCTATATACAAATTATGGGTATGTCATGGCAATTTTATATGACAAATTGCTGCTGTAACCCAAGGATAGGAATTGAGAAAGTCATGGGTCAGAAAAATAAAACACTGATTAAAGTAGCTATTCTAAGCAATGTTATCTTTATTTACAATCTGTGTTTTCAAATCCATCAAATAGGATTTAATCGATAACTGAAACCTAGTTAGAAAAGATGCTTCAGTCTGTTTCTTCATCACTGGTCTGGGTTTTTTCTCATTACAAAGACAGCGGGAGCAAGCGCTGCCTGTCTCAAATCAATTATATTTTGTCCCCCAAAAAGCTCAACATATAGAACACATGACCTTCCAAAATTTCCAGTAACAGACCACTAACACTTCAGCATGGGCTTTAGGGAAGACATAATAATTTATTTTTACTTGTCCATAAAAGAGATTTACCTGTGCATGACAGACTGTGTTCAAAAATACTATGTCCATACACAGTCACGGGTTGGTTTAGGACCAGTTGCTGCGTGGTAAGAGTCTAATGATGAGACATAGCTTGGCCAAATCAATGATACACTTTGTTGAGAGGAAGACATCTCTGTCTTCTGCCTTTAAAAAGGAAAATCTTGAATTGTGTACCTTTTTTATCGCTGCAAAATGAAAGGAGAAAAAAGCTGGTAAGGAAGAACAGGGGAGAAATGTAATTTAGCAAGTAGTATATGTTAGAGAACATACTGTCCATTGGCAGATTCCATTATATACTCAGGATTTCTAAGTAGTTTTTCACTACAGCACCTGTGAAAAATACTCCCTCTAGATATCTTTTGGATTTTAGAAAACAAGAGAAAGAGAACCCATAAATTACATTTTACAAAGATTTTACCTCAGAATTCCTGGTTTGGGATTTTTCATAGCAAAATTAAATATATCCATAAATATGGAGTCTCTTCAGTGCTTGATTTGACAGTGGTCATACGATTAATACTGTAAAATTGCTAACATTATTCAAGTGATCTTGAATGCTTCATAAGCAGACTTCCATTTGTCTTCCATGCAGTGTCACTATTCATATGAGGCACAACAAAAAGAAATGCTGTGTTATTCTATCATCAGGTCAAAGGCAAAGCTAGAAACAGAACCTTGACTCCTAATTCTAGTCCAGCACCTGTTTTACCTAACACTGTCTAGATCCAATGCAGCTATGGTTTTAATAATGTAAATAATGCATTAGCCAATCCTTTTCTAAATTTTCATGCAATTAAAAAGCTGAAATATTCTAAGAAACACAGGCATCTGCTTTGCAGTGTTTCATGTTTACACTATTTTATATTTGGACCAGACTGTTCATCAAACATGCATGCATATTAATGGCAATGCTGCAAAAAGGATTTTACCTTTACTTTTACAGTTGCATGAAAGGAGAAACCACAATCCAGTATCTGCATTTCTGGAAGTGTATGTGTGTGGTTTACTGGAGGTGTGTCTCAGCTCAAAGTACTAAATATATATGTAGCTGAGCTCATGGGATTAAAGCAGTACAACAAGAAGCTAGAATAGAAGGTCCCCAGTCCTGTACTGTACAAACAGTCCTTGAAACTCCCAAGGACTTCCTAGATCACTTTGGCAACGGTCCTTTTAATATGTTATCTGTTAATGCACAATTTACATGGGATGGGAGAATGCATTGGCTGTAAATTTGCAGATGGGCTATATGTATGTGTGTGGAGATATATGCTTACACATGTATAAGAAAAAAACTTAAAAGCCAGCTGTGGAAATAATCATTCAAAACTGGGAAGTCTACCAATGTCTGGGACTGTCTTCAAAAGTTCCCTGCCTTTGCTGTATTTAGCAATTTGAAATGTTTCAGGACGTCAGAGCAGTGAGTGTCACCCACATGTTAGAGCTGAAGAATCTGAAGCGGAATAAATAAAGTGCCAAGGTTGCTGCCACACTCCAACCTTGTGTAGAAATACAAACCACAAACCATGACTCCCAGTTCTAACTATACCCTCAAAAATGTCAGGGCTTTTGCAGTGAGAACATTGTTGAGTGGAAAAAGTGTGTTTTAAGGCATTCAAGAGACCTATTTCATTTCCTGTTTGTTCATTCATTTGTATGTTGCTTTCACTCATTTTCTGTCTTTATCTTCTGCTAGCATACTTTCAAGTGGCAGGCTCTTCCCTGACAAGCAGAAAGTGAGCAGAAAAGAGAAGGGTTTTTTTCCATACTCAGTGTTTCAGGAATCAGATGATGCTGGGGTTTTGCTGTCTGTTTTGAACTTTGTAAAGCTTATTATTTCAAAGGGCATGGTAGACAGCCAGACTGCAGTCCTCTGAAAGGAAACAAAACACCACCACCACCACCCCCCTCCCCCAAACCCTGCCTACCTGGCTTCTGCTTTTTAATTTGGATTTTAAAGCCTTCTCCTGGCATTTGTTTCCTTGCACGTTCTCTTTGCTATTCTTTAGCCTTAAAGATTAGCCAAAAAAAAAAAATCATTTAGCCAAGTTATTATTCGCTGTATCTATATATAGCTGCAGTGTATATCTATAGAGCAAGGGTGAGTTTTTAGACAGAAGAAACCTTTCATCTGTTCCTAAGCACTTGGCATTAAAACAAGGTTATTAATATAGATCTACATCTGTTGATAGTGAAATATGTAAGAAAAAAATGCACAAGCCTAATGACAAAAGTTCAGAATTAGGGCTTGATTCTACAGAATTTGTAATCCTAGCTATACAATCTAGTCCATGTTGGGATGTGAATTTTAAATCAAAAAGCAAGCAAAGTGGAAAAGTTGCAAGAATCTGAGAACAGTCTGGACTGAGTAAAGTGTTTGGCTCAAACATGGTTCACTGAAGCAAGCACAAGTGTTTGCAGCAGGGAGGAGACCCAAATGGGCAATCCCAGGAGGTGAGGAGATGCTGTCAGAACATCTGTGCTACAGCTGGAAATTACACTGGTATACCTGGCATGTGTACAAATAGCTGTACTAGCTGCAGGTGTGGTTCATCTCACCTACAGAATGTACTGAAAAGTTAAGCACCCAAGACCAGGTGCTTAAGGTGCTCTCTGAAGGTGTTTTATTTTTATTGACTGGCATATACAGTGGCTTCAATAATTAACTTCTAGATGCTTAAATTAGGTGAGATGAACTTCATCTTGTCTATACAAACCTGTGTGGAACTGTGGTGGCAGATGCATATTGATGCTTCTGTGGCACCTGTTTCTTGCTAAGTAGATTAAAACAAGTGGTGATACATACTTGTATCTGCTGACGTCATACCTGCCTTGGTTGTATAGACACAGCTCATAGGGCAGCTTGAACCCTAAACACTAACGTTGTAAAGACCAGTTACACTAGGTTTGGCAACAGTAATCCTGTGAATTTCAGCTGTGATATAAACGGTTTATTTTAAAGGAATAGCCTTCCATAGGAGTTCATCCCTATGCTGCAGCTTCTTGTTACTGTGACAGACATGAAGTGAAAATAATTGCAAACTCACTGGCCTGTTGTCATTTTCCAGAGTCCAACATACAAATCAATAAATATTGCATAGGAAATAATGATTTTTAAAGTTATTACCTGGTCATTTCAACTGTTGTTAGTGACACGGAATGCAAATGCACTTCATAGCAAGGAACGTGGTGCTGCTCATGGGGCAATAATATGGCAAAAGCAAAGTGAAGAATGAAGTCAGTAGAAAAGATAGTGAGCTCATGTAAATGTGAACTTGATAGCACCACTTCGATCCAGTTTCAAGGGAAAACTTTAATTTTTACATTGCTAAAATTAATGAAGAGTTGACTGCCCAACCCCATACTACTCGGAGAAGAGTTTAGCTGCTCTGAACTCAAGCAACGAAAATCAGAGTCAGAACCAAAGTCTCTTATGTGCCAGAGCCTCTTTAAGAACAACTAAGGCCATTTTAGATCTACTGTGTTTTCTTTGGGCTATTCTGAGCCATCATTTTACTTGGGGACAATTTGTCTTTGAATGAGACTACCAGAAAGAGTGACTGGCAACCTGGTAGAGGCAGGAAAGGAGATATATCACCTTTTGCTGGCTTGTCTTCTGCAGTAGCTTTGGGTTATTTGTTATGTGCTGTCAAATGACATGGTCAGAATTTTAAAACTTGCACAGAATTTCATAGACTCATAACAGTTTCTTGAGATAAAGACTGAAAACGATTTTTCAAACGAGCTGCTAATCTTGCAATGGGCTTGCTGTAGCTGTTCTTTGCACCCATTACAGACATACATATCATCAACTTTGTACTGGTCTGAGAATTTCCAATAGTGGAGACTAAGAGGATTACATGGTAAGAAGAGGAGAGTTGGGAGTTTTGAATTCTGAGTAAACATTACCATATTCCATATCCAGCGCTTTCCACAGTATCTGTAAAGGAGAGAGGAAGGAAAATGCTTTTCATTCAGTTAATGCTCCTGTAGACTTACATGTAGACTTAATGCAAGGAATTCCTGTTACTCATCAATTTAATATTGACTTACCTTTTTAGACTTTGCTTATCTTCTAATGCAGTTCCTGTGTCAGTCCACTTAGTCATCACATCTTATTTTGTACTGTACATTTTTTTTGAGTCTAAACATCAAAGACAACAGAATCAGCTGGTACTGAAAGCAATGGTTCCTTACTTGGGGGTTCCATGTATTTTCATTATGCTATATAACATGAGGTTTCTTCATGGGTGATTGGAAGACAACAAAACATAGCTTTCTGTTCTTTACTGTTCTGTTCCAAGGGTGGATGTTTAATACCTTTCATAAACCTTAAACTGCTGCTATTAATTTGGAAATGAGAATGCAGCCTAATGTCGAACAAGCTTAGATGACACAGACTGGAGAAATTAATCAGCAGGAAACACTGCATAACCAGGATTCAGCTGGAAGCAATATACCAAATACACCATAACTCTGACCAAGATACAGTATCCGGACCAACCACTGAGTGCTTTGACACACCAGGGGAACATTTTCCTGGAGAATTACTTTTGGAACTAGCAAAAATGCATCCTCAAGCTACTTCTCCGTTTTCCAGAAATCAGTGCTGCTTTTCTCTGCCAAACTGTTTTCCTTATTCTAATTGAAAGACATACTCATTGCTGTTGAGCAGTAGTACCCAGAGACTTTTGTTCTCTTCCCAGTGGAAATAATAGAACTTCATGCAGTTGGATTGCTCATGTTAGGTAGCATATCTTGAAACACCACTTTCCCTGAAGGACTATTTCATACAGACACTTCCCTGCATTATTTTTAGTAATATTGTTTGATACCAAGTTGCTGTCTTCCCTATGTTTCAAAAATGTTGTTCATCTGATTTTCTCATGTGTGTGTGACGAATATGGTCTTTATCTGTTTTTTCAAATAAGCAATTTTGATAGTCTTAAACCATGTATAATTAATATCAATCCTTTAGATAGCCACAAATAGATGTAAAATATAATTCCTCCTTTCCTTTCAACTACAGAATATCCACAATGCAAAGACTCCATGCACAGCAATTCAGGAAAGCCTTGACCAAGAGCTTGTCGTCAGCCTTCAGTGAACTAATAGAAAAGCTGATCTGGAGATCAATAGCTAAAGAAGAATACAAAGAGATTGATCTGTGTGGTCTAGTGAAAAGTGATTTTAACAAATAGACTGAAACTCACTATTTGACCAGAGTACCAATTTTCATATTATGGTATAGCACAGCAACATGGCATCAGCATTCTTTAAAAACACTGAAAAGCTGAAAAATGTGAAAAAGAATCACAAACGTTATTTTGAGGCCTGAAGGAGAGTGTTGCAGTGGGAAGCAGAGAGTTCAGTCTTCTTTAATTAACAAGAGGGAAAAAAGGTGGAGAAGTAATTCAGGTACAAAGGGCCCTAGTAAGAGAATATAACAACTATTACTCTAAATCAGTGAAGACATTCTAACAACTGCTGAACGGAAACTGAAGTCACACAATTTCAATCAGGAGGCTTAAATTTTAGCAATGTGAGCAGTTAACCTTTGGAACAAATATGATGGATTCTCTCTATCTCTTAGCATCTGCAGATTAAACCTTGATACCTTCCCGCAAGTTATGCTTTAGAACAGAGTTGTGTTTGGCTCATTATAGTGATAAATGGCTGATAGTTAATGATCTGTAACATAGAAGAGGTGAAAGTAGAAGATGTCAAGGTCTCTTCTGGATTTAAACTTTATGAATTCATGAAGCCTTTGTTAAATTTGGGAGCAAGGACACTAATTAGGGTCAAAGGGGATGTTTTGGCCTGCCTGTTCTAGTCAGATTTTCTCATCTAAGACTTAATCATCTGCTTAATAGAGCACTAACGTCTGCACTGGTATAAAAATGAAAATCATGTAGGATTATGTAAGTTACTTTGGTGAGGTGAATAAAAAGAGGGACAACTTTCCTTGTGATTTCTTCATAAGCTCCATTTTTTATGAATGGCAGAAGACACCAGCGCTTACTCGTTATCACTGATGTGCTTCTCTGAAGTACTTAATTTTGTTGATCACAAAAATATGTGATTGTGTTAATGAGTTTGAATTAATGACTTCACAAACTGGAAGATCAGAGAACAAATGTAAATGCATGTTTGCTTAAGCATAGCTAACACCATGAACAATTTTGTTCACATTCAGTTACAGTTCAGTTATATTTATTATGCTAATAATATTTATGTAAATGTGCAGTGGACATGGGAGTAGTGTGATAAGCAGAAAGGTGCCAGAATTTTATGTCAGCATAGTGTAGTGATACAAAGGGAACGACGGATACCACACACATAAAAGGTGGGCATTAACTTACAAGGATTAATAATACTTTAAAGGAACTAATTCAAGGTTGGGATGTTGTTCCTGGTTTATAGGTAGATTTTAGCAACCTAATAAGGTTACTGAGAAAGAAAAAAATGGCAGAGCCAAGACAAGAACACAGTTCTGACTTCACGGTAGAACACACTGCCTCACATGGCAGTGTCAAGAAATGGTAAACCTTTACAACTTGCAAAATGTTTTCAAGCGTAAGGGATCAGATTCAGTAAGTGGTTGTGGGAACTGAAAGTGGTTCATCTGAGGTGCAGCACAGAATCCAGAACCCTGAGAAAGATAACTAGCTTCCACATGCAGAGAATCTTGATCATAGCATGATCCAAATTAACTAACATATTAATTACCAATACATATAGCTTTTTTTTTAAACTGTGACTGCTACTCAATAGAAGACTACTGTTGGTCACAGGTGCAAACTGTAAAATTCCTTTTTCAAACACCTGGTTTTTCATGAAAATGTTTCCTCCTTAAAATTCACTGCACTGAACCTTTCTTTGAGGGCAGCTTTTTACATCATTCCTTTCTAATTAAATAATGAAACTTGATTCTTTAGCTCTTTCTTCAGTAGCCACTATATTACACATGCAGAGGATAGTTTTATATTTAATTCTCTTTCAGCTAGAGGAAAAATAAATTCACTTTTCCACCACTCCAGTAGGATACCCTAGGGTTCTTCTGTTCAGTAAAGAATTTAAGATCCGGTAGGATGGAAAGATAACGCAGATATAACAGAGAGACTGGTGCTCTCGCAGGGCAAAAATTATGTCTGATCTCAAGACATCGGGTAGCATTTCGAACAATTTTGGTTAGTTAGTGGATGTTCTGAGCTGCCACTTTCAAAAGAAAGCGGTAGCTGCAGGTTTGCTTTCTGAATAGCCCTATCCTGCTTTTTTTTAAAGTATGTCTCAAGAACAAAAACCAGAATGGTCCTTGGGGTACCTTGGTATAGGAATAGTCTGACTTTAAGATCCTGGCTGAACTTCAGTGCGAGTTAAATGCAGACCCTTTTCAAAACAGTAACCATTTAAGACATACAGCTGAGCCTTGGCCCAGCACACATATACGTTAAGAGCCAGTGCTTAATCTCTGAGTTTATTAGTTGTATGTTAGGGAAAAAGAAAGAAACAGTAACTTGACTGGAAATTAAGTAAGGCAAGTAAAGGGAGTTTGAATGGCTGTGAGAGTTTAAGGGAGAGGCAGCTGAACAGTTCAAAATAACTAAAACTCCACCACTCCATCACTGGATTTTCTGCAGTCTTAATCATAATGATTTATGCAATTAAAAAAATATTTCTGCAGGCTAATTGGGTTTCTAGGACAGAAGTTCTAGTTCAAAGACTAGGGATTTTGAATAAAATAAAGAGGATGACAAGGTATATATATATTGAATATATTTATTCAAGAAATAGAGAGAGATTTAGTAAGGAAGCAAACATTCCGTGTTACTTCCAAAAACTGTCACAAGTGCCTTTCTAGTTCTTTTGGGATTGAATTGTATGTCTTTGGCCTCTTTGTACTATGTGAACAATGATTCATAATTTAACATCCCTGGTAAAATGCTCTTATTGCTACTGTAAAACCAGGTATCCCCACCCAGACTGAGATCCCTGGTCGAGCCTTGCAGGGTTAGCACATGGTAGAATATCATCATGCTGGTCTCAGTTCTCCTGTCACAAAGCTAATATAGATGGAGAACTGGCTCTGTTGTTCTTTACCAAATAATGTGTGCATCCAAGGGAATCCACAATTTCAGCTGTTCCTAACTGTGTTAGTTGGTGTGCAGCCTCTGGCAGAAAACTTGAAAATAATCCAAAGCATAAGAAGACAATACGAAATTTAGAGATGACTGATATAATCACCTCACTCCATACAAAAGTCTGAAAGATATAATAAACTTGCAACAGCTAGTCTCAAAGGTGTATTCTTACTGGAGAATGTGATCTCATATTGCTAAAGCAGTGCCAGCTGTAGCAGAATTGAACCCTGACGAAATCCTTGTCTGGCTCTGGAACTGAGAAAGTTCATGTCTGTTCAACCACCAGCGGCACGGGATACCATGAAATAATCTCACATGCCAGGTTGTTAGTGATCCTCATTCATGACCTAGGGCTGCTCAGCAAGTAGCATTCTGTGATGTAATAGGGTTGTGACATCAACAGTTTACTACCTATGCTTGCCAGCTTGAGATGCTAAGCCAGTGTCACCTCTTCTTTGTTATGTAGTGCTTGGTATACCTATCACGCAGCTGCATCTCGTATGAATTTATGTGGGAATTCAAGATTTAAGGAGCGAAACAGGGCTTGGACCAGGCTATAAGAAGAGCTCTTCCTTTTCACTTGTCCTCTGTCAATAAAGGATGTCTGAAAAGAAGGGTTGTGATAAGGATAGTTACTCTGCTCTTGAATTGCTGGATTTCAAGAATGCTTTGAAGCAGTTCCAGAAACTAGTTGAAGAAATAGTAATCCAGACAACAAAGGAGAGATTAGGCTTGTGTATGAAAGATGATGTTAAGAGTTACTCTTTCTGATGGGAAGGTGTAATTATTCATATGGAGAGAAGGTGTCAGAGAGACAAGACTATTAAAAAAATCAAATTAATGTTCAGACTGTAACTTCTTAATTTGTACAGGAAATAGGCAGATTGCACTATAAGAGTGTTTTTCTCCTCCTGGTAGGACTTCTGGTCAAATTACAACGCTGACAAACAGAATTGGTGGGGTTGCCACATATACAAGTTAGCATAAGCACAAACTCAATGATTTATATAAATCCAGTTGCTTACTTGTAAATAATGAGGGCAGAGGTTTGCTTTTCTCAGTGCAAGTGGCTACTGTTGCATGACAGGATAACCTTTATATCAGACTGATATCAGATTCATATCCAACAAACCAGAATGGTGGTATGAAAGTAGGGGAAGAAAGAAGAGGTGAGAATTTTTCACCTGTTCTTTTACCTGTTTCCTGTTATGCATTGCAAATCAGCTAGTTTTGAAAAGACTAAACATGAAGATACAACTTTTTTTTTTTTTTTTTTAAATGCTTTGGTGTGAGAAGCTAGAACTTGCATGCTATTGATATTGAAGAAATAAAACAGGAAATAGTGGGGATAAGAAAGGAAGCTGTAGCTTGCCAGGTTTTAATTCTGGATGGTTTTCCTCCCATAGAGATGAGATAGACTATGGTAAGTTCTGTAAAACCACAGACACTTTTTGGTCCAGAAGTCAAGGATCATAATATTAAGGCCTTTTCAGGAAGATTAGCAGCAATCCTGATGGCAGGCCAGAGTAGTGTAAGGTAAGGATTTCTAAAACTTGTATTAAATATAAATAACTAATTAAAATCTTTAAAAGTAACAGTATTTAGCTGTTGATTGTGTGTTGTTCATGAGTCTGTTGTTCATGAGCTCTGTAGCATAATGAGGCACTCTCATGTGGTTATTTATCCTGCCATTCATTTCCTAAAAAAAAAAAAAAAATCATAATAAAAAAATTTGCAAAACCGTTATGCCTTTGAAGCTAGAAAATTAAATAAAATTTCTTTTTTTCATTGATCTAGACAAAGCTAGATTGAAAACTGGCTTACAGTAACCGACTTGTTGCTGTTATCCTATTCAGGAAGTGATGTTTAATCCTAACAAGCTGAGAAAGGAGTTCCATACTTAGTTTGATAGTAAACAATTTAGAAACTTGCATGTCTTCGTTTGTTGATTAAATGCAAGTTTCCAGGGAAGACATTTGAAGATAAGAGGGTAAAATCTGTCTTTGGTATTTCTCTTGTAGAATTTGAGTGGTGACAGACATTCTGGTATGTGTCTTGAGAGCTGAAGGAGTTTGTAATATTATAAAAGTTTAGCTCTTTCTAGCTTGTGTTATTCTGTGCCTTATGCTATTATAATTTTAGTTTAAGTAAGAAAAATCCTATGCTCCTAGTGTTAAAACCTGGAATGTGAAGCTTAAGCGTCAGAAGATCAGTAGTCAGTGTAAATTGTAAATATGAAAATAATCCCTAGAGGCATGCCTAACGTATTTCACTAGACTGAAGACTAGCTCTTTCAGGCTGTCGTGTCTGTGAAAGATTAAGCATGGAAGACCTTTGCTAAGCCCTGCCTTTTCCCCCTTTTTTCACATGAGTGAACAGGGCGGTATTTTGCAAATGACAGCATTGTCTCTACAAGATTTTTGCTAAGAAATTCCCTGTATAGGATTTTCTGCTGACTATCTCTGGCTAATTTCAGACTTCTAAATATATCATACAAAACGGCTTAACACATGAGAGAATCCACACTGCTAATTCTAGCAGATTCTTAAGAGCAAGATTTGCTTATACTGTGCTGGCGACAAAATGAGTCCAGTAATTTCAGCAAGCAGGACTATTTTTTATTCCAAATATGTATAATTTTCCTTATTCAACTCTTTCCAACCCTGAGAGGTATCCATCCTTATAAAGTCACGCCACTGGAGGTCTGAGAAGAAAGATTAATTAGAATGAATTAAATAAAGCCTAGGTAGGTTACATTTTTATTTGTAGGTGAACTGCTTTTCTTTCCTGCCCCTACATGTTTGGCACACCAGCTGAATTTGCAAATCAAAATTCTTATTAAACATTAATTATGCTCTACTGGTTTACCTGAGTTGAGGAAGTTGGTCCCTGTTCTCTCTGAACCAAGATCCTGGAGCCTATTATGCAGATGCACAAGAATACATGGTAAAGTATGACCTAACTAAATAAAAACATTTTTTCTGCTTCTTTTGTGAAAGAGCAGTGATGTCTACCAGAACTGCTTATCATCAAACAAAGTTTGATATACTAGATTCCTGACAAGGCAGTAGGATCTGGAGCGTGGAGCCTGAGTTTGTCCAGATCTTCTTCTGAACTACTTCAGTGGTATGCATTGGCCTCAGGCTTCTTGACAAAACGCAAAATTCTTATGACTACAGCATGCAATTTTTGCTCTGAGGAGAAGTCTATCTTTAGCTAAGCCATCAAAAATGCTTCTTCTCCTTCCTCTCCTTCCTCTTCCCCTTTTCACAGGGATAAATCTGGCCTTTACTTAAATGTGAAGCATTAGAGCTACGGCAGTATTTTAGCAGAGAGGTTTTTTACCCAGAGGATTCTGTATCTATTTTTTGAGTCTGTAGATGGGTGAGAACCATTTTTCTGTCTCTACTGGTGGTAAATAGCAAATCTTTGGAAAAAGTGTGTAAGAATGAAGTAACTATGAAATAGTAGATCTGGTTTACCCCTCCTAGCTTCTGACTGCACATTGCTTAAGGATTTCCTGTGCCAGAGTTGCAGCTGCGCTCTACGTTTAGTATCTCTTGATGGACTTTTAATCTATATATTTGTAAATTACTTCTGAAACCACCAAAAAAGGATACTCACATAGCATCCACAGCTTTCCAGGTTTTGTGAAAAAGTACTTTGTCTTGTTTCTTTTAAACACGGTGCTCTTTTTGCATGTGTTATAAGAAATGAACATTTGCTTTAAGGAAAGCGTCTTTTATTAAGGTGTTTCTCATGGACAGTGTTTCAAGCAACTATTCTGTAAGACTGACTGGTTTTTACATTGTTTGAGCCAATCTGTATTAGAAGCATCTGTCATCATATGCTACTACAAAATTTTGTTTGTTTTTTACCTGAAGGCAGAATTGGGCCGAGGGGACATAACTTCCAGCACACAATAACTTTCCTATCGATAGCATTGGTGGAATTGCATATATGGCAAGCCCTTGCTGGGCTTAAAGCCACAAGGCAAGGCATGAACTATAAATTCAGTAGCCTAGTTCCAGTTTAGATTACACTGGAACACCACTTTGTTTGAACCTTGAAGATACCCAACACCTGTTTTTTACATGTTATTGACAATTGCCACCAAGTAATTTCCTAATACTATTCTAGAAACAGTTTGTTCGGTCCTTTCAATTTAATAAGGTTCTGTATGAGAACCTTTCTGGTTAATACCTCTCTTAACATTGTTTTTACTTACAATGTCACATTACTCACAAACTTTGCTTAAGTCAGGCATTAAAGATTTTCTTCAAGGAAGGCCTGGGGGAAATAGCTGTAGAGAACATCAAACATTATATAACTGCCTTCTAGTGAATGTGCCTTACAAGCCCTCTTTAACAGATAGAACTTTAGACCACATCCAGTTCCTCTGTTATTAAGTTCACCTTGCGAGAGGTAAATTTGAAATCTTTTATCTTTGCATGTCTCCTACTTGCACGTCATCCCTTCTTCCTTCCCTCCTTTTTTCAACACGAAAGAATGCATAAAGGTGAAGCCCTGGCTTTGCTCAGCATTTCTTTGAATCTGTCTAAAAATAGGGGCAGGGATGGGGGGAAGATTTCTGGTTCTGCTGGCACATGATACACAAGCTAAGCTCTTGAAATGGCCAGCTGCCATCAGACATGCTGAAGTACTGCGTGATTACAACACCAGTTAAACCCTTGTGCTAGTCAAATTTTTCTAGTTCTTCTCAAACTTCTTACTGCTTTCTGTGTGGGATTGGAGAGAGGTGACATAACCTCTTGTATAGATGTGGCAAGCTAGACCCAGATCCTAGATAGAGTCATGCACTAGGGGTATGATGCAGGGACCAATTCATGGTGACTGTCAGAATGACAGTCCTTTGTTTAGGGAAGCAGAGTAGTAGCAAACTATGTTCAGGCTCACTAGTTTATAAAAGAACTGAAGGAAGCTCTGTTTGTTTACTGGAGTATCTTTTACTCCAAAACCTTACTTGAGTTTCCAGTGCAATCAGACTAGTTACCTGGGCTATATAATTACACAAACAAGTACAGTATGGGGGTCAAATAAAAGAGGTGAAGCCCCTTTAGTTTCCTTATGAAATGTGTGGGATTTGCCTGAGAAAAAATTCCCCAGAACCCTTTCTATGATCATCCCTCAAATTTTCCAAGTGTGAGCTGACTAATGACAGCTTTTTAAAATGTCCTGTGAATAAACTTTCTTGAAAAAAGAGGAGTGTGGTGTTCAATGAATCTTCAGTATCTCACAGCATAAATTTCATGTAGGATGGATATCAATGAGACTGTACAAGCGCCACAGGTAGTGAAATGGAAATACTTGTTATTTCTCTGTTCAAAAGAGTCTTGATTAAAGTGTTAATGTGGTTTTTTATTTCTTTTCTCTTGTGGGGAGAAATATTTAACATAAGTAACTGGCAATCCATCTATGATGGAAGTAATAATTCAGTTATGAAATAGAAAAAGATCAGACTGTTTGAATCAGCTTCAATCTGACACTGATTTCTTCACCTTGACATGGCCTTATCCAGCACAGTTTGAAATATAATATGGCATAAAAAAAGCTGCAGTGAATTTTTTGCCTTTTTTTCCCTTTCTGTTTAGCGGGAAGTCTAATGGTGATATGCATTAAAGCTATCTACATTTAGGAACATAAAGCTTAACTCAGGAAAAAAGGGATAAGATTTGTTTTATATTTTTGGCATAGAGTAAGAAATGAAATCTGAATTAAGAAAATTGCTGACTCCTGATCTAGCTTACAGTGAAACAGAATAATCATTGCATTGATCATTTGATTGTTGTCTAAGCCCAATTTACATCAACCATAACTTCAGCATCAGCTTTTGATCTACTGTAATTATGTTAACATCCTGTCTGTGATGATTAGATCAAAGCAGTAATTTCCAGGCTTATTTGAATGAGTTCTAATAAAATAAAATGGGATTGGTTTGTATCCTACATATCACATGGTGGTGGCCTTTTTAAATTTTGTTTCTCTGACAAACTACAGTTTCAAAATGGTTCAGGTAGTCCTGGAGAGTTACTAATGTCAGGACTGAACCCAGTGTTCTTTGTTCTTCTAACTGCCACAGGCTTATAAATGTTCTAAAGTCTCCTCATCTCTTTTTCACCTCTTGACATTCAGAGATGTACACATTTACTTACTGGTGAGGATCATAGACCATTTGTTTTTTTTCCTTCCACCCATATCTGCAGCTCTTTCTCTTTTTTTATTTTTTTTTAAGTTGATTCTATTTAACACTTGACCAGTCTAAGTCCCACTTGCTTTTCTCATCCTCCTTAGCCTATTCATTCCTTCTAAGGGCAACTTTTCTTGTTCTGAAACAAACAACAAAAAAGCAAATCTGCTTCTTTACATGCTTGAAAACTCTATTGAAATGGTTGGCCTTTTAAGACTGGGGAGTATTCTGTGTATTCTAGTTGAGACCAGCTGTTGTTTGAGAGAATGGTGAAAGGGACAGATATGCCTCCCTTACCTGATAATTTGTTCTTATAATGTTCATTAACCTACTAGTTACGTTAGACAAATTACATTTATAAACTGCAGCTTGGACATCCCATTAATTACTCCATGTGAGCAATGTAAGTAGTCTTGATCTTGCTTCAGCTTCCTTTTTATCACTTAATTTTTCAAATGTTTCATTGCTAACAGATACTTTCTGTAACATCCTGAATAGCTATTATGGTTTCTGCTGCTCCAGAGTTTTAATGATTTTTTTTCTTTCTAAAGGGACTGTATTTCATCCCTGTTCTTCTGAGTTCCCCTGCTGCTTTTGGCACTGCTAGGCATGCCCTCAATCTTGAAAGTCAAAGAAGAGGGATACACTTCCTTTGTTCCTTTGATATTTCTCTTTTATGACCTCTGTCTCACCCACCTTTCCCAGAACTCTATCCCTGACCCTTTGTTCCTCTCTTCCTACTCTCACAGATCTAGTTTTCAATTTTACCTCTCCATATCTGGCTTCTCTTCAGCTTGACAAAATCATCCAAATATATTTCCATGACCTAAAAGATCATGGCCTTGTATAAGTGTTCCTATTTCTTTATCTTCCTGATGTTTCTCTTTATCAAGTATCTCCCTGTTCAAGGGTTTCCTGTTTCCAGCAGTCTGCACCATAGTATACCCCTACTCAGAGGACACTTCTTTATTAAAAAGACACTACAGTAATTTTAAATCTTTTTAGTTAGATTAGAATCCCCCCTTAGTTATTCACTGGCTTGAAGATTTAAAAGACTTATCCTGGACAGTCTAACAGCTATCATTTATCAATGACTGAGGAAACTGACCTCTGCATCTCTTTCCCAAGTGCAGTTGGCACTTTGAAAGCTCTATTTTTTTTAGTGACAACCATCTGAAAGATGTATAAATTGCATTGTGCTTCATCTTTTATTGTCTTTGTCAACCTCTGGTAGACGTTATGGGGTTATGGGGCTTGTTAGGATCCCCTGTCTCCATGTTAAGAGTCAGCAGAAGTAGTTTATGCAGCTGTAAGGGATTTCTAAGATGCCCTTTCTTTGGGCAGTGTTCTTTAGTAAGGTTTTTAACATTATCCCCCATAACATACTCATATACATGGTGACAATGTATGGGTTAAATAAGTTGGCAGTGAGGTGGAAAGAATACTGGCTGAACCCGTAAGTGATAAAAATCCAGCTGGAGGCAAGTCACTAGTGGCATATACCAGGGGTTGATTCTGAAGCCAATATGTAACATCTTCATTAATGACCTAGACAATGAGAGAGAGTGTACCCTCAGCAATTTGCAAATACAAAACTGGGAGCAGTGGATGATACACCCAGAGGGTTGTGCTGCTGCCATTCAGAGGGACCTCAACAGGCTGGGGAAACGGGCTGACAGGAACCTTATGACATTCAACAAGGGAAGTGCAAAGCTCTGCACCTGGGGAGGAACAAGCTCATGCACCAGTATACACTGGTGACAGACCAGCTGAGAAGCAGCCCTGCACGAAAGACCTTTGGTCCTTTGAACATGAGCCAGTAATATGCTCTTATAGCAAAGCAGGCCAACAGCATCCTCGGCTGGTTTAGGAAAAGGATTGCCAGCAGGTCAGATGCGGTCATCCTCTCTATTCAGGACTTGAGACCATACCTGGGGTACTGTGTCCAGATCTGGGTTCCCCAGTGCAAGAGAGATATGGAGCTACTAGAGTGAAGGGCTATGAAGATGATTAAGGGGCTGGAGCACCTCTCATATGAGGAAAAGCTGAGAGAGCTGAGACTGTTCAGTCTGGAGAAGACTATTAACATTGTCTGTAAATACCTAATAGGTGGGGAATGAAGAAGAGAGAGACAGACTCTTCTGCATAGTGCCCACAGACCTGACAGGTTGGACAGGGCTCTGAGCAACCTGATCTAGTTGAAGATGTCTGGGCTCATTGCAGAGGGATTGGACTAGATGACCTTTAAAGGTCCCTTCCAACCCAAAGTATTCTGTGATTCTGTTCTGTTCTACGATTCTAGGACAAGAGGCGATGGACAAAAATTCAAAAGTGGAATTCAATTTGAACACAAGAAAACACTTTTTTTACCATGAGGGTGATCAAACACTGGAACAATTTGTGGAGTCTTCATCCTTAGAGACACTCAAAACCCAACTTGACATGGTTCTGAGCAACTTCGTGTCACTGACCTCACTGGACAGGGGAGTTGGACTAAATGATCCCAAGAAGTCCCTTTCAACCTCATGACTTTGTGATTTTGTGATTCTATAACACTGTTTTTATACATATTAGAGGTGGAAACCTGCTGTAAGAATATTAATTGATGATAGCAGAAAGCGTACATCCTTGATTTTTTGGAGAAAACATTCCATTATAATGGTCTAGCTATACCAATTCTTTCAGAACCTTTCTATTTAATATTAAACAATTGGGGTATTTAGGTGGAACTTAAAACAGTGAGAATCAACTGTGAAAATGCTGTGACATGAAAACCAACCATATGTATTTATTAGTAGTATCGCCCACTTTTTGATTCACACTGGGTATCATGAAGATTATGTTATTATGACTTTGTTGAAGGAGCGTGGACCTGGAATTTGGCATAGTAAATCCTGTATCCTGTTTGAATGAAGGATGGAAAGACAAGGTTATATGACAAGAAACTAGAAAGAGGAATGTAAGGGGCTATAATAGACAGATGATGTATTGACTGATGATGTATGATTAATAACTGTGTGCATTGTAAGGAGGGAGCTGTAAAGTGAAAGATGAAGAGTAATGTGTAAGAATATTTTTTTTGAAAGATGTACACCTGAATCTCTCAAAGTAGAAAAATGGGACTTATGTTGTATAACATGAAAAGTACTAAACTAGAAAAAAGTGCAAAGTTTTGTATTGCATCCAAAGGGGCATTGCTTTTAGAATTCATGGAAGTGAGTATATATAACATTCATAATATGAGAAAAGAGTTTAAAAAATCTGTACTGCGGAATGGGGCTGAACTAATTTCCTGAGGAAATTACTAACCTGCGCTTGGGTACAGAGCTTGAGGTTTGGAAAGCATTTCAGCTAAGTATCATCACAACCTGGAACAGAAATGAGCTACTTACCTGCATATCCTGTATAGGGATCTCCATCACGACCAATACAAACGGAACATTGCCAGGCTTAGGGAGGTGGCTGAAAAATAGTTTTAAAAATGAACTTTATATTCAGTGCTTTTCAGGCAAATGGGAATCTACATATCTTTATGGAAAAGCTCTTCTTCTGTGTAGGCTAAACCACTATGCTACTTTAAACCTCTCCATTTATAAATACAGATAATTCTGTTTTGTCTGCCTTTTACTGTTTTTTCTTCTAGCTGAGGAAGCACAAGTATGTAAAACTGGAAAAAGGAAATTGAAGATGATTGTTTACAAAAAAATTATTACAAGGCAAAACTGTACTAAGAGCTTTATCAATTAGATGGCTTTCATTCCTAGAAGCCCTGTGCATGCTGGCTTCTTTCCAAACACTGAAGAAAGATTGTGCCTGAGTAGCAGGTCTCAGCAATTTAAAGTCATATTGACAGTGGGTGGTTAAGGCAAGTAACACTAGGAAACTTACTCAAAGTATATTAAATGATAAATATGTGAGATAAATATTGGACTTTATACATACAAACATATATTCCAAAATCAGTTCTGTTATAAATTGCTTGTTTGATTCACTTTTGTTTTGCTTAGATTTTTGGCTGTTTCATAGGAGAAAGTGATGCCATGTCTTCCCAGCTGAAAGAAAACATGGGTTTCCTTGTATCCAAAAAACCACAGATTACTCATGCAGGTGACATAGTTCATCCTAATTTTTTTTAATGCTGTCTGTTACACACTTTATTGAAAGGACAGTAATAAGATCGCATGTCTGTCTGTGCTTATTATTCATGATGCCTCTTCTTCTTATGTGTTCCAGAATATATGTTTTTTCACTAAACTCTTTGCATCCGAATACTCCACTGCTGCCTTTTCTCCATTTTCCTAAATTATTCTGAAATTATGAATTCTTCTGACTCAGACTGTTTATTTATGCAGTTATTCTTTGCCTTTCTGTATTTTTAAATAATGTAGGAATAACTAGCACATCCATAATGCATTAATGACATTTAAAAATGCAACATGATTATTTAAATCAAGTATAGGATGATCCATGATATAATGCATTACTGCCTTGGAGTTGGTAGCAGTATGCATTTCAGGAAGAGAAAATTTTCTTGATATTATGGTTCTATTTGTTTAGATTTTCTGTGTCTGTAAGATGAAGAGTAATGTTTACTCATTGAAAGGTGCCCCATCTGGATTTCACAGTACTGTCCTCTTGGAAACGGGTGCTAACTGTTTTTAACAACCAGCTAATTCTGACTCAAACTTTTTCATTACTCCATTAGGCAGTATACATGGGAACTGAGTGAACTGTGATCCAGCATGTAAACTTACCCGTAAAAAAAAGCTAGATTTTTTTTTTATCAAAGTTAAATTTGTCTGTATTTTTAAAGTACAGTAGGAAATACTAATTGTTGTTTTCAACTATAAATCTACTGAACCATCAATAGAAATTGACAGAAAATAGAGATGGCTAATAGAAGACCTTCTTAACAGAAGTTAGTTTAATAGAAAATAATATGCATTTCTTTTTAGAAAACGTTTCCCTTAATACAAAATATGCTATTGGAATTATATATATATATTGCATATATAGTGAAAACCAGATAATTATCTATTTGCTACGGCTACTGAGAATATGTAGAATGGGCAGAAACATTTTTTGGTTCTTTGCAAAGAATTATTAAATACAGCAAGATCTAGAAGCTTGAAAGTCTTGAATTTTCTGACAGTCTGCATGACACAGCTTCACAGTTACTCCCTTCATCAGCAAACTCTAAGGAGACCTGTACCATTTTAAGTAGAAGTTCAGGCTCAAGATGCTGTTAAAGTAGAATTTGTAAATGGCTCTCCCAGATGATTATGTTACTATTTCGAGGTATGCACTTCTAGATGCTGTGAGATACATCACACATCTATGCTCATTGGCGCTTTACATTGGTACAATTTTAATACAACCAGTTTATTAAAAATTGTTTCAAACGATGCAGTAAAGCTTTATAGCAGCACTAATGCTTTCTAGGGGTTTTAGCTAATTAGTGTGTAATGTTTATGACAGGAGTGTGCAAAGCAAGAAGTGATTCCTGTGGATGATTAAACAACAAAGCAGTGCTGCAGTTTTCATAAATGCTGAAATAATTTATTTGAAAGCCTAGTATTTTGTCCTCCAGAGCATTATCCCTCTTACGTACCTACAAAAAATAATTTCACAAAGTATAATGTTAAAAATAGCTCTCTTCCCCACCCCCAACCTCCCCATGCTGTTTTCAAGTTGAATTGCTGCCTTCTCATAGACTGGACAGACGTCACTCTGACATCAGTGACTGCAGTGTAAATGATTGTACACCCAGCTGCTTAATGCAGTGAATTAGAGACCTCAAATCCCACTTATAAAACTGTATGTTCTGAAAACTACTAAGGCATTACGACAGCAGTCATTTACTGATGCTATGATCTCTGATCTCAGTTGATCTAAGCAAATGACTTTTGACTTCATTAGAATTGTTCTGATATATGTTGATGCAAGCAAGGGAAAACTAGTTCTTCAGCATTGCTATCATTTGAGTCCTGTTGCTAGATTATGACTTCACATCACAAAGGCAAATATGGAGTTAGCAACTTTTGCATCATTCTTCTTCTCTCAAAGACTAAGGATTTAAAGAGTCCTGGCTTTAAAATCTCAGCTAGTGAGCTGTTTTGCCTAATTTGGCTTTGCAGCATATTGGTAAAGGGAGTATGTAGAAGCTTGCCCTGAAGGTGCTGCTTGGTGGATCTTGTGCTCTGAATGGAGGGGCCAAAATATAGATTCATGAGCAGTGCATTGACAAATAGACAGGGAAGCTATTTTCATATTATGGTTGCATTTTTAAGATTATTAAAATGTATGGTGTTCTTGGATGCACATATATGCCACAGAACTCAGTGTGTTCCATGTAAATGAATGAATAATGCTTGAGCAGACATAATTAGTGAATCTGATATTATAGAGATTTTAACTGTGCCACTCCTGGGGCATTTGAAAAAAAATATACATGTGGAGGAAGAGACAAGGCCATATTCTGTTCATTTACCCTGGTGTAAACTGACGTCCAGTGCAACCAAGTTTTCCACAACATCAGCTTAGTATTATTCTCATTGCTTTTTGGAAAGCAACTGTAACTTGACAATCTCTTTAACGGTTATGTTATATTCTTGGAGTCAGCTGACAATCTAGACAAGAAGTTTTTATTTGATACTGGGTAGAGAATTTCTGCCATAAAAAGTGTGACAGGAGGATATGTTTGACATAATGGTATCTCTCACTATTATGGTGCAATACCATAATTGTTAGGATTATGATTCCAAAGAAGTACAATACAAAACCTGGTAGCTTTAGTGTCGACAGATAACTCCATTTAGTATCTGTGAGCACCCACCTCTGTTCAGCTCTGCACCTGATCTGTGTGCCCCTGTCTTGTGCCACTTTCCCGTCCTTTCCCAGCTGTTCCCACTTTTCCAGCCTTCCCTAGGGAAAGAAAGAAGTAGGTTAGAAATACTTTGGATTCCTCCCCTTTAGGATGGAGGATCATTACTGCTGGGGATCACTGGTCAGTTGGGATCATTACTGCTGAGCATGTCAGTCTCTACCATAGGGTGTAGAGGGTTTCAGGGGAAAATCTTTGGCTTCCCCAGGACATTTATTTGTCTGGGGAGCTGATGGTTAGTGAAAAGAGAAGAGAAACCCATGCCCACAACTCCATGAAAGCATTCTGGATCAGAAAAAATTAATGGTATTTGATGATGTCATGTTACTTCTGTTGTTGTCATTATAGTCACTCTTTTGGTACCAGAATTGTGACTTTTTCAGGTGCTTTAGTTACAAGTGACCCTCTTCTGCTTCGTGCTCTACCTAGTCTTAGGGAATAGTTGATTGTATATAACATTCTTATTTAAGTGTTTGCACTGAATGGCCCTGGCTTTGGCCAATTCACTTTCTTCTCATCCTTCCTCTAACTACTGCACTGGAAATAGAATTAAAGTGGCTGTTACTGGGCTTGACATTCCTGAACTTTCTGATGGTTGTTAAAGATTTTCATGCTTTCAGAACACAATATTTTAAGCTATTTTGTTTGTAAAATTGATATTCTATATCCTTATCCCAAAATGCAATGAAATCAAATTCTGGATTTTTTTAAAGACAGTAAATCCCAATTTCAAGACAGTTTAAATGTATGTTGCTATTAAATTTATTAACTTGGGGATTTTGGGGGAGACATAACTCTAGAACTGGGTCACAGTTTTTCTATTATAAAGCATGGTTATTAAAACTGAAGGTTTGCATTTTAATAGCTTTTATCTAAAAAATTGTAAAAAATAAAAGGACAATATCTTATGTGAGTGTAAATCATCACCTAGTATTTATCTATTAAAGGTATGGTGAATTATACTAGTTGAAGACCTCAGCACCAAATGGTTATAATGCACAACTATGAATAATACCTTATGATTAATTTCTGAATAGCTGAAGAGAGAAAGCTGCGTTTACCTTGCATAGCTTACATTTCTCCTTTTCATATCTGCAGAAATAACAGTCGATTCTTTTTTCACCACAGTTGTTATGCCATTTTCATCTGTTTTAACATCATCATCAATACTGGCATTAGCTAACTGATCAAGCTATATATTTGTATGCATCTTTGTGCAAATGAAGTAAGGTCCTGAATTCAGAGATGAGTTATCAGATTTAAAACCTTCCACCCACCGATAAACCAATGATGAACAGAGGGTGGCTGACAAACTGCAGAACAGTCCCTAGGTTCCTCTACCTTCTTCCATTCAGTGTTCTCATTCTTAAGATTTCAGAGCAGAGGCTTATTCAACCACAGTAACAGAGGTCTTGACCCTGAAGATATTGAGCCAGGAAGGCTGTGAAACATAGTAGTTCTAGAAATAAAATCCAGTGGACTTCAGCCATCAGAACTTTCCCAGCATCATGATGGTATAAATGGAAAATGAACTATGAGTACAGATCATTTACTGTTTTTTTCCAGGGATGTTATGAGAAAAGGTCACTTCAAGAAAACCTGATTTCATTTCTTGATGAGGTATGTGCCTAAGTGAAAATAATAGAAGCATAAATATAATGCACTTAAAACTCTGTAAAGTATTCCACTTAGTACCATATGACTTTCTGTTTTAAAATATGATCACTGAAAAAACCTCTAGAGTGCATGGATTAAAAATTGTTCAGCCGACAGGTCCCAAAAACAGCAGTCAGCCTAGAATCATCATTGAATGATGTTGGCAATACTGGCAGTGAACAAGTCACTTCTCTTGAAGAATGGAAGTGAAATGTCTTTTAAGTGTAGTATTAGAAAAACATCAACAGACCCAGTGGATGAGCCAGACAAGCTGAAACAGAAACTACTGGAAATGAGGGAGTGACGACAGAGCCCTTGAATGAGGGGATGGAACAAGGATGTAATGAAAACGTTTATCTAGTGCAACTGCCTCATTTGTCAAGTACGGCAGTGCCAAGATAAATTCTTATAGCCCTTGCTCCAAAGCTGGAACTAGGCAGCATGTTTTGCTTATAGTCTCTGGCAAACTGTTCTCTTCTATCAGCCACTTCTCAGTATATCAAATTAATTACTAATTTGTGAATTGCTCTCTTGAGGACTTCCATACTAGCAGTTTCTAACTAGTCTCAAGCTCCATGCTAGGAGGCTGTTTGGGTCAAGAACTTTCATTTTGGATCTTAAGGATAGAGCACCATGCTCTGCTGTTCACACACACAGCCGGTTCACTCCACAGGCTGAGGCCCCTGAACAAGAACTGGCCTGGAAGGCGCTGCTGGCTAACTTGAATGATCTCTGTCTCTGTTGGGCTCTAAACTTCTCAGTGGACATTCTCTGGAGCATGCTATGCAGGAAGCCAAACTGTTCTTATAGAAGTCTCTCCAGGCCTATATAACCACTGATCTTTGGTGTAATTAGTGTAATTTAAGTAACTTCACTGGAATTATTAAAGACAAGTTTAGTGCAATTTGTTTTAAGATGAGAATGATGCAGTTACATACATGAAAACAGTTCTATTGCTGCCTATTTCAGGAAACCTGAATTCTTCTACACTGGATCTTTCCCTGACTGGCAGCATCTATTAAACTGGTGCAACAAATGCATTTTTTTCTACTTTTTCTGTTATATTATCAAATATGACTGCGCCTGTAAATGTAAAATGAAAGAAGAGGATAAATCTGGAGTTTGTTTTACTGATTCTTGCTTTTTGCTGGCATATACAAAATGCACATCATGTGTTGAAACCTGATTGTTTTCAGACACTTTTTTAGACTGCCAATCACTAATTAGAAGTATTTATCTTCTATAGAGAGGAGAATCTTACAAGATAAACTCTGTATTGGGGAACCTTTTCCTCCTGTTGGAGTGTTCATTGCCTCTCTACCTATGTCTTTCTGCTTTCACTCAAAGTTCCTTGCACTTAGAATGCTGTAAGGAAAATCTGATTGTGTAAACCATATGGGGTTTTTTGTACGTTTATTAGACATAAGTTGATGTATGCAGCCTTTGTATAAATCTTGTAAAAAAAACAACTTCATATGAACATGCATTCTTATTTACTCTTCAAACCAAAAGTGTTTTTAATGCTTCTTAGGTTGTAATTTCTGTTAGTTTTTCTCTACTTTTTAGTGAAATAGTAACTTAATGATAATCATGTCTCTAAGCCAGGGGATGCTACAATACAATGGCTAGGATGCTTCACTTTAAAAGAAAAGTCAAGCTCAATTTTACTTGGCTGGGTTTAAAATGTTTACTTAACTGCAAGCAGGCCTTGCCCTCGATGAATTAGAGGATAGAGTTGTTCCTATCTGGAGTAAAACCAGTCAGATCAGAAGGCATATATTATTCCAACATCTGTTTCCCTTTCACTGCTAATTCTTTAGGGGAGTAATAGCCCTCAACCCTATTGTGGAGTGAAGCATTTTTCCTGAGAACATGTTAAGCCTTAAGGTAGCTTTACATAGCAGTGCATAGGTGCGTGTTCCTTGTTTCATTTGCGTAGGGACTAACTGTTGCCAAATTCTTGTTTGACTGTCTGATTTTCCAGTCACAAATATTGTGACAAGAGAGAGACGCTGAAGCCCGTGCTCATACTCCGTTTGGTGGTTCAGCATCATTAGCTACATGGAGAGAATAGTGAGGGAGAAACTGATGTCCAGAATTGCCTAATAAGACTGGAACCAAAGACTGGTAGGAAGTAGAGAGCACTAAAGCCCTGTAGAGTGTAAGTATATAACTAACTCTGACGCCAACGTAATTAAGAAACTAACTACATTTTTTAAAGTTTAGTGGCTTAGTTGTGGAAAGTTAAATGTTTCTCACTTTTCCTGGGCGTGGAAGGTTCAACCTTATTTATCTGTGCATATGAAGAGCTAAAATAAATTGACTCCAGTGGCTATATCAGTTTTTCAAAGGGGCAAAGGGTCCCTGGCATCTATCATCAGTGTGAAAGGCTCTGGCTTTTTCTCTTCCATTACTCTATCGTGTGGAAAGGGCTCTGACCTCAGCTGCAGGAAAAACTTGAAAGTCTGTGTCAAGTGCCAGCACCCAGTAAACACCAAGTGCATTTTTACCTGCAGGTAGACATGGGGTAAGAGGAAAAAGATAAGACTTCACAGAATGTGGAGGAGGTGACCTATAGGTGCTTTAGAAGGAAGCTTCAGGAAAGTAGACTTTGACAGTTGGCCTTGAGGCATAGGTTAAAGGAAAACATTTGCTCTTTGAGACATTTAAAGAAACACATCTGGATGGAAACTGTATCTCACTGCTGGACATATGAACATAATTGTTCTAATATTTTGCTTAATTCCTTTGTTAGAATTAGTAAATTGTGCCCCGAGAGGAGAATATCCCCTGCCAGCCCAAATGACAACAGCTGTTTTCACTCTGTTCTAGGTTCTCGCAGCATTTGAATTTGACCTTCAGTAAAGGAAAACAGAATAGCAGCCTTGAGCTAACATGCCTAAAATATTTAAGTATGATGAAGATGTTTCCCTTGAATTGCCAAGCTAATCTTTAGCGTTTCCCACTCATTCTTCCTTAACTGTTATCAGATACCTGGCTTTCTTCTGTCTTCCAAGATTATCCTCACAGGTTAACTGGGTTGTTTCTCCCAAATAGGTGAGAAATACTTTGTGTTCAGCTGGGATAAGTCCCCTCTCAAGGCATGTACTGACTGACTTGGAAAGATTCAGCTACCAGCACAGCATATATGAGGGACAGACCTTGTCATGGAAAGAGGGCACTTGATCTGTAAATAAGGACTAGTCATGCTTTCTCAGATCACTGCCCTGTAGTGTGGTTTGTTTTGTTTAATTGTTTCAAAATAATATTAGAGGTTCTGGGCTGTATATCTAGGCAAGTATATGAAATAAAGTTTTTGGTATCAATGTTTTAAGTCCTTTCATCAGGGCTTGTTTTATTGCCTAAAATTCAACTAGAGCACAGAAAGAAAGCAAAGGGACATCTGTCCTTTAGACGTCTCTTTAAGCAGTTAAGTGCAAAGATTCTCCTTGGTGCTTGGTTTTGATCCTCCTTTTGCCTCTGTACCATGTCACTACATGTGATAGCCTGCAAAACCTTTCCAAGATGCAGCTTTGTTACTTTGGCTACATCATCAAGAGCCAGCACTACAAAGCAGTGGCTTAATCACCAATGTAAAATGAACTGGGTTTACACCAGCTACTCGTTGTTATCTGACACTATTGTAAGGACCAAAAAACCCCATAGTTAACAAAGTCTTCCATAAAAATTACCAAACAATCCATAAGGCCTCTGCAGGACTGATATTTTCCATGTGTTTATCGTAGAAAACAACACAAGGAATCCTTGCATATGTAATACCACTTGCCCACAGGCCATTAGGAAGGAAAGAAGCTTTCTCCCACAATAGAGTGTTGACATCACTCTGGCAGGATTTTGGACCCTGTACACTAACAGCAAAATCAATATGGTGTATGACAACGGAAATAAAAGCAGAAGCACCAGCAGCTGCCTTCAGTTCGCTGTGGGTTTCATATTGTGCTTTTTGCTTCCTAACTCACTTCGTGGATATAAACTGTTTCTTTAGCAACACAGGTCCCTGTTTTAGCTGTTTTTCAAGTACTTCCACTGGAACTAGTTTTTTAGAGGTTACAGGTAGGTACAGCTTACTTTAAGAACTGCAATAACAGCCTTGTTTAAGTCTGTGTCAAATGCTTCTGTGTCATATTAATCTACAAAAGAAAGCTGCTTCAGTCAGTGTTATTTTATAGATGTTCTGAATTATTTTAAAGTAATAGATGATTGTGCCATTGCAGACATAACAAATGGAGCAATTCCATTTCAAACCTCTGGTTTAGGAAGGCACATTACATTTTTGGGGAAAAAATCAAACGGCTATTAATGTTTCAACAAAAACCAAAATTCTGGCCGTGTGGTAGTGAGTTTGAGTCTCTAATCTTACACTTTGCAAGAGAAATTATTTTACATTAAGACCTGTATAATTGGAGGTATACATGAAAGATGGCTTAATATGGGCAGATGTATATCTTTGTAAATATTTGATCTACCTATTGGGAGAATTAAAATTATTTAACACAAATGACTTATTTTTACAAACACTCATTTCAGTAGGGCTTGTGCTATTATAGCTGAAATTTCGTCTGCCTTTAACTTTCTTTTCTTTTGAACTAAACTGTATCCAAGTACAAATTTGATCTGCTTTACTGTGAATGTTTTAGCTGAAGTTTCCTCTGCTCAGAGTGTTTTATTCAGGGTGTAATTACAGTTCAACTAACAGTATATATGTATTGCATCCTCTCATGTGCAACATCTGTGCATCTGAGGCAAGTCCCTGATAACAGAGGCTGGCCGTGACACCTCTACAACTTCATGTATGAGCTAGTCCTGGAGTTAGAAGTCTCAGTGCTGTTAGCTGGGGCTGGACCTAGCAGCTGCTAGTGCAGTGTGTATGGGATTTTTATGAAGATGGTTTAAAATATTTACTTAAATGACAGACATTTATATATTTACAGAGGCAATCCTTCTTTAGCTACCCTTTTTATTTTCATCAGGATACTGCTCAGATCAATGGGTGTGATTTCCTACTTCAGCCGAAATGTGTCATGGCCATAACTGAAAAGACAGTCATCATCTGGGACTATAAATCAAAAGGGAGTCAGGTATTTTGTTGGATCAGGCAATGCTAAAGCAGAAGCCTGAAAAAGATTAATCTTTGTTTTCCATATACATTCACATTCCTTTGATCTAACAGAATGAAGGCATTAACTTTTGTCTTTGCAAGAACTCAGTAAAACAGTGGAATTTAGACTAAAGAAGGAATAACCTTTCCACACCAAATGGGTTTATTAGTGTGTTTTAAAAACTTGGAAGAAAGAGGAAAATTTTGTACTATGTTGCAAACAAACCCCCAAAGAATTGATTTTCTAAGTATATCAAATGCATATGTGTGCACATGTATATCTAATCGTGTGTGCATGTGGATATGTATAATTTGGAAGCGATTAAGAATTAAGGGACAGGTTTACTGGGGAATTTAACATAGACCCCTTTGAGGTAACTTCTTGACTTAAAATATTTCTGCATATCCTGTACTTTGTTCTGGTCTTTTCGAGAGCCAAAGCATCTTGACGTTGCCAGTGTATGTTCAAACTGTTAAAGTTTTCTTGAATGCCTTATTACAAAATACAATTTATGTAAGGATTTCTGACCCATACCTGAACTTTTTCCTCCTGTTCCTGGGGCTCTTCTCAGCAACCGAATTGACTGAGAAGATGAGAAGAAGCAAAGTAAATATTTTTAGGATAAGATCAAGTCTTAGGATTTTGTTGTTGTTGATATTAAAATTCCACTCCCCAAGTTCAGGCTGATCAATGGAACAATTTCTGTCAATTCAATTGGACTTCTGGGAAGGAAGGCTCAAAATTTTATTCTCCACTCATTATTCCCCAGGTTTCCTCCAGTCAGTGAGAGCTGAAAGTATCCTGTGACTAAATAGGAGCAGTTCTCTTTTAAGACCACAGAAATAATACAGAGACAGTTCTATATCTGGTGTTGTGTCTCTTTAACGTTTCTGTGCTACATGGAAAACATTGAAGCAGTTAATTCCTATGGCATGTGAACAGTTGCCAGTTTAGGTTGGCAAGGATGCTTTAATCAAATAACAGATGGAGTCAGGCAGTAGAACCAATAAGCAGCACAATGGAAATGACCCCAAATCTCATTCACAGGCCTTCTCAGTCTAGCAAAATACCACAATGGCTTGCAGCTGTATTCATTCCCCCATCTCAATTCCTGAAAATTGAAACACCTGTCCCCATAAGTACACTTGGTACTCCCAGGCTGTATTAATAATTAGGACTGTGATATAATTTCCCTCTGTGTGTTACTGCTGCATTTTGAGGTTTGAATAAGGCTTTAATTTGTCTATTTCCTATTTTCTTCTAGACAGCATCTTATTTTTCAACAGGAAACCGCATACAGTCTTAGGAAATATACCATCCCACTTAGCACGGTGAAATCCTTCCTAAAATTTGTAATTCACATTTCCTCACTGAAATGGAAAAGGCTACCTATGAAATAAAGCCTCACTGAAACCCTTACAGTTTGCATGAACTTCATTTGATGATGTTCTTCCATGTATTTCTAATACCAGAAAAAGGCTGTCACAGGGGGAACTTGAAAAAACAAAGAATTTATTGCAGATATAAGTAGATAAGCATGATATGTTCAGGCAACTTAAGGGCTTGTGTGCTATATCTAATAATCTACCATATTTCACAGAATAATTGCTTTATCATCAAGCCAATGGGAAATGGTCTGCTCTGTGTTTGCTCAGATCACCTGGCTGAGGATGGGAGATGGTAAGGGTTATGTTCACCTGCTTACTGTGACCAGTGATCACCTTGGCTTGAAACAACATGAAGGCAAAAAAGAATCACAACCACAGGTCTTGGACTCCAAAACTTTTAACATGTAAGTTGCTTATGGTAAAATGTCATCAGTCAAGCAATTATCTTTTTAATTTGGGTTTTCTCTGGACTAAATGGAGGACTAGCTTTTGTGTATAAATTAACCCCCCTTTTTCCAAACTGGAGTCAAGTATGATTTGCTTGTTGTTTTGTGAAGGAAATGCCATCATTTCCAGTAGGAGATCTTACAAGAGATCTTACAACAGAGAGGCTGCAGAGTGAAATTCCAGGGAAGATTTCACAATTGCTGTTAATACAGTTTGACATAGAAACGGCTTTATTTTTCCCAATTAGATGGAAGCACATTTGCAACTGCAGAAGTGCATGATTCAACCCTTTTTACCTATGCTTGCTTCTGAGCTGGAAGAGTAGTTCTGTATCTGCCCTGGATATTAAATGTTAGCGTTGGTTGTGTATTATCTCACTGACAAAACCCCCGTCAACCTATGGGCATATTACAGTAGATGCTAATATATCATAATAACATCTCAATTTACACCCCTAGTCTTAAACACAAGCTACATGATGACTGTGTTATGAAAGTTAAGTATATTTCTGACCTAAATTGTTTTGGATCCTGCTCCTCAGACAGCATTCATTTATTTGTTTTGGGTGACAAAGCAACTAGAGGAAAACTTGTAAGTATATGACATCTGAAAAAAACAGACCTTCTGCTTTATAACTCTGCCATAAGATCAGTGCCTTGCAAGATGCCATCCTGTTGTATCGAAGCTGTCTTTTCAATAAGCATTGCTAATACCAACAAAAATACAATTAAATACTTGAACATTTTTGTTAGCTTTTGATGTAGATAGGACTGTCCATGTATGTTCAATTACTCACAACCCTTAAAAATAAGATATGTTGGCAGTGTCATCTGCTCCAGCTTCTCAGCAGGCAAATTTTACTTGGAAAATCAATTGCTTCTTTAAATGTATATCAGGTATCCATTTATTTTAAATTTACGTCCACACAAAAATATATTCAACTAGGTTTCATTTACAGTTTCAGTTTCACGAGCTTAAACCAAAAAAACCAAATTATTCTGAGGTCTGCAAAATGGATTTACTGTGCAGTAGGAAAGAGCCTATGGGCCATCAGTACTATAGCTGATTCCAAGCCTTACTAGACTGTGATTTTGGAAGAGTTTATAGCCCAATTAAAAAATAATACAATAAATTTGATGTAAAAGGAACTATAAATAAAATAGAGCTAGAACTTTTCATTCAAATATCTCAAAGCATTGTAAACATTAGATCAACTTCACAGTTCCTCTGTAAGATACTTCCAGAGATTAATAGATTTTTAAAGCTAGTAGCAACAATTATGATAATCTGTTTTGTCTCTTGTATAGCACAGGCCATAAATATTCACATACTAATTCTTGCATCAATCCAATAACTTTAGGTTTTATGAGTATACATGTGTGTTGTGGGGGAAAGTGAAATATGAAATAATTACAGCTTGTCCAAGGTCACATACTATGTCAGAAGAAAAGCTGAGAAATCCTGTTTAATTTTGTTGGAAGTTTAGGAAAAATAGAATCAATTTAAGGAGAAAGAAAACAAAGACTGCAGAGCCAAAAGTATATTCAAAAGAGTATATGCTACCACCATACACTGTTTGTAATTCAGAACGTTATCTGCAAATATCTTGTTAGGTCTTTTTCATTTAACACTGACTAGAATTGTGTCTCTAATTGCAATAAATACATTTCTCTAAGCGATCTCATGCACTAGCTAAATGAAATTATATTTAGACAACTGAAAAATTACACAGCTGTTAAAATGAAATTAATAGCCCTAAAATAGCTATGGACCAAATCACTTCAAAATGCCCATTCCATAAATAATTATGGTTGAAACATGTGATTTATTCATGCTAATAAAATAAATTTCCCCAATTAACTTTGCAGCAAGCAATTGTTACTGTGCTTGATGAGGGATGCAATGTATCTTGTCTCCTACGTGACTGTTAATTTTCTTTGTTGAATGAAAATTGTTGATGAGCAAGCAGTTACAATCTTTTATTGTAAAGTATCTAAAAAAAGAGGGAGGTGCGCATGGGATCACAGGGTGCTTCTGCTGCAAGGCCATGATATGAGCAGGACTTCACACTGCTGGAACCTTATTCACACTGATGTCAGAAGAGTACCAAAACCATTAAAGAGCCATTAGACAGTTGTAGAGAAGTATTAAATTTAAGAATTAAAGGAAAAAAGACGAAAAATCCTGAGGAAATCTGTCAGTCACATTTGAATCAATTAGTTGCTGTTTTATACCATCAAGAGAATGAAGTCTCCTCTATTAGAGCTCTGGAAAGAAAGCTTTGCTCCCTCTAAGTAACAGGGAGCAAACAGCCTTTTATTTACACCTGCCTAAAAAGAACAAGCTCTTTCAACATTCCCCAAAGTTTCTGGAATCCTTTGTCAAATTTACTGTCATCCCCAGTTATCATTTTCAACATTAATGGCTACTTTTTAGCCTGGAATAAATGAACTACCTACTTGTTTGGATTTCAAAGAAAAAAATTTAGGTGTGTACTTATTTAATTCTGTAGAGTTTATTTACACTGACATGGCTTCCTGGGAGAGACAGGTGTTAGCCATGCTATTGCCAAATCACAAAATTAAGAAAATATTCACTTATTAGTAGCAATGTATGAAACATGGAGGGACAAGCAGAAGTTGCTCGAAGGATGGGTTTAGAAGGGTCACCAAGTCAGTTTCACTCTGTGAAATTCCTGTGCTTTAGCAATGAATACAATAGAAAAATTCAGTTGAATTTCAGAAACTTTCAGTCTCTTCATGTTGTTATACAATACAAAATAGTTAAAATAGAGACTATGCTTTCTACAATGTATTATATGTAAGCAGCAGAAAAGTAACTGCATTTTCTTTATGCAAAAAAAAATTATAAGCTGCAATAGACCTCCATGTCCAACATCAGCAAAGGCATTTGGTTTGATGCTTTTCCTCAGTGATTAACTGCTTTAAGCACACAGACATGTGTTAAGGCTTATTTTTGGCAACAGCTACAATTTTAGGATTGTCTTTGGAGTATGACTGAAAGGATTCAGGTGTTCAAATCAGAGATTTATTACTTTAATGGAAAGTGCACCCTGTTCCTTTTTTATTGATGCTAGTGTCACTGTAAGTCTATGTAACTATACGTCACTGTTATAAATCAATTTGCTTATAACAAGAGATTGTAGCCATTATGCAAAGAGCTATTCTATATACTACAAAAAAGTAAAGTGGGATGACTGTAGACTGTATTTCCCCTGTGTTTCTTACCCGATTAACTGTTTTATTAATGTTTACAGACCTGTAAAGGAGTTTTTTGTCCCTAGAAGAGTCAATGCCTTCACATACTGTGGGAAAGCAAAAGCTATTGTCACCAGGGGTAAGTACCAGGGGTTCTTCCAAGAGAGTGTTCTGTTGTGAATTTTCTCCCCCCCTTAAATAAGACCAAACAAAGCTGAGTTAGTATCTTAAGCATATAGGTAATGAATTCTGTCCTAAATGAGAGGAATCAGAGGTTTTGCTTTTAATTGCTGGGAACCTTACTCTTAAAAGGTGTATTTCTTGACAGGAACCTATCAAGGGCTTAGACTGGGTTTGATTCAAGTAGTATCATGTTTATATAATAAAACAGTTCAAACAGTATGTTAAACTACTCTAAGGCACCTTTCCAAGTCACAGTGGTGACTGTCTTGGCGAGGTGGTACACTACTCCTTGCAGTATCAGCAAGGCTTCTATCCCTTCCTATTACTCTTTGGCCATCCTTTTCCACCTTAAGCAATCTCATTGGCCCATCTTAATACCTTCTGTTGCTCTTCTCTCTGATCACATTTCCTCAAAGCTTTACTGTTCATTCTTTCTCCCAAAGCAGACTGCAGAAATAGCACTCTGACATCCATTTTTTCCCCTGTTATCCAATAATTTTATGAGCCTTTCTATTGCAGTGGTCATATTTCATGCTGCAGAAATGTGGCTGGAATATTGCAGCAGTCTTGTTTGTATATTCTGACAGGGTGGTGCCCTGGAAGTGACATTGATGCTGCCAGTCTCCAAGTCTTCAGTATGAGACTCTCACTTAAAACTTTATTAAAAATTGCAATAGCAAACATAGCAATTTTTATGTCTATTTAACAAGAAAAAAAATGGCCAAGGATCTGCTGTCCAGTCTTGATAATATACAAGCCAGTAAAATAAATCGGGGCAGCAGGGAGACCTAGATGTGGGAAATAGTGCAATTCAAGCTGACTTGTAGCAGTTGACCAAAGGGAAAACTGCGACAGATATCAATATAAATATCAGACAGTTTATTGATTTTCTAGACACAAGATTTAACTTTCTATAGCCCTATTGCTTTCCCTTTATCAGCGAAAATTCTGAATTTCAGCCTTGGAGGAGATCTTATTTACATTGATTACCTTGTCACAAAAAGTAGTCCGGATAGATTTACTGATGACAAAGCAGGAAGGCCCCATAAAACAGTGTGGTTAGTATTTCCTACAGGTAGAACTGGAGGATTTTACTGTAGTAATAAAACCAGAGTGAAGTGTCTGAATAGGACAGAAGGTCAATTACACATGAACTATAAAAGTTTCTCTTACACACCGAAAATTCTTCTTACAGAAATAATAGAGGAAGAGAAAAAAATGGATAAACTTCCTAAGAAATAATAGCTACGGTAGGGCAGACCAAAGCTCTGCTTAACCCACCGTCCCCTCATTGACACTGACCAGCAATAAATACTTATGGCAGAGTATAGAAGTAGGGCAATTATGCAGCAATACTTGCCCCAGGTACCTGTGTTCATTGAAATATCTGTTCTGCGGGTAACAAAGCATTAACTGCCCTGAATTTAACACTGCTAAAACCTCATGTTGCACTGGAATCTGATCTATAGTTGATGAGCCATGTTTGAGAAAGATCAGCTGAATATGGAAAAGAGGTGGGGGAAACCTACCACATAGTCACTAAATCTATCAGAGAGTCTAAAAAGTGTATTTTCTATAGCTTAGCATAGTGTCAATTAACAAGATATATCAGTGCTCTCCATAAAAATATCAGGAGAACAAAATTAGAGCAGTGATGTTCTGGAAGAGTCTTCTGAATAGTGGCAGTTGCAGAAAGAAATACCCTCCTCAGTTTAAAACAGAGCTTGAAATTTTTGAAAATGTTAGATTGCATATTTGTCTGTGATGGCTGGAGGCTAGACTTGAAATGCAGGACCTCCTATCCCATCTAAACAACTGCATAATCAGAATATGTTAGGAGATTAACTTTCTCAATACTGCATTTTAGTTTCTCTTGACTTTCACTGCACAAAAGTACAGAAAGTATGGGCAACATGACAAAAATTGAATAATATTGTATTCAAGGATGCTGTAATTATGATTTTGAAAAAGTGTAAGAACTGTACTTACTTCTAACAATCTTCCAATGTATTCCTGGATCATAAAATTTACATGCCCTTGAGCTGGAATCCCGTCTCGCTTGCTCACCCACCAGCCTTCATCTTGATGTTAACAAGCATCCTCCTGCCTCTCATCCTCATTCTCAGTCCTGCCGATTCCCTTGAATACAAAAGGAAATTATTCCTGACCTGGATTACTAACAGTCACGGGAGTAAGCAGGGATGCAAGGCCAAAGAAAGTCAGGGTGGGATCATCTCTTTCAATTTCACTGTGAAGTTTAGATCGGCCAGGGGCTACTGTGATGCTGCACCCAGAATTAAGAGAACTGCTGCAGCACTTGAGAGCTCCATCTATTAAAGTCTTCAAACTTTGAACTCCGTCATTCAGTACTCTATTAATAAACACAGTGCTCACAATGGCACAGCAGTCAGACTAGAACACACTGTATTTGCCTCGATCTTGAAACCCATCTGTCTCTTGTCTGCCTGAGAACCGTGTGTTGATGATCCAGTTAGTGAAAGAATTAAACTGTTTAAAATGAAGATAGGCTGGTCTTCTTGATTAGGAAGCCTGCCATTTTACCTGTAATATACCCTGAAAATCAAAGGCCAGAACAGGGGAAAAAAAAAAAAAATCAGGAATCATAATACATAGATTTCTTGGTGACATGCAAATATTTGCAAAAGCTATGTTTATATGTCATATTCAGTAATTAAAAGAAATATTCAGCCTTTGATAACAGGATAACTTCTAAAGTATTCAGTGGGGATAAACATGCTATCCACTTTACTAAGACCTAACCTATTGTTATTTAGCTGGGTATTTACAGCACAAATGGTATGCTAAATACTACACTGGGAAGTGGACAAATTAAAAGAAGTCATGTTTTAACACCTTTAGTCTTCCATCATTTATTTAGTTGTACCACCATATATCTAGTCGTATTTGAACATGCTCATCAGTTTTCCAGTACTGTGATGCAACCTAATTTTGCCTTCCAGATATTTGATAATTGTATTAATGGATTAAAAAAATAAAAAACCTGCTACAAAGTTCATTTTTCATGCTAAAAGCTAGACTTCAACCACTAAAATGATAAGAGCTTCATAGTGGCCTAAGATATGGAGCCCACAGTAGTTTAGAATAACTTTTCTGTTTAGCATTTTACATTATTATGTTGAGTTGTAAAGCAATAGGGTTTTCTTCTTATTCTGTATCCATTTCAATTCCAACTATGTCTTAATCAGCAACTTGGGGAACAGCTACAATTAAGATCAAGTTATGTATGTGTATAAAAGCTGGAGATTATCAGTTTTAAATGATATATCTACTTCTAACCCCATTAGTTCTTCAAATCCAGATATTGTTCTCCTGTGAGCAATAAAGTAGAAGAAAAACTATTACTGATTTCTAAATCCAGCAGTAGCAGCTTAAGACTGATAAAAGCCCTCTGTGCTTGCTCAGTATCCTTTATGTATTCCTGGCATCAGCAAACATGGCAACATGTTGTATCTTTCTTTTACTGGCACTATACATTGCTATTGAAATTTTCAGGCATTCCCAGGAATCCTAGTTATAGAAATCGCATCCCAGGACTCCACTAATATTAGCCCTCAGAAGCACAGCAGAATCTTTTCTATGATGCAGTCTAAATTTAAGAAGAACACATGAAGACAGACAAGGCAGCACAAAGTAAAAGAGACATTGGTCAATATGATGAACAGATGAACTTGTGTTAGTTTGCCAGATGTCTAACTGTTCTGAAGCAGTTTTGCAGACATTTTAATCCAAGATTATTTAAAAGGCAGGCTTAAAGGAATGATAAACTGTTTTAGAGAATAAGGGCACCTCAGCACTCTCAAAACTAACCAGCTGCAACAAGACTTTCACCATCCAATATGAGGTTGACTTCAATAAGCAGCTCCCACACCTTGCCCTGGCACAGCCACCAATCCCCCACAAGGTTTCACAGGTTCATCTACTGTCTGTGCTGTTTCTTCATCTTCAGACCAGTCCACCCTGCTTCTTGCCTCTGCTGCATCCAAAGTCTCCCTTCTCCAGTCAACCTCTCCTCATCCAGGCTCCCTGCTTCTCCTGGGGGCCCTCTCCTACCTCTGGAGTGCTCTCTCTGTTTCTTCTAGATGTCTCTTCATCCAGTCCATCTCTCCCCTACCCCTTAGGGCTATTTAACTACTTAGCAGGACCCAGCCACAGCTGCACCTTATCCACATCAGCCCACCCACCGCCCCTGAAGCCAGCCCACCGCTGTATATTATCAATGTTAATTAACCTGCCCTCATTCCTCTATAATTCCTCTACATAAGCGATCCTTCTGTATGAGAGGAGCAATATAGAAACCAGGGGTTATGGTTTTTTGTTTCTAGTTTATCAAAGAATGCTAAGCTAAGCCTAGCATTTTTCCATTCAAAAATGCTGTTGTGCTCAAGGAGGTTTCAACGGCACTGAAATGCAGGCATCTCAGCAGGTTTGTAATATCACACAAACTGCAAAACTGTGTAAGCAGGGGAGGCACTTTGACAAAGCATCACATGTTCAAAGACGGTATTGGAATCCATAACATCCTAGCTAGAATAAAGCTGTGGTCATAGAATCTGACTCTTAAAAAGAACCCTAAACATGCTTTCAGAATTATTTGTCTTGGTAGAGAGAACATGGAATTGAGCCCATTATTATTCAAACCATTGATTTCACAGACTCTTAAAAATTTTCTCTCAAATTTCTAGACAGATAATTCATCTTATTCAAGCTTGTCTTGCATGTGCTTAGTACCCCTGCCTTCTGTGTCAGGATTCTGAATCCCAGAGGCATATTTGGAGCACAGAGAGAATAAATGTTCCAGCCAATGTTCCAGTGAAGCAGTAAATGTTAGAGCCAATCTGGTGTTAGTCCAGAAAGAGCAAGCATGTCTTCTATAACCAAATCCACCGTTATCTCCACATCAGTAAAAGGATTGAAACTAATTCACTATTTCTCATGGGAAGCAAACAGTATTTTTAATATAGGGAAAGGTTTTCTTTCCTAATGACATTTGTTCCTCCTGTTAATATCTTAAGTAAATAACATGAATTAGTGATTCTATTCTTAAAAGAAACTCTCTGTGCCACAATTGAAGGGCACTATCCTCCTCTTCATTTGTCTGCCATCACCTCAGGAATATAAAGAACAGGGCAATTAGAAAGAGTAAGAAAGAACCTGTTCCTCAAAAGTGCAGCAAGTAGGTCGGATGAGTTGGGCAGATACTGCCAACAACTTCTACCTAGTTCACCATTGTTTTAAGACATGACATTTTCCATTTGGTGCTGCTAAGGGGCATGTTGTTGAAGCAGTGTCTATTCCCTCTGACATTATAACTGATCTCACCAGTCTTACTGGAGTCTTCTGTCTGCCATTTTTTGTGTCCTTCTGTCAACCTCATGGAAGGTCTGCAAGCTGAGTTTTACTCCCATGGTCTTATTTTTCAGTAACATATACTGGCCTGATGACAAGGTTTCTGCTAACCTGCCAGGCACGTCTGTGATGGCCTAAGGCAACATCTGAGGAAGTGAGCACGGGCCCGCTGTGTTCTGCTCCCCAACTCAAAGAGGCTTTGCAAACCACTTGTGCAATTACAGCCCTTGTAAGATACCTCCTGCCACGGTTACAGCACAGACAGCTCATCTCTAGGGCAGTTTTGCCTGAAAGTCACTGAATAACTGAAGTTACTGCCAGTCAGCTACTTATCCATGGCTCCCCTTTTCTGTGCAGATGTTATCCCTCCACTCTGCCAGTATAACTGTTTGCATGGTTGCATTCTCAATCACACTTGTGAAATGAGTAAGACATAAACCAAAATTACTTTCTGTTGTAGCTGTTTTAAGAGCAGATCCTTCCTCCAGCGAGCCTCTCTCATTTAGAGAGAAGCTACATAAACAGTGGAACCAATTTAACTGAGAGGGCAATAACGTTTAATGGAGGAAAAGGGAGATGGGGTGCTCCTAGATGAATCACCTATTGCTGTATTAAGAAGGAAAGGACTAGATTTCTGGAGACAGAGAGAGAGAGGGAAGGAGGGACTGACCAATGACCATCAGCTGAACAACCTTAGGGAAGATCCCTGGAGAGCAGACAGTTTTCTTTGCTAACAAAACTGAACTGAGCATTGTAGCCTTGAGGTTGAGTGAATGTCCTCCTGAGGCATGTACTTCCCAGTCGCTGTTTTTTTGGCTTTATGCACTTCACTTTAAGCTGAGAGAAAACTAAAATTCAAACTGAAGTCTAGGTGTAATGGGCTGTTTCGTATATTGTGTGTCAAAATAGTGTTCGGCTAACTGCATACTATTCATACAATTGCACTGTTTGCCAGGAATTGAAAGCTAACATATAAGTCAATTAATGTCAAATTTAAACTGGGCTCATGTTCTCTTAAACTCCTGTGAAAAATATGAAATATTTCAGTGCATTAGGTACAGCTGTGTTTACATCAGTATGTAGACCCAGTTTGCTAATACATTCTTAACATCTTTCTGTTTTGAAATATTTATGGAAACTATTACAAAAATTGTCCCCAAAAAATCACCTGTAATGCAGTCAAGGATTATTTCCTAAATTGTAGGTACACTTAATGTTTGAAAATACAAATAAATATGAAAGGCCTAATTCTAATTTACTTCAAGACACAAAATCACTCAACAGCACTTACTGTTTCTTAACTGCCCTCAACTTTCCTGCCTGTTCCCCTTCCTGTTCTGCATGCCCACCCTCTTCCACAGAGACAGTCATCCCTTCATTTCCTGGCTAAGTGGACCCAAAAATTGTTTTGACATTTTTCTAGATTAGGTCTTTGAAACAAAAAAAACCCCGAGCCCCAGCTCTATTTCTAATAAAGTGATCTGCTCCTATGGGACTAGCACAGGTAGTCACATCCAGTGTCCTTGACATTGCCCAAGCAAAATAAAAAGACTTCAAAAGGCGAATCAGTTATGTACTTTTAATACAAGTTAGGGGATAAGCGATGAAAACATAAGCTGGAATCCAGCCCTTGGAATAAAAAATTCACATCCTTATGTGGGAGTTGCCTATATGCAGAAAGCAGAGACTTATCAACACTAAGCTTTCCATTAGGAAGCTTATTTGTAATACCAGTGACTATTCAGTCGTTCTGACTACTGTTTTTTTTCCTTTTGCTTTCAGGTCATGACAAACTCCTTCATTTGTGACATCCTGCTATAAATAGTAGGCCTACAGAGGAGCTATCAGGACACCAATATAGTGTTGTGGACATTGTGACAAATAGAAAAGATCAACATGTTACGAGTCTCTCCTCTGCAAAAGTAAAACACTTTTCTAACTACATGGAAATCAGTGCTTTAAATGCAAGTAGGAATCCGGTTTTGAGTGAGTACCTCTGATAGTGTCTAGTCCTAATCTTATTGCTTCTCAGTTTGTTTATTTTAATAAAAAGGTGGAGTTTATCTTAAAATTTCCAAATTATTTTACATTGAGAAGCAAGAATAGAATGGAACTATTTGACATACTTTCTCTCTAAATGTGACAAAAGAATACTTACAATAGTAGATATTAACATTCCAGTAATTTCCATATTACTTTGGCAACTGCCAGAATTATAACATTACCTGTACCTGAATGCTTCATTCAGTAGCGATCACCTGCAAAAACTTCCTACAGCTTCATTTATCCTTCTCTCTGCCTGTCTGCCTACTAAATCCATAGGTGGAATTTTTCTTAAACTAGTGACTTTATATATCATGTTCAAATATTGACCTATTTCTGAATAATGTCTTTTACAAAGCTTACTGATCCAAAACTTTGTCCATGAACAGGATACTATCAAAATCAATACTAAAACTTCTTTAACCAAATACTGCAAGATTCTGCTGGAAATGGATGGGTTTCTTTTAAGTTATTGGTGGAATCATGGCATAAGTGGTTTATCTCATTTGTAAAAATGACACTGTTCAGGAGGGAATAAAAACTAAAAATATGTGCAAAAGTAAATGAGAAGGCCCTGAAGGAGTATTATGAATGGCTGTGGAGCTCTTTCAAGAGTGTTCTTATGCAATATTTTCAATATTCAGCAGTATCCAATATTTTCATTAAAATTTACAATGATGGAATAGAGAGCATGCATACTAAATTAGCTAGTTGCCCCAAACTAAGGGGCTGCAAATTAAGGCTGCAGGCCCTGCGCAGAAATATTAGAGCTCAGAATGGTCATTAAAATTGAAGGTATGTTCTGTGAAAAATACCTCCTATAAAGCAATAAGGACTTAATATAGTTAGTGTACTAAGATACCCATTTTTCTCAAAGGTTTCCACCTTTTTGTTGTGTTATGTAGGAAAGAGTATTGAGCTATTTATTCTGTCCATGCTGCTCCTCTGCCATAACTGTTTACCACTGCTCATTGAGGTGCCAGGAAAATGACACGTTTTCATGTCATTAACCCTATTCTTAAAATAACCCACACCCTTCTAAAAGTACTACTAGCTGAAAATAAGTCATCAGAAATCTCCCATCTTCACATAATCCTGGAGCCATAACCATTCCCCCTTCCTCACTTCTATAAATCTATACATGTGTGTTCTATAGACAGCTCTGTACGTTGCTACAGGCATACCATTACTGCTGAATTAAGGAGGGGTTTGACAGATAGCCTGCAAGCTATACATGTAGGAAAAATGGAATAAAACATAAGACATGTCTTAAGGGGAATGAGTGTACACAAATATATTTATAGAAAAGCAACTAAGTATGAAGTCCCTAGGGCAGTTAATGACCAGAAGATCTCTTTAGGTCCCTTCTGGATCTTTCTGTGATTCAATACAATGACTCAGAGGGAAGCAAAATCTGCTTTACAAGTCTCCAAGTATGTGGACACCTGATCTTAACTAGAAGTAGCCAATGACATCAGTAAGATCATTCATGCCTGAAAATGAATACGTTTTAATTAAAAGCTATATGTCTTTAAACAGCAATGTGAGTTATATAACAGAAATTACACTTAAAAAAAAAAAAAAGATAGATAAATTCCTAGACTTTCAAAAGTCAGGTAAGTCTTGCAGTATTAGCTGAAAACTGTGTCAAAAAAAAAAAAAAGGGGGATCCCTCACAGAGAAATCTAAAGGACTTTACAAATAAAGTGACGATCACTCTGTGCCTCAGAGAATCTACAATCTGTAGCTGATATGTGATATACACAATAGCAGAGGAAGCTCAGCTGTAAGAGGATTGCTTCCAACACAGTTAAAGCACATTTGTGTTTGTATATACAAGAACCAGGTATTATACAAAAGTGTGCAACTTCCCAGGGAAATTTTAATGTTATGTCAAACACATAATTTGTTTCCACCTAAAAAACAAAGACCAATTTGCTTTCCAATCTGCCTAGCATAAGAAAAACCAAAATAGTTTTCTCTGTTTTCATCTTTTAGTGACTGTGATATAGGAGGTTGCTAAAGCAAAACAAGGAGAGCCTATATATCTTCACTGAAAAGAAGTTAGAGATAGCAATGATCTCATGGAAGCGTTGCAACCAAGGGAAACAAAATGTCTTTATATTCAACAGATTTTGCATTAGCTATTTGACAGAATAGCAGAACCAGGGAAAAGCTTAGCAAAATCAAATTAATACTTTTTCTGGTCATTCCTAAAATTAAATTTAACGTAAAACATGTCAGATATTCATATTAAAATAAAAACTTTGTTATCATGCCATTTGTCAGCTAAAAATACAGAACAAGGTGAAAAGTGGAGACTACTCTTTTTTTAAAATAAGATTTGTAATTGTTATATTACCACATTTGAAGGCTCCGACTGACTTTATACTTTACACCCATATTTCTTGAACATTTCTTTAAACTTTTCTTAACATACTGTAAAGACATTTTAATGCTATATACGTTGTAAAGCTTCAAAACAGCATCGTAAAGATAAACCTAGGTCTAATGCACTAGGGAAATGTTGTCCTCTGATGACAGAAACTGAAAGAATGTTGTAGTATTTCTCCTGTCACTGTTGGGTTAAACACTATGTTTCTTAATTCTCACCAGGCATAGATGGTCCTTATTTTCTGATGTAAGTGGCTGTAGTGAGAAAGTTATAGTTTCACATGGTGGACCATCGTAACTTCTGTCAGAGAACCAGAGGAAGTTAAAGAAAGATGGGAAATTTTTATACATCATAGAAGAAGAACACAAAAACCTTTATGTGTCACAGTAGATAAACTTCTCACTACTTTTAGCTGTTCTTTAAAGGGCTTAAGAAGCAGGTGGTAGACAGATGATTTACTGAACTTTCACTACATTTGCTCTGTACTCACGAGACCTGGCCTTGGCATGAGCCATTGCTGTATTTTGTGGAATAATATGCATGTCAGAATTAAGAAACTATGTTGTATCTGTCCTTCTCTACTTCCAACACTTCTCTTCTAAGCAGACACGTGCTGATGATGTTCAGTTCTGTGGGCTCGTGGGCATCCCACATCTTTTCTGCTGCAAGCAGAGACTTTAATTGCTACAGAGATAGATTATGTCTGTCTGTTAAAATAAATACTTAAAATGTTTTAAGATTAGGGTGATATGTTAACTGTCTTTGCCTTTGTTACTGGCGCAAGGATCAGACAATGGGAAGGGCTTGACAGTGGGAATAGGGGATATTCCTGTGAAATATATTTAGGAACTTTTTAGAGAAAAAAATTTCCCAAACCGTTTTCTTGTTTAAGTTAGATTGCATATATTGCACTTCTGGCTTTCGCTCCCTAGAATTGTAACATGTAATTTCCTATGATCTGTTACATATTACTTTATGAAGAACAAGAGTTAGTGTTGGACAGATGGCTTTTAAGATATTATGTGAGCTACATTTGTGAGGACTAATACCCATGGAGGTAGAAAGCTAGAAAGTATATTCTTCCTGACTGTGTTTAAGAAAATCAAGTTGTCAATCTTTTGATACATTTTGTACATAATATTAACTTTCTGTATTAACAAAATGTAAAAATGTTTTAAAACAAGCATTCAAATAAAGAATTTTACTACCTTGCTTTGTGCTCATTTGACTCCAAAGGACTTTTAAGACTGAAAAGACATACACAGTTGTACTCACAAGAATATCACCACAGCCTATATACAATTTATTTATGCTGCAGAATTCAAAAGTAAAGGATCACATTGCCTTTTGGTTTCAGATCTGTGCTGCAGCAAAGGTTTGCAGCCTGAAGAAGTAACAGCTGAGTTAGGGCATTCCAAAACTCTGGTGAATGGTTTTAAAGGTACCACAAATGTTACACATCTTTTACAAAAGTACTAGGGGATTCAGTTGATGGTATTAACCTTAATCCCATGATATAAAGCATTAATGTATGCTTTAGTTTATACAGAAATCTAAAAATGAACGAAACCTACACCATGGTTTCACAGCACTAGTGCAAAAAATTAGAAATCACAGGGGATTTGTATTACAGTGGAAGATGATATACAAGATTATTAGCTCTAACAGTTTTAGCATCCAGAGCATGGAAAACAAAGAGTAGAGCCCAGGCGAAGGGGAGGGAGGTCAGAGTGTTAAGGAAGTATCAAAAGAAACATCTCGTGTGACACAATGGCCAAGGTCCAAAACAGATGTCTGTATGAAGAGAACAGCATGGTCACGCAGACCCGAAATCAAAAACTAAACCTCCATGAAGGAAAAGGTTTCTCTTTGTTTCTGAAGTGCAAGTGTTCCTCAGAACGAGTAAATTACTTGTAACTGCATGCTAGATTAAAGGCAATATTGCAGTTACGCAAGAAATGTAGGAAAGTATACATACATAAAAACTGTTTTGTATTGTGCCCATTTTTAAGATCTTCTCTTTAACCGTATGTCAAAAACTGTAAATAGAAATAAGTGAAAGATTTTTAAGAAAGGGTCAGTTTTAGGCACTGAAGGAGATTGTCCCAGTGCCGTGACTCAAATGAAGCAGTGCGTTGTTGCCTCCTTCTTTTAAGGCCTTCTAGCATATGTTCTATCTGCACTGTGTGCAAACAAGTGGTTTGATCATTGCCAATACTTCAGGTGTCTTCTGTGGCTGCATTTTTGCTTCTGAAATCTTCTTTTAATTTCATTTCCATGAGTTAGTCTTCTTCTTATGAAATAGAACTACGCAACTGTTTAAGCTTTTTGATCTGTGATGACTCGCAACAGTAAAAAAAAAAAGAAAGAAGGAAAGAAAAAAATATCTGATTGTCTGGAAGTCCAGTTCTGGAATACGCCAAGGATCAAGCAGACCTACAGAATACTTGTTTTATTCAGGTTATTTTTGAGATGCATGTGCTTTATTTTTGAGGACTGTTCTGCTTGCGTTTCATGTGTTGCTGGATGGTCTGACTGGATTTCGGTTGACCTCTTCTGACGCTGCCCAAGTCTGTTCACGTGACTTCACCTTGTGAGTTAGGCGTTTCCAAAATTACAGAATACTCAGCAGGTCACTTGTGTCTACAGAGAAGTCCCATGTGTGTGTGGTAGGGGGAGGATGGAGGGAGGGACAGAGAGAGCGAGGAGAAAGGTGGAGCAGAGCTGTGAAAGGGCTGGGTCTGATGGGTTTGGGCAGGCCTTGGAAAATGCAGATCTCCAGCATAAAGAGGCTTACCATCTCAGACAATCTACTTTAAAAACCCACTTTTCTAAGTAGAAGACTAACCTCTATGTGCACTGAACCCATGCTCAGTCCCACTGAAAGTTACACAAGCTGAAAGCCCCTGATTCTGTAAATTAGTAACCACATAAACAAAGATTGAAAATACCGCGGAAACTGCATGAGGCACATTCATTCAGCAGAGTACAGTTTAACCTTTATTTATTATGCTAAATGTGCAACCCACCTCCTGAACGAACAGGAGAATTTGACTGACAATTGTTTTAACATAGGCCTTGCTACACTGTGTGTTGCCATTAAATTGCTGAAAAGGAAATGTGAGGAGTATGTGGATTATTCTCTTTAAATTAGATTTTTATGCACTGCAGTCTTTATTATGATAGCTCATAACTTCAGGCTGTCTAACCTGCGAATTTCAAGAACTCTGTCCAGCTCTCTCATTCTGGTGCAAAACCTGGCTGCATCCCTGCTTGGTGTTAGTGTAAGGACCAATGTGCACACCATTCTCTTGCACCTTAAATCCCAGCATGTAATCTCCACTGAAATGGACCCAGGCATGAACAAAACAGCGATTCACAGCACTGTTGGTCCAGGTTGCCATCCAGATTATCAGGGAGCAAGGACTCTGGAATGAACTGCATCACACCATTGCTTCGGAGTACTATACAGTTGGAATATAATGGTAAAATCTACAGGTACCATTGGGGCACTTGATCTGAGTACTCTGGTCAAGGTTAGTTCTAGGGATTGTGCTCTCAGCACTGCCTGCTGTAAAACAAAAATAATCGGACACTCACATATTTGAAATCAATTAATCTTGTTTCTGCCGGTCCCCCTGTATATAAGGTAATCTTAAAGGAGATCATTGTTTGTCTAATGCTGTAAACTAAGTATAAAAGTCAGAATTACAGCTGTACTATTATAAAATTAATCTGGATGATATTGGTATAGCTATTCTTCAGGAAACAAACAACAAGATCACTTTGGCCATCCTTCATTCTTAACCAGTCAAAATGGTGTTACGCAATCTAATGCATAGGCAGCTGGAGGTAGGTCTGGATCTTTCTACAGTCTCTTCTAAAAGGAGAGCTGCTGGCAAAATCTGGTATGTATATGCGTGGCTTCTTGGTTTGCAAGGAGGAAAATAGTCACTGCCAGTGCTGAATTAGACACCAGCTCTCAAACCTTTCTAGAATCATGAGTTGATGATGTAAAATGATCATCAGTCAAACACATCCAGGGAAAGAAAAATAGGATCAAGGGTTTGGCTTATTCTTCCCTAGATCGGTTCTTCTTGTCAGCATGGGAAACATCTGCTGCCTGAGCAGTGCTGTCTTCTTGCAGCACTTTGGGGTTTTTTGTGGTAGACCTCAATAGATCTGCAGAGGGAGTGCACTCACCTGGGTGTTCAAAATCCGTACCATATTTGGTGGCAGACAAGCCCAGGACATATTGCACCAAAACTTGGAACTTGTGTGAATTGTTTTGAGCAGACTTCTTTGTTTACACTGGGGCATCTGGGACAGTGTGCAATGCAGTTTTCTGGAAAACACTGAAGAAATCTTCTCCGATATTTATTTTAAGTGAAAACAGATTGCCCTGAGCCAGTAATAGCAAAACAAATATTATTATGGCAACAATTGAGAAACTATTTTGGAATTTGAATTCAAATGATAGTTCCATTTAAGAAAATTAAGATTCCTTAAACTAGTCTAGCACATAAGCACTTTGTTTGCGCCAATACTATAAAGACTTTTTGGTGGAACAAATTATTAGCAGGCTGCTGTCAGGCAGCTATTTTAAAATGATGTATATATTGAATCCTTTTATCACAGAAGTTAAACTTGCTTTCTTGGTTTTATAATGTAAGAATATCTACAAATTAGGCACAAATTAGGCAAAGTCGTAGATTTGTAAATGGTTTCTATATGTCCTTTCGTCATTTGAATTAGTATTTCCATAGCAGTGACACTGAAGAAGAGGTGAGGGCCAAGGCAGGGATTGTCATAATCCCATGCGCTGGACTTGCTTCAGAATATATTATTCCTGGAAATTAATTTGTTCCTGATCTTCCAGGTTGTGAAGACCTTAAAGGTGACAGTGTGCATAGGTGCAATTACAGCTGTAGTCCACAGCTGTGTCTTTTTCTTCCGCTGTTCAGCTAAGTGACTTTACTAGAAGATCTGAAATACTGTTGTGTCCTACTTGTTCCTCATCATAGGAACATGTTTCAAATCGTGTGTTGAGATTTCCCACAAACACAAACTATTCTGTGTTAAATTATATGCCACAGACCAACAGGAACCACATTCATCACAACTACACTTACAGTGTGTCTGTCCTGACTTACGTTTTGGTGGAAAATATTTCCTGAAAGGAAATACCGTTAAATTTGTTTGAAAGTATTAACTTGTCCTGTGTGTCATTGCACTAAAATACAGACTCAGGTGTTCACACAGTACGTGGATTCTTTGATAAAGGGTCAGCATGTTGCAGTTATAAATTAGGTTATTGGCATGGAAGTGAAAGTGTATGTATTTAACTGTAAATACAAATGTATGTAACTCTTTGATGGGAATTATTCTGCAGACACCAGTGACCCAGTTTTCAGGAAACATTTTTTCCAAACTGGCCGCAACAGCCTATTCCCTTGTTTTATGGCTGTAATTTCATTAATACATATAATTTGGGAGTTATAAAAAGAGGAATGAGTGATGCATTTCCCACTGTTACTGTTTTACACCTTTTCCGTAGGTCTGAGGGAGTGCAAAGTAAAATAATATCGCTTATTCTAGCACTGAAGCAATATCTTTTTTATTGACAAGAAATGCTTGTAGAATATGTAAGTCCTTTAAAAAGTGATATCCTTGGACTTGGAATTACAGCTAAGCAGCATCCTTGGATGTTTCAGGATACACTAGATAGACAGTGACCCATGACACGAGTTGGATGTTTAAAGCCAGGCAAGGCAAGAGTGCTCTGTATAAAGGCACTTGATCTGGCTGGTTACTACGTTGGCACTACAGCATTTTTCTACAAATACCAATAAGGTAATTTAATAGAAATTGCTAGCCTTTTTGTAAAACGGGCCCAATCAGCTGAAGAATTACTTCTATGGAATGTATGGTGCTATGAAAGCGATCTGTGAGGTAGAGAAATAACGGAAAACTGACCTGACACTCCAGCCTAGATAGAAGCCTGCTGCATAGGATATCTCCCTGGGTTTATTTTTTCCCTCTCCTTCATGTCACTCATCCCTTCATTGCCCTTTCCTCTCTATAGTTAGTTTGTCCATTCTTATTCTTGTCCTGCAGCCTGAAGCATTTATTGCTTCATTTTTTCCATGTGACAGAACTCTTTGAATGCATTCAGGAAACATCAAGGAAAAAAAAACCCAACCCACCCACTCTTGGTGACAGAGGCTATTAAACCTGGAGCTGTGGCAGGAAGCAGGTCATTATCTGAAAGATGATCTCACACTCATAGCACTCCGTGGAAACCAGATTAAGGCCAGTGGCAGAAACCAGAGCAGCCTGCGTAGCCCTTGTACCGAAAGGCTGTGAAGCAGTGACAGCTGCTCGCTCTGCCTTCGTGCCTGGTGGGAATTCACAGCTGGAACAGTGGAGGCTACAACTTCATGTCTTGCCTGTTGGAGTTGTCAATGGAAGTCAGTAAGCCAAAATTTGCAACACCGGTCGTTCCATTGATGTTACCAGAACACTTCCAGTGGCGGGGTTGGTTGAATTAGACCACTTAAGTGAGTCAAGTGAGCAAGGTATGAGCCTGTAGGCTTCAATGCATAAAAACAGCCTCAGCTTTGTTTGATGATCAGGAGGGCTAGGGTAAGGAGTATATTCCCAGCCTTTATACCGCTGCACAGTATCATTTGTAAAAGCACAAACCCTTTAATTTCAACCAGTGAAGGGAATGTTCTTTGGTCTTTTTCTCTTTAAAAGTAATTTCTTTTTTTGGCAGCTAATACCAAAAGAGCAATGCACACATTTACACGTGGCAGGAGAGTAGTGCAATGACCTGGGTGATTTCTCACACCTCCATTCTGGGGCATGCCCGAGTTTCATCCCATTCATAATTTCTTCAAAATCTGATGCAGCCAATTTGATGCAAACATATAAAAACCTCCTTCCTGAAATCTGTCCATACTAAACTTTGTTATATGTATGTTAGTTTTATTCCTACAGAACCCAAGCGCAGATTTTTAGTGTTTCAGGGAGAATAAAGGGAGGTAAGGTACGTTATTATTCTGACTTTTGCAAATGTACTCAGACCTTAATGTTATCAGTCTCCGGTCCTCTCTCTCCAGATCTACTTAAAGGCAAACTGGCTATGCGATATTCCAGTGGGAAGTCATAAATATCTTTTGCCTGTCTGGAACTGAGCAGGTGATTGTATCAATGCCTGTGTAGGTTGGTGTGGATGTTTATCAGACCTATTTTGAAAGCACAAGACATTGCTTTGAGGACATGTTTGTAATACGGTCATTTGTCTTCCCAAAAAATGAGAGCAGCTGCTCTGGAAGCTCAATGTTTAATTTATGTCAAACCATTGCTAATCACGGCTGTTACTGGAATGTATTGTATATCAACAATATTAAATTTAATCTAGATAATTTGAAAAAGAAGCATTTGGGAAATCTACTCCAGTCATCCGTCACAGAAATTATGTGGCCATGTCTGTATCAGATACATTTTTATTATGCTGCTTTGAAAGTCAAAGTTAATCCTTCCCTTGCTGCTGTGCTTTTATTCTCTTTGTTTTATTTGCTAGTCCCAGATATGAAAAATTTTATTCTCCTCTTATACTACATAATTCTTCAAGAACATTGAATAACCTTCTTCAGGCTTTTCATGTAACAACCAATTTTCTGTATTTCCTGTCCCATTTCCCATTATTCAAATTACTTTGTGTCTCAGGTAGTTCGCAAAAAAACTCCTACAAAATTAGCCTACAGAAGAGAAGACTCAAGGGAGAGCTCATCAATGTATATAAATACCAGAAGGGAGGGTATAAAGAACATAGTGCCAGGCTCTTTTCAGTGGTGCCCAGTGACAGGACCAGAGCGATGAAAACTGAAACAGTGGAGGTTCTGTCAGGAAAACTTCTTTTACTGTGAGGGAGACCCAGCACTAGCACAGGCTGCCCAGAGAGGCTGTGGAATCTCCATCTTTGGAGATACTCCAAATCCATCTGGACATGGTCCTGGGCAACCTGCTTTAGGTGGCACTACTTGAACAGTGGGGTTAGACAGATGCTCTCCAGACATCCCTTCCAACCTCAGCTGCTCTGTAATTCTGTGATTCTGTGGAAAAGTAAAATTACTTCAAATGCGAGGTCTAAGGTGAGAGCATCATTCGAAGATTGGTTGAAGATTGACAGGAGGAACCTCACTTTTTTTTGAGCTTTTCTGATGCAGGTGTTCATGGGCAGTCACTTCTGTCCTACACCTCTACCTTCCTGTTCCTGACCCACACACCATCTCAGTGTCCACTGAAACTGTTCTCCAGAGGTGTTGAGGGGTTATTTTATCATTGCATAGGAGGTCAAGTAGGTCTCTTGTCAGCATACCCAGCACACCATGCAGAGACAGATATACGCTCTCCGTCATTGCACAGCACCCAGTAAATACCCCTCAGGCTCACTGCTATATAATTAGACTCACTATCCGTTTGATTTCTTTCCAGCATTCCTCCATGTCTGGAAAAAGGAAAGTAACCTTATATATTACCAGGTTAATGGTACTGTCTGAGGAAGTGATTTGAAATGTTCATAATTTTGAACTTCGCCGAATTACTCTCTCAATAAGGCACTAGTTATAGTACCATCTGCTGCACCACGTTGCATTAATATGCTTAGAGTTAAATCCTCCATGCCTTAGCCTCACAAGTAATCCCATTGACATCAATTTGTTCCTAAGTCTTCTAATAACTACAGGGAGTTGTACTTTGCAGGATCACCTTCAGGGATCACAAGACACACAACGGCACTCTCTGCAGATAACTTTATTAAATAACGCAGCAAGCAGAACTGCAGTTTGACCTCTACTTCATGCCTGGGGATTTTTGTCTTTGAGGGCTAGAATGTTCTGTATGAATTTGTAAATTTTTTCACTTAGACCGTAGAGCCTTCAGTGACCCCCTGAAAAAAATTGAGCAGCGTAGCAAATAAGGGCAGATAAACTAAACACTTCAACAGAAAATCAGCTTTAATTGTTGCTTACTCTTCCTGTCTATGCCTACAGCAAATGCTGTGGCTAGTGCGACTTCTCTCTGCTCCAAGAGTGGTTGGATTTTGGATATCCCTGCATGAGTATCTTCTCATAAATTGTTTTAAAGACTTGCAGCATCACAATTTTGTGAAACTGAGGAAAGTTGTGTGTCCTTTTTAAAAAAACAAATTTTCCTTAGCTTACAAAAAGTATCAGGAGTGTGTGAGAGTCTGGAAGTGCTAAAAGGAAGCTACTGTTTTCTCTTGAGAGTTCTTCAGATATTTTCTTTAGAGCAGTGTTTTAAGGTCACTTTCTTATTCTCAACTAGGGATAATTTAATGGAATTATCCTTTGCCGGGGGCAGGAAGGTATCAGCAAATCCTAGACTTCTTTAGTCCTTTTCTATCCCAGTTAATTACAGACAGAAAGGGGCAGAAGAGGATTCGCTTCATCCAAACTCAAAACATGTTTCCACAGTGGCCTCCTCATAACAACCTAGCAGGAGAGAACTGTTCCCAAATCTGAACTTTACTGCACTGAGAGCATGTAAAAGATTTATTTATCAGTTTTGTCTTGCCCTATTTCCCATCTTTGTTCTGTCTCCCTCTGCTGCTCCCATTTTTTAGTTGGTAAGGTGAATCTTTTGCTCTTTGTCTGTCTCTGTGTGTGAATTAAGAAAAATACAACAGAAGGGTGTTGCTGGTTTTACATGTTCATTAAACATTGGGTTTAGACCAGGTGGCAAATATAGTTCAGGCTTTTTTTTGTGTTCTGAGTTTTAGGGCTTGAAGGTGCTTGAGAGAAGTGTTTAAGTATGCAAATATGCACATTTAAATTTTTTAAGGGATCTCAGAAGGCTTTAGCAAGAACTCCCACTGAATTCTGAGGGATTTGGTTCCCAGTTTTGCTTACTGTCTGTGGAAATCCCATCTGTAACTATGTGGTTTTGCCATTGGGTTGAAAAATAAAAGACACAAGGAAGAGCACCCCGGAACAGAGGGAACTGATGCAGGTTGAGGTCCCGGAGGGGATAACAGGGTAGTTTGCTGAAGCTGTTGCAGCCGAGGTAGGGAAGAGAGGCAGCGTGCATTCCTCCAGTGCCCCTCTGTCCCTCTTCCCAGCTATGTGGAGGAGGCTGGCCACCATGTGGGAGCACAGGCAAGAATCCCTGCCCTGCTAACTCTTTAAAAAGGCATATCTGTGGGCTAAGGCCAAGTCTGCTAGCACCCAAACTGAATCAACAAGTCCTTCAAGAATAATGTAAGCCGGTGTGGTAGATACAATGTTGCTGTAAGTATAGCTCATCTTCTGCAAGGTGGAAATACCCGGAAGGAAAGAATTTGTTTCCAAAAGCACTTGAAGCTCCTTCTCTCCGCACTCAGCCTCCTCCATAATACATTGTTTTTGCTTGTGTATAGTCTGTGTTCCGTGAGCTCGGAATACGCGGTCTAGAAGCATTTTGCCATAAAGAACGCTTTCAGAGGGCTTTAGGGTTTCCTGCCATTTGCCAGGCTGCTGTGGGAAGTTCTTCAATAAATAAGTAGAACAATAAAGTTACTGTGAACAAAACATTCCCCAGGCAACTCCCCCTGATCTGCAAATGAGCACGCCTTCTGTTGCCGCTCCTCGCGCATGAATTCACGCACAGCCATGTGTGCTGATGCAGATGAACAGCGGTGACATCCTATCTCGCGGCCACGCTGGTGATGTCTTGTGGGGGGGTTACTCAGGCGGAACAGTGGTTTATGTCGTGTCCCCATCCCTGCCCACAGGCTGGGCAAGGAAGAAGGCCAGGAGGAAGGGAAGGGAGCTATGAATGCTGTGACATCTCCGGGGTTTTGCTGTCGCTTTAAGCACCTGCATTTTCTTTAATGTGGTACTGGCGTTAATAGCTAAACAAGCAGCAAGAAGTAGTGCAAGAGGCTCTTACTTATATTCACTTGTGCTGTAAACCCATCTCCTTATTGTTTTGAAAAAATGTCAGATTTATGTTTCAGTTGTTGACCAATTTCACTTGAATAGCCCATGAGATTATTAGAATTGTCCGGTTTCAGTTTTGTTTTGTACAATTTCACTAACTTTATAACAGATCTGGGTGTTGTTTATGAAAGCATCATTATACCTCTGTTCACTGACTTACTTTTTTCACCTGACCAGAGTATCTCCATAGGTACCTATCCCTGATTAACCTGCAGCTCTTACAGCTGTCTGTACACACTAATTGTGCCTGTGCCAGAGCTGAGCTGCAACATCGCCCTAACTTTCTCACCTTTCATCACCAATTCTTTCTATTTTTGCTGGTCTACTGTCAGCTGGATGAAGCTTTCATCATTTCTTCTATCCAACCGGATTTCCTTTTTCAAGCCTTCTCACTGCCTATTTCTTTCTTTGTATGCTTTAGAAATTGCATGTCTGAGTAAACTCCTGAAACGTAATCAGAAGGCTATCACAGGAACATGACGGAACGGTTCCTCTGACTCCGCACTGGCTCAGAGAAGAAGCTCTTTAGAGCCTTTTCCTTTTGAATTTTCCTGAAGATAAATATTCAGGAGACATTTTCTTCTACTTAAAATTCTGAAACAGTCATATTAACTTCTCTTTGGTGCCAGAGGTGGTCTGTTTAAACACTGGTTGATGCATCTGTTTCTTCCCGTCCTTTTCAGAATTTTGCTGGATCCCCTGTAACTTCCTTTAAAATCAGGTTCATGAAGGAAATTTCAATAATCTCAAAACCTGTGTATCTCCCTGAATAATTTCCACCCATTAATGTCTCCCTTATTTTTATTCTGCAGACAGTAAACAATTTTCTATTTGTTGGAGGCTTTTTTTGGACAACAATGTTTTTTCTAAGCTGAGATCTTCTTTTAAGTGGAAAAAAGAGAGAGACTTCCACATTTTATAACATCCAGAGTCACAAACGTTCATTCTCAATTGTACACTGTGTGTCTTTGGAGGAAATAATTCCTGGCAATTGCAATCAACTTGTCATAACATGAACATATGCACAAGTGAAGTCTTGCTCATTATCAAAAGCATTTTTAAGGACATGACATACTGCCTATGAATTCTGATGGGCACACGCTCTATTCAATGGAAAAACACATACATTTTATAATGAAGGGAACAGGCTATGATGAGGAAAGTTGAAATAGTCAAAACCAGTTCGTTATGTTTCAGACTATGATTTGCTGTGTGTCATTTGGGAAACAACTTGCTTTCTCTGTTTATAGGTGTGAAATAATTTTTTTGCCCTGAAATAGTTATATTTTAAAAAAAGAAAAAGTTTGAGTTTTACATGATCAAGTGGACAAGACACAAGTGGCACTCTGCAGATGTAAAATTATCTAATCCCAGACTTGCAGAGACAGTTATTTCTCAGGGATGTTCTAGGTTTTCAAAGATATTTTTTTTTATTAAAGGTGAGTAACATTATGGAACTGAATTTTCTGAGTTTTCAGCAGTGAATTTGATTGTAGCTGGTTTTTTTATGAGGCTGACAGATTGTTCCTGTTCTTTCCTCAGAGTTCTTCCCGTCAGATTTCTAGCTTGGCGTTAGGCAAGATGTGCTAAAAGCAAATCAAGTGTCTTTAACAATAATATAATCCATCTCTATTCTACCAGTCACCAGCATTTCTAGGTCAGTAGCACCCTGACTGTGCTGAATTTGAGTTACGCATCAGACAGTAGTTTCTAGCATTTCTGATATAAGACTGGCTGTAAAGTAATTTCCTGAGGCATAACTTGTTAATGGCCTTATAAGTAGCTCATGTCGTTAAAAATGTTATTAAATCCTATGACAGTGTCCGAGAGAGCTCTACAGTCTTTGTTCTGGCTAATCTCTTTTAAGTTTTTCTAAGGTGCTGCTATCTAATGTATCGGTCAGAAATGAAAACCAGGTAATTTTTTTTCAGAGATTTCAGAAACTTCCAGTCTTGCTCTTCCAATTCTACATGCTTTTTTCTGTCGCAATGGTCATCAGTTATGAACAGATGCTCATGCCGGTTTCAAGAGGCTTACTGGATGGTCTTTCCACAACGGGCAAGTGAATGTACCAACACAGCCGCTTTTACCTGTGGGCAAATTAAGTAGGTCTTCAGGAATATAATGGAAGAATCTGCCCCGAGTCTGTCAGCTGCAGACCTCTCTGGACTTGGACCTGCCTTTACCGTAACGTTTGTCATCGCACAAGAGATCCTGGGATGAATCAGAGAAATGGCAGTGGATTTCCCGAGGATTTCCCCCGCCACCTCCCCTCTTCAGATCTCCCAAAATTATCGCTCTTTCAGAGAAACAGCAGCCCAGCCCCAGTCAGGGCGGGCTGGCTGCCTCATGCTTCCTGGACAAGGCTGTGATCCTGCGTCAGGATCACCTAAGAAAAGCCACTGAGATCTCAGCTGAGTGACAAATTAAGAAAAAAAACTGGGAGAGGAAGACCTCCAGGGACGAGCACAAGAAGCAGAATTATTCATGTGAAATTTGTCTGAGACACAGCTCGGTTATCCAATCCAGCTGAATATTTCACAGGGTTGTCCTGACATGTTTTATGGACTTACATTATATGGAGCATTTCATCCAAAGATTCAATGGTTTTTGTCAATGCCCACAACACTCCTGGTACTGATGGCAGCATTGTACTGACAAGCATCTTTGTGTCAAAAAGCCTAATTAAAAATCCAGCCCCACCTTTTAATAACACAGCTGAATGGATACAAATAACTTGCACAATTGCCTATATAAAATTCACCACGGTTTTGGCAGCTGAATAAAAATTGCAGGCAGATGCAATGAGAGAATAACTTTTGAGAGCACAGTAAGATTATCTTCCAGAAAAATACACTGCACTAAAAGCCATGGGACCTGAGAAATTAAGTCATGATTTCTTGCAGGATTAAGAGCAGTTTGCATCGGATAGCAGTAAGTTCAACACAGCTTTTGATCAGGCAGGACACGTAAGTGTTGCTAACATATATTTATTGATGAGTAATTCTAGAGTTTAAAGCACGTGCTGTATTTTCCATTGAAACTGAAAGTAAGAGCAAATATATCTAATATATCTAGTGCTCCTTACAAGATAGTACCTCAGCTGTGGTCAGCAAGATTTGCTTTTGGAGAGTACAAGAACCATATATGCATAAAAGTGATTTTCTGCAGTGTCCTGATCCTGATTTGCTCCAACATCTGCTGTCAGTCAAAGATTTCAGGAATTCCTTTATCCAGAACCCTCTGGAATTTATCTTTGTCCTGTTGCACACCATTTGATAGTCTAGTTCAAATGCAAACTTTTAGACTATTATGTGACTGAAAAGTATGACACAATGGAGTCATCTTTTCATTACGGAGTAGAACCAGTTCCCAGTAGATCTTGTTCCGCTGTAGACTTGTCAGGTCAAGCTTACAAAACTCAGACCTTCTTGTGCTTTTTCTTCTTAGTAAAATGGGGATAAAGATACCTTTGATATTTGTCTTGCTTATTTTGGGGTGTACAATGTATAACAACGTGATTGTCCTTGGAGGCTATAATATTACTGTCAGAGAAACAAAAAGTAGTTGAAAATCCAATCACAACACCACAGTACTAGATTTTCTCCCCTCTCTCTCCTTCTAGATTTTTAGAGTGTGGATATACAGCCCCTTTCACTGCTGCAGGTATTCCGTGACAATCAAGGGAGTCCTGGAGACCTTTGCCGTGGTATTTGACAGTGCTCGTGGCACACTTATCACTGGCATGTTATTGCAGTTGGTGTCTGACAGCATGCCCCATCTCCTAGAATGCGATTTCCTTTATGATTACATATGGCTGAAGTTGAGTACAGGAATAATGTATATGAGATGTACAGAATACTGGAAGGTAAGGGTATTTGCACATTAAGACCATTTTAAAACGGGTCTTCTTATATATGGTGCTAATTTCAATGTATGCTGCATGGGAGTTAACAGCAGGAACCAGGGGAAATGGGAAAGGCTTCTCTGAAGGCAAATGGAGCTTTCCTTAGAAAAATTAAACTACAGATATTGTTCTGTAGCCTTGTCATTTCTTGAAAGCTACTAAGCTGCTGATCTTCCCCTAACTATTCCTCTAGCACCCTCCTCCCATTTGGGGGGCAAAGCAGCGAAGCATAGCCTCTGTGGAGCCCTCACGAGTGTATTCAAACCCCTTATTTAACTCAGTAGCTGCAGAGAGCCCCACAAACTGTGGTGACAACAGACATGCTGCCCAATTGATCAGGAACAAAATATGGTGGGAACTCATCCCGAGGTTTCTAGGCTCCTTTTCCTGACTGGCAGCTGGGACCCTGGAACCTCTGAGGGACAAGAGCTTTGCAGGTGTCACTGAGGACATTAACCTTCTGTATCTAAGGCAGAGACTGGAAATCGGCAGGGTTTGTCTGCCCCAGAGACATCGTGACTGAAAAAAATGAGCTTTGAACCTGTTCTGGGGCTACAGAGGCCTGAGAAATACCAGGCAAATAAGGTCTTTGGAGACAGCTTTTTCTGTCCTTGGATTAGGAACAAGAAACAAAGCTTGTCACATTTGAGAAGATGAATGTGAAACATTTTGTTTTCAGTGACCTGGTAGTTTCTGCCGAATCTTTGTGCCAACAAACTTATGCTAGAAGCCTAAATATATACACTGGACTGGAGTCCACAAAACATTATATGTATTTAGGCATTTGGTAAGCGCTGCAAAGCTTAAGAAACTTCAGCTTCTACGTCTTACTTAAAAAATGCCAAGATTATTAACCAGTCTAGTTTTTAAAGATTTTTAATCACTAAAGGATACAGATACAATCTTCAGTTCAAATTTAAGTCAGTGAGATTTTTAAGGCTTAGTAATATAGGGATTTTACACGGATAAATCCTTGACAAAATGAGGTAACTTTGCCCTTATAAACAATGATTGGAGCAGCGCCTAAATATCTGTAAAAATCTGGTCCTGGACCCTGTTAATGATTCCATTAAAAGGCTAAGTGGGTGTCTTCTTGCCCCTGAAAAGGGCAACAGACTGTGGCTATATGTAGGCAAATTCATTCTCATTGCTATGTACCCGGCTTTACAGAGGAGATTTTCAGTTATTAGTTCACTAACATCCTATAAATCACGGCTCACCTTCATGCTTCATTTGAATATTGCCGTAGCTTTCCTTCCGTGCCTTTTTCCAAGCTGCTGCTGGCCTCTGTGCCTGGACTTACGCCAAGTGTTAGGCAATTTCATCCTTAGCTGCAGACTCACTGCTGGCTGCCGCTCCTCTGCTGGTAGAGCTGTAGTAATATTGGAGCCGCAGTAGGAGGCCGCGTGTGTAGTCTGGCTGGTGAGCCGGCGTTGTGCAAACCCTGTCCTCTCTTTTGCCTTGTCGCCCCCATCTCCCTTTCCATCTTTGCAACCCTTCCGATCCGAGAGCCCTGGAAGGTGCCTGGAAAACACCATCCAAACCTGCAGTGCTGTATGAAGGAAAGTACTGGAAAGACATCATCATTGCTTGCAACTGGAATTGCTTTCTCTCTAAGAAAGCAGATAGGAGATTTTATTTCAGTGATATATATGACAATTAGAGTTTTATTTGTTTGGGTTCATTCCAGTCCATGCTAACCCACTCTGGGACTGGGGGATTTGGATTTGGAGTCAGGGTACCAAGCCCGAAAAGGTGGGCAGGTGGTTGTTTAAGGCAGGTAAATACTTAGCTGTTGTTTAACTAATGCCTTATGAGGAGCATGTGTGAATGTTTTCTGGCTTAGGGAACAGATATTCTCCAAAACCAGACAGTATTGCTTATCTTCTTCAGAAGAACTCAAATGAACCCTATGGTTTACATAAAATCTTCTTATATCCAGGGAAATTAACCGGTACTATACACAAAATGTATATATTCTCACTCCTCTCACCCTGTGCAGGTTCAGCTGTTATTGGTATTTATTCCCCAAGTCATGTGATACAAGACATGAGACAAGTGCCATAGACACGTGAGCAAAGCGTCAATGTTCTGGCTTACAACAGGGATTTTCACCAGATTCTCACTCTCCGCTCTGGTTCAATACTGAAGGTGACTCTAAGTTGCTACCATAAGAAAAGTTTCCTTTTTTTATTACAAATAAGTTACTGGGTAAGTAGATAAGTGATTAGTGTTTATTATTCAAAGTGTTGCTTTTGTGGCTATATCTGTGCTCATATTCTCCAGGGAAGCGATAACCATGATGAATTAACTATTTGGGTTCAGGAGGATTACTTCTCTTAGGTAACTACTTGCCTGATCTGCACTGACATAATTGCACTGCGAGCACCAGGCAGATCGAGCCAGGCTTTGGAGGTACTGCATTTAGCTGTAATTTTATTTCCTTTGGCCGAACAGGTACACTTCAGCTGTTCCTGCAATGGATTCTTGCAAGTATAGCAATAGTAGTGAAAGTCCATTGGCTATCTACTAGGAAACGCGTTAACTGCCATGATGTCAGGCTCTGCATCCAATCAATCATTTGTGCAAGCACTATTATATATTATTTTTCAATTCAGAAGGCATACCTGATAAGCTTCTCTTTAAAGTTTAGGAAGTGCTGGAGTCCCGGTCAACTTATTAGAATATAAATGTGTACTTTAGACATTCCATGGATTGGTATAAAACACAGAAAAAGTCACTTTGTAAAAACAGAACTGTGTAAAAGATGCTGCTTTTAGATAAAAAAGATTCCTTCACTAACACTGAGAAGTTTCATTGGCACATACAGCGTGCCTAAACCATAAACCCTGACTTTTTATCCTCCTGTTTCGCTTCTTATTCTTTTGTCTAATCTGCTTCTCTTTGGCTAGCAGTTCTGGAGCCAATTAGCTGACCTCCTGCAGATCCTTTCCTCTTCCCAGTAATTTCCCAGAACATGTTGTTCTGAGTCTTAAGGATTTCAGGTCATACCGTGAGGGAGTAGGGTTGCATGTAATAGCCAATTAACAAGAAAAATGAAGTGATGGAGATCACTTTTCTGTCACTTTATCGCAGCTCTGTTCATGTTGAAACATTAATGAAAAGATTAAACCTGCCTATTAACTTTTCCATTTGCATTTGAACCACTAAAAAGTAGCTGCCATGCGAGTGTCAGAAAACCCACAGATGAATAAAATGAATTACTGGTGTAATTAACAGTGTGACAATGATCATCAGAGGCACTGAGGACCTGCAGTTTTCATCAGCCGTTGATGGGGTTGAATGGCAAGATCTGTAGGGAGAGACAGCACCTCTTACTGGGCCAGATGGTGATGCGTGCCGTTCCGGCGGAGAAAGGGTGGTTTGTGTAAAGGTTTATTCATTTTATACACTCGGTAAAGGTGTCATTTCTCACTGTAAAAGGTGTAATACTCACCCTGCCTTCCTTAGATCACAGTGGCTACAACACCATTACGGTTTCAAGATAGTTTTGGGCGCTTGGTGCTGCAGAAAGTCAGATCCAGACAGTGCACATGACAGGAGTGGATACTTCGTAAATCCAGCTGAATCTCAGCTGCCCCACCACAGAGACCAAACTTTGTGCTGGTACATCATTATAAGGCATTGCTTAAATTCCCAAAAGGATTAGGTAATGATTGGATAAGGTTGTTCCTGTGATTTTGGACTAAATTTTTGTGAAAAGCCGCATTTTGATATTCAGCATAGAAATTATAGCTCAAACCATTTTGTCTAGTTGGATTTCTTTGCTTTTTTCACTGTAGAAACTCATTATATTTAACAACAGTCTCTCCAACTTAACAAGGGTCTTTCTCATAGCATACTAAATAGAGCCTCCCCTTGCCAGAACGGCTTCTCTGGGGAGAGGGACATTCTCAGGGAAATTACACTAGGATTTCATTAAAAGAACATGGTAGAGTGCTATTTTAACAGAGAACCTATTTCACGGGATGTGAAAATTTGCTTTTGGAGATATCAGTGTTTCTCCGATTACACTGGAACACATTGTGTGATGAGTTTTAGAGGATGTAGTATGAATAATTGTCATCTTATTTTTTTCAGGTCCGGGACCTAGAAACGGGATATCCAATATATCAGACTGAAGATGTCAATGGGCTGAAGACTGGAGTGACCTGTGCAGCCACTGAAATAAATGGGGTTTGTCTTCTACTGGGGCACGTGATGGTAAAGCAGTTAAATAATTGCCTCATTTTTATTATATTTATTTAAGATGACATATTACATGAGCAGACAGAACTCTTTGCCTTGACTGTCTCAGTGACAGAAGAATGAATTTTGGCTTTCTTCCACAGGGGGGGGAAGTATGCACAGCTGTCAGTCTGAAGGAAAGGGGGGACGTATCTCAGCTGGGTTTTATTTGATAGGTGATTCATAGAAAGGTGAATTTTGCCTGCTTGGGCTCTGGTAATTTGCTAGGTATTGCTCTCTGGAAGACTATCTTCAAAGCTTTTGGTCTGAAAAGGCATTTCCTTATAGGATTTAGGACCTAGATCTGTAACTAAATAGCTGCAGATGGAGAATGGTAGGTTTTCAGTTTTGTATCTAAGTATCTAAGCTGAATTTTATAGTGTCGACAGGCTGTGCACACTATGTGTGTGTGTGTGTGTGTATATATATATATATATATATATGCATGTTTCCTGATTTTTTCACGTGTTATTTTCGGTGCATCAGTTTTAGGTAATGTGACAAGACCTCTTCAATACACAAGTGCTACACTGAATTCTGCAACAAATTTTAATATTTTTGTAATTTGTTAACGTAACGGAATAATTCTTCTCACATTCAGATGTTCAAGAGTGTACACCTCTGAAGTGTTAAAATATATAAAATATGTGAAAGCTACCTCACGTAAAAAGGAGATGGCCCTTTCCACGCAGCATACTGGCTAATGTTTCTTGTTTGTACGTGGGAGCAGAGACCACACCCTTTATAGATCTTAAGAGGATGACAGGTGAATCAAGTCCTACAAATTGAAGTCATATGTAATAACTGCTTCACTTCAGATAATGCTGTAGCTCCTTCCCTCCACTAGTTGCGTGGACAAGTCCAGCCACCAGGTCCCTCTGCCCCTTGCTGTAGCTCAGCACCTGAAGTCTCCTGTCTGACAGCTCCCACTCATCTTGCTCTCCGACTCCTTTAAAGTAAAAGATTTAAAATATTGTTGTTGTTATTGACGGTGTTTACCCTGTTTAAAGAGTCCAGAAACAGAAGATGGGTAGTGGTCTATTGTCCTGGGCTGCAGCATAAAATAGACATGGAAAAAAGATGGAAAAATGGTGGGGCTAATGGTGAAGATGTTTTCTGCTAAGTTCTGTGCCCCTAAGGGTGCTGTTACAGCTTTTGAAAGACCAGTGACCTAGCTCTGAACCTTCAACTGGATTTTCTTTTTTCTCCATTCCCTATTTGATCCAGTTCAAGTTTCTGACTCTGAAGCACAGGTTACTGCTGAAAGTTCATTCCCTTTTGTTTATCTTTCTCATTTGTGTGTAGGAACAGTGAAAATCTGGAAGTTTGAAAGTGAGCAGGACTTTAAAGCCTTGCCTTTGGCCCAGCACAGCAAAAATGAGTGTCATCTGCTGAAGACAGTTTCCCTGAAGGCTAATGAGAGCCGACATGCACTTCTGGTTTTGGAGCAGAGTGGGAAGATGAAAATCATTCAGGTTTTTCAAATATACTTTATTTTTTTTTCTGATTTCATTTGGTAGCTCCTAATTTTTTGTGGCAAAATAGGACTTTTTCATTAATTAGTAGATAAACGAGAAACTGTCAAGGAGCAATCCACTTTCTGCATGTCATCAAATCAGCTTTCTGCCTTTCCATCTATGTGCCAGTATGTTCATTAGTCCATTGCTGGTTTTCAGCATTCTGATCATTTCTTTCCTTGCATTTGCTTTTCTGTTTGTGATGTTCCAGTAGTTACAGATCCTTTAAAGTAAAAGCTTTAAAATATTGTTGTTATAGGGAGTGTTTACCCTGTTTAAAGAGTTTCTAGTTCACCAGCAGCTGAGACTGGTTAGAACTATTCCTACAAATCCTGTTGATGTATTTAGTGCCTGCGCACTGGTTAGAGCCCTGCTTGGTAACAGCACGCGGGTCTAGGGCCGTGTTCTCCTGAGGCAGCTGTACCTTCTGCTCCTTCACCACTGCTTTGCAGCCGTAGCACGCTCCTCGGGCAGTGGCAGGCACAGCATCACCTTCCCAGGTTCCGGACACTGTCCTTCGCTGCAATCACTGCCCCAGCCCAGCAGCTGAGCCCTCGCTCGGGAATTGCTGACCCGGGTGTCCCGTCACTCGCATGCCATAGAGGATGCACGGAACATTCACTAGCAGGAGGCTCCCATGGTTCAGAATTCAGTTTCACAAACCTCAGAGGCCTCAGACTTACACAAGTCTGTTATTCTGAAGGTTTTTGACTGCAGCCTAATATCCCTCTTGGTATATTTTCCTTCTGTGGAGGGTAGGTGACTATGGTATTGTCCTGCAAAAACCCTTCAGTATGGGAGAATTTTTTGGCTGAAGGATTTTATTTTTTTTCCCCAAAAAATACTAATTAAGACCGTGGCTGCTTAAGAACTGATACAAAGAAACAAGACAGTAATAAATCAGATTTATTTGCACGGCTTGATTTTTAGAGTCTACTCTCTGTTCCCTTCAGCTAAAATTAACAGGATGCATTTGGAATTCACAATAATTATGGTTTCATTTCTCAGACAAACTGTGTTTCTGAAGCATTTTCTTCCTCAAATTGGAATGTTCTACTTGGGACAAAATTCTCCTTCTGAAACTTTAAATTCACTATGTGCAAGGGACAAAGGTTGTGGGGGGAAGTATTAAGTTTAACTAGACAGATGATACCTCTAAGAGAAAAAAACACACAAGCTCTCATCTTGGTAAATAATTTATTACCTTTGAGCATCCTGCTCATAAAAAGCTTTTTTATACAGGGTTTGCTTTTGATATTTAGATTTTTCTGAAATGCTAGTCACACCAATTGCCCCCCATGTTATTACTGAAATTGTTAGATCATTCACTCAGTGTAAATATATTCCTTGCCAAACAGGTTGGTGAGGAGTTGAATCTCCTCCAAGTCTTTCTGAAACTAAGTATATCAATACTGTTTCATGTAGTTGCAGAACTACTTTTTTATACAGATGTTTCAGTGATGGTGAGAAATGCAGGTAGTTGTTGTTATTATTATTTTTAGCTTTTTTAAGAGGCTCTGGATATAGTAGCTAGCAAGGTGAACTTGAGTAGCACCCCAAAACCGGTTCATCCTTTGCAGGAATCTACTACAGATCTCTCAATTTTTAGTCCTTCCTCCGAGGTATTTCTTGTTTGATACACTTAACATCATAAGATTTACTAAAATCTTAATCATTGCTTCATTCTGGAGTTCAAGACATCTATGAAAACAGTAGAAAACCTCAGGAGCTGATTTCAGTAACACTTCCCAAAATGGACAGAAATACCAAAGTTAAAGCAGAAACTAAATACTGAAGTGAATTTCTTTCAGTCGGGAAAACAATGAAGGTAACTCCTGGTAGCCTCTAGGCACATGGAATCAGTTCTAGGGGAGGAATCAATGACTCAAGGCCACGGCTGAACTGTGGCGGCTTCTTCTCGCGCAGTTGGAACAGGCACCAGTTTTGCTGGTATGTTAGGTATGAACTGGGGGCGAGCAACGTTAATAAAACAAGCAGTTATAACTAAAGAGACAACTTACTTTAAGGGGGTAGTTAGAGGGAATGAAGCCAAGAGCTCACTCTGAACTCCTCAGCTGGACAGCTTCTAATATCACGGTAGGTAATTTAAAGTGAGCTGCAGGATCTCTGGCTGGCTCTTCAGTTTGCAGGGTAGGCATATGCTAGGTGATACCTGCAACAGTTTTTGTGGTTTGGCACAGAAAACAAGCTTTTGACACACACACTTGCAGATAATTTCCTTATTAATAGAGAAATCCTTTCCTCTTTCATTAAGTCAATTATTTTAACAGAGTAACCCAGTCCAGACCTATCTATATGTCACATGGGTGCTTCCTGAGGCACTGTCGTTTCCATGAAGGAATCCAGTTGTGTCTCTGTCACTGAAGCCTGACACCTTATAAACACATGATTTTTTTTCTGAATATTCAGCTGCTGTCTGACACCAGTTCTCTGGAGAGTGACACAGAGAAGCACTTCAAAATTCCACATCTTTTGCAGAAGATTAGAAAGTAAAATGTTTACTGCGCCCTCAATGATTTCATCTTTTAGCCACAGGATAGGAACCAATTAAGTATTCCAAACTTTTCTGTACATTGAAGGTCTAAGATAAGTCATGCCAGAAAGTGATAGTTTCTAAGGGCTGTATCTACTTATTATTCTGTTTCACGGTTGTTGCCATGATTAAGCAGCTGCTGTGAACACACACTTCACATTCCTGCACAAAACAGTAAGTTGATGTTCTTGTATAAAGCCTGGAAATGAAATGTCATTCGCCGCTACAGCTGGAGTGACCTTCCGTGGTGGTGGCACACAGACATCAAGCTGGCTGTTACAGTGATTCCATTTTCTCTTCTAACTGCTTTGGTAAAATACAATGTTAAATTTCTCTTTCAGTGTTGACCAATTTAACTTGAATATTCCATGAGACCTGGGTGGTGTTTCGTATAATTTACCTAGATCTGTAACAGATCTGGGTGATGCTTCTGGAAGGCCATTCTCTCTCTGTTCAGCAACTTATTCCTTTAACCTGATTCCAGCATCTCCACTGATACCTGCTCCTGATTAATCTTCAGTTCTTGCAGCTGTTTTTACATGCTCTAATTGCAACTGTGCTGTAGGGAGCAGGTCAGGATGGCAGGTGGAGGGCCCTGTCCCGGGCAGCAGGGAGTCTCCCAGTACTATCCATCACTCCCTGCTTCCTTCTGGTGCTTCCGTGAAGAGCAAATACAACAGTATCAGTTGTTGTAGACACTGTTAATTTAGGCATTTTGTTAAATCAACAGTTCAAATATTTCACACTGTAGTGTCCACAGTGTTCCTACTCTTTTTTTTTTTTTTAATGTTTTTTTGTAGATTTTTGTACCATCTGTGAGGATGAAGCATTTTGATGTTTTAAAAGTAGAAGGATGCAGTTTGATAGCTACAGGAAGTGCAAATGGTGCAATAATTTTGTGGGATTTTGCATCCGCCTCTGTGAGATGCCTATAAATATTGCTTTCATGGGGGCGTTTTGATCTCCAGTATTCATACAAACTTTTCAAATGGCACAGCAGAAATCCTGAGATACCTGGCTATAAAGGGTGATGGGTGGACAAACAGGATTTAAAGTAGCAGTTTATGTGCCCCCCACTCCCTCCCATTTCAGATGGCTTTGCTGCCTCGTCCTGACATTGCAGGTAGAAGTGATCATTTGGGGAAGGGATGATGCAATTAAGAATAATGTGTTAGCATAACTCAGCACTGCCACTCTCACTATGTAAGTCACCCTGTCACTGACTAGAGGCTGCTACTGAGCTGTAGGCACATCCTTATTTTGGATGTTTCATGTTTGGGAGGACACCTGGAAATAACGCTACTTCAGATGATAACGGCAGATGAGTGTCGGTATCAGTGGCTGTACCCACAAGACTACAAGCCACATTCAGCAAGGAGAAATCTCAAGTGATGTTGGAGGTTTGGGAGTAAAAATCTTTCACAGAAAGAAACAAGAAGTGAGCATAGGACGGTTCCAGATATTCTCATGCAGATTAGGCTGCTACACCAGGGAAGTGAACAATGACATGTCTGGTTAGACCGAGTGGAGCAGCACGGCAGTATTTCTGTGTTGGTGATGGAACACATGCCTCTGAAGTGTCCTACCCCATAGTCTCACAGCATCCTTCATGTGTAAAATTGGCATGTTTGTGAGAAAGTGAGCTGAGTTTTTCTGTACCAAGGGAAATAATCAAAACTGAAATGCAGTTCTGGCTGTGACGACTCCTTTGCTTTTGTCTCCCCATATATGAGGGAGGTAATTCACGTGGAGGCATGGAGGACAGGAAAGTCAGTGCTTTGTAAGTAGACACTTAAGGTTTGTAAGAACCAGGGTTCACACGACTGGTTTGAATGCCAGAAGCAAGGCACTTTTCTAACATTAACTTAGCTAGGTAACTTCAACAGAAGTTACTTTACTTTTCTCTTAAATGCTAATTCTTAAGAAAATACTTGGCTGAATGAAATGTTCATCATTCCATGAGGCTTCTGTATTTCCTGGTACAGGCACATTCTGTACCTACTCCTCACTGGCATTTATCCACTAGAACTGATTAACTGATTCTGAAAAACTGTGTCTAAAACTTTCAGGTGACATGCATTCTGGGAAATGAAATGTTTAAATTTTTAGATCACAAATAAAGTCTGCAATTTTGGGGGGGAATAATACGCAACCCATCTGACACATCCTGTACAAACATCTTTCTTTTCAGGTGTCAAATTAATGAAGACAGCCAGGCTTTGGTTCTTCAAGCACCTGGAGTCAATGCCGTGTTATTCCTTGTACATGGTGCTTTGTCTTTGAGGTAACTGTGCATTTTATCTTCCCTCATGACAGGCACAGTGATTTGGAATTCTGTTGTAGTAAACTGATGTAATCTTTGTCCAAGATACCTGATATAATTGAGATGTTCTTTGTATTTCATCAAGTCAAGTTCAAACAGTTAATTGGCTTTCCCATCCTTAAACTTTTGTAATGCTTATCAATCCATATATGCTCTTTTTTTACCACTCCACTGAGTTAACCTTTTATCCTCTGAATGACCTCATAAGTCGCAATTTTGTTGAAGAATTCACCTTTTGTCAGGTATCAGTTTTCCTGTGTACTGTACCTTCTCTTCTTTGATTCTTATCTCTGTGAGATAACTGTGGCAGCATGCATTTTTTTTGTTTCAAACCTGATCCAATCCTCAAGCTATTAATACTCTCAGCAAAGAAAGAGAGGCAAGCTCACTGAAGCGTGCAGCCTCAAGTCATCTTAAAGCAAACTAGAAGCTGGCATAGGTTGGTAGTGTTGGGTGGAGAACAGAATTCTGGACAAATTGCTCATTTTGAGAGAAAGTCATTGCACCTGTAACATAAGTTACAGAAGTTACACGTAGCATAAGTTAAGAAGTGCCTCTCTTCCAATGGATATGCAAAGGCAATGGCAGCCAAAAGGACTCAGTATGGCTTAAATACTTACGCGGATTTAAAGTCTTAAGCAATTAGGCAGGTTTTTTGCTCTCCTGAATCGTAAGAATGGTTAATGGTCTTACGTTGCTTTAAAACCTTCAAGTAGCTTATGCATTTACCGCACTCCTACACGTAGCAGTGCCATTTAATTGAACATAAATTTACTTTTTGATGTTATAGTTTAATGATTAGTTTAAGAAATCCTAGATAAATTAAAAATGTGGTGGTTCCAATTAAAAAATAGAATTTTTAATAAATCAAGAAAAGTTCTGATTATGCTCAAGCAGGAGGATCCTACAATGACTTCGAATCATATAACGTTAGAAAGTTTTGGATGTACTGGTAAGGCACCTGAATGAATTTGACTGTGATCATATATACACACACAGTGTCCAAGAACGCTAACAAGTTTTTCAAATCAAACACTGAAAAATTATGAAGTCATGGCCACCTGTCCAAATTTAAGTGGGTTACTCCAGCTGCATACTTTCTATATGGGTTCTACGTTATCCCAGTTATTCAGATACTCTTACCCAAACCAGAGCAGCTGTGACCTTGGTGTAAGTTATGTGGCAAGACCCTCTCACGAGCACAGTCAGAACTCTCCTTGACTCAGAAACACAAACATTGAAGACCACATCCAAATAATTTTCCTGAGTTTCTTCCACAGAATCCCATTTCTGAGAATTTTCTTAACAGATTGAAAATGAGTTTCTATAATTAACTGAAAACTACTTGCAGAGCAAAATGCTGTGTAAAGTGAAATGGAATAAGCCACTGGCGTGTACTGAAATCTTCCCCTTCATTTCCTGAGGGTGAACACCAGTGTTAATTTTGATTGACTATGGATTTAATTTGCTCAAAACTCCTAACAGGAGAGGTTGGCTGTGTAATATGCAAATACCTCCTAGTTACTTGGATAAATTTCTAAAACACTAGAAGTCTAAAAGTCTGACCACTACAGGCACTATTTTATTATGCTTTATTACACTGGATGATGTTGATTTCCAGATAGCAAACAGTATCTTCAAGAATGTCAGTGATCTCCAACAATTTCTTTCACACAGGAAAATTAGTTCCCTGCCCTCTACTACTGCAAGGAGCGATGGCAGTGCCATCCCAGAGCACGAGGGCAGTTCTTTGAACCTACATAAGGTGGGTACAGTGGCTTCATGGATTCAGTAGCATTCAAAACAAATTTCTGGTTTCCTTTTGGTTTCTGTTTTAAAATCCCGTAGCTTACTAAAATCCCTTCGTAAAGCCATGCACAAAATTAAATAGCAAGAGTTACAGAGAAATGAACTTCGTTCACCTAAGCTGAATGAGGCGGGGAATTAAGAATACATTCTGTCAGTCAGCTGGCTCTGGATACATGGAATAGCTGACTATCAAAGTGTTCGTCGGGTGCTTATGACTAGCAATTCTGACTTTGAAATGGGGTATAGAAGAACTCAAAGGGGAAGGTAAAATAGATAAATCATGAAGTACTTGAAGAAAAGTGGAACCACATCTACCTTGCAGCCACACTTGCTTAGATACATCTCTCAAATGACAGTGATAATATTTTTTTTTTTAATTTACCATCAAGATGCTAGTGTCTCTGTGTATTTTTACTAAGGATAGCATTATGATTTTTATGACACTTTTTCCCCTTTTATGCCAGAGGAACATGCTGTATTTGCAGAGTAACAAATCGCAAGTAGGCAAAAAGAGGAAAATCCTGCTACCTCTCAAATTCTTTCCGTCATGTTGTTTCAGCAGAGCATGGCACTTCCATAGATTCCCAAGTAGACACAGGCCTGTCATCCACAAAATAAATTATATAATACCTTGTGCTATGCAGTTGTCAGAATAACAAAATGGATAGGCATCTGCAGCTCAAAAAGATCCCTAGAAGCCCAACACATCACACCTTGTACAAATCAATAGATAGGATAGATTGAAGTGGCTTGTCCTCTTCTAAGATACCTCAGACACTCGTGGCTGCATAGTTTTTCCTGCCTTAATTGACTTGGCAATTTTTGAGTCCAGTATACTGATTGCTGTCAGCCTCGGGGATCCTCACAAGCCTATATAGCAAGGCACATATGAAGGACTGTGACAATTCTCATGCTGAAGATGCAGATGGGAGTAACTGCTGTTGCTATTTATGCGTTTTGTCCATCTTTGATCAAGGCAGTCACAAGACTCAGTTCTGAGTTAAACTGAGATCTAGGTTACATTCACGTGGCTGTAAGTGATCACTTTGCTTCTTCTAATAAATCAGTGCCATTCAGCCAAATTTGCCTTTAGCATGCTCCTAAATTCCAATTAATTTCATTTGTGATTTGTTCTTCTGTGATTTTGATTCTCTTCAGATGAAATATTTCTTGTTTTCACTCAGTGCTTCCAAAACTGAATGGAAATTGGGGCAATATTTAAATCCTTCAACTAAAACCAATTAAGTTCTTAAAATAATTTCAACTAGAGAACTGTTCTGTACTTAGACCCAAGTTCAGTTTTCTAATTCTGTTACATTTTATTCCTTGCTTTTAGGAAGATTTAGAAAGTGAGGAAATTAATACTCAGATAAAAAAAGGTATGGAAGGATGTTTTTCATTCTCTTTCTTGTTGATCCACGAGTTCTGCCCAGATTACTATAGAAACTGAGTTTGTCAGTTTGTCTTGCAAACTGTCTTTTGAATAATTGGGATACCATTGGTATGTGGATAACATACCTAAACATCTGCACACTCCTGATCTGCAGTTATATCCCAAAAGCCAGGCCAGGATGCAGGATATGCAAGGGCTTCATTGCTGGTTTTCCTAAATAGACACGACACTGAAGAAATGAAAACCTTGAAGGATGCGGGAATGACAACTTTACACACTTTCCATAAATATTTGAACAATGGATTATTAAAATGGTATAGCAAGAGCCAACTTGAGATAAGTATGAGTGAATGGCCTCACAGGCATAATCTTCAAACGCAGGTGAAATTTTAGAAGGAAAAATCTTCCCTATAGTACAAAAACAACAGAACAAGAGAGCGCCAAGTGCTTAAGAGTTAAAGCTGTGCAAATGGAGTCAGTGAATTTGCAAGAAGCCAATTCTCTAGAGTCTTTTGAACCCTTTAGACATCCTCTGCTGGAAAGCAGACTTTTTCAATAACAAGAAATTTGATTATCTGAAACGTGGATTTAAGCTGAATTTCTTTGGCAAAGAAAAAATGCCCCAAAACCAGAATATCCCTAAGCCTTGTAGCTGCCCAATGAAACAGACACTCATGTTAGATCCTGCATCCACTGAATGCCTATTTCACCGAGGACCTTCATGGGACCCCCCAGCATCTCCGACTCTGGGGAAGCCACAGCAGGAATTCAAACAAAGGTTCTCTGTGACCACCACCTTGTGTTTAACAAAAGTTTTGAAGTAAGTATACAAATCTCTGATCCCAGAATTATTAAGTGTCATTCAATTACTAAACCTCACCTTATTGCTGAATTTATAGTAATCTCCAGAAGCCTCCTGCAGAGACTGCAGAACTGCCTCTCAGCCACCCTGGTGACCATTGCCTTGCACTCCTCCACTCTCACTGGTGCTTGCTGTTTCGGTAAAATCTGTTGCTCTGCTCTAAATAACGTTCCCCCACACCATGGAGCAATAGTTCAGGCTGGTTTAGATAAGATCATGAAGATTGTTCTGATTTCTTTTCAGCTGTCTCTTATCCATATCTGTAATGTTTTCAGAGTAATGCCATCTCAATGAAGGAGTTTATTTTCAAATTTAATTTTTTTCCTAGTGTTATGCGATTTCTGTGCATTCAAAAGCAATACTAAAAATTGTTGAGAAAACGTATGATCATTTGTGTTCCAAAGCAGAAGGCACAACTAGGTCTAAGAATATCCAGTACTTGAAGGTGAATGTACAGTTATCCAAAGCTGTAGCAGGACACTCACCAGTACTGGCTTCTGCTCATGAACATGGTTGTATCTGCCTAGGGAATATTTGGGTAGCTATTTGAATGTCTTTGGGATGGGGTAGGACCATTAAGAAGATAATTCTACTAGTCTTCAGAAACATGCTTTTTAACTAGCAATTGCAGCAGCAGATATTTTATTGCATTTTTGGGTTAATAGGTTCTTCCATGGATGTAAATTAGTTCTGCTTTAATAACTGTAGCAGGGAGTAATGACAAGTGGAAAAATGGAAGAATCATGATTTGAAAAAATGATAACGAAAATTCACTATAAATTTACGTTAAAGTCTAGAACTTAATTTTTCACACACAACATTTACCTTCTAAGAAAGGATGATGATAAGCAAGTGTCCTACTCTCAGAAGAGGAAGAATATGTCTGGAACATTGCACAAGCCAGCTAGCACTAGTAGGGTAACAAATCAGGAGAGAATAATATCCTAACACACAGTGTCTACAGCTGTAATCAGCTTGTAAAGCCAGGCATGCAACAGAATGCTGATGACTTAGTTGTCCTATCACCTCAGATCTGTAAGGCTCTATTCCAGAAAACTTTACTCTAACCAAGAGATACAGAGTAAATACAGCAAGAAGGGGGAGTACCGTGATATGGCTGGGTAATGTTGGTCCTTGTGGCAGGCAGTGCCCACAACACATCAGCCATGTAAGGCTTTAACAGGAATCCCAGCAGAAGCAAGTCATAGGGAGAATTTTTCAGAAAGGTGGTGATGCAGCTTTGATGTTTTATGCAAAAATAGAACACGATGGTGAATGTCCCCAGGCGCAGTAGGTGTGGGCTTTGCTGGGTTTTGTTGTCTTTACAGTTGATGTATTAGTGTGCTTAGATTCCTGTAAGGACCTCCAAATTCAGCTGACGGTGATGTCAACGTGGGCATGATTGGCATGCATTACATGGATGACACAGTCAAGAATCTCCTCATCACTCTCCCTTACTTCCTCCCAGACCTAAAGAGGCAGTAAGGCAGAGTCTACTGGTGCTTACTTGAAAAATAGAAGTTGGTGAAGGAGACTTCATGGGCCCATTTGCAGCAAGAAACAACATCTCAGTAGCAAATGAGATGCATACTGGTGATATTCCACAGCAAATGAGAGGTAAATGGTGAAGCAGGGATAGGTACAGCTAGACTGAATTGCCTGGAAAGTGAAACAGCTTGTTCTTTTGATGCAGGAGAGAGAGCAGTCCAGAAGAATACACCCCAGCTACCTTGGTCATTCAGTCATTTAGCAGCTTTCTGAATACATGAGCCGAGTAATATTGAATAGGTCAAATAGATCAAGTGGCACTCAGCTTCTGATGCATCGATTATTTTTTTTTATGTTATTATAAAGAGAAATATGTGTTTATTTATTTGTTTGTTTATTTTATGGAAACAGTGAAAGGACTTGTGCCATATTCAAAATATCCTTCCGTTCCTCTGACAGCACTATGTACAGGCATCTCCACTAAAATGCTTTTGGCAGGCAGTAAGAGTGAGTAACGTGTTAAGTCATTCTGTTCAGGACAGTCTGTAGGGCCACAAAATATCATGCTGTAAATGTGCCAGAAATATGGAAATGAAGGTCCAAATGCTGCCAAACTTTCTGCATTAAAGCTATAACTAAATAATTGAAAAAGGTATTTTCTAATATGAAAGGATGGTAGATTAAAGCTTCGTGTTAATAGCATTATCAGTAGAATTCTTTTCATAAAAGACATTACAATTTTCTTCACTCACAAGCCTTGCATATACTTTCCATCTGAATTACTGTATTAATACCAAGGGCAAAGATTACTGCTAAGAACAAGCAAAAATTTCATATCTGTGGTAAAAAAACTAAAAAAAAAACCCTGCAGCTTCCACTGGACCATGATTCAGACCCTGATATGGAGTGTGCAGTAATGGCTTCAGCAGTTTGCTGCTATATAAGGGAGGAAAGCACATGTGGTCTCTGCAAGCAGTTCGTTGTTAGACTTTTAAATTCACACCAAATCTGACTTTCAATTGGCAGAAAGTCCAAGAGTTTATCTGCTGTCTAATTCTTCTCCAAACCTTTAGAATCAGCCTGGCAATTTTCCTCTTCTGCATCTCTCATATGAGATTGCTGTCTGTTACTGTGTCACTTTGCTTCTAAAATACCTGTTAGAACTCTTTCCTGCCACCTTCCTGCTCTTATGCGGTCAGACGCTGGATGGAGTAAGTTGGGGGGTTTCCCCCATTAACTTCAAAACTGAGCTGTAGCTTGACGTTGATGCTGAAAATGAGGAGGAATTTCCACTCCCCACTGACTCAAAGCAGTAAATGGGTCCAGGAAGGCAGCATGCACTGAACAGGACTTTAATTAGTTGTGGAAAAGTATCTACCCTATTACCAATCATCTGATACTCTCCCTTTGTCCTTTCGTGCCTGTGCCGCTGTGTATTTGCTTTTCATGTTTTCCTCACTCTTCTCTTTTATCTGCAGTGCTACTGCCAATTCCGTGTTCCCGTTACAGATTTTTCCTTGTTACGAAAAGGTCAACTTCTCTGTCAGCCTCCTTGCTGGCTTGCAAATGTACAGCCCAAGAAGCCAGTGACCACTATAGAAGGTGGAATTACACAAAAGATTCCTCTGTCTAGTAGTGGAAACAAGAGATAAGAGGCAACTTCATCAGGAAAGAGGAAGCCTAGGCAGGAAACTGAGCAGTTGTGGGTCACAAGGAAAATGGCTCTTCGGTTCTAGCGTCACGTGAATGCACTAAAAGGTTGTAAAACATTAAGCTTTCACTATGTATGAAATTAATCCAACTTGGTTTTACCAGGACTGAAAACCAGTTTAACCCCCGGGAAGCTCTCATACCTAGTTCGTGCATCTTGACAGGATGACTCTTAGTTTTCACTCATGTCATTTAAGAAAAAACTGTTTTTTCCATTTCAAACCTATCCAGGCAACATCACATTGTCCACAAAGAGTATATATATATTTCTTTGCATATTAATGAATTGTCCATTATATTCTACTCTGTGCTTGACAATGAGATACTGACATTCACCTTAAAGTAACTTTCACTGACTTGTAATCTTTGCTTCATCCTGCCCAGTGCCTACCAAGAGCATGTCGTAGCAATGACTGCAATGGTTTAATTGTGAATGTGTACCATTAATGAAATATATTGATGTTTTTGCTTTTTTCTTTCTTAACCAGAGGGACATATTATGATATCATGCACTAGAGCATTGCCTCATTCTTAGAGGATCAACAAAACAGTAAAAATGTAAAGAAAAATCTGACATATTTTCTTTACTTGAACAGTGTACCAAGATAAGACAAACAGAGAAAAATGGATTCAGAGCTCTACAGGGACTAAAAGTGTTTCCTGCACATAAAGGTCATGTCTTCAGCTTGAAATAATAACTTGATGCTGTGAAAAATGAGACAAACAGAAGTAAAATATTGTTAGCATTATTCCCTTGTGTTCAAAGAGGCTACATTAAGAATTAATTTATCCATGTCCCCTGAGTGGTGTTTCTGCCACATACCATTTGCAGGCTGTTTTGTGGCGGGATTGCTTTCACACTTCTTTTAATTTTCTAAAAGCCATGCGGATAAATCCAGTAAACTAACAACCATGGTGGCACACAGAACTGCCCGAAACGTGGCAGTGTTGCTTTTTGCCTCAGAAAATAAAGGAGGAGCTATACTGGAGGGCACACGCTACTAAGTGGTTGACTTATTCCATGAAGAGGAGAAAAATGTGGTAGTGACAGCACATATTGATGGTCCAGTCAGGTACAAAGATGACTAATATTTCTTACAGCTATGGTAAATCAGTTGAACTGCCTCCAAAGTCCCTCTTCTTGCTGGACTTGTATATAGGCTAGAGCAAATAAAACACAACATTGGGTGTATTTTCTGTTCTAATTTTTCAATGCAACACTTCCAGGTTTTTCAGGAAGTCAGACTGTTGCAGACTGTTATTTTCTTTCAGCAAGGTGATCTTGAATGCATAGGTAACAGCCCCATCATTTAAGAAATGACCTCCTGTTCTAATCCTGTCTCAGCTTTCAATACTTGTTAAATTGACACGGGTCCTAAGCATTGCATCTACTCAATGCTTATGCAATTAAACCATTGCAGTCTGAAGATGCTTTGTAGACAACTGTAATTCTCTCTTGGCTAACAAGTACATTTGAAGGGGTTTCTTTTGGTTTTTTGGGAGAATCAATGAGCAAATTTTGTGTAAATCCTGCTCTGGTGGCAGCACCTTACTGTTAAGAGCAATTCAGAATAATGGTGCTTTTACTCCTCAGTTTTGTAATTATAAAGATGAACTGTTTGTTTTCTGATTTTTATGACATCCTTCTAAGATTTTTTACTCTCAACTTCAATCTCATGGATTTTTGTCTGACAACTAGCATACTGAACTCTGGAACAGTGCTGCAGAAGTTGGTAACGTAGACAGATATTCTCCCACTTTCGTACCCCTTCTATAAGTATCCGTTTTTCCTTTCTGTCCTTTGGCGCTGCTTCTACTGTGTCTGTAGGCTCTGGCTTGCCACAAATAGATACTATCTTCGTTACTTTGGACAACCCAGGAAGTCTGAATTATCAGATACCAGTTGGTTGATTTTACCTTGTGATGTTAATAACTTTCCTACTATAATTAAAGAGAAAGGGAATCCCATGGAAAAGAAGTCTGAATATTCTGTCATGCTGGACAGGGACAAGTAAGATCTCATACTTGTACATACATGGATGACAGGGGGAGCTGTTCTAAAAACATTTTAAAAGTACCTTTCACCTGAAGGTCAGAAAAAATATTAGTATTTCCTATGAGTTATTTAGAAAAATCCTTTTTAAAAAATGTTTTTACACAGCATGAATAAATCTCTTCTTTGTTATGACTAGGTGACAGGATTAGGTGATACTCGGGATTTGAATCTGATGACTAGATAACTGTCTCAGATTTTAGCCTAATTAGGGTCTGTATGTGATGTACACTGTTCAGGTTAGCAGCCTATTCCCCTTCCAGTTCCACAAGCTGATATACTTCTGGGATGCCAAAAAAATTATTGAAAAAAGTTTCATGTGAATAGTTTCAACCAAAACCCAAATCCTTCTGTAAGAATAAACCCAATTTAATCTTTCAGTTTTAAAAATGGTCTTTTTAAATTTGCTGGGATGTTATGGATATATTCACCTACCTCTGACCATGACGTTCTGTCACTGGCATAACTGTTGTGTGTTCAATAGCAGTACTGGACCCCTCTCCTCCTGGACAGAGTTCTCAAGTGATGTGGGCTAGTTACAAATCACGCCAGAGAGCCTTGGCCCTCTACCTTAAGTCATATTTCCAGTCCTGGAGCTCCCTGGTTCATCAGTTAGCGGGTTGACCAAATGAACATAAATACTGCAGCAGGAATCTTCAGAGGCAACATACATGGTGTTTTTAGTAATAAAGCAGTCCAAATCTGGGAAAAATTACTTTGGGGCTTAAAAAGTCATGCATGCTTTAGTGGTAAGATCTCATATACCATGTACATTCTTAGGTTGCCTTTTCACCAAAGCACTTTGGGACAATGGGAAATCTCTAAAGTGCTCTACTGTTACCCCATTTAGGTTGGTATCCTGCTAACACTTATTATTCCATAGAGTTCTTACTAATGTGAGTAGTCCCACTGAAGTTGAAACAGTAACTCATTAATATAGAGAAGTGCTTGGCTGTGTTTCAAGGACTAACCCTTGTAGTCCATTTGAACAGCAGCTAGTTTGAAAACTCTGAAATCAAAGATACTATGAGTAATCCAGCTGACCTTAAAGACACTTTCCACAAATTACGTGTCTGTGTCAAACTGTGACTGCTTTTTGAGGACTTCAAATATTTCAGTAAAAGAGAATGTCTATCATACATTTACAACATTAATTAAACAGACTGGAAGCAAACGAGAAGCCTGCTTAACTGTGCAGAGAACTGGTGGCCACACTCTGCACAATAGTCTTACCATTCTATATACTCTGTGTGCTGTCACCTCCAGAGTAACTTGATTCCTCTGGATTTATTGTACCAAATAGCGTAATGGATAGCTAGCCAAGCATCCTCCAAAAGGCTGTGTTACTTATGGATGCTAGGCTCTGTTCTTTACAGGATACAGCAGCTTCTCTTGGGTCAAGTCAGTCATCTTCATGATGCTACTACAGTTCACTTAGTGGATAACCATCATATAAGTCCCTAAGATAAGATCTTAGAACTTTAATTAACAAATCAAGTTATAAGTGCTATTAACAGATGTTCCCCAAACGTGCATATACCTGAAAAGTCCTTCATGCAGAGAAAAAATTATAACGAAGCCAGTGTATGATTATAACAAGATACCGAAAAGCCCACCTCCCTCCACTTTTTGATGGTTAAGAAGGAAAAGCACCTTACTGTGATTAACTGCTAAAAGATTCAGAGCCATAAAATTCTTCTTTTGCTAGGCATACTGACTTCTCTGAAGAACAATAAATGTTATTCCAGAGGTACTGCTCTAACCTTTCTCTCATGTTTCAGGAGCTTTGGTGTCCTTGGATAAGCAAAGAGTTGGTGGTGTGTTCCACAGGTAGCACATATATGCCACAGTATCCTAGTCAAATGTCTTCTTCCAGAAAGATTTAGATTTCCCTGTTAATCAGCTGGAGAGAAGACAGAAGGAAGATTGAGAACTAGCTTCAAATAGTGAGAAACACCCTTTTTTAAAGGTACCTGGATTTAGGTCACAGCAGCACGGAACATGCTATCTGTAACTTTAAAGTTAACACTATTTTCAGCTGAGCTAACTTTATACTAATTAAACACAGTTACAGAAACAGAAAAAGCAAAAACCAAGCAAAGCTCCTTGCAATTGTTTTGTTAATGCTATGCAGACAAGTCTTCAGAATTATCGTTCTAATACTTTTAGTGCCAATATTTTTGTTTGACCAGAACGATTAACAGAATGAAATGCCCATATTACCCCCAAAATCCATTTTTAACAGCACAGATTACTTCTGGTTTATGCTACTTTGTTTTAGAAATACAGTAGCATGTCACAGTAGGGAAAAACTGTTTAGATAAGATATTTTTAAATTAGGTTTTCTGATCAATTTACTGCCTGTCAGTTCAGGTTTATGGGCAAAATCCTGATTTCTTGTTGCACCAATTTAAATCTTAGCTATGGAGGTTTAAAACAGTAAAAAGCACTGTAGGTCAACTCAATTGACCCCAATTATTTTCATAATTTTTATTATACAGTACAAACCAAGCCCAGGGCGTGGTAGATATGTTTAAAGGAAGGTCTATGCGTATGAATCAGGGTGTAATGAAGGTGAAAATATAAAAGTCTTATTTTATCATTATTGTGATTCAGTATGAACTCCTTACACTGAACAGTTGCAAAAAAGACCAAAATTTGTAAAAGATATTCAGCATAACTTAGGGTGATCAGAAATCATACTCCTTTTCAGCAGTTTCCAGTGGCTGTTTACTTAATGATGGGGTTAGTAACAACGTTGTTCTGGTGGATTTTGTGTTAATTGAAAGTCTCAAACTGTTCTGCCCCAGGATGTGCTAAAATCCACTTAACATCTTCCCTATTTTTATGAATGGACCCTGAACCCTTACTCTAAATCTGAACTTTTGGATAGCACTGAAAGAGAACTGGCAAATGTTGGAAACTGATCTCCTCACCAACATTTAAGAAACCAATACATAGTTTTGTCCCTTCTTCCATAGCACAGCAACTAAACTTCAGTCTTCTTATGCTTTATTCTCTATTTTCATCTAAATAGGAAATCCAAATCTTTAACTAGCACAGTTAATAATAGCATCATAGTGAACAGCACCTATCATCCCATGCTGCATAATGAGCCACCCTTCTGCTTGGGAAAGCACATGGCAAAAGGGGAAGGGATCTTGGCTTTATGTAAAATCGTTCCTTCAGGACCCAGCCAGGGTTGGGGAGCAGTGTGTTACACTAACTGGTCTGAACTAAGAATCCCTGGCAGCTCCAATAGGCTCTGCACAGGTCTGGCTCCACATCCCTGCAGGTGCTCCCCAGGGCCTCTGGTTCTGTTCCCCCCAAAAGCCCCTATGAAACAGAAACTCAGGTGAGTGTGATACAGAGGAATTACACCCCGCGCTCTGTGAGCTGTTTTGATGGCAGAAGCAAAACACAAACAGTGTTCTCCCTTACCCAGGTTCTATGAGCCTCCCAATTACTCTTGGTAGCAAAGTTAACTGTAATAGGAGCTTTGTGAGTCTCTCACTGCAAGGCAGAGTTCTGTAGCCTTTTTATCTCTTGCCATCACAGTGGTTATTTTTACTTTAAGTGTTTGCCTCAGAACTCCATTTTATATTCACAATCTCATAAGCATCAGATACACAGCAAGGAGTTAATGCGCCCTGCTGTTTCTGCCTGTTCGTTCCTTGCTTGTGCTTTCAAAGAGCATGTTCATCCTCTAAGCCAGAAGAGTGCATGCTGAGCTCATATTCAATTAATTACCTGTCATGATTCTCTGAATCCTTCCTGGCATTTTAGCATTCCAGGACAATGTCACAGTATGGCACAGGTCACAGAATACATATTCTATCATCTGTTGTCTGGCTAAAGGTACAAATCTTTGCCAAGTGTGTCACTTTAATGACTATTTAGGATAATCCTTGTAACCAGTGCCATTGTTACCCACTATTTTGGGGAAAGTAGTGGTTTTCCTATATTACTGGTAATGAACAGTGCTTGATCTGCCAGCCTCCTTGGAAAGACTGTCTTCTGATAAGCTGACTATACAATGGCTTGCAACGATTTACCTGTCTTCAACTTGTTGTAGGGCTATGGTGGATTTTGGGGTAATACTGCTTCTTTTTTTAGCAAAATATCCTGTGGGAGTATATTTAAAAATACTATGATCAAATGTACCAGGTCTGGCTGGGATGAACCTTATTTTGTTCACAGCAGCCTATATGGTGGCTGTGTTCTGGATTTCAAAGTGTTTTTTTCCCACCCCCAGCAAGTAACCTGGACATGCACAAGAACCTGGGAGAGGACACAGCCAGGACACCTGATCTGAACTGGCCAGAGATACTCCATACTATATAATGTCCTTCTCAGCAACAGGAGCTCATGGAATGGAGGAGGAAAGCAAGATATTCATGGTTATGGTGTTTATCTTCCCAAGTAACCATTATGCGTTCTGAGGCCCTGCTTCCCAGGAAGCGGATAAACATCTGCCTGCTGATGGGAAGTAGTGGATTAATCCCTTATCTTGCTTTGCTTGCACATGCAGTTTTGCTTCACCTATTAAAACTGTCTTTATCTTGACCCATGAGTTTTCTCACTTTTACTCTTCCAAATCTCTCCCCCATCCCACTGGGACAAGTAAGCAAGCAACTGGGTGAGCACTTAGTGTCTGCCAGGGTCAACCCACCACACTAACCAACCTTGTGGTTAAAACTAAACCTGAACTTGTCTGACAAACCAAGCAGCACCAGAAAAAGTGTAATCTCCATTTGTTACTTGTGTTCCCTTCATGCACCCCGTGATTTAGCAGTTAGCATGCGAAAGGTAACCCCCCCTGCAGTTCCCCGAGTCCTGTTTGCCTTTGTAAGACAGCTACATCAGCCCTCTTCCAGTTACCTGAAAATTGCCTAGTCTTCAAAGATTATTTAAGATGAACAGTTCAGGTTCAGAGATCCTTACCCATTTCTTTTGATGCTTTTACACATTATGCTTTGTAATTGCATAAGATTTTCTCTTTGGTATTGTCCCTGTTTATAGTTAAAACTAAAATATTTTACTGTGTTTGCAACATGCAGATATCCCACTTCGGTTTATTAACTGACTATTTACTTACCTAGAACTGACTGTTTACTCAGAACTATTTACTCATTCTTTTCTTTTTACCAAACCTTTAGGCACTGTTGGGACTTCATAGGTTCTTAATTTTTGAATTTCACTCTTTTCAGTCTTGCTGCCTGCTCCCTTCACTTTTCTTATTAATTGCCTGTTTTCCAAGAGCTGATTTGTACTCATGTCTGCTTATGCCACTATACTCTCCACTGTGCAGAACAACCCATCCATAATGTAATACTGTTCCCAGTAACAACCAATTCTTTAATCCTATGCTGAATGAAATCAATGAACCAGCTCTCAGGAGGGAACCACACTGCAAGGAAAACTGTCAAAAATGCATGACTTGTGTTATCTTTAACAGCCTTCCATTCAGTTACTACCTTACTGTTGTGTTATTTAAACTGTGACAAAATTATAGTGCTATAATGCTCTCTGACTTCTTTTTCCATAATTCATTAAATTAACGAAACCTGAAGTGTGTTCAGACTGCGTGTCATTCCTCAGCATTACTGTTTACTTGAGAAGTTCCAACTCCTGGGGGTTTATAAATACCAAATGGAAACTGGTCCTAGCCCCAAACATTTTACACAATGATACTATTGTTTTTCTTAACTGTCACAGGAAAAGCAGAGACACTTCATTTCTTTCAAAAGATAATCTACTAAGGCACTGCACTGCAAGGAATTAATTAGAAGAATACTTGTTTATTGTGTGCTAAAGAAAAAAGGATGCTACCGGAAAGAAATTGAGCACAGAGAAGCATACCAGGCAAGTGATACTTCCAAATACATCCACCCATCTTCAAGCAGTCTTTTCGATGCTGTATTGAGCACAACGCTGTGTGTTAAATGATTTGTTGGTATTAGCTGTGGATTTTCTCTATGTCGATGGCTCTGTATTTCTTTGCAGGTTAGTGTCTTTCCACCAGCATCCACAGTTATATTGCAGGCTTACATGTTCCAGGTGTATCAGTTGTTCCAGATCATAGCTGTATTACGGAAAAGTATCTTAACCAAACAGCCTCTTTCAGCACGGCAGAAATTCATGGTTGTACTGGCTGCAGTAGTTAGTTTGCCAGAATTTCATTACAGCCCTTGCCAGTGCTTTACAAAATCTGTGACGTTCTTCAGCTGCCCTCACCCACTGGGGTAGTTCAAGCTGAATGGCATCAACAGTACCAGAACTACGGGAACCAAAAGTCTTTGTTATATATCCACCACTATAATAGCTCCCGTTATTTGGGCTAGGATTGGACGGAGAAGGCACGCAAACATAACTGTTATTTTGTTCTTCAATATATTTACCCAAACTTCTGTTCCCTGCAACTAAATTCTCAGAAGACACATTGACTAGCTGACTGGCTAGATAGCTAATTGAGGAACTTGATGCAGAAAAGACACCTGAGTTAAGGGAAGTTTTTGGAAGTGTGTAACCTAGTTCTATCCACCGTTCAGGATGTGCTTGTCCATGGATATCCAGAATCAGGCCCCCTGTCATCTGTGATTTTGCAGTGGTCAAAAATCCCATATACTCTTCCCAGGACTGTTCTGCTTGGGGAATTCCAAAGGAGGCTTCTTCCTTTTCCCTGTTAGCATCCATCTTGAACCTCTGTAGGTGGTTTATAACAATATGTGGGAAGAAGCCATCAGTAATTTCATTAATTTCTTCAGCAAGAGCCTGAGCCACTTCTATAGTATACCTGTCTTGGTTGGTAGACACTTTGCATTTCTTATAATTTTGATTACTTCCAGGCGGACACTTATGAGAGAAGATACAAGAGGATGTGTTTGCATCCAAACAGGCAGCTTCTCGATCAGGGATGTCTTTGGGTTCCATTGACCCACCATGTGGGACAGAGAGAATCAGGTTCATGTTACCCACTTGATATTCTGTGAAATTATTGTGACCAAATATAACCTCTTTGGTGCCAGTGGCTTTCAAAAGCAAATATATAATGGAAATGAAGAACAAAGTCATATTCTTCATTTGCTGCTGGAAGGCTTGGCAATATGGAATATATCAGTACCTACATAAAAGCAAAAGACAGATTTTAGATTACTTACAGCTGGGAACACATAAGAGACTGTTCAGCTGCTGCTGGAATAACCAGTAACTGATTAACCTGTTTTTATTCCCTGTCACACAAAGAAGAAAGTAGTTATATGAGAAACAAAAATGAACAGGGCACTTAGTATGGTTAGATGTAACTGATGCAGTGTTTCCAAAAGAGAAGATTCTCCCAGAATAACAGAGCAAGGGAAATGGGAGGTTACTGGGCCTCCTTCATTTTCGCAGAAAGCACAAACACTATTTGATCATTCTATCTGATCCCAGAGAATCACTAGATCCCAGAAAAATACTTGATATAATTTTCTCCCACCAAAGCCTCCCTTTTTTCCACCTCTGAAATGTAAGAAAATTTTAACAAAATTTGCTGTAACATCTGTATCTCATTGACCTTTGTGAAATATCCACATGGTTATAGAAACTAGAGGCTATAGCAGCTCAGGCTAGCACTGGGCTTCTCTAGCAGACAACAAAAACTGAGTGCTTCCAAGCTCTGTCTCTAGCTATGCTCCAGGCTGAGTTAATCTAATAGCATTACAGATAGGTACCAGTGAGTGCAATAAGGAGTGACTATTCTCTTCAACAGAACTATGATATTTTTAAGCCTTGGCTAACTCTGCCATTTTTTGGAAAGCTGGAATTCAGCAAGATGCTGACAGTGCTTTCTGGTTTGAAGATATTACATCCCTAGAAAGATCAGAGTCTTGAGTGTAACTGTGTTGGACAGATGTAAAATGGGTGAATAAAGTCAATGAAGAGCAGAATCATAAAAGGATACTTTTAACTTCCAACCCCTTAATATAGGCCAGATGAGGAATATGTAAACAGATGCACTTGCAGGTGAGGCAGGCTGCCCTGTTGTCTGTCCTGCCCCTAACATTACATCACCTGCAGAAATGCAGAGGATAGGAGGAGCAGACAAGGGGGAAGAGTAAGAAAGAACTGAAGATCTGCAAGAATCTGTCCACAACATCTGGCCTGAGAGCAGGCAGTACGACTGAGAAGGCAAGGTGCCGTACAGAAGCACCCTCCCATCAGCCGCCTACTCTAAGAAAAGAAGAGGGCAATTTCACCCAAATAATGTAGCAAGATATTCTTTTCCCACTATGAGGGAACCCTGCTGGCTTTTTAGAGGCAACCTCTGCTGTCTACTGAGCTGATCCGCACTGAGGAACCTGTGCATGAAAAGCAAACATCTATCTTCCTGACTTCTTTCTGGGGTGAAAGTCCTGCAAAAGTCTGTGAACTGGAATCTGATCCCTGAGAATCTAATCTACAGTTTTCCTGCAGAGCATGACTAACAGCTTTTTTAGTTTCTTTTTGACCTTTCAGTTAAGGGGTCCTTTTACTTGAGCTACTGGTTTAAAACAAGCTTTTCTCCAAGTCCTTGGTTAGTTCATGCTTCCCTAGGTTTCCCTGAGGCACAAATATTCATCTGCTAGTTCTCCATTTGCATTACCAGAAATGTGGGGGAAAGGACGATTTTCAAGCATTATTCAAAATCCCTTTTCTTGGAAAAGCAGACTGCACACACAGAGTGTCTAAGTCAAGGAACAAGGCCCAGCACCAAGTTATATAAATCAACAGCACCAACTCCCAGGTGCTCCTCACCTGCCTCAGCAGGACTCAGGTTTCCTTTGCCTCAGGCTCTCCCCTTAAATACAAGGACACAGCTGTCCCTTTCCACCCTGCCAAATTGATTGCTGTCACCTGCAGCAGTTGGCTTGGCTTTTTGCAATTTTTTGTTAATGACTGAATCAAGCTGTTAACACTACTAGAGCACGCTTTAAAGATATATGGACAGAGAGCTTTGTGTAATTGCCAAACTGGCACAGCTCAGGCTCTGGGCAGACTTGGGAGAGTCTGGAGGAGCTCGATGACCCCCAGGCTGGTTTAAAGAGTTTTGGGGACACAGAGGAAAAATGTTAAGTCACAGTAATACAGGCTAGAACTGCTATTCTGGGCTTCATCATGGTGAAACGGACTTTTCCAAAGGATTTTAGCTCAAAGGGATAGTGTTCAGAAAAGCACAGAAGCACCTGCAGCTAGGAGGAAAGTACTAGAAAATCTACCTGTCTTCTTCAGCACAAGGGTGAGGTCCACGTGCATACGGCACAAAGTAACTGTAACAGGCTCCAAGCTCACTGTTGATTGTAGATAACTCCACAATGGTTTAAACTGGTAGTAATCCTGCAGGACTTTTTGAAGATTTGCCTGCAAAGAAAGGGAGAGAGAGTTCCTCCTGCCTCTGCCCGTTCGAAACTGAAACTGAACTGACCATGTCACTCGGCCTGGAGGTCTCTAGAGGCCAGGCTCAGCCAAACAGCCACGTGGCACCGAGCCTTAATCTGCACCTGTATAATTTCACAATGAAGGATCACAAATGGGAAAAAAAATATTCACTGGTATGGTAGAAGCTTATCATGCTTTTGTTCTGTAAACTGACGTATGTTTCTAGAGATTAAAAAAACTTGACACAAGCAGCAAGCACCAAAGGTAAGCTTCAAATAGTAACATAATCAGTAAAGGCAGCAAAACTGGTAATGCAGAGGGGTTTGAGGCCTAATGGCAAAAATGGGTGCTGTAATTCTGGTTTTGTTTTTTGGGGTCTTCTGGGGGAAGTCTAGGAATTCTTCTGACAGTTCACTGTAGGAAAGGTGATAGGATACAAGAGGTAACAGTTTTAAACTGAAAGAGGGTACATTTAGATTAGATGCTAGGAAGAAGTTCTTTACTGTGAGGGTGGTGAGGCGCTGGCACAGGCTGCCCAGAGCAGCTGTGGATGCCCCATCCCTGGCAGTGTCCAAGGCCAGGCTGGACGGGGCTTGGAGCAACCTGGTCTAGTGGCAGGTGTCCCTGCCCATGGCAGGGGGTGGGAGCTAGATGGTCTTTAAGGTCCCTTCCAACCCAAACCGTTCTATGGTTCTACGATCTGTTTGTGTGCACAGCCACCTAAGCATTTGAAGCCATCTCTTATCTCTTCCTGGCTAAGAAAATGTGGATAACTGGCTAGCTGAAAAAAGGTCTCATAGACATAGTCCAGCTGGCTGGACAAAAATGCACATCACTCTCAGTTTATCTGAAGTAAAGCAAAATACACTGTCTTTGGCTGTTTTTGTTACACAATAACAGGAAGATTTCGGTGGGAAAAGAATGTTGCAGGTGGGAACAGAAAACTACAGAAGAGAAACTAGGGGTGGGCTTGGTATTTAGGCAACTAACCAATAATGAGCTTAACTTTTGTAATATGTATGAGCTAATTATAACAAGGCATAAAAGGTGACTGTAAGGTACAATAAATGAAGTCTGCTGATCACTCATATTGAGTGACTGTGTCTTCCCTCCGTCGCGACAAGAAAATACATTCTTTCAACTCAGAATCATTCCAAGCTATGCCTGGCAGAGAAAAGGACTGAAACAACTGGAGACTGCAAACTGAAAAGACCTCCGAGTTGAAAAATAAAGACTAAAGGACAGATTGGCAGGGTGGGGATAGGGGTATCCTTTGGAATACAGGAAGGAGGTGAAGGATCTCAACATGAAGAATGGAGGGAATATGGCAATTTCTAATAAGGAACAAAGGCATGAAAGAAAGGTAGAGGGAGATGGGGCAGACTACTGGATTTTTTTTCACAATGAATGAACCAAGTAGAGTCAAATGCAAAAGTCAAACAAAATCCAGACTTCCATGATGCTTATTCAGTTTTGCACCCATGTCCCAGCATAGCATGATCTCTTTTCCTGATGTTCTCGCTTACTTTGGTACTGATCTGCAGCAGCTCACAGCTACACGTCACTGACTGGCAGGATCCCATTCTGCTTCTCACTATGTATCACTTTGCATTATTTTCAGTAAGGAGTGCAGAACAGGCTGTGAAAATTGGATGTACTGTCTGTCTGTTTCAATATTTTCTTAAAGATCAAATAGGCAATACATGGGTATTAATCACTGTAAACTGGTTCAGCTGATTTTAAAAATGCACCTCTTTTCCACATCTTATTTCAGGCTTCTCATTGTAGAGTAAATTATGAACTAGGTTCCTATTAAGCTTCTACAGATAGTTATGCAAAAATATCATAAAATAATTACTTCTATGTGTTTTTTTTATAAAAGGGTATTCCTTCTAAAAATTAAAACATTTACACACAACCCCAATTAAAAAAAAATATTGGGACCTTACATGCAGACAGAGGGGTTAACATTCTAGTACCTCTAGAAACACACTGAACCCGCAGGATTCTGTGAATGTTACAGGTAATATTCCTGCATGCATGTACCACTTGTCAGTATGCAGTTGCTGTAGCTGCAAACTATTGCTGCAAATATACATACCTAGATCTTTGCATATGAACTGAGGAAAATGCTTTTTGATGACACGTATGTGGTAAATTTTGAAAAAAGAAGTAAAAATTGCCGCTAGGCCCTGAGCTACTTAGTCTTGCTTTGACAAATCTCACAAACCTCAGCGGTGCTTTGTGTGGATTTGGGATTGTACTACAAATAACCATAACACTCCTCCCTAGCTTAATTCTCCCATACATCCCTACCTTAGCACTGACAAACCTCTGATGAGTAACAAGACTGTCAAGGGAGATTTCACAGCATGAATGCATTATACAAACGTGTCCATATGCTGTTAGCCCCAGGAAGACATTGGGGTTTATGGCTACTCAAAATTAATGCAATCAGAGCTGGGTGATTAGAGAAGCATTTAAAGTTTCAGGGAGACAGTTAGTCACTGGTTGTTATGTCTGTGGCTCACACATCCTCGTAATGACAATGCATACAAGAAAAGTCTGCTATGAAGGTAAATAGCAATTTGAACTAGAACTTGTTCATGCCTCTTCTGTATCATAAAGACCAAGGAAGACTGCATTTTCCTCTGTTTTCATACATCCATAACAGCCCAAGCTATCAAGACAAGGCACTGTAGTGGACTTGTGTGAGGATCTGAGGCTACTGACAAACACAGGAATAGATTAGACTGACATAGCTGAAGCAGTAACTGCCTCAGGCATTTGCTTTTCTGCCTTCCTGGAAATTGTTGTTCTCTGAAGGAGAATAACATGGCTGGTGAATCAGCTGCTAGTTAATAACAAGAACTGGAGTAGATGTGTTACATACCCCTTAGCACTCTGGAAGGTAGACTGGTTACTGAATCATTATGCTGATCCATACTATTGACTGGAAGCTTCCATGGCTTGTTTCATTCTGTTACAGCTGGTCATCTGCTTTAACTTCTTTGATATGATTTATGATCCCTGTTTAGGCTACCTGAGTTTTGGTAAGCTACAGATTAGTAAGAAAGGAGGAACACATCAATATACACTGTCAAATAAATAAAACTAATACAGCTGAGCTTCACAAAGATTTTCAATAACTAGCAACAATTAACTCTGTTAGCTAATATAATTCTTACACATCAGAGTGAATGCTGCTCAGCATATTTCTCATGGTACCACTTATGAATCCAGATAATACAAATCTTTTACCAAACCTACATCCTGTCACTAATACATCTGTTTATAAATGGGTAAGACTAGTCCCTAAGTGGAAAATTTGTGAATTTTGTGGAGCCTATGCAAAAGCAGCAAACAGCTAAACATGGCAACTTAAATGGTAACTGTAGGAGCAGACCCCAGGTCTGTAGCTTAAAGGCCTCCTTGTAGCCCTAGAGAGAGAAATTAAATATATTACCAAAACCACCTGAAAATCGTCTTTATGATTATGGAAAAGAAACTCATTAGGTGCAAGATAGCAATATGTGATTATTCCACAACCTCTTTTCTTGCCACCACTTATATCCTATTTCTTCTGAAGAGAAAATCATTAGGTAAAGTGTAAATAATCGCTGTACCATTATTCTGCTTGCAATCTACACAGGCTAATGGTTCCACCTTAAAAAAATCTGTTACCTGGATATGAGAACAACATTCTTTTAATTCAGATTATGTGTTGGTTGATTAATAAGCAGGCAGGACTGCCACTTACTGAGCCACCTGTGCTGCATCCATGCACAGCTGAATTTCCCTTAGAGGCCTGCAAGACTGTTCTTTACTGGACATAGTTTGATTTAATCACAGGTTACAGCTGTAGACAGAAAATACCACTGGAGGGCAAAATGCATTTATGTAACAGGCAAGCAGGGGCAGGAGAAAAGTAGTTCTGTTAGCAACAGAGTTAATGAAGGCTCATTTCTTGACACACACACACATACCTTTCCCCCCTGTATCTTCCTGATTCCCAGGTGAGAGGGAAACCATTTCCTTTAGTAGGAGAAAAACAGACAACAGTCTGCTTCCAAAAAGCAGGTTTTACAGGTCTAGGTATATTCCCTGCACACATGTCAACCTTACAGCTAGAGGAGACCAAAGAGTGCCCCAGGCTCACCCCTTTCTGCAGCTTTCATTCAAAGGAAAGCTTGCACTGACAGGGATCTGTAAATTGCGGTACATACGTTTGCATGATCAGGGCAGCAAGACCCAGGGCACTCCATGGCATGAACCAAAGGCTAAGCTCTATATGCTGCCATGGAGTAATGCTGGGCACCAGCACAAACTGGGAGAGGAGTGGCTGGCAAGCAGCCCACAGAAAAGGGTCTGGGGGTGCTGGTTGACAGCAGGCTCAGCATGGGTCAGCAGAGAGGGCAAACTGCACCCTGGGGTGCATGAACGCAGCATCACAGCTGGTCAGAAGAGGTGATTATCCGGCTGTATTCAGCGTTGGTGCAGCCTCACCTTGAGTCCTGTGTGCAGTCCTGGGCCCTGCAATTTAAGAAGAGTGTGAAGGTCCTTGAATGCATCCAGAGGAGGGCAACAAAGCTGGTGGAAGAGCTGGAAGGAATATCTTGTGAGGAGCAGCTAGGGACTTTGGGCTTGCCTGGTTTGAAGCAAAGGAGGCTGAGGGGCGACCTCACTGTTCTCTCCAGCTTCCTGAGGAGGGGAGGTGGAGAGGGAGCTACTGAGCGATTCTCCCTGGTATCCAGTGATAGGACCCATGGGAATGGTTCCAAGCTACATCAGGGGAGGTTTAGACTGGACATCAGGAATTATTTCTTTAGAGAGAGTGTGGTCAAACACTGGAACAGGCTTCCTAGAGAGCTGGTTGACACCCTAAGCCTGTCAGTGTTTCGGAGACATTTGGACAATGCCCTTAACAACACACTTTAACTTTCAGTCAGCCCTGAATTGGTCAGGCAGAGGGAATAGATTATTGTTGTAGGTCCTTTCCAACTGAAATGTTCTACTCTATTCCACTCTACTCCTCTCCACACTTTCATGAATTGGACAGAGTATCTTCAAGGCTTCTAGCCCTTTGTCAAAATACATGAAAATAACTCCACAGCTTCAACATTTATTGCAGATACACATTCAGGAAAGAGGCATAAGCATGTAAGTCTTCTCTCCTTAGAAGTACAGACTGAAAAAAGGCAAGTCCCAAACACGTTATCTGTTAAGAAACAAGTGGAGATTGAAGCAGAAAAGCATGTGCCCTCAGCCAGGAGAGCCAGCCATGACCCCCTCATGTCCCTGCCCCCTTGGGCATGGTGACTCTGTCCTTTGTGCATCCCACTATGTTGGAGGTCCCTGTGGACTCACTGGGATGGAAGACCCTGTATTTTAGGGTAGGGAGCACAGCCGGAGGAGTCAAGAGAGGATCTCCCACCTGCTCCCTCCCTTCAGCCATTAATAATTTGGAAGCAGGGATTGTAATGAAATTCCAGCAGGGGGCTGATAAATTTTTTGGGAAAAAAATCTAAACAGACCATCCATCCTTCTGCAAAATGGGTTGGAAAGCATTTTATCTTCAATATCTTTCAAATGGTTTTGTCCTCTGTTCTGTTTTCAGTCTCACCTACTGTCCTGTAGTGAAAACCAATCCTGAAGCGAGCAGAAGGGATGGGGACATAAGCAGGACACAGCTTTATTCTCCTTTTCTGGCAAAATGGCCCAAAGCAGAGCAGTGTCAGGTGCAGATGAGAGCGCGCTTTCTGGTTACCATATTACTGCAATGCTATTTCTCAGTGACTAGCAACTAAAGAGGGTTGTCACTTCTTACTAAGGAGAAGTCTCCAGAATGAGTCTGTGCCTGGCACTACAGCAATTTAAACATTCTTACATAAATTACCCACTTATTCAGGATTTTTGGAACATGAACAAGTGGACAGCCTTCCCCCTAGACACTGATACACACATTTGTTTTTTATGACGAGTATCAGGAGGACTGGCTGTGGGTGCTCCTTCTCATAGCTGAGAATTACTGCTTGAGCACTCAAAGCAAACTCAGAGAACTCATAGCAAAGCAGCAGACCACCCAATCAAAACGCTGGCAACACACCATGATTGCAGAGAGGAGGTTTTCACTGGCAGTAGGAGCGGAGGGTGTCACATAAACTATGCCTACACCCATTTCCATTAGGTGACTTATGAGCAGCCTGTTCTTGCTGTTCACTGGCAACACATAATGGTTCTTTGCCATCACTGGAAAAACCCAGGACACAAAGAGAAGGTCAGATGATCATGGCATCTCCAGACAGGCATGTTATTGACAGGCATTCGTTTCAAACATTACTCAGCTCAATGAGCTTCACAAGGTATTATCTGGCAGAGCTGTGCTCCCTTCACTACCACATTCTCATGAAGCTGATAGGCACACACCTTACCAAAGCAGTAAGGTCTGCACAGGAGGGGAATGCCAGAATCACCCTCACAGATCTCTTCCCTGGAAAATGAATCCAAGAGCTGTGTTCACTCAGCAGCAAACAGATCGGAACTGTGATCAGCCTAATGAGGTTACCTGGGATTCTGATGCTGGAAATTAATATGGCTTTTCTTCTGTTCCCTTCCACAACTGTCAGGGGCTGAAGCCTGCAAAAAGCATTACCAGTTTAACTGAATTAGTTGATAAGTGAGGCACCACTCACATAAATCATGCTCTTGGCCTGGACTGACTGAAGCAGATGGCAGTTGCAATATTGACTAAATAATCCAGGTTTTTAATGACTTTACTAACATTATTGCTACAATATTTTCCTGATAAATGAGGAGCTTTTAAAAACATTTCCTCTGCTACTGTATATAGCTTTAAGAATGTTTTGCTCTAGACCTCTCTCAAGTGTGCACAAGTGTGTACATGAGTTTGCATGTGCTATTAAGGCCTGGCTTCTTAGCTAAGCTAAAAGAAGTGTGAAAATTTGCTGACCATAAGTGGGAATTTCAATAAAAGGCAGATAAAGGGTGCAGTAAATGTAACACCGCTTCCCATCAGAAAGAAATCAGATCTCTAACAAATTGATTAAATGGTCCAACTAACTCCCAGAGAGACTTTCTCAAATAAAAGTGATCAAATTCTTAGGCAGTGAAGACAATATAGTAGCAATAATAGGGAATTCACTGAAATTTTGGAAAAAAATATTATAAACCAGACATCTGATCTACTATTATCATAGAAGATGCTCTGATTGTGAGCATCAGCAAAGTGCCATTTTTTTTTTATTTTAAAGTATTTTAGTTATTTTAATTTATATTTTTAAATATAAGTATTTTCATCTATCCCATGAAACCAATTCCAGCTGTACCAGACAATGTAGGGAAGGAAGTTTTCTAAAAATCTGTAAGATGTCCTTGTCCATTTCAGTGAGTAGGGAGGACAACATTTATTTTGCTTTACCCTGGCTGTGTAAAGTTTAGTTGTCTACATCAGACCTAGTGATCCCATTTCCTCTCTACAGTCAGCATGGAGAAAGAAGCAGTTCTAGAGGTATTTCAGCACACTTATCTTGGGCACCTACCTTACATTTCCATTAGGGGTCAACAGGGCTATACTCTGTATAGCTCTTCTTTTTTATTACGATTCAAAACAATTGTAAAGGAAACAAAGTGTTTCTGCTACACTTTATATTTGCAGGTCTATTGAAATGTATTCAGCCAGTCACTACGACAAAACTGCCCAGGAAAATGGAAAACATACAACAGAGATTTGGCACAGTAATTTCTAGTCTTAGCAAATTCTCCAGACACATAAGGTACTTGTGAAAAAAAAAGGATTATATATATTATTATTAGTCCTGTAACTAACCACAGTGCTGTGCTACTTCCCAGTTTCACCTGATGTCTATGGGAAACAAAACTGCAAAACTACAGTTTTCTTTAAAGGGATAACTCACCTAAGTATTATAGAATGATAGAATCATTTAGTTTGGAAAAGACCTTTAGGATCATCAAGCCCAACCATTAACCTAGCACTGCCAGGTCCACCAGTAGGCATTATCATCTGACTACTTCCTTCCAAGAGACACTGTTGAGCTTAAAGACCAGTATCTTTAGCCAGTTTTAGGTCAAGATAGCTCTGCTGAAACCAACAAAGCCATTATATAGAACTTCTATGATCTTACAAAAGTTATGAGATGTAACGAAGGTGGGTCATAGATAATCAGGCTGAAGACATTTGTAACAAACTGAATGTTAATGCATATCATGCTAAGTCTTCAGCTCCAAGGTATCCACCCACCCTTACAGATTAAGGAATCAAAGAGGAAGATCTGAGCTGGGCAAGAATTCTGTAGCTGTCTTCCTTCAATACAAGCTCCTTGGCTCCAATGCTTCTGATTTGGAGGCTCACCTTATGACTGTTTTTAATGTAATCTATGGAAAACTGTCAAAAGCAGATTTAATTGAATTGCATATGACACTTTGAATGATATGAATATATAAGATTGTCTACCCTGATTATCTGTTCTCCCCGTGAACACAGCAGTTTGAGGGGAAAAAAAAGTCAGAATTTATGTAAGAACATAGTCTTAAGATAAGTGATCCTAATCCAAATAGAATTCTAATTGCAATTGAATTTAAAACTTCTGGAGCATGTGAAATATAGGTAGAATCATGGAGGGAAATAAGATTCACTAAAGAGGAATTTAATCAATATTTTCAGCTTTAAAACATCTTATGCTGTCACTACGGCCAAATTATTTCTATGCATTTCTCAGTGCACACACAATATTTTAAGAAGTTACAATTGAGATGTGCTTTTTTCAAAATGCATTGAATTTAAGCCTGACTGTCCACTGTCTGGAAACATTGCTTTTCTGCCCTGCTGACTGAGTCAACTGTGTAACGGAGTCAAAGAACTATACAGATGGCAACCATAAAAATTAACTGTTATGTGTAGATATTGGCCTAGCTACATTTCTCGCTGCTAACTTTGTTTTAATTTAAGCAAGCATACCTTTGCATTAACTAACAAGAAGCAGCAGCTTTATCACATCTTGCAAACTGAAAACTCGTCAGTTGTTGGTCATTTTACTCCAGACAATCTGTTGTTCAGTTGTAACTTGGAATCTTTGCAGTGGAACTGCAGTACTAACGTCTCAGGTGGCTTGTGTTGTGGCTAACGTGAGTGGCGCTGGCCCCGATGTGGGAAATGTACCTGTGTGCGCTGACCAGCCCACTGCTGGAGAGCTGTTTTCTTCACTTCCAGGTCTGGCTGGGCCTTTCGGAGTGAGAGAGCAGGATCTCATCAGGACACGTCAGACACATCACACAAGGGTAAGCTCATCTGATGGTTCCTACCTGTGTAGCAAACAGAGGAGAAAAAAAAAAAAAAAGCTTTTCATGGTACTCTAAAGTGAATTTGTGCTATTGTATTCATACTAGTTGTTTCATTTATGCAATATTGATTTATTTATGTTATTTATGGTGTTTATGCTATTCTATGAGGCCTGGAGGGGCATGTACAATTACGTTGCTCAGGAACAAAAAAGTTTATACATAGAAATAAGTTGTTTCCTTTTTGCAATTACAAACATATCAGATATTCAAATTCTGTGAAATTTCAAGTGAAGTACTGCACTTGATTCCTCTTTATTTCTATGACTTTTCCTCTGTCCCAAGACAATATCATGATTTCTCAAACTCTCTTCATAGAGACAGACATGTCCCCTAATCAGGATTCAATAACCAGCTTCACAGATCTCCACTAAAAGCAGCATAATAAAGCAGTTAAACATCACACTTCCTTTTTTAATTTCAGAAAATCAGTAAATAAAAACACTGACTCCAGTGCAGTAGTAATTTTTATTTTATTTTTATTTTAGAGTGTTGGCAAGACTTCTGGTCCAGTGATCTCACTACTTGCAGCTGGAAACTTGCAGACACCCTTGTATTTTTTCCAGTCTTACCTGAGTACTAGCTCAACAAATGAACCAGACATGCAGGGGTTTATGAGTGCAGAGAAAATCTGCATAATTCAGTATTGCATGCATAGTCTCTCTTATGCTCTAATTCTCCTCCCATTCTTTACAGTGTCTAGACTGCATTTGTTCTCTTTAGCAATACATGAAGACATATTTCCTGAGGAAAAGAAATATTAGGCGTAAGCTCAGTCTGAGACACTTCTACATGTGCATTGCCAGTAGGAAGAAATTAAGGTTGGCACTGTAGAATCCCTTGTTGTCCAAGCCTGTGGTATGTGTAAACCATGTGTTGGCTACCAGACTATGATTTACCGTGTTTAATGTGTCAAATAGGCAGAATGAGATAGTGCAAGAGATGGTTAAATAGGAACTCAATCCCATGCATGAGATGTCCCAAAACATTAACTAGATCTGTGAAGCAAAAATGTTACTTGTATGCCTTTTTGTGTGTAGCTGGGAGATTCTTGTAAAATTCCCTTGTGCGCCACTTGAAATTTCAGCATGTGATATGGATGTTCAGGGTTTTTTTTAAATGAAAGTAGTTATACTGGTATGTAAATACAGATTTAAATTTCTAACTTTGACTATCAATCCTTACATTAACCCTAGAGTTTCATTGCTGTAACATGTCGCTCACCTCTTCCTTTGTAGTAAGTGACCTGCATGCACTCTCTCTCTCCCCACTCGCTGGGTTAGCTGCACAACTCAGTCCTTTGTCCAGCCAAAATTCTGTGGTGCCTTTTGATCCCAGTATACTTAACGTTGATACTTTTCATGTTCATTGTGGTTATCCATATGCTGTCTGCAACAGCATGTCATGGCTGCTCTGCTCTATCTGAACCGATCTGGAGCAATCATTGTGATGTTGTCAAAAATAGGTTTTTCAGTATGACTTTCATCTCAAAATGAGTCATTCGGAACACGAGCTACAGCAATAGTATGAACTAATGGTTACTGGATTTAAGCTCCTTACTCATATCCCTACATAGACCAGACACACAGGTGTTTAGCTTCTTTACACATAAACATGGTCACAAAGTAACAGACACAAATACATTCTTACTCCTATGTGGTGTTTTCTCTGCTGGTTTTGTTGGGTTTTGGTGGGGTTTTTTTTGTTAACAACTAAGTGAAAAACTTCTCTGTATACTGTGACCAGACAGCAAGGATAAAAACAAAGAACTGAAAATAAACACTGAATGCTAAGATGACAGATTCTTTCCAGGATATTGACCGTCATTTTCTGCACTAGCGACTTAGTGGTTATAGAAAATTGGTATTAAGAAGTATTGCCAAAACTAAGCTTTCAAACACACCCATGTCAGTTCCAACGTGAGGAAGCAACGTTTTCCCATTTTCCTACAAGTTACAGAGACAGCAGAACTGAAATTTGGCACGGGATGTGCCAACTCAGTGCTACAGCACTGAATCTACTGCCGTGTATGACATGTGTTGTAATGTTTTTGCAGATGCTTGAACTGGCTGCACGCCCTCTGCTAGTAGCCGGCGGCACGGTTTAGCCTTGAACGCCACGTCCCCTCAGCAGTCCTTTCCCCAGCATCTGTGGCTGGGGAAACGCTCTCCTGAAACCCTTACCTTTCCTGCAGGGCTTCAAATGCAAACAGGGTTCTGTGAAACTCCCGGTAACCGACACGAGAGCGGTGCCCAAACGACCGGGATTCAGAATCCGTTTGGCCGGGAAGCCAAACACCCGCCCCCACCGCTCCCCGGGCCCGCCCCCACGGCGGCACCAAAGGCCAGGCCGGGCCGGGCCGGGAGAAGGGGCCGGGAAAAGGGAACAGGCCAGGCCGGGCCGGGCCGGGCCGGGCCGGGAGAAGGGGCCGGGCCGAACAGGGCCAAGCCGCCTCACAGGGGCGGGGCTCGCGCCCTAGCGGGCTGCCTGCCCGCCCGCGCGGAGCATGCTGGGACTTGTAGTCCCCCGCCGGGGCGGAGCCAGTGCCCTGAGCGCGCGCTGCTTGAAAACCCTGAGCGGCTGCCGCGTGCCGCGGTTGAGCCGAGCGGAGCCGAGTCGGGCCGGGCCGGGTCGGGCCTCTCGTCGCTCCCCCAGCGAGGTACGGGCTGCCCAGCGCGCTGCGGCTGTTGGTGACCGTGTTCCCCCAGCCCGCCTCTCTCACTCTCTTCTCCGGGCGATGGCCCGCGTTGAGGGAGAGGGGCCGGCGGCGCCATGTGGGAGGCGGCCCCGAGCTGGGAGAGCTGCCGGAGACCCCTTCTCCCCCGGGCGGGTACAGGTCGCGGTGTGGCGCGGGGGGCATCGCTGAGGGCCCCTGAGGGGAACGGGGGATGGGAATGGGGGTGGGGAGGTGGGGCGTCGCTGCGGGCCCCTGAGGGGGGGAGGGGGGTCGCTGCGGGCCCCTGAGGGGAGCAGGGGAGAGGCGGCCCGCGGTCACGGCCGGCGGAAAGTGGGGGCGCCCCCCATGTCCCCGCTTCAGCCCAGCGCCCCGCCTGCAGCCTGACCTGAGGCTCCTCCACCTCTTCCGTGCCCACGCTTTTCGCTTTCCCCACTGCAGTTTAAGCCGCACCATGGGGATCCAGGGCCTGCTCCAGTTCATCAAGGAGGCTGCTGAGCCTGCTCACGTGAAGAAATACAAAGGGCAGGCGGTAGCGGTGGACACCTACTGCTGGCTGCACAAGGGCGCCTATACGTGTGCTGAAAAGCTGGCCCGAGGAGAGCCGACAGATCTGTAAGTCCTTCTTTCGGTCTCGGCCCTCTTATGAACCCAACATTTCATAGCTTGATGCCTCTTAAACTAAAGACTAGTTACAGGAGTTGTACTTCTTACTGTTGCTTCCAAATTCTCAGTCCCGGTTGAATTTTTTATGGAAATGAAAATGTTGGCTGTAAGTAAATAGCTTTCCAACTGTGCAAAATAAACATTAGAAGTATGTCATGGAAGAACAAACTGTAAAATATTTTCCATTAAAACACCAACAGTTAAGTGAGTTAGGTTTTTTCCAGCATTTCTTGCTTTCAGTTATGATATAATCTGATGAGATTCTATCGATGCTACTCATGCTTCGCATTTAATACTATTTTCAGGACCCTTACTTGTAAGAAGTGGTACTTTATAAATACTGCTGTGACAAAAGTTGTAATGATACCGAGGAATTCCAATAGATATGTTGTGCTCTGAATAAGGTGTAGAATTTTTTTTCTTAACATACTATTCTTTGTAAGACTAGCTTTTTAAATAACATGGATTTTTCACTTAGTTATATTTCTAAGGAAGGAAATTAACAGAAATTTTGGTCATATTTCAAGTTCAGCTTTGGAGCTTAGATTAGACTTGCAGAAGTTCTTACCCATCTGAAATACCGGGTTGAACTTTTTTTTTTCTTAAGTTTGACTATAGGCTTAGATGAAGATTAATCTTTATCTTTTCAGAAATAAAGCTGCACTGATTAGTCAAGATAAAACTTCACTTATGAAATTTTGATTAAATGTTTGATTTGAGGAGAGTTAGTGGTTTGCAAATGAATTAGTCTTCTAACTCCGGCTTCTGTTGATACGAAGAATGGTAGCATTTCATCCAACCCTGCTACCTGCTTTTGAAGATAGTAGAGATCCTTCAGAATCCTGAGACTAGGATACACTTCAGTTGAGAAAGAAATTGACTGGCAGGAGATACATTAATAGTCATAGGAAACTTGGAAATATTTGAATTTAACTACATGACTATTTTATGACCAGATCTTGTTTCTATGAATGTATTATTGCTGATCTTAGACGAGAGCTTTACCTATAGTAGAGAGTCCTTTCACGCTTTAAAATTTATCTGAACTGAGGTATTATATAGGTGCAATCCTGTCTTTCAAAAATCATAGTTATTTTTCAGTTTGTTTTGTAGCTCTAAAGCCAATTGCTTCAGTGCACATATCCTTAGATTCTGAGGGCTTGTAAGTCCCACTCTCCATCCCCTCCCTGTTCCCTGCTGGAAAGGTTGCTCTTGCTGTTTTAAGCAGCGTCCTTAAACAAATTTGATTTTTTTTTCCCCCCATTGAGTGTTATTGTAACGCACTTGATGTTTACATCAGCTATTAGATTTTAGTTCTGAGCTGCTGCTGAAATGATCTCATATGGATCTGTAGAAACAGGTAACGATATAAGAGGTCTGATGGAATACACAAAGTCTTGAATTCCCTACAAATATTTTGCTAAGGGTCAGGCTTGGAAGGCAGTGGAGGATTGGCTCCTGGACCATGCATCGTCTTCACTGTTAGTAAAATCTGAGCAACTGTCCTGTCTTTCGGAATATTTTCAGTACTGTGCCTGTATTTTTAGTATGGGAAGAGGTTTGCCCATCTCCATAGCATGTACCCACCATCTGGAGAGAAGAGTGGATAGCTACACAAAGTTTTAGTATCCTATCACTCCTCCCATTCTATAAAAGTTAATTTAGTCTGCCTTTCACAAGGCTTTGGGGAAAGACAACGTACTGTGCTCATTTGCCTCCTGTTTCCCTGGCCATTGTGAATTGAGTTGCTGAAACTAAAAAGAAGATCCATGTTTTAAGTTGCAAAGTTTTTGGCAGTGTTTGATTTTCTACATTAGGATCCAACAGAATTGTACTTGAGTTCTAATTTCATTTTGTGTAGGAGTAGGAAGCAGTCAGCCCAGTTCTGAGTTGGGAGATGGAGCGTTTATAATTAAAAAAAAAAAACCAAACCAAAAAACCCCAAACAAACAAAAAAAAAACCGCCAAAAAACAAAGCATGGAAGTGTTTTTACTCGTTTGTGGTCCTGGGGAAATACTTGGCCTATGAAGTTCCTTGAACAATAGTTAGCCCTAAACTTACAGCTCTCCTTTCCTGCAAACAGAAAATATGCAGTAGACTTTTACTTAACAATAAAGTTTATCTTTCTTTTCTTACTTTTGTTACTGTTGATGCAGTTATGTGGCTTTCTGTATGAAACTTGTTGATATGCTCCTCTCATTTGGAATTAAACCTATTTTGGTGTTTGATGGATGCACCCTACCTTCAAAGAAGGAAGTGGAAAAGGCCCGACGAGAGTGAGTACTGAAATGTATTGATTTGCAATCAAAACGGTATCTTTAATGCTACAATTTATTTTCAAAATTGAAAAACCTTGAACTTCAGCTAAGTAGTAATCTCTGGTAAACTTTCCTGCAATGTAGTACTATTTCACTTAATTTACATTTCAAAATCATACAAACCTCTTCTTAGAGGTTTTATTCCAAAAATAGAAATGCATTTCATAAATGAAAGCACTTTTATAAAGGAAGGAAGTAAACCTCAACGTTAGTTCCTGTAATGTATTAAAGTCTTTTAGTTTACCCACTCTTGTGATCTCGGGACAAAAATATTTCTTCCCAATATAATTGTATTTAAAAATAACACCACCTTCTTCATCTTTCTCTACAAATACTCAGATAAACCTTTTCAGTCTAGGAGTCGGGTCCTTATATAATGGGACTTCTCACTGAAGCGGGTGGGGTTTTTTAGTGGCTTTTATTTATAAATTCTCATGGGACATCTGATTCCTTCAGTGTGGAGAAAACAATTTCCAATACTTGAAGTAAATGATACCATCTGTCCTCTAAACCAATAAGTATCTTATGTCAGATACTCCCAAATTCTATTAAATCTTTTTTACTGCCACCTGAGAGTGGGTGCATCTCTTTTACACTGCTGATTTCAGTTCCTGAGTTGTTGCTGTTTTCTGAGAAAACAATATAAATTTCAATATGCCAATCTAATCATCCTTGTCAATAAAATGACTTTGTTATTCTAATGTTTTAAAAAGTTATGTAGTAGGACAGATTTGGGAAGGGTTTATCTGCAAAACATCCCCCTCCCCCCCCCCCGCCCCCCTTTTTCTACCTATCTTTCATAGCCCTTTCTGCTACTTGTTCTTTTAAGTGAAAAATAACCTGATTGGTGGATATTTTTCTTTCAGGAAGCGTCAAGCCAGTCTTCTGAAGGGCAAACAATTGTTGCAGGAAGGGAGACTGTCGGAAGCTAGGGAGTGTTTTGGGCGCAGTATAAATGTTACCCATTTTATGGCTCATGAAGTTATTAAAGTAAGTTGTCAGTGCTGTTGATAGCAACAGTTTGTAAAAAATCTGTGCAGTAGGTAGCATGTCTTACTCCTGCTTCATATGGTTCCCTCACTACCTCTTCTATGTAAGCAAGAAAAATATTTCCCCCTTAGCCTTTAATTGCCCTGCGTACATTGGATTGTTAGGCGCAATTAACAAACTTTAACTTCACTCAAGTTTATTATGTCCAGTTGCATAAACAATGATGATATGTCAATAGAAATACATCTCTTCCTACTGCTATGAACTGACTTTGATAATACCAACTGTTCTCATTTTTCTGCACAAAGACTAAACACAACTATTCTTTTTATTTTTTCCCTCCCAGTTAGTTCCTGAGAATAGACAACAGAAAAAATTTTGGCTGCTTAAAAACCTTTTCAGTAGATTTTTGCCATCCTTCCACTGCAACCATAGGATCTTTATCAAAATAGTATTACATTTGTTTCAGTGCTGTTTTCCTTGGTCCAGAATATAACTTGCATGAGTTTGAAGCTGGTGCCTGTGGTCAGGTGCCAGTAAGCATAGTATTACAGGCCACACAGGAAAGGTTGGATTTGTAAACTTGTCGTTGTAGGTTTAAGCTACTCGAAATTTCAGTTTTGAATACTAAATACCAGGCTTTGAGGGTGATGCGTGTATTGTTTAAAAAGATTGCGGTTTTAGTTTAAGGTAGATGTTCTTATGCTTTCAGATATCTTAAGGTAATTACTGAAAATTGATGCAAAGTACTTGTATGCTTCTTGTTTATATATAGGCTGCTCGAGCCCGGGGAGTTGATTGTATTGTTGCTCCGTATGAAGCTGATGCTCAGTTGGCTTATCTTAATAAGAGTGGCATGGTTCAAGCCATAATTACAGAAGACTCTGATCTTCTAGCTTTTGGGTGTAAAAAGGTATGGAAGAGAATACTAATAGCCTTTACCTCTCACTGATATCTTAAAAGCAGAGTTTGAAGTCGCCAAATATGTTTGATATATGGATTTACTATTCTACAGTAAATTGGGGATATGGAAGAGATGAGAATAGCACTTAGCCTCTGCTGTCTCTACCAAGTGCCACAAGCTAGTTTATATGAGTGAATATAAATATATATTATATATTTATATATAGTTTATATGAGTGAATATATATATATTGTTTTCAATTCCTCTTAATTTCAGGTGTTTCTGAAAATTGACAAGTTTGGAAATGGACTAGAAATCGATCAAGCTCGACTAGGAAATTGCAAGCAGCTTGGAAACGTATTTACAGAAGAGAAATTCCGCTACATGTGTATTCTTTCTGGTTGTGACTACCTCCCATCAATTCATGGAATTGGGTTAGGCAAAGCATGCAAGTTACTAAAATTAGCCAACAATCCAGATATTACAAAGGTGAAGTTGGTTTTGCTTTGTGTTGTTCTGGGAACCTATAGCAGTACACAGGAAATGAACACTGAATTCAAAATAAGAGGGGTTCTTGACTTTCTCCATTTTGAGGAGAATGCGAAAAGAAGTATTTTTTTTTACCTGTGCTTTCGAAGGATGCTGAGCTAAACTTACTAAAGTGATGAATCTATTATATATTTAATGAAATACGCCAAAGTTAACTTAATTGTTCTTATCCTTCAAGGGCGTATTCTATTTGAGGAGATAATTAAATTTTTGTAATGTTCTGAATATTTCCACCCCCCCTTATTACCTGTTCTTTCTTCTGTTTTTGCAGATCATTATTAGAACTGTTAATTGAACTGTTACTTTAGCATAAGGGTGCTTTTATCTGTGTGTGGAATGGGCAGGGATTGGGAATATTATTTGATTCCCATTTTCATTTAATTACATATGGATACAGATATTTATATAGTAAAAACATTATGGAAGAAAAGTTTCATATGGTGCAAAAAAAAAGAAATAAGGTAAGCTTGGTGTTGGGGGTTTTTTTCCTATCCAATGTATGAAATGAAAACAAATCTAGTATTAGGAAATACAGAGACTAAGAGAGTAGGAATAACTTCTGTGTAGATAGTAAGGAGGAAGAGAGATTTTTAAGAGCTATTAAGAAAAATATCTTACATAGCTGTCCTGGAGGCATGTAAATCTAATCCAGAAAAGTGTTTAAATATGCACTCTAACTTACTGTATCTTCTTTAAGTTACTTTTATGCTTTAGCCTTTTTTTCTCTCTCACAGGCTGTACTCAAAGAACTACAGTTTTGAGTTTAAAATATTTTGTATTGTGTAAAGCAGGCATTGAAGCACTAGTTTGGTTGCCTTTTGTTGGAAGTAAAAGGAGAATTTTGAACTTTTTCCATACAAATCATTATTTACTTTTAAAAATATCTCTTTTTGAGCAAAATGCTAGTATTTAATAATTTAAAAAGCTTTTCACTTAATTTGTCATGTAATTTGTCACTGCAATTTTCTATTTATTTATTGGACAAGAGAGTTAAATGCTGTTATTCATGTGATTGCAAGTAACTTGAGAGTGGGAAAATAATGTACAACACTTTTTCCTCTTTCCTTTCCCTGTTGAAGTTGAATCTGCCTTTTGTAACAGGATACATACTTCATTTAATTACAAGTCAAGACATTTTGAAATGTATTTAACCTTTTGTGTAATGTGTTTAAATGAAACAGACCAGCATTTTTTTTTTTACAGGTTATTAAGAAAATGGGGCAATACTTGAAGATGAATATAACAGTACCAGAAGAATACATACAGGGTTTTATGCGAGCCAATAATACGTTCCTTTATCAGCTAGTTTTTGATCCTGTCAACAGAAAATTAGTTCCTCTGAATCCATATGGGGATGATATTGATCCAGAAACGCTAATTTATGCAGGACGGTATCCTTTGTGTTGAAACAGCAGAGTGAGGAAAGAAGGATGAGCAGATGTGGTGTCTTATACTTTTCATTGTGTCTGTGGTGTACTTTACGGGTTTTTTTCATTGTATGTCAGCAGTTGACTACAGCCTGGCTTTGTTGCAATCTTAGGAAGTTGGGGGTTTACTTCTTTTCTTTTGCTCTGATTTTAATTTTAAAAACTGCAGGGGGTAACAGAGTGACCTATCATTGATACAGTGTTTTAAGCAGAAGTTACTGCTGCTCTTTGGTGTTTTTGTTTTGAGTTTTTTATAGAAAACAACTCATTAAATACAGGCTACATTTAACCTTTTTTAATCACTTTATGACAGTCTTTTAGTTTCTGCCTGTGTTAAGTGTGTTATCTCTGCTATTTTAATTCTTGCAATCTGTGTTTTACTCACTCCCTAATCTAAGCACATCCTGTTTTACTGGATGTGTCTTCCTATAGAATATATGAAGTAGCATTTTGTTGCACTCATGCAGCATAAACTCAGCACGGAAGATCAGGAAAATGAAGAGAAGGGGGACTGCTGAAGTAGTTACTAGATTTGTATGTTCCTCAAGCCACCTAATCTCTGGCATTTCTGAAATTAGGAAGGAGAAAGATGGTAACTTTCCTGCTGCTGATTGACAGTTTTCCTTTTGACTTTTGTTATTTGCCAAGCACTGCAGATCTATTACAATTGCTGTTGAATCAGATTGAGCCGTGAGTAGTAGTATTAATGCTTTTAGTTGATATTCTAACAATGCTTTTTAGCAAAATGGGAAACAGCTAGTCTAACTTTCATGCTACAGTGCTTGAGATTTAATGCAATATTCAGATATTTTCCTTTAATATGATGGAAACAGACATTTTGGTGATGATACTGCTTTTCAGATTGCCGTTGGCAACATTGATATTGATACAATGGAACAAATTGATAATTATAACCCTGACACTGCACAGGTAACGGCTTTGTTCTGAAGTTATGTATTAAGGTTTTGATGTGGGTCTGCACGTTCATGGAGAAACATGATTGAATGTTATCCACAACTGACTTGGCAGTGAAAGATACACTGCTATAATAGAAACTATATGTTCCTATGCACATATTTCTCATTCCTTGTACAGGTAAAATCTTACTTTCATGACATCTGACTTTGTCTGTTTTACTTTCAGACTTTTTTGATAAGTCCTTAATACTATTGACAGAAGTAACTGATTTAAAAATAAAATTCTCAGAGACTTGGATTCTTCCAAGTATGTAACTCTGAAGAAAGTATTTTCCCAAATGAAGTTTTCAGAGTAGATATAAAATTAAAACTTTGAATTTTGTTTGAGATGAGTTGTTAGTCACTTGCACCATATGGGGATGTCATGGCAGTGCAAAAAGAAAATAATTTGTATAAAAAGCATGAAAAATGTGGGAATACGAAATAAAATGTTTGTGTAGAGTATGTCACTAGTTGTGCAAATGTCAAAATGTCCTTATATGCTAAATCAGGAAATGATATATAGAAAACAAAACTACAAACCTATGCCTTGTTTTTTAATAATTTTTTTTTTTAGTCTGTGCAGCAGAGAAGTAGTGGCTGGAATGACAGATGTGCTAATCATGTAAATAGCATTTGGAGCAGAGACTACAAGTTTGGCTGTAATGCAGATACCGTTCCTCATAAAATACATTTGCTAGAGAAACCAACAACCAAAGGCATGGAGAAGATAATTAGTGTGAAAGGGCTAAAACTTCCAGGCAAAGAGCTCTTGGCAAAAAGGCTGAGGAGTGGTATGTTTTTATTAAAATAAGTATATAAATAACATAGAAGGCCGCGGGGAAAGAAATTATTTTTGTCTTGGACTTGATGGCATGAGGTTTCAGAGGCCTGACTCTGATTGTATTCTGTTTCAAAAAGTTACAAGCCTAACAAGCCATAATATTAAAACATACATAATGATTAAAGATGGCAGTAAACTTTCAGCAGGAGTTATTTTAACTGTCTTTAATTTCTAGAAAACTTTGTTGTTTTCCATTTTAAGTTGACATATTTAATACCATCTGGTATATTTTTAGATATATGTGGTTTTCATTTCCATCTTATAATGGCTTGTGAAGAAATGAAAATAGCCTGTTTTTCTTAGAGCCAGTATTTGGCTAAACAGAAGATTTAAGAATGTATTCTGTAATCTTCTAACACAGTGCTGCCTGTATCCCCTGCCCTGTATAGGTATTCTTTACTCCAACTTTCTCACTTTTTGTAGTAAATCTATGCTATCTTGTCTTCTACACCATTAAGTTACATGTGTTGAAATAAACCGTGGGCTTGTAATAGACAGGGTACTATGCTCTTTTACTTCCTTTTCTGATTATGCTACTAAGGCTCTTTTTTTGCCTCTGTTACTACTGATGTCTTCCTGCTCCCTGCTTCATCAAAATTTGTAGTTAGTTTAGAAACCTGCCTTTAAATCAAATCTAGTTTTGCTTTCAAATGGTTTAAAAAAAACCAAACAAGACAAAACACAGACCCAAACAATCATCGCGTTTCATTTCAGCTATTCTGCCTTCACTCCATCTATCTTTTCACAGAAAGTTTCTTTTAAGGCTATGTACTAGAAAACAACTTTGTTAAAGGCTTCTGAACTGTAATGTCAAGAATGCTCCTACCAGACCTTACTAAGATTAAGTTTGTGAGCATAAATATGTAATGCTCAATAGTCTCATAACTGGTTAATTCTAGAACATGCTTCTACAGTGATGCTTAAACTGTCTTTATATTTAGAAGAAATCACGGATGGAGATCTGTTGAGCCAATACTCATTTTCAACAGCAAAAAAAGTCAAGAAGGAAAGTGATCATGACAGTCAAGCCCAGAAGAGTGTCTCAGCAATACAAAGCCTTGATTCTTCAGGGGATTCTGTCACTCAAAGCTCTGACTCCCTGCCCAGAGTTAGAAATAAATTTGCTTCCTTTCTACAAAGGAAAAACAAGGAGAAGGATGCTGTAGTTGTTCCAGGAACAAGAAGCAGGTATGCTTGTGTCACATACTAAGTAGCAAAATAACTATTCACTGCCCTGGTTGCTGACATAGCATTTTTCTCATTTTTAGTATTCAGGTTATGTCAGACTTGTTTTATGCAACTGTATTAATACACCTGAGCTGAGATGGAGACCCCTTTGTGCTAGGCATGATATCTATGTGTGACATAGATTAAATAATGTAAAATTTTTTACTGCAGAAATGAAGACTGTAGGACTATTCAATACAGTCTAGCTTCTGGGTATTAAAATTAATTGGGAATTAGCCATATTTCCTTTCCAGGTAAAGACCATATGATAATTCTTAAAAAAAAAAAAAAAAAAGTAGCTGCTTTGTGCCAAGTATGTAAGCAGTTAGTGAATGTGTTGCATACTGTACAACAGCTATCTATTCTTATCCCCTCCTATTCAGCTGATGCTCCTTATCTCTGCACCAGCACTTTGAGAAGAGGGACTTCAGGTCTGTTAGGGTTTTTTTTGGCTGTGTTTTGTTGGCTATGTAGGCTTTTTGGTGGCATTTGGCCACAGCTACTTGAATTTTGTTTTACAAAATGTTATCACAATTATGGCTCTTACTTTGTAATTTTTATCTAAAATAATTTGAATGTTTTAGAGCAGTATAATTTTACAGAACAGTCTTCAAACTGATGTTCTTTAGCATTAAGGCACGCCTTCCTGAGCTGAAAGTTGTTATGTTGCATCAAAAATTAAGAGTTTTTCAGTGATGGTAGGTTATGCTCAGTTTCTTAAAACACTCTGACTTGCACTTACTCTTAGGAGTTGCTGCTATAGCATGGAAGAACTAGATGGGTTCTAGCTTCCTTGAAAAGAGGTGCTTAACTACTATTTAGCTTTGTGATAATTCATGAATATTTTTAAATTTCATAAGATTCCTAGGTGTTTCTCCTCAGATGAAGAACCTTGTTATTTTTTCAGTCAATGAATGACGTGTTTACAGATGCTTTTTTCTTTTTTTTTTTTTTTGTTACCAGTTAAATGCCTCTCTGAGGGACTAGGACTTTGCCCATTGTTAAAATAATTTGTGTCTAAGTGCACTTAAAAACAAAAAAAAGTTGATGGGCAGAGACAACTATTGTTTTTTCAAGTTTATATACTTAATTGCAGTAACTTTCTTCTCCTTTGCCTTTACCTTTTTTTTTTTTAGGTTTTTCTTCAATGATGCAATTATCTTTGATGTTAGAGCAGAGAAGGATGATCGTGATGTAATTCGAGATGTTGAACAGGATTGCCAGGAACAGGAAGTAAAACATGTAGCAGATGATGTTTCTCAGTTTTCAGAAACTGAAAAATCAACAAGGACTGTCTTTACACCTCCTGGAGAAATGCAGAAAAACTGCTTTCAGTGGTTGAGCAGCCCTGTAAATAATTCAGAAAATCCTGGTCCATCTCATACTGTATGTTCACAGCAGTTTCACCAACAGAGAAGCAACTGTGTGGTATCCCAGGAAGATCAGAGTAATGGGGTACAAGTGGAGAGTGAGGCAGTGTGTGGCAAATTAGAGGAAGAATCCTCCACCTTAACAGAACTGGAACAGTCATCAGAGTCTCAAAGGTCTCGGGAGCCGTCAGAATGCAGTTTGGAGTCTTCAGAAACACTGCAAGTCCAACTGAACAACAGTTCAGATAGAGAAGTAAGAAAACTAGGCACTGTTTCAGCATTTGCTTTCACTTTAAATTATAAAAGAAATCAGGCAGCGAAGTCTTTTCTTCAAAGTGATACCCTACAGATTATGTAGGTTGTGCTAACAAAACTTGTCAGTGCTTAACATAGTTGTGTAGAATGGAATGGCTAACTCGCGTAAATCAAATCTGTTCTCTGGGTTTTGTTTGTCTTCAGTCTTTTCACTGCTATCACTACAGGGAGTCATAAAAAACCAAAATCAACCAAACAAAAAAGCACCAAAACCCCAAAACTGGTTGGTGTTCTCGGCTTTTGTTAGTCCCTGAAGAGGTCCTTTCAGAAAGCATGCGTGTGGCACCATTAGTGTTGCCTGCTGAAAATAAGCCCAGGTTTTTGTGTAAGTTCCTAGAACTGTTGAAAACTTTATACCTTATAAAGAATATATGTGTAGATATAAAAATATGCATGGGGAGGGGAAACCCAAACTGTTTTAAACCAAATGAATTTTCTCTTGATGAAGGTATCTGACTCCAGTTTAAAACTGGCTGATGATCAATGTGCTCGGTCTCCAGTATTTTCTGCTGTTCAAACTGACAGAAAAAATACAGTCATAAAGACGAAGGTAAGAATTCTTTTAAGTTTACTATAAGCTTTATTAAACTCTGAAAATCAGTTTTTGCTTTCTGTTAGTTCATTCTGGAACTCTTAATGAGAGAGTCTTGAGCAATGCACATGCTGGCAAGAGAAAACTTTATTCTTGGTCATCTATACCAGAGCTGAGATTAACTATTACCATGCCACTTATAAGTGATATCACAGCTACAACTTATTTGGGCATTTTAAACACTTCAGTATAAAATCGGAAGCCCCACTATGGCAAAAAACTGATTTTCTTCAGGCATGCTAAATATACAGGGTTTATGACGTGAATTGTAGTCATGTTCATAATTGAGATACAGTCACAAGATACAACATCATTTCATTGCTTGTCAATAAATCTGCTAGTTTAGCAGTCTCCTTCCACTTTGGCTAGAAAAAGCATGTTCAGATTTCAAAATCTGGAAAGGTTTTAGTCAACTGTTCTTGTTTAATTGTTTTAGTTAAAAGCTTTTTTAGACACTAATGAATCAGTATGGAGGGACAGTCAGTTTTCCTTCAGGGCCTGCATTTCAGTTACTTTTCCTGTTGGCTGGGCACCTGTATATAGATGTATGTGGCTGCTTAGACATCTAAGATTAGACTTATGTCCCTTGTCTTTGACATTTCTAAGAGCTTTGCCTGTTGGCCTAGCTTACAAAACTTCTAAGATCTTAACAGCTAAAAGTGTTCTAACTCCTTAGGTGTTATCACTAGAATTAGCCAAAAGATGAGTGAGTCAAAGGAAGATGCTTTCATCCTTTCTTGTACACCCCTACTAACTTCTTTCTCGCAGTCACAGTAAAAATCGTCTCTGTTCAAGAATGGCGTGTGTTTTGTGTAATAGTGGCATCTTGTGGTTATTGTTAGTAACTGATGTTTTAAGCTGGAATTCAAACATTTTTATTTCAGAAGACTCAAATATAAAAACTGATGCTTTTTCATTAGATCAGCATTTTGCCTGCTTCTCCTGAGCAAAACTGAGCAATAAAACGAAATCAGCCTGGGTTTGAGAATTTTATTACTTTGTTTTTAAGAATGTAGTTAATATGTTTTACTTACTGTTTTGCTCACCCTAAAGGTATATTGGGAGAATTAATAGATTAAATATTGGGGATACACAGAACGGAAGTACTGAGACAATATAAGCATTGTATAAAAATGAATTTTCAGGATGCTTGGAGTTCTTCAGACAATAAGAATCTGCTGAAAAATCTGTAAGAACAGTAGGGTTAGTTACTAGCAAATGGCTAGTAGGAGAGCTTCTGTCACTTATTTTCTTGGCCCTGCATTCCCCCTACTTCCTTTATGTGCTGGTAGTAATACTTACAATGAGTTGGACCGGAAAACTGTCACGTTAGTTTTCAGCCAGGTCAACAATAACCGAAAGGATCATATTGGAATTCAAGCCCACACAGATTCTCAGGCTCACATGAGTTGTAGCACCAATGAGACTGTTGGAACAAGTAGCCAGAATTGAAGAGGGAGGAGGTGGAAAGAGAGAGAGTACCACTTTTGGCTAAATTTTCCCTTAGGATTGCTTATTGCAAGTGCAAAACAAGAGAAATCTTTACTGGTGTTACATACAGTAAAAGATACTGAAGAGAATGAGTTCCAGATCTAGGAAAGAAGCAGTCAATCACTTCAAACACTAGTTATTCTGATTTTGGTAAGCTGAATAACATAGCTGATCTGCACAGAAATTTAATAATTGGGGGAGGCAATGTGGGGAAGCTGCAACTCTTACAATAGTTCTAATCCAAAATACGAAGTGCTTAGTTAGTCAATTCTAATATCAAAGTGAATAGAAGTTTTTCTCTAACAGAGGCCTATAATGAGCCCTCAGGGACCTTGTAGTTTTTCCTGTGATAGGATGCTAGCTGTGGTTTTCACTGCTAATTATTTTCCATAATTGCTATGAGCCCAGCAAAGAGGCTAATTTTGACAAAATAAACGAGCAATCTGCTCTGGTTTTAAAGTTTCTTAGTGGGCGTTCAACGTGCAGCTTTGCCTACTTTGCGATTAGTTAAGTTATAACTCTGTAATTCAGTACCACAAAGAAATATAGGTTATGGGTGACTTCACATATGTTGCAAAATGGCTGAAGCAATAAATAAACAGCAAAACACTACAAAGCAGGGAGTTCCAGGATTTTATTTTTATTCTTCCCAGTATTCTTGTTTAAAGTGTAGGCTAAAAGATGAAACTTTTCTTCCCGAAGTTTTACTTGTGATTCTGAGACCTGCTTAGTCTATTTGGGTAGAAACAATGTCATTTCAATAAAAAACTATATAACAAGTGTGTGGTGTGTGTGGTAGGGAGATGACAAAATGCCACGTTTTGGAAAGAACAGAGGTAAGAGTTCTTTTTGAAGAACAGGTTGCCAATATCTTTTATACCAAGATAAAAGTCTTGGGTGATCAATAGCAAATACTTCGATGAGGAAGAGCTATTTGCATTAGTTAAGTGAGGCACCTGAGGTAGGCAGAGCTGTGCCATCTTCTAAAGATGATCCAGCAAAACAGGGAAGATTATTCATTTAAAGTAAAATGCTTCATTTTAACATTATCTAAATAGGTTGTAAGTAATACTTATATTTCCTAGGTGTCCTAAACTAATCTTAAGTAGCCAACTGTAAAATAAGAGCTTCTTACAACTGTAGACAGTCACCATCTCTTCTGCAGGTATTTTGATAATTATGTTTTGGTCCTCATAACAGACAAAAGCTAATATAGCAGGCTAGAAGTGAGTGATCACTTAAAAGCTGGTCATTGCGAGTAGTTCATGTTCTACAACAAAGTGACAGAATGGCTCAAATAGTAAAACATTCTAGTGCTTCTGAACTGCTGCTTCCCACAAAACTGGGGAAAGCGATAAGTGTATGTAATAGAGAAAAAAAAGTAATGGAAAATATGAATAGGGCATTTGTGGCTTTTTGCCACTAGTGAACTTACTTGGCAAAGAAAGTTTTAATTTTGTTTAAAAGTGCATTTCATGTATTATTGTGCTACGATTATGCACGTATAGTACAAACAGGAATTGTACTGATTAAGTAGTACAGAATTAAATAGAAAAATAGAATTGTAGTGATTAAATAGCAATAGGTACAACTTCTGGTTTATGAAATGTGTTAGGCTACTTGCAGGAAAAAATCTTGCAGACTGGGCTTCAGTGTTTTTCTTCTGTTAGGATAAACTTACTACTTTTTGTGCATGAAGTTGGAGAAGGTAAAAATTAACAACATTGTATCCATATTAGGAAGTGTGATAGCAGTCTGAACAGCTGGCAGCCAGTTAGCGTGATATTGACCCCAGAAAAATGACAGAAATACAAATGACTGTGGTTAGGGATGAGAATGTGACGTATAGAAGTCACACTGACTGACCTAATTATATTAATTTGGTCATGTCAATTTGAGTTTTATGTACTTGTAAATATGAAAAAAACCCAACAGATTCAGTGCTTGAAACTGATAAGTGAATTAAAAATGAGGCACACATTTTTTTTTTTTAATAACAGGGGTGGTGAAGAGCTAGAATAAATTATATGATGAAGTAATGTATTTTTCTTTTAATTGACGTGGTCAAACTTAAGACTGGTTGCATTTGAGAGAGAGATTCTGGCCAAGAACAGCAGGTTTGAGTTTCAAGTACTGAAACTGGTTCAGCTAGAGGTCTGATGATCCTTGGAATAAACATACTGATATCTGTGCTCTGCTTATGACTCCATTTTTTGTGAAATCTAAGTATCACAAAGTGATACCCGAGTAGCTTCTCTTAAAAATCTGAAAGTTGATATTAAAGAGTTTTTGTTGTGCTCTCATATAAACAGATGAGAAAATAAATATTCAATGACTTTAAAAACTGCATTCAAAACAAATGTGTATTTGCCTTCTCTTAGAATACAAATACCTATGGAAACCAGTTTGCCAGTCCTTACAGCTGCATTATGTCTAATTATATTCCAGATGCTACTTTTTAGATTAGTGAAGCTATCTAAATATACCTTGTTGTGGCAATTCAGATTGCATTATCTCACCATAACGTAAAGCACTTTATTTCTTTATTATAAGCTTTGCAGCATAATATCTGTTATGTACAGGTTGTTGTTTTAACCATTTGTACTGTAATATTAAAATCTCACAGGTTCCTGGCTTACGTAAATCCAGTTGTATAGGGTCACATATTGTAACAAAGCTCAAGCCATTGATACCAGCTAAGGTAAGCGGATTAAGCAGGAAGCTGTCACCTGTGCAGAAGAGAAATCACTGCGATGCTGAAAATAAGCTGGGACTGCAAGATGCCATTAGCGAACTCCGCAAGAACTTCCAGTTTAAAAGGTGAGTTGCTTTAACACCGTGCTTGGTACCATGTATACCTTTTTCCCAAAGAAACAAATTTCAAAGCAGATTGTACATGTCTCCACACAATTCAATAAAGATAACAGCTTAAGATGGATATTTTCTACATAGAATTTTTAATTTTCTAGGCTTGATATAACCATGAAGTACGATTTGTGGTAAATATGCTCTTCCAATTACTTTTTTTCTTTCTAACTAGGAAAACCTCTCTGCTAAAATACATTTACTGAAGTAGTGCATTTAGTTTAACATAATTTAGATGAAAATTATCATTGTTTGACGTCAAATACCAAAAGGCATTTCTTGGTCTAAATGCAAAAGCTGCATAAAAGTTGCCACACTTAACTGAATACAAGGTTGTTCCTACTTAATTTGGTGCCTCTCACATTTTGTGGTGACTGTCAGAACTGTTCTCTTTTCAAGATGATGGCGAATTAATGGAATATTTCTGTTCGCTGAAGTCTCTGGTTACAAGAGACATTTTTGTGCATTATAAAATGCTGCTGTTTTCCCTTGGGCAGATGACTTGGCTAACTTGACATTTCTGCAAATATCTTCAAGGTTTGAACTTGAAGGACAATGATATTAAAAAAACAACCAAACGAAAAAATAAACACCCCCCCAAAAGTCTAGATATTCTAAATTAACACTATTTCCATGGGCTCAGGTAAAAACTTCTGGTGGCAAAGCTTTCCCGCCTCCAAGTAGCAACCTCAACTTAAAATTTATTATTTAAATAAGACCTAGTTATTTAAAACTGAAACCAAATGTGAGTAGGAGAAAAATATTCTTTTTGTACTAAGTAGTAAATGTGAGGCTGGTAAGCACGTGTTAAGTCAGATGAATAAATTTTAGTAAGTTTGGGCCTTATAGTAGGTTATTACAAATATAGAACTGATTTCTATTTAAAAAATATTACTTGCTCTATTAACATTTCTCAAGTTATATTATGCTCTCAATGCAGGTTAAGAATGACAGTTTCAAAGAGGAATTGAAAGTGCTTGTGTATGTATTGCTTGATCCCTATTTGGGAATGTCTGACCAGGGTTGTTCACAGGGAGAAAATTCATGTATTTTGTTTTATCAGAATACAGGCAGAAAGAACAGAGTGAGCCTAGATGGCACTCTGTTACTTTTCTCTGCTAATTATTGCAAGAGTTAGCTCCCAACATCCACATTTTATTCATCCAGTTTTGGCTGGACTGTAACTTCTGTGTATATACTGGGGATATATATTTTTGTATATATTATTTATGTAAGTGAAGTACTTTTAATATTAGCTTTTAAGGGATTCTTCATTTATTTCACAAAATTTTTTTTCTCACTACCAGGACTCGCTTAGCTCTGAGTATTGTTTATGGTTTTTTCAGATATTAAGATGTTTCTAAATTAGCCTTGTCTCGAGAATTACATTGTCTGATGGCAAATAAATCATGTGGGACACTAATCTGTTCTAATGTCAAGACTTGGGGGATATATATGAAACTAGTTACTCGGAAGACTTCGATGTTTAATGAAGCACGTACAATCCAGAGTGGAATGGGGGTACATATGGTCTTTCAAATATGAAGCTAATAGCTATCATTCTGTCACAGGATAACTGGAACAGTTGAAACCAATTTAGCGAAGTTGTGCAGTTGTAGTGAAATCGAAATTAAACCCTTCCATTACAGATTTTTATCTTGGGTTTATTTATAGGTGAGGGGATAGTTAGGTGAGATGTCTTGCTTTGTTTTAACCCTTGTGTTCTTACAGGCCTGTGATTAGAAACATATAATATCATAACATTCTTGGGGTTTGTTTTGTCTTTGTTTTTTTGTGCAGAGAGTATGAAAAAATTCCTTCTTGTAAAAAGTCAGATCCGTTATCTCCAATCAAAGATAATATACAGCTCACTCCAGAAACAGAAGACATCTTTAATCATCTGGAACACAGTCATGTTCAGAGAGCTATATTCCAATGAACTGCATGCTGTGCACAATGGGATGCATTTTTAATCGTTGTCAAAACTTACCTTCTGGATATTTCATCAATATAGAAAAGATGCTTTGAAAACCACCTATGTATTTTAGTCTGACTAGTGATTTATCATCTTTTATAAAAGCTTGAATAGAAAGGTACAGGTCTATACTGACTGAAATAAAATCTTTTAGATACCTGTGTTCTCTCATTCAAAGTTCTCATGCCAAACCTTTGTCCAAACCTTTTTCAGCTGCCCCTGGGCACCTTATGTAGGTCACAGGCAATCTAGACTTCTACAATAGCTATGGCTTTGCCTTTGCACAACAGCAGCAGAGCAGGTTTGTGTCTTAATTTTTAATAGTTGATTTATTTTTTTTGCCTTGTCCTTCTTTCTCTTTGGGCCTAATCTAGCTCCAAGACAGGAGTGAAACTGCTATTCAGTGTTCATAACATCCTTCACTATACTTCCAGCACTGATAACTATTTCTTTTCCCTACAAGGTAAGATCTGCTCTCTAAACAATTAGCTGTTTAATACAGTCATGTTATTGGTGGGAATAACTTGGGGACTGCAGAAAGGAATATCACAAATACTTGGTCTGCAGATTCTCTGAAAAAATACAATGCGTTCCTCTGTTTTGCCTGCTCTTTCCATCTTTGTAGTCTTATCCAGTAATAGACACAAAGTATCAGTCCTCAGAGCTAAGAGTTACAAAATAACTTTGTCCTCACAATAAACCAAGCTTCAGTCTTCAACAGCCAGTCAACTACAGGGAAAGACTAGGGTCCTTGCTTTGGATGACTGAATTATGAAATAATGTGATGGGATTTCAGATTTCTACCTTTAAAATGAGGATTTGAGTCTATATTAACTCATATGTCTATATGATAAATGATATAAATAAAAATAAAATAAATGATAAAAAAATCAAGATATGTCTAAATTTTTTCCCCTTTTTTAGGAAAGGATAGTATCTCTGCAGCAGATGAAGGTACAAAAGGATATCTTAACCTGTGAAATGTATCCTTTCCATTCCTGAGAGCGTTGAGCTTTAAGCAAAAAATTAAAGTTGGAAATCGACTTATGAGAGGCAGATTTTTTAACTGCAATGGACTTGTTTCTCTTAAATAGAAACTACAGTGACTGGCTGTGTTAAATTACAAAGAAGCTGCTTACAAGAGTAGGCTGTGTGTACATTTGTGGGAGCAGTCCCCTTGCCTTCAACACAAATGTTGAAGTAATGGGATATAAAGAACTGAAGCAATGATACTCTAGCACAGGCTTTTACTGAAAAGCAGGGGTTTTAACATTGATCTTCAGTAAGAGTTATCATCTCTGGTATGATGTGACAAAGGCCAGGGATAAATATTTCTGTTTCCAGTCATAGATTGATTGCCTAGAATTAATTTTTGTGTTGCTACAAACACAATAACGACCAAATGAAGTTTTGAAGAGAAAACAAAAATAACTATTGTCCTCCATTGTTTATCACTGTGGGAGTTGCAAGGTTATTTTGTACATTTCATCCTTGCCTGTTGTCTGCCTGTTCAGTCAAAAAGCCACTTGTTTCTTGCTTTAGTGGATCACCAGAAGAAACAAACTATTGGTGTTTGTATTTTCAAGGATGGGTAATTTTAAGTGGATATAGGACATCTTACATGCAAGCTACATGTGTGAAAGCAGTACTGCCTCTTCTAATTCTGTTGCCTGCAAATACCACCTTACCTGTTCTTGTAGTTCATTTATTGAGAATACTATCACTTCCTTTACTCTAGCTTCTTTGAAGAGAGAATCGGGAAATAAAGCAAGTGTTATACATACCTCCATAGTGACGCTTATTTTGTCATAAATTAGTGCCCTGCTTCTTTTGCTGTATACTTCTGTATGAACAGGAGAGTAAAAACGTAGTTGATGATGCCTTAAAAGACATGGATCATGTAGTAAATTGCTGGAGTGCTATTTCAGTGGTAAGAGTGGAATTATCCATGCAAAGTGTTTCTTGGTTATATTACATTGTATAGTCTTAAAGTAGATTTCTTTAAAATACTTCTGCATAGCTTCTGGTCTGTGCTTTGGAGGTCTTGGGTTCTGACTTCACGTTATAGGGGATTTTCTTCAGAAAACTGCTAGCAGAGGCCTATTACATGTAAGTATATAATACATGTAAGCATGTATTTAAGTTTTATATGTAAGTGGAATTCTTGGGTTGCTGTTTGTTTTGTGAAAGACACAGTAACATATGCAAATGAACTTGTGCAAGGCTTTATTCTTAAGTTAAAATTGACTTAGTAGTGTAATATTCCATAGTAAAAATTATTCAGTGTCAAAATGGGAGAAACTGTTACAGGCTATGATGCAGTGAGGGAGAAAGATAAAATAAAACATGCCTGAATTAAAAAAAAAAAAATAGGGTAGAAAAAAATGGAGAGAAGGAGGGAGAGTTTCATTGTTTTTAAAACCAGGCATTTGAAAGCTGGAGGATATGAGGGTGGCTGGAAAACAAGAAATGAGTAGGAGGAAATGAAAGCAGATGGCAACTTGGAGACATATGTCTTTGTGTGTTTGCTTTTTAATCTAATAATCTTAACTTCTTTAGTTTCTATAACTAATTCTCTAATTTTATCAGCATGACTTCAAAGTATTCTTACCAATATATCCTATTAAAAGGGTGAATCTGGCTGGGAAAAACGAAATTTACTAGTAGTAATCGAGCTTCAGTTTTGAAAGTGCTGACTAGCCATTCCTTCAGCAGAGTGGTCATACGAACTGCAAATGTTCAGTGTCGCAGAGAATGTGAAAGTGTGATCATCTCAATCAAGTTATGGTTTTGAAACTGTAGGTAAGTGACTTGTCCAAATTCAACTAAGTCTTTCTGCTTAAATAATTTTGTCCTATTTACAACAGTGGTTATTAACCACATGTTCCTTCTCACATGAATCAATACAGCGGTTAATAATTTCTATAGGACTGAAGAATATTGAAAGAACAGGGCTTTGCAAACAGGTTGTAAAAACAGTCACTCATTTAAATGATAGTATTTTGATAGAATTTGCAACACTGGTGTTTTTTTGTATATTATTGACTTAACTTACTTTATGAAGTACTAGAAGCTCAGGGTATTCAGACCTTAGGTATTGAGTAACATCTTTTAATTAAGTTGTTAACAAGGAAGGTTACAGTTCTGAAGTGGTAAAGTTAAGAGACAATTATTTGCTCTTACTACTTGCATCAAAGAATAACTACCAGCTGATTGTTACAACAATGCCTTGTTCTAGGAATGATAGGGTACCAAGTTAAAATTGTCAACCTAAAAGGGAAGAAAAAGGGTGGAATCCCTTTCTGAACAGTAGAGGTCATTTTATACTGATAACCGGCCTGAATCTAGCAGCAGCAACCTGGGATTTGGTTGTACCAGTTATTTATTTTTTTTTTTATATGTTGTTTTCTTACATTATTACATAGCTTTGAGTTTGGCAGTGAAATGATAGGGTGTCTGAATACTTATGCTAGCTGGGTAGGTAAGGCATTAACCAGGCAATATAGTTTAAAGAGAGGTCTTTAAGTTGATTATTTTTTTAAGATTTAAATTTAAATTTTTTTTAAAATAGTTATAATTTATTTTTTTATATAAAAATAAATAAATAAAAAAAATCTAAAGATTTAAAGATTAATCTTTAAGATTAAGAGCTTTAAAATGACAGCAAAAGGATAGGAGAGGAAAAAGTATAGGGAGAGGAAGGCAAGACTGAAAACGATTTAGTAGCTGAATTTGTTAGCTCAGAAGTGCTATGCAGTTAGGATGAGCTACTGTTGAATTACTGTTTCTCACTGGAATATGTAGGTTTAAGTACCCTTGAACAACCATCACAAATACAGGCTTCAAACCTCTGTTGTAAAATACAGATGACATAGAAAAAAATAGGAATGATGGATGGCAAAACCAAATCATATCGAGGCTATTAGAAAGGGCTTTAGATTATGAGATTCTGGGTCTGATAAGGCCTTTATCTACTATTTTTGGTGGTGTCTGGTAAGTCACACCAGTTTTCATATCTGCAGGATAGCCCATATGGCATAGTCCTTTGAATACCTACAACAGTGGACAGGGAATAAAAGACAGGCTATGACTTTACAGAGACCAAGTGTCTGCACTGTGCCAGAAATAGAATGAATTATGCAGAAAAAGTTGTGCTGGATGATGAAAACTTTAGAGGTGACAGAGAAGAGGTGAAGAAAAATGGTATGATAAAACTGCATAAAAAGGAAAAACAGCAGGGAGAGTTAATAACAAAACAACTATTCTAGGGAACAGGACTGAGGGAGTGTTGGAATTTGGAAGAGGTGGAGAATACTTTCAGCAGGAGGTAACTATGCTGTAGAAATGCACATTTAAACATCTATAAAAATATAGATATGTAACTTCTAGCCTTCAAGCTGGGGTAGAAAAGTAGCTTTTCAGAAGTACTCAGAGGTTTAAGAGAATTCTTTTAGGCTGATGTGGCAATATTTGCTTTGAATGAAAGATGGACTTTAGAAAGGGTTACCTCTCCTGACATGTTTGCACAGCAAAGTCATAAGTATAGGGAGGGTTCCTCTGGTACTATGGCAGGAGAGGTATCAAGTAGGTATTTTTCTTAATATTACACATTCTATAAACAGTCTTTTCCATTCAAGAATAGTCTAGTAGAGACAGGATTTCCGTGCTTAAGGCATGCATTTAAAGCTGTTTACATCCTCTTCAGAATATGCATTCTGCAGACATAGGCATGGAGTGAATTTTGTCAGATTTTACAAGAACACAAGTTAAATTGAGGTACGGTTTATGATTTCTTTAAGAAACAAGTTGGGACACCTCTACTGTGCTCTGCATAGCTTATGTAATGCAGTGAAATAGACCATTCCATCTGTTTAACATCTGATGCTTTATGTATATGCTGCATCTAAATTACTTCTGCTATGATTTTTTATTCATCTATGATCACTTACTACTTAAAACTAAAATTTCACCTTCACATTAGGCTGAAGAATAATATTCTGCAGTGAATGAAATGAGTTACTGCCCCGTTTGGAGTAGGACCTCCTTCCTTGCTTTCATTGCAGAGTTCAGCTTATGCATCCTGAAACGCACCATCTGAGAGTACTGTTGATCTCCGGTTCTTCTCTGTGGAAAGTGGGACTACAAATTTTCTTCCCTTATACAGGAGACTCTAGGAAACATTAGGTCAGTAGGATAAAAATGCTTGTCAGGGAGCCTTGCCTTGTGTGAAGCATTATAGTTTCTGTTCCAATAGCTCTCATTCTCCCCAGACTTTTCTGCTCCAGGCAAAATCTTACTTTTAACAGATGTAAAATTCTGGATTTGGAACATGGCATGTACCTGTGTGAGGTCCTGTTTTGGGAAGGATTCTTTAATGGCTTCAAAGTAACTGTTCGGTGTTAGAAAAGTCCATGTGACCTGGAGCAAGGTGGTTTAAATGTTTGAGGCACAGTCAGTGTACCCTTAGATCAATAAGATTGAATCTAGGAAGATTAGAAGTTTTATTCTTTGCATTACTTTAAAAAACCTGAAGTTAATATGAACGACTCTACAGCATGTGTCAAACAGGAAATTAGGGTTTTGTTTAGCTTGTTTCAAGGCCAGTATCTCGGACAGCACCAGAGTTTGTTTTTTAGAAAGCATCAAGTTTAAGTATTTGCAGTGAAGGAGAAATTATTGCAACACTTGTAAGAGCATAAGTACTCAAAAGATGGATTTACTTTTTAGTTTAAATCTAGCTTGTCTTTCGTCTGTTGGCTTGTGTTATTTTTGTCTGCTGTATTAAAGGATGCCAGTTCAACATGATTGATTTTGTTTTTCTAAAATGAGGTAGCTGACAGATAAAGGGAGTGACTAAATGTAATTATTCTAACCTGATACTAATTGGATTTAATTTATTGATTTCTCAGAAATGACTATTATCTTTCCTTATTAACGATTTCTGTTAGTATTTGGCAGAACTCAGTATTAAACTCTGAGTGAGAAAGCTTCCAGAAATATAGTAGAGTTTACCACTTTGAAGCTAAATTAATTTTTTTTTGGCAGTTCTTTGCAGCTGGAAGTGGATCAGAAGCTCTTGTCTGACCACCGCACTGCCAGAAGGTGTCATTACCTCTGTAGCAGCAAGGGGAAGAAACATGGCTTACATCTTAAGATATTTCAGGGGGGTTTTTTGGTTGCTTCCATTGGTTGGTATTTGTTTCTTTAAAATAAATTCCTTATTTGATAGTAACAACAAATAACAACTGTGCAGCTTGCCCCTTGTTCCTACAGTGAACTTATTTATGCCAATTCAGAGCTGCTTGTGAATGAGATTAACGAATCAATTTTACCCAGACCACTAAATTTTTGGGCTTCAACAGCAAAGAAATTTCCTACTTTCTCACTTTTAAACTACGTTTTCAAACATTAATAATATCCTTTCTTTCCAATTAGCACTCCAAACAATTTTAAAATTTGGCCAAATGGGAGTAACACAGTTCCATTGCACTTGAAAATGCATGTGATACATTATTTTGTTTAATAGGGCTTTAAAACTTAAGGCTGATAAGATTGATACTTAGAAACTTAAAAGTCTAGATGGTATATCTTTAATTCCTGCAGTGCTTGCAGGTAACTGTCACAGCATTATGGTAGTATTTTTTAAGAAACGATTACCCTTCCTGCTCCCTGTATTTGAAAACACTTGTTTAATCTTGGTTTTAGAAAAGGAGATATTCAATACTCTAAAGTGAAAGGATTGCAAGCAGTAAACAGAAAAAATAAGTTGCATCCTAACAGTATTTCATGGTTAGTTAACCAAGTTATCAAGAATAGCATTGGCTAGGGCATTTTTTCAAATGTTTACTCCAGATGTTTACTGCTTCTCTTCAAGCTGGATAAATTGGAACAATTTTGTATACCAGCATATTTAAGTTGCTTGCGTGTCCGAGAATTCCATTGAAATTCCTGCTTTGCTTGCTGTCACTGAAGTAATCTTGGGCAAGCTTCTTAATTTCCCATGCTTTGTTTTGCAGTTTGTGTAATTAGAAAATAAATGTTCCAGTCCTACTCTCTAAGGATAAGTCTGCAGAGATTTGAAGAGTGTTTGCATCTAGAGATGGAAACAAAGGATTTGATGCATATTCCAAATACTAGCCTGATTACTTGGTTACTTGTTTGTAACTCTCTATAAAATGGATTCTAAATCTGTTATCCAAAAGTGACCCAGTTTTGAACTGCAATGAAGTGTTATTCTGGTAGGTGAGTTATCCTTGTGTATACTACAAGCAGTTGAGTTGAAGGGATGCAAAAAACCCAGAATCTAAATTGTCCTCATGATATCTCTGATGTATCTATCTCAAAGAGAAGCTGCAAGAATTAGGATAAATACATATGCAATGTACTAAAATACAGTCATGCAACTGGGAGAATACCAGTTCAACACTAATGCAAAGAAAATTTAAGAACTATACATTTAGTGGCATGATTATATGCTGCTGTGAGTTATGTTAAAGTATATGAAGAGAATTGATACATCTAAATTTGTATAGGATACAGTGGAACACACAAGGCAACTCACTGTGGTCATTTAATGGAGGGGCCCCCATTTCAGGAGGTCCTGTTGTGGCTCACCACAAATCTCAGGACAAGGATGATTCACTTCTCTTATGGCTTTCCTTCTCATTAGCTAAGGAGCTGAGAGCCCAGTTGTAGTGAAATAATTACTCTTTTCTTAAAAAGAAAAAAAGTTTTGGTACCATTGTATTTTTACGGTAGTTAAGGACTTGCTTAAATGCTTGTTTATATTAATGACAGTATTTCCTATATAGCTAGTAAAATGTTGGTGCAAAGCCGAGTGGTAGACGAGGAGATTCTGCTCTATTGTACTTGGATTAACAATCCTCCTGTTCACTTCTGCGTGCGAGTGCTCAAAATGAGGGCTGTGGAATACTGCTGCTCAGAAAGCTAAGAACTGGCACCTTAGGGAGGCTCAGCACCTTCTAGTATTGATTCCCTACAATTCATTCAATTGCAGATTACACATATATTTATTGTGTAATAATAATTTCGTTAGTGATCGTTAATTCTTTATAGTCAAGGAAAATATTTATATCACACTTGTATTTATACTCATCAGGCAAAGAGGGAACTCTGTCAACATGTATAAACTTGCTATGTATAGAGTTGTAGTGCCTTCATCTGGGAAGATTCTGAGAATCAAGAATGCAGTACTGGCTTCTTAATTTGCTTAATTGGCATTGTTGTCATACCTGGAAGTCCTGAAACAGTTGTTGCTATATAGAGGCTAGTAACACTGGCTAAAAATAATACTAAATTTTATACAGAAGGTAATGTTACTGAAAATCAAGACTGTAGATGTCTTGTTCATTATTCTCTTGCTTGGAATTTGACCAAACTGGGAAAAATGTCTGTCACAGAAACCATAAATGTGACACAAATAGAAATAATTGTAAGTAGAATAGTTGGCAAATGCTTTCAGCAGATAATAGTTCAGTTAAGGCATACAGTTAATGTGTGCAAATGGGGATGTTTTGAGATCAATTAGCAGCCACGTTTATATCATTATCATCACTTTTTCAACAATTAGGTAATTTGGCTAAACTAGATACTAATTTTAGTTCATCTTTCAATTTTTTCTCCAATCAAGAGCATTTAAAATTAGTTAATGCTAACTTTAGTATATTAAAACTTTTTTATTAGCAAATATGATGACCTCCAATGTTCATTGGAATTACAATGAACATTTTAAAAAACTTTTTAGCTAGAACTAAATAACCTAAGTATTTATCTATAAATAATTTCTAGAGAAAATATAGAAAACTGACTTCTGAGATTATGGTTGCTAAGTCTAAGAAACCATTGAATTATTTATTTTACAAGGTACTTGGTATAATTTTTTTTTCAAAACTGTTCTCCTGATCTGGAGTTGCTAAGTAAAGTAAAGGCTGGATAATGGTCTAAAAAGCTGATCAAAACTAAGCTGGATTGTCCTGTCCTTCATGTTATATGAATGTTCAGAGACTTAAAAAAATAAGCTAATATTTGTATTGGCTTAAAAAAATCCAGTTCTTGGAGGTCAGTCACAGTGAGAACATCCATCTTCTCACTAAACTATAAAAATGATACAATTTTGGAGGCTTCTGTGGTTTGTCTTATTTTTCTTGGTTTCCTGTGTCTGGCATGCAGAGTTTGCCAGTGCCAGAGTCCTGGAATGATATCACCCATAACTTACCACTGGAAGATGTGTGCTCACAGGGAGCTGAACTCTGTCTTCTCTGTTACCACTTTGACAGGCTTCTCACAGATCCGAGAGCAGAACTTGGTCTTGGTGAGACAATTGCAACCTCAGTTTTTAACATAGAAAGAGAGAGCTTATATTCAACTGGAATGTAAATTGCAGAGGACACTTTCAGTCTTTCCTTTGGAAAGTCATTTGACACTTTGGAAAGTGTCAGTAGGAGAATGTCCCAGGTACATGGATTCTTCGACTGCATTTAAGTGCATTTACGTCCACTGGTGTATATTGCAACTAAGTAATATATGCATTAATTTCAGTATAGTAACAGATAAAACCAGGGTATGGTTAGAAAAAAAGATTTTTCAATCTAATCTATCTTTCAGGGACCATCAGAGCTGCTGTCACCAGGGTGTGTTGAGGGGCAAAGCACAATTCAAGTCTTTTACCATCTCCTCACCCCCAGTCCCTGCACAATGACCACATTAAAAAGAGAGATGTATTTTAGAAAATGTTTCATATTCTCAAACCATAAGATGGCAGATGGTGACATGGGTCTGGCTCCTTCATTAAAACGGACTCATCTGCAGTTTTTCTGACCAGGCCACCTTACCCTGCAGCCACTCCATAGGTCTTCCTCTGACTTTTTAAAATTCTCTCAAGATACAGCAAGGGAAAGGCCATGGGTAACTTTAGTGGATCAAACCATGGATCCCCTGCAATGATGTCATGACTCGTTTTCTTCTGCACTGCTCTTATGTAGTCAAGGATGAGATAGATGGGAAATAAGTGAAAGAAAGCAATGAACAGCACCATTGTGAAGAGACTCTTCTGTGGAAAATTGAAAGTTTCTACCTTTAATTTTAGAAAGCCAGATGTCTGTGGATCTGAAGCTAATTTTTCCCCTGTGAATGAATAGGGTTCATCACAAAGATTGTCAGACCTTTACAGCACTCCCAACCTCCTCACATTATCTAATGCTTGTTACAATGAGTTTCTTGAGGTTTAGTCCCGCTTTGTGTACTTTATGACAGATGGTCTCAATTTGCCTAAAACCACATTACTTTTTCACAGCAGCCCAATGTTTTCTTGTGGCTTGACTTGCCACTTCCCCACCCCCAAACTCTAATCCTCTTTTGTAAATCTGCTGTTATAGCCAAGGAACATCCTTGTCAAAGGCATTAAGGGTTAAATGATACAAAGCTATAAATGGAACAACCAGGGTTTCTGTTTGTCAGACCTTTTGGCACTAGGTCTAAGCTGCTTCAGGTTCAAAATACAGTTCATTGTATTCTGAGAAAATTCTGTTTCAGAGTGCATTGTGTTAGAGTTGATTGCTAATTCAACTTAGCCATTCTAACGTTCAAGTAGTCTCCTTATTTTGTGTTCCAGCATAAATGAGCTGCAGTCTCTGCCTTTTTCCATCCCTATAAAATTAGTGCAAAGCAACATCAGGATGAGAAAAGAATTTGAATGGAATAGAGCACTTGTGAACTTTCTTCCATGGGGAAGGTGGGTGGCCAGGAGACTGAATATGTTTTCAGGCAGGTACTGCTGCTTGAATGGCACAGGAAATTGTGACCCTAGATTAACAAACACTTAAGTTTGGGATCATTGCAATTGTCCTGTCAGTGCTGCATGACTAGGCAGGCTTCTAGTGTGTGACCCCTAACATGTGCTCTGCCACCATCAGCTGTCTTCTAGGAAGAGATTTAAACCATATGGAACTGGAATTACACAAATCTGTATTCAAGAGATAATTAATTTGTGACACGGGCAAACTAGTGTTTAAAAACTTGTGCTTAGGGTTGGGGAGAGGGAGGGTGCAATCACTTTGGCTGAGAGGTACAGCATGCAAATCAAGGCGTGACCAGAGCTAAGCTATGGTATACCCTGGTTTATTCACAACTTTGCTCTGAATTTGCTGATGCTGCATTACTGAATGCACACTATAGCACACAAAATTTCATGTGTGTGTTATGTAACAAAATAGTGGCAGTTAAATGAAGAAAGAAAAAAAAATAAAACACCCAGATTTGGGGGTTTTGGCTTTTTCTGGTTTGGTTGTGTCATTGGAGCTTTAATGTGGACTTAAAAAAAAAAAGAAACCATACCTGCAAATGGATTTGTAGGGACAGAGGAGGCCAGCTTAATGGCAACCCTGTGTGTCCAGCCATGTCTGGGGACTAAAGCCCCTTATCCCTCATCCTATTCAGGTGCATAAAGGATAGCAACAACTTAGGAAATAAACTATTACTTATGTCTGTTGGCATAAAATGAAAAGCAATGTTTTTAAGCTACATCGAGAACAATTTGCATTAGGTGACATAAAGAGATGTTTGGAGGATGCTGAGAAAGCTTGTGGATCCTCAAAAATTGTTAGCAGATACAGTCCTGTATCTATGACACATCCTGAGTGACTTCCAGTGATTGCTTCTGGTTCTGTGGTATTCAACTATGCAAGTCTGAAGTATATGAAATACAAATAAGGAAATAGATGAGAAGAAAACCTTTCATTGTTAACTTTTCTGTTCTTGAAATGTTGCATGTAATATTTAATACAGAAGAGTTAATAGTATTTATTGCTGTTCCTCAAATATTATCCAGAGGTCAAAGACCTATTACACTTGGTACTGGGCAAACATGAAACAAATTCGGTGTGTTGGACTGGTGTTCTTAAACCCCTATGTTGATTCACAGAAGGCAGTGAGTCTTGAGTACAATGGAACTTTCTCTGGCATCTGGTCTGGGAGTCTCTTAGTGTTTATTATAGCTGTATGACTCTGCACGCGAAAATAAATGTGGGACTGCAGACAAATTTTATTCTTTTTCTATAACAGAGGAAAGCTAGAATAAGTATATCTGAGATTATTATTACAATTTTGGACCAGCACTACTAAGCAAGTCTACAACTTGAAAGAAAAGAGTGAATGAAAACAGAAATTAATAGCTGTAGAGTTCAATAGGCAGTGTTTTTGCTTTGGATACAGTTACATTAGTGAATGAACTTCAAGGCTGGGTAAATAAGATTAGAATAATAATCTATACCCTAGGAAATTACAAAAATATTCTGTGGACTGCATTGAAGACATGCCAAACAATCCTTCATTTCTGGAAAATTGCTACTGCAGACTGTTTTAACTTTTCCAGAAATTTCACAAAATTCCTTCTTTCCACTTGTCACTGCTGGCTTAAAAAGCAGATAAGAAACACAACAAATTTTGGTGGTTTAATATAGGAATAAATTTAAAATGGAGGGCTAGGGCAACAAAGGGAAGCCTTACATGTTATTTCTGCTGAGGAAATACCAGAATGGCAGCCAAATCACTAAAAAAGATAAATTATCTGTACTTGTCTTAAAACTTTGACTACCATAACTTATCTGTTACCCAAAGCTTTAAAAGCTTTGTGTTTTAAACCATATTTTAACAACAGAAACTGAGTATGCAAAACTCACACTGGTACAGATATGGTGGTATTTATTTGTGCTTTTTATTGATTCAGCTAAGCGCTGCCAGTGGGTGTGCTTTTACTTTTTTTTTTTCTTTAAAGTTAATTGAAATTTGGTTTAAAAATACTGACCAGAGCATAGGATTTTAATGTTACTGCAACCCTGAATTTAATGAATTCTTGAAACCAAAGTGGGTATAATCTACTTTAACATGAAGATAACCAACAGAGTTGCTTGGTCTTTATTGTTGGACAGAAATTTGTCCAACAATAAACAAAAAAAAAGTTTACTTTGGAAGGAATATAAGAATGTTTCTCTTAACTAGCTCATGAAAAACAAGGAGACGTATGATAGTTAAGTCACTCGCTCATACCATGCAAGAAAACTGTGGAAGAATAAGGAGTAAGTTATCTACAATTGGAGCATTAGTACTGTTCTACATCCTTCCTACCTTCTCTCAGACCAGGGATTAACCCTCATGTTTTGTTAGCAAGTCCCAATAAGATTTGTACCAAATTCTCTTTGTTAATTATTATGCAATTTAAGGAAACACAATGAAGTAATGGGGGGGGTAATCAGTTATTGAAAAATTATTAGGATACACATTTACACATTAGTGTCTACAGAGTGTTAACTAAGACTCTTTTTTTAGACTTGTAGTAAACAACAAATTGCTACCTAGAAAGCCTTACCGCTAATGGTGAAATCTGAGTTAACTCTAATGCAATTAACTTTAATGAAACAGCGTTTCAGCTCAAAGGTACATAAAGGTAACAAGGCTTTATACTTTGTAATAGTGTGCATATCCCTGATACTCATAGGCAAAGCTCTTCTCAACTCCCTACCTGTGTCTGTCTAGAAAGCTAGGTAGTATTTGTTGCTATTTTATTAAAGCACAAAATAGGACAGTTGCCATACATCTCTGAAAACCATGTAAATAGGGACCATTTTTTACAGTAAATCAGAGCTAACTCCTGGTTTTCTAGTGTGCCCTGTAATAAAGTAAAACAAATTTTTACAACTTTCTGGCCTTAAGACCCTGATCACAACACTATACCTGAAACCTAGCTTTCACAAAGAAAGATTGTCTCCAAATATACCTTTTCAGTTTAATAAATAAAGAAGCTCCCTGTACTAACCAAGTATTGCCAAACTGAAACAAAACAGTGATCCTGGAGTACAAATATTCTGTGCAAGGTGTGTAAAGTAATTGTGCTCTCCATGACATTGGTGAGTGTCAAGGAGTACTGTTTTGGGCACCATACTTTAAGAAAAACGTAGATGTGCTGGAGACAATCCAGAAAGGGCTAAAAAGAATGAGCAACAGTCTAGAAGGGAGCATGAGGCAGGGTGGAAGGAATTGGCATTGTTTAGTCTAAAGAGAAGGCTAAGGGAAGATGGGATGTCAGCCCATAACCACGAGCAATGTTTCTGCAAAGAAGAAAATAGAAACTATAGATTGGAAAAGAAGTAATGAAAGTGCTGCAGCAGGGGAGATTCAATGTTATTGCTAAAAGTAACTTTCCTTGAATAGATTGATTAAGGACTCGGTAAAGTTTTCTGGCGAAATTTCATTTTCAGTTTAAAAATTAAAGGCCACTATCTGGCAAAGATGTGAAGCGCAAGTAAACTCTGTACGTTAGTTGTAACTTCTAGGTCTGTTCTGAAAACTTAGCAATGAATTCTAGAATCTCCTCAAGATTTTATATTAAACAAATATCTGCAGTAGGTCATGCCCACTTGGGATCATAGGATGCTAGTTGCTGAATGCAACTGAGTTGAAGCTCAGCATATTTAGCATCAACATTATAAGTAGCAGCATTCTATTTTCATTCAGGTTTTCATTTCACTCTTCAGACCAGCAAGAAAATCTCGCAGGGTGGTAATGGCTCAATCCCAATTTTTCATTGCATATTGTCTTTGTGTGGGCCACTGAATAGAAGCATTAGTTTTGCTCACAGTCATAGCTGTTAATTCTTTGTAAGGTCTGGGCCTCTTCCTATCCCTGCTCTATTAATATTTCCAGAATTGTAATGTGGTTTTAGAGAATTTCAAATCAGTTATTCTTTCTATGTTTATGAGGAAATTGATTTTTCCTTTTTATATCAATCATCTTTAAATAATTTCGAATACTTTGAAGTTGAGTTTTCAGCCCTATCTTTCTGATCCATTCCTACTCCTTTCTAGAGATCTAAATAACAAATCCACTGAAGAGTACCTACTGTAGCTGTACACAAGCTATAAGCAATCAGGGAGATTATGATTAGATATGCACATTAAAAGTACATAAAGATTAAAGGGCATTTTAAACTTATATCCTTCTGAGCTGAAATTTGGAACTTTATACTTCCTGTGTGCTGATGAGTTCATAGTATTTGTGTTACTCGCATTTACTTTGTGCTTCTAGAGACCTGGTATCTAGGAAGAGACCACTTACCAGTCAGTCACAAATACATTTAGCCAGAAAAGATGAATGAGCTGGACTTGCCTACTCAGGGTGCTACTAGAAGCCTTCAGACATGGCAGGTAGATGAAGTTATCGCATCACGATCGTATTTCGCCTAATGTGTTGTATTATGCCATACCTTCTTATCTCCTTAAGGATGCAAGTTTTCTGGAGTATTTACCAGCTTGACAGAATATGGTAACTGTGACACATACAATTGTAATGGAAGTAACTTCTGAGTTGCAGTCAGTTCAATTCTAGCTGTTATAGTTTTCAGCAGCAGATCTCAAAGCAACGGAGGTCAGCAGTACTGTCTTCATCCTCATTTAAAAACAAGCATAAAACAATTGTAAGATTGGGGCTGAAAGGATTAGCTGCTGCTCTCTTGTTAACCAGTGTCAGAGTCAAAAATAGCACTTGGGTACCTTGAATCCAAATCCTGCACTGTAACAAGGAGACAGCATTCCTGAAATCATCTGAAAGCACCTTGAAAATTACTTTCCAATGGGTCACAGATGGTCAGAAAGGAATGGCATAAACACATAAACCCCAAAAATTCAGTTTGCAAGGATGACTATAAACTTACCATTACTCATCTTTTAGGAGGTCTAGGAACATCACTGTCTCTCTTGATGTATTTTAGGTTCAGCAGCAGAAAACCTAAACAGGGGGATAGAATAACAGAGATGTGTGAAAGCCAGCAGGAAGGATGTCCAACCAGTTAGAACTCACCCCAGCCCTAACTCCAGGAACAAACATTCATCTCATTACCCCTCTCTCCTGGCCCTGAAAGTTCTGCTTGCCTCTAGCTTTGGGTGATAAAACAATATTCTTGGAAAACAGTTGCATTTCAGCAGGAGACCAAAGATGCATGTTTATTCTGTACAATACTAAATGAATGGACGACGCACAAGAATGCATCAGCTCAGTGAGTTATATGTCTACGCCTCCATTGTCTGGAGTATAACTTATAAAGCTGCTTCTGCAACTGAGACGTGTACCTAATGCTATCCTAATATGGCTGTGGTTGAGATCGTCTGAACATTCCTCAGCTGCCCCTGCAGGAGAATGAGCACAAAAATGTTAAACATACCACATTTATATCTGTTGTGAAATGCTGGCACGCTCTAGCAATCAGCATTAATTCTTGATTTGGTTTTGTGGGTTTCTTATTTAAATGCCACTAATTTCAGTTTGGAAGGCTTCAGTCTCCCATATGTGATATTGATTTCAGATGTGAATGTGTGTATGCTTGTATGTGTGTTGGAGATGAAGAGGTTGAAATAGCCTTAGGCATCTTCTATAATTCCTAAATACCTGTCGGTCAACCTCTAAATATTGCATATATATAATTATCTTCTGCAGTGCTGGGCAACTACATGAGTATGTAGGTACAAAAAGAGTTATTTCCAATGGTTTCTATGATGCCACTGAAGTCACACATACTGAAGTTTAAACATCAAGGAAAATACTATAACTTAATTAAAAAGAAAACAAAGATGACTTCTGAAGTGATGTAATGCAGTGTATTTTCATGTATGTGATAAAGTATTTCAAAGAAATTACTAGCCAGTGAGATCACTCAATTGGCTCCATCTGTGATTTTCCAAAAATAGATGTGGCATTGTACATTGAGTAGTCTATTCCAGTTGTGCTGCAGGAGAATCCATTACTTATCATAGAACTCTTCTGAAAGAACACACTTTCTGTTGGTTTTTTTTCAGGGCAGATTTAATGTTTGGACTTCAGGACTGTGGGAAACCAGGCATCAGCCAGCTGTTCTTTAATCAAGGGGCTGGCCTGTATCCTGAGCAGTTGCAGCACCTGGGGACTTTGAGTGTCATTCAAACCTACCCTGGCTCTACCCACCAGGCTTGCCTAGAACCTGGCTTGAATGGACCAGAGATTCTGGCTCACAAAGCATCTGTTGCAGCTACTCTGAGGTAAAACAACCCCTGAAAAAGATGGTAAGAATGACAGATTGTGGGGTGTGTGCGTATGTCTTTTTTGTTTGTGTGCAAGTGGCCTGCTGAAAGTGGACTCATTTTGCTGGAAAATGGTTAAGTCTCGCAGATTTGTTTTCAGTCAGAAATATATCTTCTTTTCTTTTTTTCCTTAGTGACTGTATTTTTTCAAACAAAACATTATTTGTAATTGTTCGGTGTTTGAAATTCACAAGCTGTCTTTCTTTGAATACATTGCATTAAAGCTGGGCATTCCAAAAATGTCTAGGAAAGGTGACATTTCTTGGATAAAGAGGCAGGTAAAGGATCAAACCAATGCATTCTAGTGATGTTGTCTAGCACTCACAACATATGAAGGAGAGATCTAGAAAAGGACCTTTTGCCTTAGCTTGACCAGACTTTAAATCCAGCCTTATTAATCCAGAATGCTAGGTTAGCCTTTGTTCTAAACTTCCTAGACTGCATAAGAAGGCATCCTAGGCCATTGTTATGGGGTTACTTTAATCAAGCAGATGTCTGCACTGCTGCCAGAAAAGATTGGCCTTGTCTTTTCTCCTCCTCTCCAGTAAGCCACTGCCTTTTCCCTGCTGCTTTCTGTGTCCTGCTTCTAGTGTGTACACAGCAATCCTTTGAATCAGGCCAAAGAACGTTATCTGTCTGAAAACTAGTATTGAGGAAGCAAAAAGAGTGAGTGTTCTTACAAAGAAGCAGCAATGTCCAAGGGTGCAAAGGTGGGTAGGATTGCCCCTTCATGGAGCATTGTATATTTATAGTGAACTGAAGTAACTGCATAACCATGTTCTCAGAAATTCAGAGAAAAAAGCACCTAGAGCTGGAGAGCACCTTATCAGGAAATGGGAGGAGCTGTCATACATCCCAAGTTCTGCATGAAGATCGCTTATGATCTCTCTTTCAAAGTTTCACAGTTAGAAGTGGAGATGGATACCTATCATATATGCTACATCAGTAATCATAGCCCACAAAAAAAGATCAGGATACACATCTGCCACCTTTGTTGAAAGTGCTTTTGCCACCAGCCCAGAGACCATCTTGGAGTTGATGTAGGGAAGTCCTTCCACTGTGGCTGAACATGCAGTAGCCCCTTGAAGGAAGGCATTCCAGATTGCCTGGGACAGACCTAGGTGTGAGGAGGAGCATGATGCTCTTGTCAGCTGATTTGGATGCTTATGTTGGAAGAGAAGCTGGAGTTCTGCTCTGGCATAAAGTTTACATCTTTCATAGTAAGTAAGATGTGGTGAGAGCAAGAATAAAAGGTAGACATGAAGAAAATAGAAATCTATTCGTACGTATCGGTTCATACTGCCAAAGGACAAGCATGCATAAAAGCTTCTTTACTATAAACTGCACTGGAGATGTTCTAAAATCCTTTGTAGGTAACAGTTAAATTGAATAAGAGATCTTCAGGAAAAGCCATCTTGAATGAGGGATTGAGATAAAGTTTTTATGGTTATTTCCCCCTAAGCCAGCAAAATTGGCATTATTGGAGCAGGAAGAGAAACAATAGTTCAGAATCTTGTAGACATCAGCAGTTAAATCCAGAGATGTGTTTGACACTGCCTCTGCAATTAATATGCACAAACCCAGCCTAATTCTATTGTAGTTTAAAGATACATCTTCCCTGCCTCTTAGGTAATCCGGGCTGGGAAAGCTTATTCCACATCAGTTAGGATTTCTTTTAATTTGCATCACTTTTTCTATCACAGCAATGCACAACTGACATGTATGATTTTATTTATGCTATGTAACCAAGTTAATGTTCTTATTACTCTGCTGCATATCCCACGACACCTTTGCAGGAGGGATGATTCATCTCAACAGGCTTAGCTAGTGAAACTCTTTAAATAACTATATGTGAAACATATGGTTCAAGACAGAAAACATTTTGAGAGTGGAATAAGGCCAGGAATAGCAGCTGTCGCTAATACAGTATAGTGAGGTTTGATGTCTCATAGAGGGCAAACCAAAGCAAACTTTAATACCCAAGATTCTTTGAGCTTACAGAGTAGTTCAAAAATACAGGGCTACAAAGCGTCTGCTACTTTTAGGTTAAAACTGACTTGTCTTTTCTACCATGGCTCCATTAAACGTTTTGCTTTCTACGTAGGGCAAAGTTTCCATGTGTAGGCAGGCAGAGACAGCTGCTGGGAGTTATCTGGAAGATTCAGAAAAGAGGAAAGCTGGAAGGGAGGAGCTGGGGGGGATGACAGCAGATCAGCTTCAGGACTCAGAGGGGCAGGGGGTATTCTGCTGATTCATTACTGGGGCTTAGCTTGGAAGTCAGAGCAGTGAGATTTGTGTTTGTTCCACTCTAGCTACAGCAAGATTCTGTGCGCCTCACTACACTTTGGTGAATCCAGTGCCATCAGGGAGGATATGTGTTTGAAAGTAGCAAGAATATTATAAAGAGAAATCTGTGGATAGGAACAAAACAGATGTTAAGGTGAACATGTGAAGAATTACAGTTGTAGTTGAAGAGAATTTATATCTGAGAGTGATGGACCAGAACTTCAAGGGAATAGCTGTTTCAGGAGGCTTTCTTTCTTTTTTTCTGGTTCCACTTGTAGGGAGAATTTTCATCTTGACCATTATTCAGTTTTGTGTGTCTTCTAAATGTTAGTGTCTGTGAGACAACCAGACTAGTTGAGTGGTCTTTTCTAGGGATGCAAGAGATAGTCTTGCATCGTGAGCATCAAAGCATGGTACCTGTCTTTTAATTCCTTCCCTAATCTTCCTTCTGTGAAAGGATGTTAATGCTTCTGTATTTCAGCTAATGGTTCTGTGGCTTGTGAGGAGTTCACGCAATGCAACTGCAAACTGCCACACTGAAGCTGTCAGAGAAAAGGAACAGAGCATATGGCTGTGGCTGTGTGTGGACTTGTGTGTTTAAAAGGTGATAAACAGGATTGTCATGAATGGAAAAAGACTACATTTTCCCCTGGACAGCTTATATTTGCTGGTTTTGTCTGAAAGAGAAATAGTCTTACACAAAACAAACGTGTTTTGCTCTTTGTATGAAATCAACACTTGTACCATCTTTCATATTTGAGTAGCCACAGGCTGTTAAGTAGGAAAGACATAGAACTTCTCCCTTCAGTTTGTCTGTCCAACCCATGTATTTTCACATGCCAGGCCAGTCTCAGTCTCTGCAGCTGGCATGAGAAAATCGAAATGTTAAATGATGTATGTCCAGTTCCGGATGATCCCAAGGTCATTCTAATACGTGAAGGCAAAACATTCTTTGTTTCCTCTCAGCTTTCAGACGTGAGTGTATCTGGGCAGTAGGAGAGTGATAGTCTCCCTCTGGAGCCATGACTGGGAGAGAATGCCAAATCACACCTCAGATTATACCAGCAGGGCACAAGTGGCGAGCCCATCTAATGCAGCTAGCTGTGTGCTTGAACTCTTTCTGCTCTTTGACGTGTATAACAATGTTGCATGTTGGCTCAAGAAAGGGAATGGAAGATACCATCAAAACTGTAGTAGATAGAGAGACCTTTATCAAAACAAGGTCTTTATGCAATAAAACTCTGTATTTCTTTTCATTCTTCCTTTTTTTTCTCCTTTCTTCCATCTCTTTCTTCCATTTTCTTCTTGCTAGATTTCAAATAGGTCAAGTTATCTTACCATAGAACAGCTGTGAAGATTTCATTGACACTAAGGGGTTGAACTAAAGATCACTTTTCAAAAACCATACAATCTTGATTTGAAAACTCCTGGAGAGAGAAAATCCACTGTTGCATTTAACAAATTCTTGTTCTGTTTCTGAATTCATTACCTTCACCTTCAAGAAATCCTGCATGCGTTACCTTCACCAAACAAAAAAATATCTTTGTGTATAGTCTTGCTTCATTTAGTTCCAATAACTACCTATCAGACTTTGTCATACATTTATCTACTGGACTGAAGAACCCTTTATCAACAATTCCTGCCTAAATTATGAAGGATTTAAAAAGAGTAGTTTAGTTATCTATTATCCGTGTCCTAAGTAAGATATATAAGCTGAGTTCTTGGAATATACCTCTCTCTCTCCACCCCCACCCTCCAATACTTGACTCATTTTCTTGGCAATTCTTTGAACTTCCTCCAAGATGCAACATAATCCTGAACTGTATGCATTAAGCTGAACATAAAAGCAGCCATTCCAGTGCCAGGTGCAGAAGTCAGATGAAAATTATTTTCCCTGTACACATGTCCAAGGATTGTATTAACCTTTTTTGATGACTGGCCACACACGGTGGCTACCATAATATGATTATTCTCATGTTCTTCTACAAGACAAGGCCCAGGATCATCTCCTGTAATTATAGCTCTAGTCGGGCTTTTTACGTGGCTGTTATGTTACCACTGTATGTTCTCACCTTCACATCACCAAGTACCAGTGACCTGCCCTTCACTTTTTATCACTGTTCCCTGAGAAATCTGCAGGCTTTCTCAGTGATAAATTTATGGTGGGGAAGATGGATGTTTTTCTTCTAGATTGTTGGTTAAAATGCTGTGCTAAAAATAGCACAGGCCTAGACACATGGCTATACAGAACTGAATTAGAAGTACAATTCCTTGGTGGTGATTTCCCAATTTTCAAGAGCTTTTTTGAGATCTGCTTATAAGCTAGTGCATTTTTCTAGCTCCTATAGTCAAAATGCTGTGTAACCAAGGCAGACATCTGACAGATTAAGTGGAAGCTTTAACATGTTAATAACAATACCTGTTTAATCCTGAATGGTAATCATATTAAACACTCTGATAGACAAGATATATTTTCAGCAAATGCGTTAGCATCAATATTAATCTCCTTTTAAGCTCCGTTAATCAAGTTCTTGGTATGTCCTACCATTACTGATGTCAGGTTGGAAGGTGTGTGTTTACCTTTGTTAATTCATTTACTCTTTCAAAATACTGTCAGAATATTAGCTTTTGGTTAGTCCTTTTTGAGTTTCCAAGTGTCTTAAGTGATACCAACAATGCCTTTTTCATGGTCCAGCAATCGTAGTTGCCATTTGACTCTTGGAAAGTCAGAGCATAACTTTGTTCTTCAACTTTACTTCTTCAACAAAGTTATAAAATTTGCCTTAATCATAGGATTCACTTGCATGTGTGGCCAAGTGATCAGAGATGTTTCCCCAGTTGTAGGGGCTCTGCTGACCTCCTGGGAGATCAGCTGGATCGTGGACCTGGGGTCTGTCAGGTTAGTTTCAGGCATTAACACTGCCAGCAGCAGCATGGATTTAAACCACCTCATGCTGTTTTGAAACCACACCCACACACTTGCATCCGTATAAACTCTTTGAAAACAGACCTATGAAAGTAACTGCATGAAAGTAAGGTAGCCTGTACATCTTTTGTGTGTGGTAAGTAGCGACATGTGAAGAAAACCTGGTTTCAGTTAACCTGCGTGTTTTCAGCCTAGTGATTGTAAAGAGATTTTAGGCATTAGATGCACACGCAGGCAAACACACATGGCAATAAAACTTAACCCACAGTGTCTCTACTTTATAGCAAGTAACAGAGGATGAAATTCCTCTTAGAAATAGAAAAGTGGGGAAAAAATATTATGATATATAATATAGCTGAGGAACTAGGCAGATACCAAACCAGAAGCCAGACTGAGAGTTGTAGAGGTCTGGGGTGACTGTGGAAAAGGTTGAGTTTTTGATAGAGCTGCTGGAAACCATTTAGATAATCTGCACTGCTCATGAATTCATTCCCTGTTTGTTGCTCTGTAAAATATTAACTAGTCTGGTACATCTCAGCCATAGTTAATCTGATAACAGTTGTGTTGTTGTGTTTCTTTCTGAATAATTCAAGAATCCAAATAGAGAGGCTCCATATTTCAGATGAAGCACATTATGAGGTGGTGGGCAGGGTCTAGAAAGCCCCTGTCTAATACTTAAGTATTCTGTGGCACATTGGCATTAATATTCTGTTTTAAAGACGGTTTGTCGGTTTGGCATAGAGGGGCTGGACATGACAGTAGGAGTTGAGCATATGGTGTCACAAACCTTTTCTCAGGTACCCCTCACAACTTTTGCTCCACTCATGCACACATGTAGAAGTATTTGAGTGGTAAACTTGATTGAGGCACTGTTGCAAATGAAAAATATAGGAAGCTGAGCACAGAGACAGGACGGGAGAAGCAGTGGGGCTAGCGCACCCCAGTGTTGAAGTCCCAGCGTGGTGACGACTGTCAGTATTCGGGAAGCTTTCCTGGAACACATCTCACCCTATGTTACAATGATCTATTGGGCTTATCTTTTTCTTCAGAGAAAAGAAGAATATAAGAAGATCCCATATGCCCTCCACAGATTTGCATCACCTTCACTGTGATTACACAAGTGTGTGCAGTTCAGCAGTATAATCTAAGAACTTTCACTACCAAGGAAAATGTTTCCATGTCTAAGGAACAAAGATGTTTTAATAGAAAACATAGAACCAAAGGAAACAAGGACTGGGAAAGGGCCTCCAGAAATCTTCCCCTTGCCTCATGGCAGGGTTAATTTAGACTCATCTTCCAGAGATGGACACTCCAGAACTTTCCAGGCAAGTTATCACAGCATTTTATCATCTTTTTCATTAGGAAGCTTTCCTAGTGTTTTCTTGCTGTAATTTAAGCCCATTACCTCTCATAATAGCCAATGTAAACAAGCAAAGATTCTTCCCTCTCCTTTTCAAAGAGCCTTTTGTATGTCAGGGATATCATGTCCCTTTTCCAGCCTTTTTTTCTTGAGGCTAAACCGCCTCAATTCTTGCATCTTTTGTCATAGGACACAGTCTAAACCATTGCTCATCGTCATTACTCTCTGAATTCTCATCTAGTTCATATTCTTCTTGGAGTGCAGTGCCTGAACTACACACACTACTGCAGCTGAAGCCATACCATTGTTGAGTACGGCAGACGGCTTGTTTCACACATCTTGCAAGCTCTGCTCCTGTTTAGAAACCCCAATGTGGTGTTTGCTTTTTTCACAACAGCATGATAGTGTTGACTCATGTTTAGCTTGTGATTCAGTATATCTCATAGATTCCTGTAAGAAGAAATGCCACCAGCCACTTGTTTTCTGTCCTGTATTTGTGCAGCTGATTATTGCTGTTCAAACGGAGTATTCTGCATTTATCCCTCTTGAACAATGCTCAGGCACTCATGAGAGCCCTCTTCACTCTTCCTGAAAAAACCTGGCCAACGTTTTGGTTTTTTTTTTTTAATGTTTCTTATTCCAAAACCCACAAGATACACAGGACTAGCTATTACATGGAAATTTTTTGCCTTTGGTTTTATGTCTTTATTTGTTTAGAGGGTATAGGGAATAAGGGTGATAGATGAGCACCAGCTCTATTAGCAAATACTTCATATGCAGACAAGGAGATAAGAGAAGAAGCTTCTCAATTCGTGTGGTAAGCTCCATAAATTCTGATTTGTTTAACCAGAGATTAAACCCAGATGTGAAGCAAACAGGGTTAAGAAGAAAAAGGCAGGAGCTGACATTGATTAAACCTTTGTAAAGTTCCATGACGTCAAGAAGATGATTAAAATTTTAGTCAGGAGAAAGACCTCCAACATGTATAATTTCCTTTGTGTTCTCTTGCAATGCAATCATGACTTCTGGTGCAAAGTAATCAAGGAGTTAGTTATGAAGAAAACATCTCTTTCCAGTATTTTATAAAAATAGTTTTTTATAAAATGCTGAGTTCCCACTTGATAGTCAAAATTAAATAAAGAGATCTTCAGCAATTTATTCTGGAGCCAAAACTGGTGCACTCCTGAGAATATGACAGAAATAAGAAAATGTGTATAAATAAAAGTATTATTAAGTGTGATTCTGAGCATGATTTTTATATCACTGATTCCTTTACTGGTAGACATTAAGTATTCAGGTGTACTAGCAACCATGACACAAGATGCTTAGGCTGATTAAATTTAGCATGTTCCCTTCAAATCCCACAAAGCACCAGGATTTGTTCGAACTTCACTTCTACAGTTTTGGAATCACTGTTCAATTATTCTCTTGTTTAAAATTAGTAAAACAGAAACGGGGCCAGATTCATTAGCTGGAAAGACACTTATATTTTGAGCACTGAGATCTGTCTGAGCCTTGAATTCTGGCCTGCTGTAGATGTTTTTTTGTTAATCATCTCATTTATTTCCTCTAATGTCCCAGAACTAGACCAAGAATAACTTTGAAGCACCTATTTTTATTATTTGAATAATCCAGCATTGCTCAAAAAAATCTCATACAGTTATTGATTAAGGTAGTGTTGCAGACTTCAGTGTGACACTAACTTTGATAACTACATAAATACAACGAAGAGTACTCATGGACCTAGTTGAAGGGTCAGAAAATACATGTGTAGAGAAAAATACTGGCCTGTCCAAAGGATTTTCTTTTCAAATGTCCTGAATATAGGTGCTGTCACTGCTATCTGTACTCCTTATTGTATTAATCTCAGAACCCAAAGGTTTCTTAACAGATAGATAACACATACAGCATAAAAGAATCAGTCTGCAGCAGGACTCTCTCACCTCTTACCTTGACTGTTACATCCTCTGAAGAGTTTACCAGCAATAACCTACTGAGCTTCACAGCTCGTGCATAGACAAGTTATGTTGTACTCTTGCTCTTCTGTCTGCAAACATACTGAAGGAAACCTTGATTTAGTATTTTCTTACTTACTTCAGTAAAATTCTGCTGTGATTCATAGATAAATCTGCTGATGGGTAAGTAATTCTCAAAACTATTTTTTGTGACTCTACAAAATTGGCTAGTGGCTTGGTGCTGTGTCTTTTCCTAGTTTGAGTTTGCCAAAGTGCTTTCAAAGAAACTATTCAACCCTTCCCTAATACTGCATTTTAAGCTTTGGCTCCAGTTACACAGAAAAGATGGAGTAGGACACAGTTTCTGTGTCTCTGTATAAGTACGAGGAGAACTAAGAAGTAATTACCTATTAAAGAAGTATTTGCTTTAGCTACCAAGCTGTGGATTGCTGCACCAAGAAAATAATTATCAACAAGCAGTCAGGATGTGTGGTTTCTGTTGCACATGTTGAGGTGGATTTTTTCCTATAACTGTGTTTCAGCCATTCGTCCTCATTCTCCTCTGTCCCACCTCATGCTAAGTGTTGAAGGATGCCTTGAAGCACGGTCACGTGGCACTTTTAATAACAAGAGCCTCACTCCATTGCCATGTATCACTTTCTTCCCTTTTTCTCCCTTTGTTTTAGAAACTGTGTAGTTTTGGCTCTTCCCCTCCTCACTGGAGGCTGTGTTTCAGCAGCATATGGTGTGTGTGTGTGTGTGTATAGGTTTTGTGTGTTTCATAAACAGAGTGCTTTGGAAACAGCTGTGGAAGGAGCAGAGGAGCTTACTGCTGGAGTCTTCTTCCACAGTTTTTCCTGAATTACCAAATGAGGTCATCACCTAATGACTCAATAGACAAGTTAGACAGGAAATGCAGGAAGTCAAGACTAACTTTAAGACAGGCTTATTCCTCCAAATGAGAATCCAAACACATTTCTTGAGCTCTGTGTGAGTAATAAGCCATAATCCTAAAGCCACTACTGTTTCAAGACAGGCTTTAATGGGAAGAGAAGGCTCTGAAAAAGGCATCACAGCCTCAGCCTGCAGGAACTCTGCTGGCTTATTTACAGCACTTTTGGAGAGACGTTTTGATAAATTACATCTTTTCTAACTACTCACCTTCTTCATTTTCTCACTTCTTGTTCTCTTTGATGAAAATACATGTAGGGTGTCCACTCTGCATATTACCATTGGCCAGCTCTGGATCTTGTGCATAAAAAAATATTATGAATTATTACAGATTTACTTTCTCCATGCGCTGGCAAAGTGCTCCCTGCTGCACCTCCATGCTCTGTTTTTTGTAACGTGCCATAAGGTGCTGTATTATAGCTTGTCACACAGTATTGCAATTAACATATAATTCACTAATAGAAGATCATAAATCATAGCCTTACCAAAAGTGTGTGGATCTCATTTATATGGAACTGAAATGCATCCAAAAAACCCCAAAACACAAAACTTCCTATGCTAAGAATTAGCAGAAAGTGCCACCTGATTTTAAAATTAGGAGATATGTCTAGCATAGAATAACCCCTGTTTTGCCTTTTCTGTGTTACCCGAGCACGTTTTCCATATACCTATTGCAAATTTTTATGGCTGTCGCACAGGTGTAACTGTATAGTCAACAGCATTTTCTTTAATTCATCTTTTCCCTCATATAAAAATAAGTTGAGATTTGGATTTTCCCTCCTGACAAACCAGCATAAGTGAAATTAATTTGATGGGAAAAAAATAACAGCAGTTTGAATTGGGAAACAAGATACTTGGCAAAACCATATTTTGAAGAAAATCTTTCCAGAAAATTAAACATAAAACCTTTCATGTCTGCTACAGTGCTTGACCCTTCCTTCTTCTCTCCACCTCCTGTGGATAAGTGCTTCCTCCCATGATTTGTGACTGGTAAGCTTGACATGGTAGCCTTAGCTCCACAGCCTCTATGGCTCCAGGCAGTAATTTCAGTGCATGCTCCAGCCTCTGCTGGAATTGCTTCATTTATTTTATAGGGTTTTGCCAAAATTTTCCACTAGTAAAACTGAAGCCTCTCACAGATCTTGCAGTTGGGTAGTTATTTTCAGAAAGGAAAAGTAGGCTGGGGGTCTAGTTTGGGGGCTGGATACAAGCCCCTTAGCCACACGCCTCCACTGTTGCTCTGGGCTTTACCTACAAAAGCCCAAGCTTCTAGCAAGCACAATGTTCATTTTCTGTGCTGGGTCCAGGGAGGTGGGAGCTACTGGGGTTGCACAGTGTGGGGCTCAGCCTCTTCAGGGACGGGGAGAAAAGGGAATTGTAGCAGGGTCTTCCCCTCTCTTTATTCACCGAGTTATAAAGGAGGCTCCTCTGTCAAGCACATGACAGTAATCTTGCTCAGCACTTGCCTAATGGGCCAGCTGCCTTGGATGTCAGAGCCAAAGAAAACCTTCCTTGAAGGTCCTGATATGGCCCAGCCTGCAGACCCACATAACCTTCAACAGCCACCTATACCAGCAGCAATTTCCCCCCCTCAGTTTCTTGTAACAACCCCCCTCTGCACCAACCCCCTCCTGGAGATTGTCACCCCTTACCAGCCTGCCACCAGATGAGCTCATGTGAGGCATCCTCCTCCTCCTCCTCCCATGGCAAAATCAGCTGGATGAGCTGTGGCATGAAATTAAGGTGCTCCATTAACCTACCTTGTTGTGCCTGTAGCAAAAATAGTTCACTCTGGTGAGCAAGGCTAAAACGCACAGCTGTTCTTCAGCTGATTCATGGAGGGATGTGACACCTTTTTTGTCTCAACCAAATTCACTGGAAGGGGGGGAGCTACCTAAACAGCAGTAACAGCCTCAGCCATCCCATTTAAACTGCTGCTCCAGAGCTGACAGAGGGCTAGATGCCTGGGAGAGACTGAGGCACAGCCAAATTTTGTGGCTCCAACACAGGCTGAATTACAATAACAGAACAGCTGTGAATTCTCATACAAGTTTGTTACATGGCAACTAAGGGCATATTATTTATAGTTTTCAGCAATCTTGGAATTTGTACCCAGGTTCTGCAAACACAGAAGGCCTGGTCCCTTTCCAAAAAAAGAATGGGAACAAAAGTCAGTGAGCATGAGGATGGCTGGGAAGAGCTGAGGGTTAAACCAAATCCAGCTGCCTCCTAGGAAAATGCAGCATTTCGCCTGAGGCCTCTCTTGACAGTTCTGACAGGTTTATAACAGAGCCAATATAGTTTTGAACAGCAAAATTATCTTCATAACCCCTGCAATGGTTGAGTTACCCTGACAGTCTAGACAGCACAGATGCCTCTGCACTAAGCTGGTGATCCTGCCCTCACCTGTAGCACAGCAGCTGTTTTTCCTATTGATGGCTGTTTTATTTTGTTGGTGACTAATGTATCAAGCTGCTGGAAAATGAGTTACTCTTCCTCAGCCGGTCAGCATTCAAGTATGCAGTGCATATCGCTATCTGACTTTAATTTTTGACCATAGATGCAGCATTTTAGGGGAGGAGGGTCAGACAGAGACCATGCTCATACCCATCACTTGACATTAAGTTTTTAAGTTCTCAGAATAAGGGCCAAGTCGCCTTGTGAAGTAGTGCCAGCGCCAAGAATAGAATTCCTTTACTTGCCATGTCTTCCTTTCAGCACCCTCCCGTGTGGTTTTTTCCATTGACGGAATTCGCTTTTTATTCAGGAAAAGGCTATATCCACCCTCCATCTGTGAGCATGTGCGTGCGTGTTTTCTTTCTCATAACTTCTCTTTGTGAGCTAATGGTGTAAGAGTTGCCTTAGTGAGGTCACACTGAGGCTCAGGCTTTCCAAGCTGTCACAGGCAGGCTTGGGAAGAATACGTGGCTGCAGCTGCTTTGGGTGGAAGCACTGATGCACACGCTTAACCCCCTGGCCCTCCATCCCCTCTTCTCACCCACCGGTTAGCTGACCTAAAGATTTCCCTGCAAATCCATCTGGCAGGCTGTAAAGTCTTGGCTCTGTTCTTGAGAACGGGAAATAAGCTTCAGGTCTACCTGGGATGTCTCGATCGACAGCAGATGAACCCGGTTCTTTTTGCTTCACCCAAGGACTGTAATGGAAAGCCTTCCCACCTTTCTGACGTGTAACAGGCTTGGGCTGAAGGCCTGATGAAGATCCAGACCGTGCTTTTGTTACAGAAAGAAAGCGAAGCCAGGGTCTTGGAGTATTGCAAAAATAAACGCCATGGACCAAGCCCACCCTGCAACAAATCACAGGCATACTCATAAAGGCCCTTTACAGTCTCTGCCGGACATGATGTAAGTGTTGAGTGGCCTGAGCAGCCCCTCCTCAGCCCCAGCCTGCTCTGGAAACTCCACGTGCACCCAGCCAGGCACACCCCCTCCCCACTGAGTCTGCTGCTGCAGGGGCAGGGACAGCACTGCTTTTCACTCTGGCATCGATGCTTGCTATATGTTCTTCAAAACCCACCCAGGCTATGCTGCTATAGCCGTGTGCCACAGGAACATTATGGCCACAAGAGAAGTGTTAGGCAGAAAAGAAGAGGCAGGGAGCGATAAGATGATGACTTTCTGGAGGTGAGCCTTAAGGGCGTTACCCACCTTCATTAAAATTATATTCATGTTCCTCTAAACTAGGGCCAGGCCATTATTTATTACACGACCTAACTGCTTTTCCTTGTTGTGGACTGTATAGGAACAAGTAGCAGATAACTAGGAAACTTGTGCTCTTAAGGAGCAACCTAAAAACATCGGGGCAGGGGGTGGGGGGTGGGGGGGGGCAGGAAGTGGCTACAGCTGCCATTATACCCTTACAAAACATCTTTGGAAGGTTAAAGAATCTAAGCACATCTCAGTAGGCAGAATTTTTTTTTTTCCCCTCTAAAGTTTGAAAATGATCCAAAACCACAGAAAAAGAATAGGATATTTTACAATTCAGGAGAGCTGTCTAGAAATCTTTCTGGAACAGTGATCCTTAAGGGGAGCGTCTGTGCCATTAGAAGTTTTGTACATAGGTTGTACTGTAGCATATATGACACTGCGTTTCTCAACCACCTTTCAAGGATCCCTGGAAGTTTTCCACAAAAACACTTCTACTGTTCCCCTCCACTTCATAGTCCGTAAGTTAAAAACCAGCATTCTGAAGATAGTTTCTCTCTCTGTTAGGTCTTTTGGTTTTCTTCCCCTAGTTTTTATATGGACTTTCTTGAAAAGGGAATACAGCAATGCAATTTTAAGCTGAAAGTTATATTCTGTCCTATTATTTCATTTGACCTTCTTAATATATTGTATTTTACATAAGCGAAACAAAAGCCTCATTTGAAGAGGAGGACACAGTCTGTCACTTAGTGTGTTTAACAGTGTATCATTTTAAATATTTTTACCCTGAAGCTGCCACCATCTGGAAGTAGTTAGCATGGGGAAAACAATAAATAGCCCATCTATGTTCACAAGACTTGTTGCCTGCAGTATTTGGGCGAGAAGATTAGTATCCCCATTCATTAGTTTATTTATTCTACCCACACACAATGTGAAGTCATTTTTAAATTCAAACAGTTTGGAAAGCTCCTGCTGTTGCTTATGTGCTAAAGCCCAAGCTGAGGTTATCATGTTTGCCTTGCAGCAACAAACGTCAATTTGCACTCCATAAAGCATGGTACACAGCTTGTAGCTGTGTTTGTAGATGGCTGTAGGACATCAGCTGTAGCAAGGAAAGTACAGACAGATGAATCTCTAGTCTTAGCAGGCACACACACACAAAAAAATTATTCTACCCACTTGAAATTCAAATGCATTGCTAAGACATTTTTTTTAAAAACTAAACCCAAGAGCTTATAAGTGGTTTTTCTGAATTGCTACTGTGTTCTTCTCCAGTTGCCCTGATGAGCATTCAGAGCTCACGCAGCCCACAGCATGCCCCTCAGGACTGAAGTTTGCTCAAGTCTTGAAAACAAGAAGGTGATCGTGTTCCCAGAGCCCCCACTGTGCAGGCATACATTACAGAACGGAATGGCATGTTTCATTAAAATATCATTTTTGTGCAGCAAGGTTACAGCCTCAGATTTTAGTTGCTTTCCTACTTCCCTTTCAATAACTCCAGCAGTATTTGTGGTTATTAACATAACTTTTTTAGTACCTTGGTGAACTCACAAAAAACAGAGCTTATTTTTTTTTCTTTCCTGTATGATTCCACTTGGCTATATCAAAGTCACAACTCCCCCAGTACTCTATTTTAGACAATACTCAAAAAAACCCAAAAAATCCCCAAACCAAAACAAAAATAACCCAAACCACAGGACTTCAACAGCAAGGGCAATTTCAGTCCTCATCCCACACTTATATTCAGTATCCTTTTAGTTTCATTGGGTTTATATTTGAAAATGGGGCTGAGTGCTGTGGACCCAATCCAACGAGTTACTTCAGCAGAACACGTACATACGTAAGGACTTTGAAGCCAAAGCACCAAGTACCTTCCAGGATTCAGTCGGTAGTCTATGGCAGAAACAGAAGTATCCTCAGAATGTTTCCTTTTCTCTGTTAGATTTTTTGGATATTAAAGAACACACGTCCATATCGTAATTCAGAAATCAAGATACTTTTACAAACAAGTGGCATCTCTGCCATGTTTTTTTACATCGGGGGTATGTTGGGAAGAACTATAGAATTTACTTACCAGAGTATGGTGTCCTTTGTTGCAAAAAAATATGTACCTGTCTCTAATCAATAGGTATTTGCTCGAGCAAATATTAGGTCTTCAACAGCAGCTACATTGGAAGTAGCTGCAGTTATCTCAGTTGCTTATGTTACTCAGAGCAAAGTTTTTCTGTTTGCTTCTTTTCTAATCCTTGTTCCCTGCACTTCAAGGGATGATAGGCTGAATCCAAAGCCTCTAGTGATACTAAAGCAACTCCACGAGCAGGGTAACTAATTTATTTGGACAATCTAATTCGTAGTTTATTATTTTAAGGCTTTTTGAAAACTGTCTTCAAAGGTTAGTCCTATCTGCTTTAACACCTGGTAGAATGGCAACTCTGTTACTATTACCCAATGGTGAAGTTTTCCCAGTTCACGGGACTTCTTTCTAGGTTCAGCAGGCCAGTTTAAACAGGCTTATAATGATGCTCTTTACCTGCAACTGACCTTCTCCTTGTGTAACTTTTTTGGCTGGTCCTTGACTCAGCCTGTTAGACATCATAGCCTAATGTCAGTAAATGCTGGAGGGATCAACACTTACACCTCAGCCACTACATTACAAACCAAAGAAAGTTGGCCGTTAGACATAAAATTGCTCCAGCCAAGAATCTGTAGTGCTTTTCATGTACCAAGTATCACACAAGACAGGAAAACAGAGAAGCCAATGAAGCAAAATAGAAGCCCAGCCCTTAGAGAAGCAAAAGAGCCTGAACACAGTGAGGTGTCCCCATGCTCCCCCTACCCCAAGGTTCCCACAGCTGTTCAGCATTGCTGTGTGGTGCTCCTGCCAAGCAGGTGTCTCTGCTTCCCTGAGGGCTGGTAACAAATGACTATTTGAGTTCAATTTGTGCAATGGAAACTGTTTCCATTACAAGCATAAGTGAAATCTATCCAAGCAACTGATTCTGGGATCCCAAAGCCCACGTGTTTTCATAACCTATACCGACATAGCCTTAGCCTTTCCACAGAGTCAGTCAGGTCAATGATTTCTTTGTTCCTCAGCTCATGAAACATGAGTTGGCAAACACTGTCTTCACTAAAGAGGGTACTCCTCTAAAACCCCTGGTTTAGAGGCTTGAACCCAGGTCTGCTCAGAGCTTTAAGTTCAAGAGATTGTTACTGCAAGAGACCCACTGCAAAGAGCTTACACACACATTCCTTCCTTACGCATAATTTAAATACTGTCAACACTTCTTTCTTTGCAGTCTAGTAATTCCTACATTAATCATCCTGCAGATCAGTTTGGTACTGCACAGAAGGATTGCATCATATTGTAACAATTTGACCAATCCTAAACTAAGGCTGCCAGATGTTGATTAATTAACTGCCTACTGTGACAGATTTTTAAGTGACCTGGTGTTTTAAGTTGATCATGCACAATCAGAACACTTACAACTTCCCAATACATTCCTCACATATGAGAAAACCGGGAAAGATAGCTTGAGCTATACTTCAGACTAAGCCTCTTGTCAAGTGTTCCTTTAATAGGTGTTTAGGAACCAAGTCTGTATGTTGAGATGAATCAGTATCTCACTACATGACAGTTTTGACATTTTCTAGAGGCACTGGAACACCTCTTAATCACCAGGTATGTGACATAGCTCTATCCATCCTTGGAAGAAGGCTCACTGAAGTCCCTCAGGGGAACTGACAAGCAGGTGGCTTTAGCGGATGGACATGACAGTTTATCTACAGCAGCCAGACTGGCAGAATTTAGTAGTAAGAACAGATGAGCACTTGATTAAACTACAGTTCAAGTCATGCTATCTGCATTTAGGTTATGCTGATGACTAGTTGGTTTTGCTTATTTAAACAAGTAGTTACCTGTATCACAGATATTCAGTGTTTTCTGCAACAGCTGACAGTAGTTTACCCAGGTGTTAAACCTAACACTGCATTTGAACCCTGCTCTAGCACAGTCTGCTTAATCTTGCAGCTCAGGTATCTAACTTAAGAACCATTTATAGGTATGGTTTTGCTCCTCTATGACCTCTTGTTATTGGCATTGAGAAACTCAAGAGCTGTGCAAGCAATGCTTCATTCAAGAGGTATTGAGTTCAAATTCCCAGAATCATTCTAGGACCTTCTCCTAGACAGACTTTTACAGTCTTTCCCCAGATTAAAACTAACATACAACATAATACTTAAAAGCTTCTTTATTTTACTCTTAGACTTAGGCTTTAAGGACACCTTAAAAATCAGTTACATAACAAAGACTGATATTGCCAAAAAGTGGAGATACAATTCCAAAAAAACCCTGTAGTGTCTTCAAATATAAAAATATATATCCAAATTATTAACTAGGAAAAGTGTACCACCATTTCTGCCTTGAGCTGGTCCTGCCAGCTTTTGGGTCATAACTCCCCACTACAGAGCTCAAGAGCTCCCATTGGAAGGAGCATCTCCAAGGTTCATGTCACAGGCATGATTCATAGCAAACGGTTTCGCTGCAGCACATGGACCAAGCCTTAAGTTTTTTGAAGGCATTCTGTAGTTTTCCCTTGAGCAGCGAGTAAAGAGCATCCAAACATCTCCTGGGAAGCATATGTCATATACACAAAGCCGTCTTCATCTCTGTAGTCCCTGTACACTTCTGCCATTGTCAAGGACATACTGGCTAGGCTTTTGTTGTTCACCAGCAGGTAGAAAGCTTGTGTAGCAGTTAGAGCCATCCTGCTTCTAATTGAAGAAGGGAGGAGAAACAAAGGATTAAGCCTTAGCAAATCTAGTAAGATTTCAACTTTAGTTTATGAAAGACATAAGGCTGAGCAGCTGCATGAACTGTGTACAAGAAATGCTGTGTAAAGTCATGATGTGGTTTAACGTTTTCATTAGCATGTATGTTTGGAAGCTGAAAGGCTTGTGCTTGGAGGAAAGGCTTACATTGTTAGACCATGAGTGCTACTGAGGCTGGGCTTTGGGCTCCCAATTAGCAGGGTGAAAGTGCTGAGTAGAAACAAAAAGCTTCTGCAGTACAGCTGTAGTAAAGGATTCCAGCATGGTCTGTTACACTTATTATAAAGTCTATCTTCAAAAGAAGAGTCCTTTTCAGAGATGTTACATATGGGGATCAGGACCCAAGTTGTCCAAGAGCCAAAAGCATCTTTTCCACAACATCTAGAGAAATCTTTTCCATACTCTAAAAAACATGCTGAAAGCACATAGCTTTCATGCTTTCTCAGAGAACATCACTAAGCACTTTGGGAGACTTTTCCCTGTAGTGTTTTTACAAAAGAAAACTTCAGAAGCACATTTCATGTCACTCACACCTAAGAGTTACTTTGAACCTGAGCAAATTCAGCAAGGCACAGTAAGAGAGCAAGGCAGTGACAGCTGTAAGCAGAACAGAAGCACAGAGCCCCAGCAGCAAGTTCATCAGGCACAAAGAAAGCAGAACAGGAGCCTAGTATATACTCACTACGGTTAGGGGAAGAGACTTTAGGGATCCAAAAAAGCATAAATCACATTTCCCCCTCCTCCCCCCAAATGCACCTGTGAAAACATCTGTTGATTTTCTTTAAAGCCTTACAAGAGAGGGAAGCCGGTGCTAACACCTTTATCCTCCTCCCCACCAGATAAGACAGATGCTCCAGCACAGCACCAGAAAGTACCTGCCGGGAGGGCAGCACCAGCCCCACTGCAACACTGCATACCTGATGATGGTTATGAACTGTGTCATGGTCAGCTCCTCGGGAACCAGAAACTTGGTTTTGTCCAGGAGAGGAAGGTATTTCTCTTTATGGTATCTCTCAACAATTACCTGGGTTTAATTAGAAAAACAGAAAACATCCAGGTCCCCCCCTTCCACTCCCACACTTTAGGGAGTCGTTCCAAACGTTTGTCAAGAGCGGCAGCAACCCCCAGAACAAAACTCAGATTTACCGGGATTTTTGTTGGGAACTTCGCCCGGATTCCTGCTACTTCTTCCAGCCGGGTGGCTGCGCGGGAGAGAGAACAAGAGTTACGCGTGCGCGCAGCCCCCCCCTACCAGCACCGCGCAGCCCACCAGCACCGCTCAGCCCCGCCGCCGCCGCGCAGCCCCTACCGAAACTCTTGCGCAGCTTGAAGGGCCTGGCCGCCGGCGCCCCGGGCATCGCTTGCATCCTCCCGCCGCCGTGCTACGGGGATGCCGCTGCTGCCCTGCGCCTCTTATGGTGCCGGCGCAGGCTCCGCCCCGGCGTGCTGCGCCGTGCCTTCAGCCGTGCCTTCAGCCGTGCCTTCAGCCGTGCCGTGCCGTGCCGAGCCGGCCCCTGCCGGCAGCAGGCAGCCCCCGGGCGCTCCGGTCTCCCCTCGCCCCTTTTCCCCTGCCCGCTCGCCGCCGCCAAGGGGAGGCGCGGTGTGCTGCTGCTGCGCCCGCCGCCCTCTATCCTAGCAGCATCCTTCTCCTGCGCTGCTCCCGCGGGTGGCGATGACCCCAGCTGCGGGATGGTTTGCGTGCAAGGCAATGTGATGCTTTCTGAGAGGTCTTTGGCTACCCTGTGGGGTGGTTGGAGGGTGCAGCTCAAGGCTGGACCGTCTCCATCTGTCTACCCTTTCCAGATGGACGGTTCAGAAGGCCAGTTACCTTCTTCCTACTTATAAACTGCTTTCAAACTACTTCTTTGGTTTTAGAAAAATAAAAAGTAAAAAATTTACATTTTTCATATCCTCAGGCTACCGGATTGCTTATTTTCTGAATGACTTGGGAGGTGAGTTTTAACCCTGTTTTTGTCTCTAAGGCACAGTTGTGATTTTCCAAGCAGACTTCAGGTCCATCTAGATGCCAAATATGATGAGACAGATTCCCTGCCTTTTGGATTGCTTGTTCACCTGCTTTTACTTTAGCTGTCAGGATGGCTTTGCGGCCAAACAAGGCTCAGCAAGGAGTCAAGTTAACTCAAGGCTGGTTGCTGTGTGTAAAAATCATCTCGTTGGGTGGCTGGAATTGATCCCCAATACTCATTTGCTTTGCTCATCCCTTTAAAATAGAGTGGGTTTCATTTTACTTGATCTGCCAGGCTAAGGGCAACTGGAAGTTGCTAAGGTTTGAGAGTTATATTTTATGAGCTATGGGTTTGGCTGCTTTTTCAAGGCAAAACCGATGGCTGTCACCTACGATCACTTTGGAAAGGATCACCTTTATTAAAGTGCGTGTGCACTATGCATCCATGTGTCAGGATTTTCAACCAGTCTTTCCAAAACAGCCTTCCCAGTGGCTGAAGTGCTGCTGAGCTGTCCTTCTCTCTTGATCTGGAAGTGACGAGCTTTAGTCACAGCACAAGCTCCCCCACGTGGCACTACGAATTTAATTGCAGAGAAGACAAGATCTTTGCTTTTGAGGGGATCAGGAGCAAGAGCTCTGAACTTGGAGAGGGGACTTGAGCCTACACTGGAATGGTTTGGATACAACCCCTTCTCAAAAGCAGACCTTTGCATCAGGGCAGGTAAGCCCAGGGGGTCTGCTTGTGAGGCAGAGGTGGGGTGACAGATTGGGGAAGCTGTAGAAGAATTATAGAGGAATGAAGCTGAGTTAATTAACATTGATAATATACAGCTGTGGGCTGACTTCAGGGGCGGTGGGTTGGCTGACGTGGATAATGTGCAGCTGTGGCTGGGTCCTGCTAAGTAGCTCTAAGGGGATGAAGAGAGACCTGGAAGAAGCAGAGGAAGGAGAGATAGTACCCTGGATGTAGAAGAGACAAGGAGAGGCCCCAGGAGACAAAGGGAGCCCGGATGAGGAGAGGCTGGCTGGAAGAGGAGCCTGGAGAAGGAAGACTCTGGATGCAGGAGAGGGAAGAAGCAGGGTGGACTGGCCTGAAGAGGAATAGAAGAATAACTTGAAGGGGAAAGAAACGGTACAGACCTAACGTCCAGCACATGAACAAAGCCTGAAGGAGCCAGAAGGATCACAGTGTGTGTCTTTGGAGTTGTGGTCAGCCTGGGGCTTCCCAAAGCTGTTCAGGAAGTGGACCAGTTCTTGCACTGGTTTCTGCCCAGTAGATCCAGTAGAAAGCTCTATGACCTGCTGGTACGTGCCACACCAGTGCTCTGCTCTCTGTGTCACCTATCGCTGCACATGAAGTACAGAAGTGTGGCTCTGTACAGACATCAGCAGCCCTGCTCCCAGAGTAAGAGGGTTTCTTTTCATAACCATAAGCTTCTACAGCAGCTGCTAGAGAGAAAAATGAAAAACCTGATAAGAGGATCAGCCAAAGAAAAAGAATTCCCAGCAGACCCAGTGATCAGCCCTAACATCTGTGAGAGCTAAGAGTGAGCACAAACCCAGGCTTCAGTTAGCATGTGCTAACTAATAATGTAAATGTGTGACATTTTCTGGAGGCAGAGAATGGGATGTCTAATGTGCTAAGCATTTGCACTTGCTCTTGCATGGAAGTACCCAGTTTCAGATCTAAATGTGGAATTTATTCCTTCTTTCCTTTCCCTTGGAAGGTTTTCTCACATAATTAATGAACTTGTAGAGCAATTTTGTGTAAAGAATGGAGTACTCGGAGAACTCTGCTGAAATAGAAATGGAAGCACCAAAGGGAATTTTTAGCCTATTTTTACCTGCTTGAATGTCCACAGACTACACTCATAGGAGTCCTGGAGTCCCGCGAGTCCCTGAACGTTAAAGCACAAGCTTGGACTTGCATATCTTATCGGGTCCAGCTTCACTGCCACATTCGTAGCCTCTTCCAAAGCCCCGGGTCTGCAGCCGTGTCACTGAATGCTGGTATATCCACTGCCTCTACACTGAGATGATCCCAGCCTCACGGATCTAATCATACAGAGTCTGGCTCAAAAGAAGTTCATGTAAAAGCAGCAAAGAAACAGCATGTCCTTCACGTCCTCCTGTTCCACCCGAAGACATTAAAAATCTTGTCTTGTAGCCTCAAGGTGGTTTAGGAAGGGAATTGTTTTCCCTGGACAGGAGGGTATAGAGTGTCCAAAAACTGAGGATTCTGTGGAGTTTTAGTTTCAGTAGGAAGGAGGGAACTCCTGTGAAAGACAGAAGTACAGTACATGAAGAGAGTCTGAAATAAGCTGGTAGGAACTTCTTGGGAAAGGACAAACAACTTGGTTTATCCCAGGAATATTGCTGAAGTCGGAATGCGTGATGCTGCCACAGGGGAGAAGGGACTCTGGTCATAACCGAGGGCTTTGCTTCCTGACTAGGTGAGGGGCTGCTTCTCTCATAGATTTTCTAGCACATGTGAGTTGTCCATTCTAAAATCTGACTGCTCTGCCTGCCAATTCATTTTAGGCTTTCAGGAGTTTTCACTGCTTACTCTGTTTCTTGCATATTTATTTTTTTTCATCCCAAATTCCTGCATTTTTTGGAAGTTGGGTAGGGAATTAGGGAGAGTGATGAAAGGGCTCTAATGTAAGGCCTTTTTCTTACTGTTCTGTTTCATTTATGGCCACGTTGCTCAGAAAAAAGTCTTTATCAGTGTTACAGAAAAGATCTGAAGAGCTAGAAAAAGTACATTTCCTCAAATTGTTCTGGTTTGGTAGTTATTTGTCATTCAAATCGTCCAGGTCTGTATGCATAAGCAAGTCGCCCCGTGTTAAGCAAAATACAAGCAGGTCAGAAAAAAACCAAGCCTGCTCTGAAGAACTTGAAATCTGAATTTCCCCGACAAGATAAAAGGAGGTAGAAGTAGTCACAGCAGCTGCAAAAAGCCAAAATGCAGAGAATGTGTGCAACATTTTGAACACAGTTTCATGAGGGAGACTATGACATGAATGACACTGGTTCCACATTTTTGGAGCACAAACGCGTTGAGTTAATCACAGGACCACCCTGCCTCTTACAGAATTAAAAAAAAAAAAAAAAAAAAAGGTAGACAAATAAACACCAATATATTATATGTGATTGTATTTAAAAACAAGAGAATCCCTATTCAGCTACCTTTACACAGCTGAATGCTGCATACTTAAAGCACATTTTCAAAGCTGTCCAGCAACTGTTGCAAGAAGAAAAATAAGTTATAAAAGGTAGAGTGCTTGAGCAGAGAGGGATAAGCGCTCCGGTGCTCCCATACCCTCATGGTTAGAAGCCCTGTCAGGTTTAAGGAGTAAGACTGACCCGGTAGCTCTGACTCCCAAGCCGGTGGAATTTAAGCCATGACAGTTACAGCGAACCGCCCCCTCACAGCTAGGGGCTGCCCCCCCAGCAGGGGCAACTCGTGCCAGCGCCCCAGAGCTGATCCCCGGCTTGGTTAATGCACAGCGCATTAAGGACCAAGGTGTCCACGCCTGCTGTGACACCCAGCACATCGGTAGGGTTGGAGCAGGGGCATTTTAAATTGCCAAAGCTTTATCTGCCAGAGAGCACGAGGCAGGGCTCCCAGCCTGAAGCTGGGCTGCAGCTTGTTGGTCTGTTCTGCCAAGCTAGCTGAACAGTGCGACGCCTCACGAAGGCAAACCCGAGGGTCAGACTTAGTCAAGAGAAAAACTCAGTAAATGTAAAAATGTGGATGGCATTAGGAGTGATTCACGTTCCAGTGGAAGAGATTTGCTCCACTTGTTACATGGTGAAAAGCACTCCAGTATGCCATAAACTGAGCTCAGCTTTTCTTCACGTCGGTATGCAGGTGCTACTGAGTATAATTCCAGTGCAGCAAAACTTGGATGACAAGCAGGGCTTTGCTCTGGTTATAGATTCCATCCAGCACTTAATAAGCCTGAACACAAGTGGATATGTGAGGAAGAGAGGCTGAAAGATTAAGTGCAGAAGGCACAAAACAGTTATGTGTAGACTAACAATTTAAATATGAATGATACAGTGCTAGAGGGACTGAGATTTATTTATTTAAGCAGCCAAACTGAATAGGAAGTGAAACTGCAGGATGATGTTCTGGGGAAAAAATGTGACTTGGCAAAATGAAGGTTTATTTGTCACACTGAGAAAGCCCATGAAGTTCTGCACTATTATGCACAGTTATCTTGAATATGTGCTTTCATGAGGGTTGTCTATAAGTGAAAATAAAATAGGCAAGTCAAAGGGTTTGAAAATCCCTCAAGCAGTCAGACTCAGCCAGCCAATTTAATGGCTTTTAAAAAAGCCATCCTGGATATTTGCACGCTCCCTGAACATGCCTAGTTACAGACAGGGAATCCTTTGCATCCTCCTTCCCTTCTGCGTCTCTGAACCTGTCTGTTCGCCCTCCAGTGACGCAGATACAAACCCACACTCATGGTTGAGCCTGAAGTAGTTGTGTGCCAGTAACTAGCTTTCTGAATTTGTAAGTCTTTATACCAACAAGCTAGCTGCAGTATTCTTACGTTTTAGGGGACGCTTCGTCCTGTATCTCAGACTCATGGTCCAAACTCATCTGCTAATAGGACTCAGATCACAAACTAAGCCTCTCTCAAAATGCTGAGATAAGTTTAAAAGTTACCAGTGGTATTTCTGGGTTGACTGGCTAGTGTTTATTTGTACTTTTGGTTCTTTTTCTTTGTCTCCTGATTTTTTAACTCTTATCTTCAACGTAGATCATACCTCTGATAGCTTTTTGGTGTAGCCACAAGGATTAGAAATGAGTTCTGTTGCTTTTACATGAGAGATTATGTGGCTGTTTTGTACCAGAGCTTGGGATTCTGAGCTTAAAATATCTCTTCCGCAAAAGGAACAGACTCCTTTGATCTCTCTTTCTTACCTTTAACTGTCCTGCTGGTGTTCAGCTCATTATGATGGAGTAGTTTCTTTATGCTAGTTTTTGGTTTCAAGTGCACTAATTTGCTTTTCTTGAGTGCTTTATCTTCCATTTAAAGATTTTAAGACCTCTCCCAAAGTTAATTCATTAAATTTTCAACCATATTGAGAGCACTGCGTAGGCTGAGCTATAGTGAGGTAGCCTCCGCAGTTTTGAAGTTGTTCCACATGGTTCTTTTTTAGCATTTTAAATTTGAGAATAATTTGATACCTGGATTCCCAGTAATTTTCTGCAAGTGTTACTCAACTTGGAGATCCTAACTAGATGTGAAAAAAAAATAATAAAAAAATCAGTGCCTCTTTTTAAGGAAAGCTGGCATAAGCTGGCAATCTGTTGGTCAAGGACCCTGCAAGTGCATCTTTGATTTTCTATTTGCTGCTATACCAGCAGTTTGCCAGCTTTCTGTCCCGCAGGGGCTGAGCTCAAAGTCTAGAAAGATGCTAAAAAGGGGAAAAAAATATTTGGATGCTCCTTTCCCATCATCTGCTCTCTTGTTATTGTTGCTAGGATGCAATGTATTATGTTTTTTATCTACAGATGAAACAGAATTGATGATGTTCTTGCTATGCAGTTTCCTTGGTCACTTTTTTGAGAAACTGAAGAAAAGTTCCTCTGCATGGACAAGAAAGTTTTTTCAAGAGGTATAGTGCTTCAGGTAATGAATTTCCCTTTGTAAAATATCGTAGCTATCCATAGTCACGGCTGCTTTACAGCTAGCAATAACTGAATAACACTGCTCAGAGCTTCTCTAGAACAAGGTCCTTCTGTGGGATTGGGCCTGGTTAATGATGGTTAATGAGCGCTGTCGCTGAATCGTCAGCATTTTTAGGAGAGTGCGCATGTTTGCTCATTATAAGGGACTGCTGGTACTTCACATGCGTAACAGCAACAGTTAATGCAAAGGCAGGATAACAAGGGAAAAGCTCCAAATTTAACTCTGATTAGAATTTACTGAGCATCTGTTTGAATAAATCTCTTTTTGACGTCTGTTATGGGCTGGAATTCTGGGAACACAATTTTCCTCTTCTGTTAATGTGTCTGCTGTTTGACTTGGTAGCACATTTGCATTCTATCTTGCTGGTTTTAGTGTAGTGCTCCTGCTATGAGTACAGATCTCAGTGCTTGTGCCTTGGTGAGAGGCAACAGCATCCCGTGCTCTGCAAAAATTGGTTTAAAAGTTACATTTTGTCCATATATGATGATAAACTTGTTCAAAGAGGTTTTCCTTTTATATAGCATTTTAAAGCATTTTTTTCAGTATGGCTGAGCTGTTTTCAGATAGGGTGTCAGTGGCTTTATGTCCAGCCTGTTCCTGCCCTCCCTGTTGAGTCTGCCAAGAATGTGTCAGATGGTGCCAAAAGTAACTATTGGGTTTTGGTTTGTAGATGCTGGAAACTGGTTTCTATTTTAACCTTCAAAAAGGGTGTTATAACTGACAGAGAGCAGAGGATTTTAAAAATAGGTTTAGCATGTCCTTATGAAGCTGGCAGCTTTGTTGTCATCTTGCTGGAATGCCTGACAGAAGGGTCAAGAGACTGGAGCTCCTTTGGGGTCGAAAGTATGCCTCACCAGGAGAGCAATGCACAGAGTTTCCAGGAGCGGCTGGGACCCTTGGATACCTCCCTTTCCAGGTGCAGGTTAAAGAGACCTGAGCCCTACTGGGAAGTTGTCCTGCACTTAATGAAAAGCTTCAGGTGCTCACATTAGGTACTCAGAAACTGTGGTCTCGGGACTTGAAGTCCTTCTAGATGCTTGCAGCAGAAATGTCGAAGACTTAAGAGAGGTCCAAAATGATAGAAAAAAATGTGTAAGTATAAGGGAAAGATAAAGTTCCTGCTCTACAAATTCAAGACTTACTTTGTCTTAGAAATCCTTTTTTAGGGATTTTTGTAAGATGTTAGGAAAAATACCAAAATTAGTGGATGTAAGAGGGATGCTGCTCAGCTATTTTAGAACAGGGCTGCCTAGATAACTATTCCTAATGCCTCTACTGAATAGTGTGATCTTAAACAAGTCCTGGAACCATGGCCAAGCCCCTGAGCCATATCATATACTTAGCTGTGTAACAAATGTGTGGTGGAGCTCAGTGATTACTCGTGTGCCTGAACAAAATCATGTAGAAACGCTAACAATTTATTGAATACAAAAATGCTGCTATGTCCTTTGGACTGATAGGAGATTGCTGCAAGTCATAGCCTGGACGTCTACATTAGCAGATGCTCAAAATAATCCACTTCAGAAATCTAAGTGGAGATGACTGAGTCCAGAGTCCAGCCTTCTCAGGTTCTGTATGTGGTCAATGGAGAGAGAAACTCTTTCAGAGGGTCCGTTCAGTGTCAGTGCTCTGAGCTGTCTTCTGCGTGAGTCCTTCCCTTTGTGTTGGCCATGCTGAGTGCTTGATTTGCGTACCTGAAGTAGGCACTGTGAATACTCTCCAAGGAGCTCAGCCACATAGGAACAGGCTTGAGTTCTGCCCCAGTTCTCTTGCAGCCAGATTTCCTCTGCCCAAAACCACATACGTTTGCTCAGTTCCTTAGTGCTGTCAAGTAAAATTGTCACAATAGGTCATACCAATGTAATCCAGCCTATCTTGCATCTTTAACCTGAGTTTGGATTAAAACTGTTATACAGAATGTGCTTGTATAGCTTAGTCAGCAGTACAAGGCTATTTTTATTTTTTTTTTCTCTATGGGAAATGGACTTATAATGAAGCACTGAGGAACAGTATGCGTAAGATACAGGTGGGATGGGAGAGAGTTAACAGGGGTCAGAGTGGTGAACCCGAAAGTGCAAAACACTGGCTTGTTGCACAATCCATAGGCTTTAGTGTGACTAATATGTGTGCAGTAGACAAGCCCATTCTTCCCGGCCTTTGCAGTACTGTGGTTGCGGTGAGCAATGTTTACAACAGGATGAATCGCTCTTAAACCACAAATGGAGTATGCAGGAGGGGGCTTTTGACTGTGTTGACAATGCAAAGCTCGTGCCACTGTCTTGCCTTTTGTCTTCTTGAGCAGACCTAGCTGCTTTGGAAGGCAGAAGGCTTTCATTACCTATTTGCTTTCAGGTTCTCTATCCTCTTTCAAACAGTGACTTGAAAAGCAGTGCTATGCTAGTTTCACAGTATAGCAGGCAAAAGCTGAAGGCACAAATAGATCTACAACTGTGATTGTTGGTGACTGTGGCCATACAGCTGTTGCCAGCAACAGAGACTGGCCTTTGCCCAGACACCCCTGTCTTTGTAAGGGGAGACTCTCGGCAGAATAAGAATCCTGCATAGGAAATACTATCAAGAGGATTTTTTCCATGTTTTAAATGAAAGATTAAGTGCAGCAGATCTGAGACCTGGTGAAAGTCCCAGCCTATATAAACGCACAGGTAAATGGGATAGATGGCAATTGGGGAGTATCGAATGGCTCCTCTTGGTAACCTCAGGGAGCCCATACTTAAGGATCAAATGACTCACAGAACTTGTATCTGGACTGTTCAGCACTAGGTTCCTGATATGGATCTTCCTTATTGTCAATATTTCATATCAATTTGTCTGTAATGAAGACTATTGGCACAAATGCATAGGATAGTGCCACCTTAGTTCTGCTGTGCAGTTTCCCCCAAGCAGCATTATTTTTGATAGAGAGGGCCAGCACCAGCTGTAATTTTTTTCTCTAGCTTTTAAAAGTATCTCTCAAACATAAGGTTGGACCACACTTAGAAAACAGTGATCCTTCGCAGGGGACAACCTTATCCTAAATTTCAAGAGGGGACCACTGGACTAGCCCACTAGTGGTTGCAGGCAGGCATGAAGCCTTCTGGCAAATGTAAATCCTCTCCCCTCATATGCACACTTGGCTGCTTACAGGAGTATGATGGATGTTTTATGCTGCTACCTAAAAGACTTGGCATCTCTTGGGCTCAGTAGCCAGAGGCGTTCATCTTTAAAATTGGCTCTGCTTATAGGCTGTGATTTTCCCTTCAAATCAAACAGCTTCAAGGCTGTGATCTGACTGTAGAAGGACACACTGAACTTTTAGAAAGAAAATGCAAGAGTTGTTCTCCTTATTCTGTTTCAATATATCCTTAAATATTTCATCAAGTGCATTTCTATGTTATAGTATTCTCTCCTGCAAATAGCTTTACCTTTTCCTTTAGTTCTTCATGTGCTGGCTTACTTACCTTTATTTGTGTGGGCAGTATCGTGCTACGCTGAATTATGTTGAATACTATATTCCTGAAATTCTGAATTCTAATACTGAAGTGTATTTACAAATATCATTAAGAGCTTACTGGGAAATCAAGCTAGCTTTGTAACAGCTGAGGCATTCATTTGCATCATCTTTTTACTGTGGACAATCAAAACAATTTAGTCAGACTCACTCTTGACAATCATCCCTGTCCCTTATGTAGCATTAGCTCCATGCAATTGCTAAGTGCAAAAGCTGAAAAGAAATGTTTTATTAACATAAGAACTCTTCTTGTCTTTGAAATCTCTGTATCCTCAGTGAACTGAGTCAAAAAATGGTGTTGTATTTTCTTTATTGTAAGATGAGATGCTGTAATCATATCAGACACTGCAGCTCTTTGTGTGTATAGTAGTTTATATAAACATATATTAATACATACAATTATAGTATCTACTTATACACAGAGACATGTATATATGTATGTTATTTCTTCTTTTTCACTGAAGGTTTGTAGTCAGATATACACAGTGGATTAAATCAGTTGCTATGGATGTAAATGATACTAAATGATTAAACAGCCCAGCTGTCTGTGGTCAAATGTAGCATCTCACCAAACGCTTCTCCAAAATAAAACTTCTTCCAAGGAATCATTTATAATTTAGACCTGTAAAAAGGCTTCCTGGATAGCATTTGTTTCCCTTGTGTAACGTGGTTTGAAATCTGCTTTCTGACCTAACTTTCTGCAGTTGTCTCTGCAATGGGCTTGGTGAAGGATGGTGGCAAACCGCCTAAAGATGACTGGATATTTTGCCTCTCGAACATATGTCCCCAGAGCGGTGAGTTAGCATCTAGCACCATGTTAATGTCACAAAGTAAACGAAATGGGGCGAGAGAGTCACTAACTAAAATTACTTGAGCTGGATTCACAGAAGAAGAGCTAGGGAGCCAACTGCCCAGTCTGGATCCTCTTCTTCCATAAAGCCTTAAGTCTCTTCTCAGGAGAGATCTTGATCAAGCAGAACTACCTTTGAGGGCATTTTTTTCCTGAACAGGAGCAGAATCAAAACGTGTAGAAAGCTGCGATGAAAACAGACATGTGTTGAGAAAATCAAAATGTCAGGGTGGGTCACCGTGATGTAGATCGTCAGCGTGGTGGTGGGACACTTGGTCCAGGGTATAGATGGTGCCGGAGCAAGCCTCTGCCCAGAGGAACAAAAGCAGAATGTTTCACCCTTTATTGTTTTCAGTGTCACTTTTTCAGTGCCTCGGTGTCCTTTGCAGAGTTAAGTCCCATCATCAGGATACGAGTACATGAAACCTCCTCTCCTCTCCCATGCCAACACAGCCTCCAATGCAGTGCAGTTTGGTAAATGCTGGTGAAAATACTCTTACCATTAAACCCCACGAGCTGGGCATTTTGCCATTTTTGTGTGGCTCTTTTTTGTTTATTTTTAATTTTCCCAGAACTGAAAGTACAGGTAACTAACCTGGGCCAGTCCCAGGCAGCCTGCTGGCTGTGAGCTGGCTTTACTGTTCTGGCACTATGCAGTGATAGTTACAAAATCACACTTTTTCTACCAGTGGAGAATTACTCTAAGAAAGGTTTGCTTGTGTAAATGCTCCACTCTGAGACTCTGGGTTAATTTCCTAGATGTGTTGCAGCCTTTCTGGGTGCCTTTGGAGCCTCTTTCTCTTCTGGTGGGATTTTTAACCTGTCCACAGGAGAGAGGTGCCAAATGCTTCATTTGCACTTTGGGCAGTGTTTAGCACAATACTACTTTGTTCTCATTTGGAATATGCTTGATATCTTGAAATACTATTGCTTATAATGCTTAGAATTGGGGAAATCCTATGAATATTCTCTACGGAAAACTGATTTTGAGAAGGCTATCTCTCCATTAAAAACCAGAATTGCACACGGTGACTTGTGCATGTACCTTTTGCATTATGGACTAGGTATTTTGCTTTGAATAATGAATAAATCAAGGAGACTGATATCTGTTCAGACACCTAGCAAAAGAGTAAAGAGCAAAACTCATCAAGTTAAGGGTTTACTTTGCATTGCGTTTTGTGTTTCAGCCCAATGTTTAATTTACATCCCTGGTGGTCAGAACGTCTTCCACTGTGATACCAGAGCTGCGTAAATCACGCACATCAGTGATGCTCCTGGCTGACCTACATGCCGTTCAGTGCTGATGGCAGGTCCGTTCCTCTCTCTTTCCTCTCCCCCAACTGTGCTGCTGTGGTAGCAGTAGCCTTCATGCAGCAAGGCCTGAACCTCAGCCCAGCCTCCCTATTCTCTTTCTGGTTGTGGCCAGTTAAATGGCCATACGTAGCTAGTATAAATGCACTGTATTTAAATTATGCATCCATTACTGACCAAAGTCAAGAAGAGACTATGGGGCTAAACGATACTTGTTCATCCTCTGTCGTTTGAGGTGCGATAATTTCCCAAGCTGGGAATAATGTTTGATACCCTTAGATGTACTTCCATTAAACTGTCCAACAGCCTTTTGAATTTGTGCTGCTATATACTTAAGTATCTACAACAAGATGCTAACAATGTTTCCTACAATTTAGCTACACGTGGTGTGAGAAACCACCTCTATGTCATTATTCTGAACCTTCTGGCTGTTAGTAGTTTCAGGCAACGATCCTCCATTCCGGTACCGTGGGAAAGGACAACCATCCTCTCTTCACCCAGTCTGACATACCACTCATCTTTATAAATGCCTCTGCAGTGTGAAAAAAACCCCACTAATCTTATCTTTTCTACTTTGGATGATCAAATTAAGCAACAGAAAGTGGCCTGCCTCTTCACAGCATGCCCTGCTGTTCTGCAGCTCCCAGATACAACTGTTGATTTAGGTAAGGGTATTGCCTCTGTTTTCTAAATCTGAGTGCCCAAGTGAAAAGATTTTTGTGCACTCTTTGATTAGCCTTTCAGGGTTATTTAAAAAAAAATGGGGGTGGTATTGAGGTTTCCATAACATTAGCAGCGCTGACTCAGACACCCAAGGAGCACATCTGCAGAGGGAGATGGTGTAGTTTTTCGTAATTCTGTTTTCTCACCATAACCACACCGTGAAGAGAATGTAAACTCCAAAAGCTTCAGTCACCCTCTGGCTTGGTGCAGAAAGTCTTGCCCTGTCAAACTTCCAGGGGACGTTGGTTTGTTTGCCTCATAGGCAGAAGACATTTTAGAAGCTGGAAGTTTATTCTCTGTGATCACTGCACCTCCAGAAAGATATGAACAAAATGCAAAAGTGCTCCAGACTGATCTGGGTTCCAAACATGCAGTGAGTAATATTTTTTTCTATCAGCTGACAGTAGAAAGTAGGGCCGTAGAAGGTCTGCCTAGCAGAAGGTTATATGAAGGTCTTTAAGAGACATAGCGCAAAATGATTTTTGCCCAGTACGGCATGTCAGATCCAAGTTGAAACAGCACAGGATGAATGTGCTGCAGCCTAAGGTTCAGGCATGGTTTATTTAGGATAATTACCCAGCAGGGTAGTTGTCCCTTTCCAGAGAACACTGGAAAGTCCAAAAGCACTAGAAGTATCATCTTGCAATATTTCTGAGTCCCTCGATCAAGATAACAAATGCCTTTGATTTTCCCTGGCTTCATTTCTGTGTTGGGAGAAGTCAGCAATGTGCAGGACGTTATTCTGATACTAAAGGGTAATGTTCTTACCACAGAGCACATGGACTGCTAATTAAACAAAAAAAAATCGTTTACATCTCAAAAAATAATATAGCTGAATTATATTCAAATAGATAATTTTAAATTATATACATTTTAATAGAACAGCTGAAACCTGTTAGAGAATTATATATTTTGGTAATTGTTTTAATGAGGGGAGGGGATATTATTTGTATTTTCTTCTTGTTTGCATCAGCTGAGTGCGAGAGAGCCCACTTGTTCGTACGCACACCGTACAGAAGGAGCATCTTGCCACAGTTTCCAGCCTGAGCAGTGGAGAAGATGCTTGTGTTTGTGAAGGGGCAAAAGAAACAGTACGATGTCTATGTGCAGTACGAGGGGCAGTGGTTCTGGAGTGCATCCCCCTGAAGCTCAGCCACCCTCTCTAGACGTCACGCTGGAAGGGAGACCAGGAAAAGGTTCCCGATACTCAGGCACGTTGTGGGAGTTCCTGTGAGTTGAACCTTCCGTTCCCGTTGCTGTCAGTGCTACTGCAACTGCAGGACACGGGTCCTGTACCCACCGTCCTTCTCCTTCATGTTGTGAGAACCGACGCCTTAGGCAGAGCTTCCAGATGAAGAGATTATCTTTAAGATTCTCGCTCACAACAAGTTTTATTTGATAGATTCCCCATCTTAGAGACTAAAATTTCTTGCACTCAGTGAACTTTCGCTAAATGTCTAGAGTCCTGAGGCAACCCCCTCTCCCTCTCCACAGCTGCCTGCCAGCCCCTGGGAGACTGGCCAGGGATTCAGGGAGTCTGGGAAGCCCCAGCCTTCAGTGACACCGATACCTGCCTTTGCTGTTGGTATTAGGATGGAGGCTGAGCTGTTCCAGTGTCTGAGCAGCTTCCTGCTGACTGGACGACCGGGAAGAAAAAAAGATTTTATCTGATTCAAACTGAAACCAAATTCTGAAAAAGATGAAGTTTCACTTTAGCAGGAAACCCCCTTTCCTGGCTGTCCTCCGCTCTAACGGGAACCTTGGATCCTCTCCTCTGAACTCAGGATGTTTGTGCTTCTTGACTTTGGTAGTTTCAGTACACAAAAGAGTTTGACTATAGTGATTGATGTTAATGGGAAGTGCAGAAGGGAATTATCTGCATTAAATTACTAATGTGTCTCCTAACACTGTTTTTCTCTAAATCGCTGGGAAAGTCAGACTAGATTTTAACAGATGGTGTTATATAGTTCCAGAAACAAATAGTCTGACTACTGTGGTTGGAAGGGAATTTATTCTGTCAAAAGCCTAGATAGATTTTTAAGTCCACAAAATACATATATGGCAATTTTACAGATTTATACAGTGTGTAGGCTAGAAGCAAAGATTAGGTCTTTCACTCTCACATCACATGTAACACAGGCAATAAACGTTCACCTGGTTTCTCCTGTCTTAAGCCTCTTCTTACATGACAGCAGATTCTACCACATTACCAGGTAGCTCTTCAGGTCTGTCTTCTCCCTCACCAAACTTTCAGGTGGTCTTGTTTATTATACACCGTGTGTATTTTAAATGTCACCGTAGAGAATGCAGTATAATATTAGCTAGTGCAAGTTTCAAGGAAACAATTCACTCATTCTTCCCAGCACTGCTAATGAGGGTATTAAAGGAGTTTATCTTCCACCTCCAAACTTCAGACTGGCTGTCAGCTGTTTTACTGTGCTTAGTTGGGTTTGAGAAAGTAATTCAGTTAAATTTTTGTAACTGTAGCTTACAAGTCCGTTCTGTTGTGCCTATTAAATGAGTGATGAAGGGGTGTCTGTAGTATACTTTCCCATTAACATTTAACGCACCTAAATTTGAGAACAAAATTGGGAAGTTGGTATGAATAAAATTTGTTATGTAGCTTTTAACTGCCTGGATGCTACTAATTCTCATTCACTTGGACTTTTGTGCCCTAAGTCCTAGGATCTTTGCACAGGAAAATCGAGAGGAGAGTTGTCCCCCCAGTGCCCTCCCTGCACCACGCAGAAGGCTCCAGACAGGGTTTTATCCAGGGACGCTTCTTAAGCCCGCTGTCTACTGTGGCCCATGCCCATGGCTCCCTGTGCCAGCACTCCAGCTCAGGTAAGCATTCTGCATTTTCATACCTGTCTTCGGGGTGGGATCTGAGAGGGATGAGTGAGCCTTCTGGTAGAATTTGGATTCTTCATGCCACCAGTCTGACTGCAAGGTGTCACAAATCTTCAAAGGGAACAGCCTTTGAGCTATGAGTTGCAGAAGAAATCTTCCTCAGAACATCTCATTGCATCATAAACTGTCCTCCCAGTCCCCCTTTAATGCGCATAAACCAATGATCAAAGTTGTGGTCTAAAGGTGCTCTTTGGCTTCAAAATGCTCAGCAGGTCAGAGGGCAGACCTTGGCTCTCCTTGACACCACATCAGCAATTCTTAGAGCAAGATCCTGAAAAATGATGATGGTAGCTCCTGTGGGAGAGGACAGAGGACATAGGACAAAGTCCCATAGGACAAAGTTCAGCTTGCTGGCTATATTAGATCCTCCCCATTCCTAGCATATTTCTATTCCACAGTTCATGATTTGTAAAGTTTTTGATGGGTCCCTGAGATCCTATCCCTGTGTATGTTCTCACAAAGTATCAGCCATCTTGTGCTCATCAAGTAATAAAATTGTGTTGTCTCAACACTTCAGCTCGCTGGCAGACGGTTCAGCTGGAGGCATTCCTGCCATTCAAACTCAAAGCCTTTAACTGAACCTACAAACCCCCTTGTGTGTGTCTGTCTTTTCTATGGGGTAGCAAACCATTGGTGTGCTGAGGTGTTGATGGCCTATCAGGAAAGTGGAAGGGCACCAGTCACCCTGAACTGTTTTTAGTCTTCCCACAGGTGATAGTCATGTAGAGAACTTGGACTTTAAGTGCTTCGCACCTGGAGAACAAAGATATTCTCTGGGACAGAAAAGGTCTAGCTGCGAGCACTACCTGGTGAAGAGGTCATGGGCTGTGGGGTGCTGACTGCCCATCATGAGGCAGGAATTTGGCAGACCTCACCCAACGGTTTCAGCCAGAGATGAGAAGAGGTGTGTGGGTAGTGGTACAGAAGCTCTCATCTCACTTGAGAGAGGTAGGCATCTTTCAGTCTTCCATGGCCAAATCAGTCTTTTCCTAACCCCTGTCAAACTTCCCACCCCCAATGGGGACGCTGTCAGCTTCCAAGGAAAGGACTGAAGAGCCCACCTACTGAGCTGCTCCTCACCTTGGGCATCCTCCCAGGCACGGCCAAGATTTCATGGGTTTCCTGAAGCAGGTCATCAGCATGGGCTCACAGCAGTACATATGAAGGCCAAAAAGGGCCCTGAGCTGAAGCCCAGAGAAGAGATTCAGAATAACCATGCTTGTTTAAAGGACAATAGGCTGAATGACGCACATGGAGACCGAGTGGAGCAGACAAGCACTAAGGCTGCAGGAGGGCATCCCTCAACCCACCTTCTAAAGCAGGGAAAGATGACACAGAGGAATGTTGGAAACATGTTCCCCTTTAGTGAAGCCCTTGCGTTCACCCAGTGGAAAAGGCGTTGCTGTTTAAGCACATTCTCCTTCAGCCCACTTCTGGATCTGAATGCACAGCATGTTTGAACACCCATCTGTGAGGAGATGTAGCATCTCAGACACAGTTACCATCCCAGCCACTTGTATGGGGGTAAAGGGCAGTTTTCACAGTGCAAACAGACATGAAAATGCCAAGAACGGCTATTTCTGTTTTGAAAGAAGATATTAACATCCTCAAGTCTGAGGCTACGGCTGCAGGAGCCATGGACATCAAGCATCCTTCTGGTGAAGCTTATTAAGATCAATGATGATAATAAAATCAATAATGATAAATCAACCATGTGCTAAAACAAGCAATGGCAGTGGAGAGGTTGTAGTTGTCATAGTTGCCCAGAGATGGGCACTGAGCACATGGAGAAACATTGCTGACCCCACTGCAGTTTGGGTAGCCATAGAACTCAAAGGCTTGGGTGCCTTCGTGAATGGCTCCCAAGTGCTGTTTGGATGAAAAAAGTTTGGAGAATAGCCATGGAGACCTAAAATACTGCTCCACTTACGAGAGACTTGACCACCCCAAACCGATTAGTAACCATCTGGGGTTCACGTGGCACCTCCAGGTGAGAGCCACTGCCTGACTGCAGTAATGGCAAAGTCCTGATGACAGCTCATGGCAGAAGGCAGTAATGCTGTCCCTGCGCATCGGAAAAATTGGCATCCAACTCTGTTCATGACAGATCCTGGTGGCAATGCAGTGGTTCAAATCCAAACTCATGTCCTGCAGCCAAGGCCACCCATTGCCCTTGGGCAAAGTAGGCACAGTGGGAAGGATACCAGGCACATACAGACGAAGAGTTCCTGCACTGTGATGGAGGAGAGGCAGCCTGCAGGGTACTGAGATGCTGGGGCACAGAACAACCACATGTGAGCAAGTTAGCACCAAGAGGTGGTGAACATCAGCTCTAGTAGTTGGCTGGCTAATCAGAGGTAACTGTTTATGTGGAAGAACTTACTTAATGTCTCATTTTGAATCACCGGTAACTCCCCAAATATGGAGGTCTCAGGAGTGATTCAGACGCTTTTTGACTTGGGAATATTTGTGACTGGAGTCATAAACACAGGCAAGTAAATGAAAGCAGATACATGAGACGTTACCACGGCACATTACGAATTTTTGATTTAACGACATTTTGATTTAAGAAATCCACAGAGTTAATCTTGATTTTACGCAGTGTAAATGCTTCATTTATTATGTACTTGACTGGAAACTTAAGCTGTCAATGTAAAAATTCTAGAAAGCTTCCTTTCACTTTTGTTCCTCCTACTCTTGTAATTATTTTATTATAAATCCTTCCACTGATGCATACACCATCTTATCTGGAAGCTTAATGGCAGAGACAGCATAGTGGAAAACATTCTAACTAGAGGCTTCTGAGAAGCAGAAGAGAGTAGCAGGAGCATGAGTGCTGGTCTTTGTTTACTGGAAGCAAATAAAACCCTGGTGAAGGTGCCCCTGCCACTGCTCTGCCACTCCTGGAAGCAAACAGAATAGTTGTTGGTGGAGTGCACAATTCCTTTGAAAATGTAAAAGGCCAAATACTGAGCACAGTACATAAGATGTCAGTGATTCACCTTCCTCTGTCATGTACGTGATTTTTTTTTTTTTCCATACAACTTCGCCCCCTATTACTCATCAGGCTTTGAACTCTCTTGTTTTCCCAAGCTGGCAAGCTCCTAGCATTTCTCTGGCTGCAAATTATATCAGAATTGTGGTGTCAGGATAATCAGCACATTATTTCAAACCTCTCGAACAGAACAAAAGTATTTCTCAGTCTTAAAACACTTCTTTTTTGCAATTATTTTTTCTGCCAGCATTTTCGACTTTGTCACCATGTGAATGAAAATGAAGGACTCTTGCCCCCAGGATGCCTGTTAGGCTCCCAGCAAAGGTATGTGACTACATCTGCCGTTAGCTCCTGTGTATTTTGGCAATGGGACTGAGCATAAGCCTTTTGATGAAACACACTACCACCCACTAAAATTAGTAATGTACTGGATACCAAAATCAGGTAAACAATTTAGGTACTGGTTTTGTGTTACAGTATGATTTCTGGGTCATCATTTGTTTGTGCCATTCATGGTATGTTGTAGTTCTCACTCCCCTATCTCGACTATCCGCAGTCTTCCAATATCTGTCATTCTCTTTCTCTCTGGAAATAACCTACTCACCATGTTTCTCTTGCACCAGCAACCCCTTTGCTCTTTGAAAACTAACTATTTTTTATACATTGAATCATCTAGGTAATATATATTTAATTATATCCTTACCAATTGTACTTACTTTGCATTCAACTTTGAGATACAATGCTTGTCTGTTTTTCTAGATATTCTAGTTACTCTGATAAAAGCTATTACCCATCTTGTAAATCTTGCGTATGAACCAAAAACATTTTGCACAGATGTTCCCTTTAGCAAGAGGCACTTGCATTTTAAGGGCCTTCAGCAAGATTCGACAATTGTAGGTTAATCCCACTGCCATAACCTCTTTTAAATCATAAATCTACTTTTCATGAAAGGAATGCAAACCAGAGAAAGACAGAAATAAGGAACAACACTTTAGAGAAGATACTGCATATTTTTATTACTTGAATAACTCTAACTGCAAAAACACTGAGTGTATAAAATGACAGAATGTAACAAAGTGAATGTAATCTGCAAAGAAAAAGACACGGTAGCAGAAAACATCACAAAGGCAGTCACAATAACAACATTAATAAGATCTACCAATAATACAGTTGGTAGCTGAAGTCTAGCAAGTGGAAGCATCTGTGTAGAACAGTTGTAGGGTAAATCCAAATGTGAAATGTTTCCATAGGTATTCGATCCTATTTTATTTTTGGGACACATGTTGAGAAATGGCAATGTGGATAGGTGAAGAAGCACCATCAAAATTTGATTGCCATAAGCATCTGCCTTGGTATATTTACTGGGAAAGAAACTTTAGAAAAATGACAACTAATTTTCTTACAATGGATGTTTCATTGAAAGAAAGAAGAAAAAAAGAATAGTTATTACCTGTGCTCTTTCATCATATTCTTTGGCCAATTTTGCTTTACCTGGCCTTGAAATATTTCACAAAAAGATATAGTATATTTTCATGAATGCTGAGAGCACGCCGATCATGTTCCCATTCAGGGACAACAAAAGCAGACCTTCCTCAGAGATCATGGGAAGGTGGGGTGATGCTGGTTTAACATTTAGTTGACAGAATTGGAAGTTTAGTGCTACAGGCTGACCAAGAGAGAACAGACAGATCTAGGAGAAATACTAGTTTATTAATGATTACTAATTTATCTGCAGAATAAGAACAGACATCTTCCCCTTTATCAAAGAGGTAGTGTGAAATAACCTTGAACTGCCAAGGTTCAACGTACCAAGAACATCAGCTTTGAGAAACAAGCACAGAATGGGGCAGACTGACAGGCCAAGAGGACGCTATAAAACTACTTCCAGTGGTATATCCTGGAATTCTGAAATGGTCTGCCCGGATTTGTGCATTGTATGCTTCCATACAGTATTGTTGCTCTTAGAGAATTTCTGTTGGCTTAAATTGATGTTGGATGCAGTTAAGTTTCCTCCACTTTTAAAGGGACACAAGTTTGGGACTTTTCCACATTATGTTATATAACAATACTTATTCGAGCCTTAAAGCAAATGTGAAGATCTCTGTCACCAGGCATGTGTAACATATTACTAGCAGCAAATAATCTGGGGCAGCAGCCAAGTAAGAAACAAACTCAGAATCATGCATTAGCAACTGCCTACTTTACAACCCAGGCATTCAAGCAAAATAATTTATTTTTAGTGAGTATCCCTGACTCAGTGCTTTTGGAAGTCTTTTGTAGGTAGATGGTTATTAGTTGAAATTTATTTCAATTGCAGATTGAGACTGTCTGGTCAGATGGCCAGCTGTCCCCAAGAGAGAAGAGCTCTGACTCCATTCTCTGCTGTTATTTTCCTACTGAGGTGGTCCTCACAGCCTCCACACGGGCAAACTCCCACCGAAGGAGGGCTGTTCCTCTGTCTGTTCATGGTACACTCTCTTAGGCAACTGTCCGTATGTCAGATTTTAATGATATCACATTTAAAGACTTATGTTAGAAAGATTGTTGCCAATTTCTTCATTGTGCCACAAGATATGAATATTGGAGGCAAAGCTTTTGATGAGGAATAAACTAGCAGGCTTAGGTTTTTATTATATTGGGATTTTGTTAGCCACAATAAAAATAAGAAGGAAGGTTTAGCTTTGTAAAATTCCTGCCACTTAAACATCAACTTTCTGAAATTATAATATAACACATAATAAGCTATAGTGTCACTTAATGCAATAAGTAATCAAGAGGCATCTATGTAAAGACTTCTGGTGAGTGGTCTTTAAACAACAAACAGCTGTAAGTACTGGGGGCCTGTTTCTCTGTATGTACCAGGTGATGCTTCTCCCACAAGTGTGGAAGCCTGCTAACTCCATCACTTTTCCACTAGTGAAGAGAACACAGTCAGGCCGTAAGAAGGGACCCACTCAATAGAAAAAGTTCTGAGAGAAGAAATGACCAGTGTTTTCAAAATACTAAATGCAAAACTAATGACTGAGATGATTTTTTAAAATTCAATTAACAGAAGCACAGTACAAAGCACAACTAACAACCACTCCCACAAATACTGATTTGAAGTTTTGTAACTTAAGAGCAGTGAGAACCATTTTTCACTTCTGCTGCTTGCGTTTATGTATTGCTTCCACTGACATTTCTCATTCTTCAAGGATTTTGAAAGCTTGTTTACATTCCTTTTTCATCTTGATGTTTCATTTACAACTGGTGTATCTGCAGATAAGGCTTGTCACTAAACAGAAAGTAAAGTTTTGCTCTGGGAAAATTCATCTGGGACATCTTAAATGCACAGGATTTTTTCAGTGCTGTTCCCAAAAGAAGGTCTGGCAGGATGTGTGGCGTTCTTTAGACTCTCACACTGAATGCATAGAATAACTCTTCCCCCCTTTTCCATGGTCTGTGCAGTGTTGCATCTCTGGTTTGAATGTACTTATTCTTCTCCTTTGAGATTGCTCCAGTTACTGTTCTTCTCTTTGGCAAAACTGGCTGAAGTGGCAGTTTGCTGTTAAACAAAAAGGATCCAGTGTGTGACAATTAATGCCTACACCCTCAGCCAGCTATCACTTAATCCATAATTTATTTGCTTTCCAAAAAGAATCATCTAGGTTGGACAGTGTAGGAGAAAAACAAAAATGTGCTTTACACTGAGACTTTGTTGTTCCTGTCCACAAGGAGATTCTGGTGCTGTTCACGCAATGGCCTCACATTGGCCAGGTAGGCAAATATATTACAGCAAATAGTACTGAGATCATAAAAAGAACCCATCATGTTCAATATCAATATAAACACGAGCTCATCACATTACTGAATTGGAGATTTTAAGATAAGCTCCAAAATTAGTGTCTTTGTCAAATGAGTAGATTAAATAAATATTACTTAAAACAGGTCTGGGCTTGACTACTTTCACATCTAGGGAAAATGTGAATATATATATTAGTTTCATTTCTTACCCCCACTTCAATTGTGATGACTCTGCGTGCTGTTGAAAGGGACACAACTGTATATATACAGAGATATATAGAAATTCTGATGTGCCATTATATTTATCTAGGATGCCATAAATTAAATGTGTGTTATTTCAGAGCATTTAGACATATTTTTTTAAACAGTTATCAGAAATAATTTTAAACATACATATTAAAAAGATGCACTTCATTAGGGCATGGTGCAACTAGAGAGATGTGAACTATAGATGAAAAGAGCAGAGATCTCCCTCTCCCTGAATGAAGAACTGCTTTCCCGTTTGAAATCTTACTTACTATGGTAAAAACTACTTTTAGTGAGATCCGCTATTCTTGCCAGAGGATTTAGTTAAAACCTGCAGAAAATAACAGAATGTAATGCAGCAAATGTAGACTGCAAAGAGAGTCAGTTTCCAGACTCCACCAATAGCCCCAACATAAAAAATACCAGCATAAGTGATTCGTTATAAACATCACAAGCTTCTCAAATAGAAAATGTTTTATGATGGGGGCTTAAACACTTAAAACTTATGAAAAGTGTGCTAATGATGCATAATGAACACTTCAAGGTGATGCATACTTTACATTCCTTTATGGACAGTTAAGTACCTTTGGCATGTTTCCCCATTCCTTTGTCCTGCTGGTTAACTTCCATTTAAGTGCAGATGGCTCTGTAAGTTCAGGGAGACTTACCCTGTTCAGACAGACTCTTACATCTCTAACAATACCAAATTTCTTTCTTAGTTCTTTGTCTTCTTCCTGACGTGCATCTTTCTCTTTTCTTTTCTGCAAGCCTTCTTTGGATGGGAATGCAATCTTGCTGAGGAGCTGAAATAAGAAAGAGTAGAACTTGACCATCTGATGGATAGCCATTTTCCTCCCACACCAGATTAATTTCACAGCTTGTTTCTACTTTCTCCTCTACTTCAGCGATGTGGCTTTGCAAGGAGAATTTAATTAAGGAGGGACCTTGCAAGCAGCCCTTCTCTTTTCTTTCACTGTTACTTTAAAATTTGATCATGATGGCACTCATCAGCTGTTTTCAGAACCCCCACCTCCTCACCTGGGAAATATCTCACCATTGTAATAAACCCAGTTCTGCTATTTTCTAAATAGAAACAGGCTGCTCCCATTAAGTGCAGTGCTTTTGTCCTTTTCAAAGACTCAAAGAATCTTCATATATCACAAGATGGATTTTTTTCTCAGCATTATTTAATTATATTTTCCTTTTAAATGGTAAAGTCTTAAAGACCTGCAAGCCTTATTTTGATTTACTCTACAGTGATTGTGTCCACTGGAGTTGTGTTTGGCCTCTCCACAAAAGTGAAATCAAAACTGGGTTACTCATCTTTCACAGCACTTGTCCTGTTATAAATAGGCTGAAGAAGGCACTTTGCCTTCAGCTATATCTAAGAGGAAAGTAATTTACTATCCATACATAGGCACTCAACTAATCATCAGAGGTTACTACCTGTTGTCTTTTCCCAGTTGAAGGGGAGCATTGCTTGGGCTGAGAGATGGTAGTCACCCCGTCTGAAGAGAAATGTGTTCCATGTGACGTTTTACCTTGGTGTGGAAGGGGAGCAAAGGTTGTAAGACATTTGATGTTCTCTTTTACAACATACTGTCTTGAAAGCAGCGGATGTAGAACTTTGGTCGTTACGTCATGCATAGCACTACATGTAATGAGCCAAACCGTGGTCTTCCTAAGCAACATATCATGGCCATGTATTTCCATTTTTTGTGACAGAGCTTCACGCCTCCTTACATACAGAAGGTAGGCTTGCCTATTATATATCACTACCGCGTTTTCCTTAAAGAGAGAAATTTCCAGTTGCTCTCCAATAGGACTGACAGATGAAAATGATAACATATTCTTGTAATCCTCCCTCTTGATATTGGTCAGTGATTTTAAAATTCCTGAAACAACACTGTTAGATGACTTTACAACAAGAGGATATGTTCGTGCTATCTCTAGCTTTTCTTGTGCAAGCTGTTTCACTGGGGTTATTTGGGAACACTTCATATCTTCAGTTACTACACCAGGCCTAGAACAGTGTCTTGTTAAGTTTGGGCTGGTTAGTACTGAAGACTTTGGAAAATTGTCCCAAAAGGGGCTGGAAGCCTCTTCCACCTTGAGTACTGGCCATACATAAGTTACAGTTGGTAGTTCTGTAGCTTGCCTTACTTCAGAGACATTTTTAGCTCTGTCTGACATTATTTGCTGCATCTTATGTGGGAAAGAAGAAAGTGGTATTGATGTGATTTTGGCTTGAGGTGGTATCTCTAGATCATGTTTTAAAATCTGTGCTTGAGGTTCTTCAGTAGCCTTAAGAAGTTCAGAGATTCCTGAAACTGATGCTGTGTCTTCCTGGTCAGCATGAGTTAGCGAGAGGCGTGTTTGCAGAGAGTGCTTTTCAACTAAGCTTTCATTACTCCAAGCATTAGAAACTGTTGAGAACTTTCCTCTCTCAGCAGAGGTCGCACAACCATTTTCTAGCATGTCAAAACTTCTGGTAGAAAAATCTTCTTCGCTCTTCAGTTCCTGATACTCTAGCATCACAGCAGGTGTAGTACTGGCTTCTGTCTTCAGAAAAAGCATTACGGTTTGACTTAACGTGTTCTGTTTAGACAGGTAAGTACTATGATCAGGCAGCTGTAAACATGGGCAAGGCTTCCAGAGGAAAGACAATGCAGAAGGAGTTTCAGTAGGTCTTATCTATCTTGATCTCTTTCCTGGTGGGCTTCATTTATGCAGCCTGACACACTTAAAATAAAAGTTGATACAAATGAAAATGTGATTATATATTTGTAAATGCACAGAAAGTGATCTTTTTCTAGTTAACTCAAAAAAAATAAAACCTATGAATATATTTGTGATTTAAGTATTAACAAAAGCTTATCTAGCCAGTTGGATTTTTCTGCAATAATAATTTGTTGTGAGATACTTCCAGTCTTGAATTAAATTGGCAGTGAGTTTCTGCCCACTTCAGTAGGAATTTGCCCAATAGTGCAAACTGCTGGTGGACAGGATCTATTTTGTTTAGATGCAGTATCCTCTCACGTAAGAAGATGTAATCTTAGATACAATGCCATTAAAATCAATGCAGATTTCTAATAAAAAATGGGCTTGATCAAAGACCCTTATAATAAATTTTGTACTTTGCTTGCAGAATTACTTGACTTCAGCAATCACTCCTAGATTTAACTATTCTCAGCTGGAGTAGAATCAAACCCAGTAGCTTTGTCATGGCTTTTAATAACGATGTTCAAAATACCAATTTCAGTATCTTACCTAATACATATCAAGACCTTCCAAGCAAAGTGTCATTGTGAAATGCTAACAACTATAAGTACACAGCTGAATTTACAGAAGGAAACGGGAAATTTAAACTTGTATCATGAGGAAGGCAAAGGCTCTGAAACGGATTAAAACCAAATTAATTTTGAATTAACGGATCCTATTTCAATGGTTATGTTCTCCTACTTACCTTAGCACTACAGACTTGATTTTGTAGTCACATTACTTGCATGTCAATCACACAACTCTAAAGTGTTTCTTAGCCCTCCTAAATATCAAAACCCACAGTGAATTCTTGTCTCCATAACTGAAGATTTAAGTTCTACTACTTAACTTACAAAAAGAAATGTAATAAAGGCAAGTTCAGTGAGCCTCTGTTTAGGATCATGTAAATTAACCTTCCTGAGTCCTTTTAACTAGCACAAATGAATAAATTGAAAAACAAGATGACATTTCCTCCTCATCTAGGTTGCACCTCCTGCATTTATGATGCATGCATCTAGATGTAATCACATAATTCCAGCAGTCTAATCAAGATTAATTAGAAATAATTATATAAATTGTCAACAAATTATTTGAATAATTGATTGCACATATAGGATGAGTGAGACCTTCTGTAAAAGCAGAATGTAAATCCAGATTTTTCCTTTGCTTTCTCTCATGAATGGGGTTTTTTTGGCCTTTCACTTCTGGTTTTAGGGATTCTATCTACATCCAGCATTGCCATGTGATAAAGCTAGGACAGGGCTCCTGCCCCATAAAGTCTCTTACTGGCCTCTGCATTAGCCTTTGCACTCTTTTCATTAGGCCTTAGCACTGGACCATCAAATATTCAACTTCTGGTGCACAATCAAAAGAATGGTTCTTCCAGCGTGATTGCTGAGTAATAAGGATTTTGCTATTATTTTTACAGCATTGGGAGAGTTTCCACAATATCCTTAAACAAAATCAAAAAAAGAATCCCAAGGATATGAATTGTTGACACATATCTCAAAAAATGGAAAGCCTCAGAAATCCAGAGAGCAATTAAACTGAAATAAAAAAGGGAAGAAGAAAAGCTTGTGGCTTTGAGGCAAAGAAATCCTGCTTAACTGTGAAACCACCTGAAAAAGAGACAAATACAGCTGCAGAAGAGAAAACTACTTGATTCTCAGAAGCCATAACTCTCTACTGTGAAGGCTCGGAATTGACTGATGTAGGAAAAGGGCTTATTGCCATAGTCTCAAATGTTGCTCTCTACAGTTCTATGTGCCATTTAAAGACATCCTAGCTAGCTGTCACTGCCAAACAAATTCCACTGAAAGCACAAAAAAGCAAACAAAATTTGCTTTACAAATCTGAACTGTTGTATTCACTGTTGTAGGCAAGCTCTGAGTTCACAGACTGTCGAGGTGACTCAGAGAAGTGCGACCTGCCCCATTCCTCTTGCACATACCCAAAAGCTTTGTGAGTATCAGCACTGTTAAAGCAGCTTAGTTTCTCCTGCCAGTAGACACAGACGAGCACACTTTGTGCCGCTACCACTGAATAGTGCAGAGGATGTATTTTTTGCTATGTCCATCATAGCGGTGCCAAGACCCCTTTACGGACTGCAACTCGGAGAGCAGGGAACGCAGCCTAGACCTCTGACAAATTTTCACTGTACTGATGGGCTAGACTTGTGGCCTGTGAGCTTGTTATCACTCCCTGGAATAATTATTTTGGCCTATAACCTGCTCCTGACACCTTTAGTCCTGGGAATAATGAAGGAGCCTGTAGCAGGTCTAGTAAAATATCTGTTAGTGGCAGCACGCTCCCAGCCACCATCTTCCCAGGGCAATTCAGGAGCACTCCAGGACATGTGCGTAGGTACATGCAGCACACACTGCACATGAATTAACCCTGCTAGTCAGGCATGTCTGCAAGCATCCTTTTTTAAGTCATCTTGGGCACATTCATCTCCTCCTTTGCCTTCTGTTTCTTGTTTGGCTCAAAAATTTGGGCATCAGTTCTCTATGCTGCCCCTCAGAATTAAAAAAAGCAAAAGCTTTGGTTCTTGACTGTGGTGAATCCAAAATAAGACCATTCTAATGATCCCATGCATGACTGGGGACTGTGTTAATGCAAGTAATTAATAGTGTCTTCAGTCCTGACACTTTGCCACGCACAGCGACTAGTAGACGGACCTTATCTATCATCACTGGAAGAACCAAGGAGCCTCAATTCCAGCATTGTGTTGTCTGTAAATAGCAGCAATTCACACTGATAAAAGAGGTATTGTACCTTATAGTTCTGGTAACGCACATCTTACTGTACAGCACTGACTGCAGTTGTATAATTTTGTTAGTTCTTGAGTTTGAGAGAACCACTTCTGTCATGGATCTCAAGGTCCCCAATGCAATTTAAAAAAGAAAGATATATTCACATACCTTAAAATGTCCTTGTCCACGCACGCACACACAAATCTATAAAAAACCCCTTTCTTCTTCCACCTTAAAACAGACTGCAAAGCAGAGCCTCAGACTTAGAAAATAAGCAGCACAGATTCCCTTATTACTTCTAGTTTATGTAAACAAATCTTTTCCTTCTGAAGTGATCTTACAATCTAAATTTTATGATTGTGACTCACTGTTGCCCGGCTTCATCAGAGATGAAGACAGCAAAGAAAATTAAGTCTTAAAAGAACATACAAAAATACTAAAATTCAATTTTTCCCTTATTTTTTATAAAAATGTACATATGAATATTGCAACCGTGGGAGGTTTTATGTTCTAATTAGCTTTTCACTTGTAAAACTTTGGTTTGGCACTGTAGTTTGGTTATGTTTCTCATACAGTAACAATTCAGGGGGAATTCCAAGGCTATCTCTGAAAAAAACTGGATTTCCTGATATACAGGCATGACAGCTGCTAGTGTGGCATAGACTATTTTTGCCTGGTCTTGATCTCACGTATATCCAAAGTGCTTTCAGCTGTTTTATCAGAAAGCTCTTAAGAGACAGCATCTGCTTGGTTAAGTATCCTTATTTTAACACTACTTCTACATGGAAGGGTCACACAGGTCTATGAAGTGTCTATAAAGTGGCATATGTTACAAAACACAGGTATGACACAGCTCACTAGATGTGCTATATGGTTTAACATACATAGTTCCTTCCCTTTTGCAATAGATAGTATCCACACAGGCTATTAAAAATGCTGTAGTGTTCAGGGAGAGAACAGTTTGGAGAGCTACTAAAATGGAAAAATATTTTGGTGTTAGTACAGTGTTGTAACAGTTCTCTTGCTTAGTTTCTCAAATTATGGGCAAACTGTTTGGGTGAAACGCTGTTTTCTGAGAAGCAAGTGTTAGTATACAACTTCTTGAAGGTTAGCAGCCTCTAAAGGGAGCGTGTTTTGCTGATGGCAATCCCTCCTCCAGGAACTGAACATGAAAGCTGTATGTAAATCATAATGCAAAACACCCTGTGAGTCAAGGCCTGAACTGGCCTTCTGCTCTACCTCCGAAGGCTATGAGGACTCTCTTTCATGGTTTTTGTATCTCCCACAGCCCTGCTGCCCTCTTGTAGCTGAGGTTCCTCTCGCTGTCTCTTTAAGCAAGGCTATGACTCTGGCGCAGAAATTTGTATTATCTTCACAGCACAAGTGCATGTGGCAGAGAAGGGGGGACATCCAACATGATTTACTTACAGCTCAGTGGTGCTTGTGAATGTTTACAAGAGCTGAATAATCACCTCATCAAATGCACCGCTCTACTGCAGGCAGTTCACTGCCTTGCACCAGTCATGCTGGAGAAGACTAATCACATACAGCGTGTGCCAAAGGTCCTTCTAGCCCAGTCCCTGCATCTGACAGTGGCCAAAAGTGGAGGCCCAGCAATAATTTCAGAAGAAGTTATGCACACGGTGATACTTTCTTGAATACACCCCAGTCTCCAACAGCCAGAGACACAGGGCCTTCCTGAGCCAGTGATGATCTCTCAGTGGATTTTCTGCTAGCACCGTACCCTGCTGTGTACCACCACCCACGTCCACAGCAGCTTCTACCCCACAGCAGTGCCTGGCTGGGTCACGTACAGCTGCAAAACTTCCTCAAACCCACAGTTTGCAGACAAACTCCAGCCTTCCCAGTAAGGCTAGTGTGTGCTGGGCCAGGCTGGGAATTGTAGGAGGGGGTGCGGTTAGTTACCATTACATTTGGAGCGCAGGTGCCAAGTTAGAGGAGTATTGTGGACTGCTGTGACAACTGCTAAATGCAGAGAACCTTCCAGAACCAGAGGTCCATGAGTGCCAGTGCCAGACACCACTCACGGCCAGGCACACATGGGGCTGGGCTTTTCATGGGGTCTGTACCGTGGCACAAACACTTGCATCCTGGTAGCTGGGTCCATGCGGCCACCACAGGGTCACAGCAGAGGGGTACCCACCACCCTGGGCTGGCAGCTGCCCCTTGGCTCACTGGCCTAACACACCAGGTCCCTACCCTGTGTGCAGGAGGGGGTCCCCTGAGCCCCAGAGCCCCCCTCCGGCCTGCAGGAGGGGGTCCCCTGACCCCCAGGGCTCTCCTCCGGCCTGCAGGAGGGGTCCCTGAGCCCCAGAGCCCCCCTCCGGCCTGCAGGAGGGGGTCCCCTGACCCCCAGGGCTCTCCTCCGGCCTGCAGGAGGGGTCCCTGAGCCCCAGAGCCCCCCTCCGGCCTGCCCCGATGCCCCGCCAGGCTGCAGCTCCCCTCAGGCCCAGGGCACCTCACCGCGCCCTTCAGAGGCCCTCGCCCCCCAGCCAGGCCCTCACCGGCTGCGGAGGGGAGACTGTACCTGGCCCAAACCTCCTTCTTGACCTTTCCTCAAAGCTGCTTTCCCACCACCACCAGGCAGTGTTCAGGAGACAGAGCAAAAGCAAACTTTCCCCACTGCAGCAGAGGCGAACACTGAGGCCTCCATCCCGGGCACGCCTGCGCTGCAGAGGGGTGGCCAGCAGCCAGCTGCCGCTCCAGCGGGTGCCAGCCCTTCTGCCCTGCTGAAGCCCTCGGGGCCATGGGCGCTGCTTGCCTGAGCCCCGGCTATTTCTCCTCAGCTGCCAGGCCCTGGGCAAGGAGTCACTGCCACGGAGGGGCTGTGACATAGGATGGCCACGCACCAGGGCCTCCCTTGAGGGCCGGCCAGGCACTGCCATGGGGCAACTCCCCCAACCCACCGAGGAGAGGGGTCTGTGCTCTCCGCCGCTTTACCACGCTGGGAACAGCACCTGAAAGCATTTGAGTGAGCAACCAATTTACTGTGAAATACCTTAATCAGGTATTCACAGAAGCACAGAATCATTTGGGGCCTCTTGCAATCATCTTGTCCCACCCTGCTACAGCACAAGCGGTTGTGCAGTGGGTTGTGGCCTGGTTCACTCCCAGCACGATAGGCTTTGAAATAGTCTACAGCTTCATAAAATGCTAGAAATAAGCAAGCTGCTTTATTGTTCCCATCCAGTTAGTAGCTCCTCTTGGAAAACTGCTCAGAGCAGTCAGACATTTTATTTTACACTAATGAGTGAAATAAAGCTAGAGAAATATAAACCACAGATATAAAGTGGCTGGTGAGATGCATCATGAAGAAAACCACCTGGTGCTCCAAGTTTGAAAGTCTTAGCACCTTCACTGCATTTCTCCAGGAGTCATTAGGTTAAATTCCACCTGAAACTAATTTCCTGGGATCATTCGCCATCAGCTACCTCCTGCCAAGGAATTTTACTTTTGGTCAGAGGACATGTTTCATACCTGTCATGTGAGGTGAACATCTGCTGTCTCTGGCTGCCCACAGCTGTAAGGTTGCCAATGTTCAGTATTTGCTCTTAGTGTCTAAGGATGCCTGAGAAATCAAGGCCACTTCCTCCCAGTCAGGTAATGAAAAAGATAGTCCTTGCCCCAGTGAGCTTTTGAAGCAAAAACTTCAGAAAGATAATAAGGACTTTCTTCCCTGTTCCTGCTGACCTACAGAGTTTTACTGAAATGATATCCTGCTGTGATACAGGCAGGAGCAAGGAGCATAAAGCAACATACGTGGCTTTAGCACATATAACTGCTTCATTGTGGGCAACCCCAGGAATGACCGTGACCTTCAGTACCATTTCTGAGCATGACAGGACATTCAGCCTTGGCCACTGACGTGCCTATTAGTAGATGGGGGTGAGAAACAGAAGATGGAAAGGAAGGAATGGGCTGAAAGACAAGGTAAAGAACAAAGATGTGAACTGCTGACAAATTTGCTCTTCCCTCTCACCTCCTCTTTGCCACCAGCTTTTTTGTGTGAGCTGAGAGACAGTGAAAGTAAAGGAGAAGAAACACTCTGGCTGGCTGTGTTCTGCCCACCTACAGCTTTCAAAGGCTAAGAAGTATTTTAAGGAAGATGGGAGCTACAGTGCAGCCAATGGGGGAGAAAAGGATTCAGAGATGTTAACCCTAGCTAGTGGCATCTAACTGAGGACCAAAAGGGCAGTGGGTGTTCAGATTTTGTGTCTGGGTATGTGTGTGTAGGGAGGGAGGAATGTAATGTGGGGCAAAATTATCCGTACATAATCCCTTCTTTAAAAAAAAAAAAAAAAAAAAGAGTAGCTTGGCTCTTCAGTGTACCAGAATTTCTGCTACCTCTCAGGTGGTGCATATTCCTTCAATTTAAGTAGAAACCTGGTACCCTTCCTCTGACATTGCCTCTTCTTATATCCTGTAAAGCTGAATTTTGCCTTTCGGTGCTACTCAAAGCTCAGTTCAGTCAGTCACAAATCAGAAAGGGAGACGTGGCAGAAGGATATTTGAAAGCCATTTTGCAATAACCCTTGGAAACACTACTTGCTACAATCTTGCTCATGGATCCTCTCTCCTCACTCACAGCACTTAGTACCTATCCCCTTGTAATCACTCATGATCTTATGTCTTTGCCAAAAAATTACTTTAAGAAGAAGGAAGAGCAAAGAAATGTCAGTTTTCTCTGATGAGTTCCTATGACTAGGTCCTTCTGGTAAGAGGGCTGCAAACCAGAAGGCTGTGTTCCTTACCAGCTCACAGCTTGGAGAGGGAGGAGAAGGTTCCAATAGCAACCCTCTATCTGCCTTTTTCACATTGATTTGTGAACTTGCTCATCAGTTAGGACACAGTTCAGTGGCAGAATATGTCACAGACACTGAGCAGATGTTAGACTTAATCTTGATTTTTATTTATTTTTTTTTTCTGTACAACCATTTTTAAAATTCCTAGGGAAAAATTACAATTTTGGTGGGTTCTGGACCAAGTCCTAGCATATCAAGCACTTGCTAATAATACACCCTTGTTTATTTATCTGTTTCAGATGCTGATCTGTGACACATAAGTACGATATACTGCACAGATTATGAAAAGAGGTGGCCTCCTTCAGCTTGTGATAAATCCTGGCTGGGAATGCTGCATAACCTCAAAACAGAAACACGAAAAATGGGAAAAGGCAAGCAACCCTCCACGCTGTACAGCTGAAGGGTAAGCCCTGATCCCTTGCAGCACCAGAACAAAGAACACCACACAGACATGATCGTGGGCCTGAAAGGAATCAAAGTCTGCAAAGGCCTCAGAAAATTCTGGGTTTTGTAGTGTTTCATATGAGCAACTAAATCCTGCCAGCATGCTGCAGAGCAGAGTGTAGACACTGGAGTGGATAAGCTCTGCTGGATGTGAGCTCTGCTGGATGCAGGGTCTCTGCACAGCTCGGTGTGTCAGCACATTCTTCCGTACCTCTGCTGTCAGGGTTTTTCCAGCACCTGAGCACCTGAGCTCCGTATTCCAGCCAAGAGCCGACACCGTCCCCGTTCTTGGGAAGCTGTAATTCGCGGTGCTTGCCAGCAGGTGGCACAAGAGACTTCACGGTCCGTCCATACTGCCGCGCATAAAATGGACTGCTTTCCTATAAAATGTCTGGCTAGCTTCTGCTTGGTCTGTGTCACCGTCAGCTGTCTGCTCCATAATGAACGAAGGCTCTCCACTTTTCTCACGGCACAGTAGTAATGCTTCTTTACACACACACCCCCGAATAATTACATACGGATCAGATTGGGTCTGGCTAGCAGAAGGTGCAAAGAAAAAGGTATTGAAGTGCCAGCTCTTTTGAAAGAAGTAATAGAGTGATGGAGGAACTCCTGCTCGTGTCAGAAAGAGTAATTATCAAAAGCCAGGATCTCATGCACAGAAAAGGCACCCCTCTAGCAACTAAAGAGGGAACAGTTAGTGATATATCAAATAAGGGCTCTTAAATGTATAAATGCATTAATACAGCTGTGCGTGCAACCTAGCAGGGTACCAAAGCAAAGCAGAGGCTGAAGAAGCTCTACCTAGTGAACCACAATTAACTTCATCTCAATCCTTCTATGCATCTTCCACAGTTGAACAGATTCATTACAGTCAAATATCTTCCTTTTTAAGTGGTTCTGTTTATTCCAGTCCTCTGCTGATGCCTGCTCCTCATTGATTTTACTTGGCTACAGTCACTAGGGAGCTAGTTGCTTCATGGTCAGCAGCTCTGTAATAAAGATGAGGGAATTACATGTCACACTGGCAGGTCCTTGGGTCTGTGTATGGCCTCGAGCTATCGGGTCACAGGAGTTATCACCAGCTTTTCATAGTAGCAAGTCCAGCTTCTTGTGCTTGGCCACAACAGTGCAGCATGATTAAGCAGCATACAAGAGCTTGGACTGGGCTAAGGACTGCCGTTGTAACCTTCGCTGTGGCTTCGGACACAGCAGGGCTTTGCTCCATCTGCATGATATGATTTCTAGTCTTAGGAACAAAGACGGCCATTCAGAAGTCCTGTAGACTAAGAAAAGCTGGAACAGCAGGGAACTAGAAAAGGGAGCGAAGCTGTGACAGTTCTGTGGGGCTGCTGGATCTGCACCCCCAGCTCTCATTACAAAGGTCGGGAAAGCCCCAGGGTCTGGGTCTGCTGCTCTGGATTATTTCTCACTGAGCTATAGACAACTGCACTCACATACTTGTGCTTAAACCTTTTATGTCTCACTGGCATCTGAATTCAGAGGTGTTTCAGCACTGAATTTACTCTTGCCTTAGTTGTCTGGCTCCTAGAAAAGACAGACCACAGCATACCAGGAGAGACAACAACTATTATCAGCCTGTTGTATCAGCAGTGCCAGTGCTGACATCTGGATTACTCTAGCCTCAGGGAGCACAGGGAGGTAAGGGATTTTGAAACAGTGCTAAGGGAAGGAATGAAGATAAAAGTCACATAAAGCTTTTGTCTCTTTCTTTGTTTCTCCATACTTGTTTGTATGGAGATATACATACAAAGAAAATAACTCTTTGTTATTATCTTTGTTTCTTCATACTTGCACCCAGCTGAAATTTAATGACTGTATGCAAGGCTTGGAAAAACCACAGAAGCAAGAAGGTAAGGTTGTGCCCAAGCATAGAGAAGTCTGAGACTCCCCTCTGAACTTGTAGAGCTGAGGGAACATCAACTGGCACCAGGGTAATGTTTCATGGTAATATAATGCAATCTGCTGGGACTTGCTATTAGCAGATGAGGTAGTTCAAACAAACTTGGGATAAATGAGTCCAACAGGGCTAGAAAACACACGCTGCCTCAGAGCCATGTTAGCACAGCCTTAATGCGATCACATTTTCAGTTGGCAACAATGTATGATTTATTAGAAGGAGTTTTTAAAGATTTTTCATTCCTTACTGCCTAATCCATTGCCACGGAGTATGACAGTGTATATACATCCTATGCTATGTTCAGACTGGCTATTCCTGTTGCAAGCTTTTCCCCTTGGAGTGAAAAAACAAAGATGTGTCATGATGAAATGATAGGCAATGGAACTTGCACGGTGATGCTGCATGAAGTACCAAATGTTGCCTAACAACTTGCTTCCCCGAGGACTAACAGAAGCAAAAATAGAGACCACAGCACCTGCATTCAACTATGTTTCTGGAATAAAACAGCTGCCTGTTGCATAGGGACATGAATGGGCACATGGCTTTGTCACTGCTGGTGCGGTCCCAGAACAGGGACACTGAGACATGGCTTTAGGTCCTCCGCACTCCTACTGGTGCGGGGAAGTGCAGCACAGGCTCTTCAGACCTGGCTGTCTACCTTGTCAGAGCACCTGACACGCTCAAAAGAGGGGCGAGGATAGATTTGCCCATGAAATTGATGTTCTGACTAGCAAGGCAGATTTCCTACTCACCGTGACTCCCTGGGGAGGCATAGTTGTAGACAACATGGATGCCTGGGGTTCTGGGGGTTTCTTGAGTGTCCAACTGTTTCAGGTAGGCTGACTGATTTATACCAGTGTGCGGCTTGCTTCTGAGGCTTGGTTTGTGCCCCATTCCTTATGTGCGGTACTTACACAGTGATGCATGGGCTGGAAATCTCTCTGCAATGGGCACATTATGCTGGAACCTGTTTGATAAAAGCACTTTGGAAAAACGAGCTTTACTTGTCTCACCGGCCTCTTTCCTCTTTTGAATGCATGTGTGTCGGCTGAAGACTTAAATTCTGCTTCATGTGTCGAGGTAGCAGGCACCTTTGCAAATACACATCTGAGTCTTACTTATCTCTTTTTGGTACCTGCTGTAGTGGGGTATACAAATCTGACTTGAAATGGTAATGGACACGCTGAGATAAATGTTTTTTGACAATGGTCCTTGTGAAAGAAATTGTCTTGTTCTGAATATCTATGTGATATATTCTTTTTCCTATTTTGGAATATTCTTTCACATTGGTGTGCCCCATGAGATTCATATCAGCGGTGACCTGAGTGATGCCGAGTGCCTCAGAGGCATTAACTTGATTGCGAGAGGGTGACTGAATAGTCTAATATGCCCTGTAGAGGTTTCAGCCTCTTTCAAAAATAGGGCTTTGAATCCTCTTCCTGCCATGTGATGCCTATCATATTGGGCTATAACAGTATGTGCTAGAAAGAAATTGTTTCAGTCCTGTAATGGCATTAACATTGAATGTGAAGATGACTGTTCTCTAAAAAGAAACTCAGGATGACTGTGCATCTTCCTTGTTTTGAAATATCTTCCTAGCCTGCAAATCCCACGGGAAGCACACATTTTAGTGACATGCTGAATGCTTCTGGTTGATTAGATTTATCGTTTCAGGATGGCTAATAGAATAGGTTGCTTAATGACAACCTCATTGAGGTTGAAATCATGAAGACAGAAAATACTCCTATAGCATCTTGTCTGGACCATCTACATTTCTGTGGCGTGGTTACAGTGTCCCTACAGGTGTGCATTTGAATTCCTTCATCCTCACCAATGTTAAATTAAGAGACTCGCTAAATTTATTTATGGAGATCTGGTGTTGAACTGATCCAAAATACTGTTTAACCCATAAAAGCATTCAGTGATAGAATATTATTGGAGGCATGACTACATCTGGCTCACGAGTGAAGACTTAAGGTACTTTAGTGAACTAAACTGAGATTTTTTGCTCTGCAGCATTTATTCCCCAAGAATGGTGAGATCTACCATACACCTTGCTCCTGCTTAGACAAATATATTTTGAGTATGCTAAGACACAGACAGAGCAGTTTATTTGTTTGGAATGCCTCATTTTTTGGCCAAGGTGCCTGGTGAATGTATACCTTGCTTACTTCTGTTTTGTGATCATGCAGGGATAAAGCAATTAATAAATGGCATTTACTTGGCCTAACAGCTAACAGTCAATGTTAACATATGACAGTGTGTGAAACTGCATTCACGACAGTGCCAGTTTGTTTAAGATTTCCAAGCTCTAGGTAAGGTTTCTGAGTCATAGCAAAGAATCTCAAAGATCTTTCTTTAAACAATGCTGGTTTAATCCTACTGTCAAGTATGGCAGGTAGCAGCAAAGCTCAGGGCCTAATATACAGGTGTTCCCCTCCAAACAAGCATATTTCTCCAGTATTTGGGATCATTATAGTTTTCCTTAGGTCCTTATGAAAGGCACCTCTTCCCCACTTCATTTAGGCAGTACCAGCAAGTGGTGGGATAGTATCTACCAAAGGACATAGGTGCTAAAATGTTGGATTCTCATACAAATTTTGTGTGGTCAGAAGTAATTGTAGAAGCACAGAAGTAAGTCATACCCCTGAGTTACTTCTCACTGTCCCCCAACTACGAAATGAGCAGGGATAAAGCTGAGCTGTTTTATATGCCCTGAAACAGCCAGCAGAGCACTGCTGAGGGCTGAAGGCACAGCAGTTTTATAAACTGTTTAATTTCTTGGTTTAAGGAACAGTTTGTTCCTAGAATATGACCCTCAAAATTCTGGCACACACACTCTGAAAACACCTATGAAGTTTTCTTGGATTATAAACGTTTTGATTATAAATGCTTTTTGTTGCCTCAAGCTGCCTGGGGTTTTTTTTTAGGAAGGAATAGCTTAGTCATTACTGCAGGTCTGCAAACATCTCAAACAAGGTATTCTTCCTCCTCAGAGGTCTGAGTGAGAAAGGATGCTCAGAGCGCACCAAGCACGCGTGGCTTCATTCAGAACACGGCTCCCACTGCTCCTGTTAACAGCTGCTGGAAGGGTAATGGTGCCTTCCCTCTCACGCTGTAATTCAGTAGCCTGTTGTCCAGAACCCTAGCAGCAGACATCTGGCTGTGCTTCTTGCCCTTGCTTGCAAGGATTCAAGTGACAGCTCCTGCCTCCCAGCTATAGCTGGACGCCCAAGCTGATATATTATGAAGATAAAATCAGCTTAGTGTTCATTCTTCACCAAGAAGGGAAAGGAGGCAACCCCCAACAGCACACTGCCTTGACTAGCAACAAAAGCAAGAAGCACAGTGTTTGCCCACCTGCAGCATAAGCTTCCTGTGGCCATAGGAAATGTGGGAAGGGATTATGGGCAGCACGTTGCATGTGGTTTAGCGACGCTCGCTCCAGAGGTTCCAGCCATCGTGATTATATTGGGTCTGAAATGGCAGACAGCATGCTACCTTAGCTGTGCTGGGCCTGCCAGCGCTGGAAGTTCTCCAAGAAGTCTTTTGGGGTCCTTACTGCGACACATTTGCTACCTTCTTAGTAACAGCCATACCTGTCATTAGGAGACAGTTTCCAAAAAATACCAGCCTTCGATTGTGTGCTACTTCAGGTACGATATCCAAATTACTCAGATAAAAGGCAGGCAGGCAGCCTTACTTAACTGCAGTATCTGTTACTCTTGGCATTTATTTCCTGCAGTTAACTGTTAAACAACAGCTGTCCCACTTTAATGAGCTTTAAAAAAAAGGTACAATGGCTCATTACTTCTGTCTTTCCTAACAGGTCCATTTTAGAGGCCCTCACTTAGCAGCTCTTATGATTCATGCCAAATGGAACTCATTTCCATGACTATTAGGATCATTTGCAGAGTGTTACACATAACACAACACAGGTTTGCAATGAACCCTCTCTGAAAGCTCCGGTTTTCTGCCATGGATTGCCTGTATCACAGCAGCACTGTGACCATGTGTGGATCTCTGTGCGTTAAAACCTAAAAGGTTAAATGAAAAGATCTACTGCCAAGAGAAACCTCTTATTTCTTGCGAACAGCTTTCTTCTTTTTAATATGTTAACTGAAATTGCATAATGGTAGGTGCCTTTGTTTTGCCCCTTATAGGACATGCTTACAATACATCTCAAATAGAAAAGCCATTTCAGATGCTCGAGGAAGAGGAAATGCAAGTCTGCTGGGTTAGTCACAGGGAATTTTGCTCTCAAGTTTTAAAATGGCACAATCTCAACCAAATACGCTAACGCATAACTATTTTCAAGGCAGGCCAAGGCAAACACACAGAAAAAAAAGCATTCAGGGCTTCTGGGCTTCCCTCTTAGGATGGGGAAGAGGGCATTCAGCTCAGTGTAGGTTCTTGCACAGGGCAGAACTGCCCTGATCCTGTAACTGTCCCCAATCAGCTGGGGTGCATGTGACGGAAGGTTGTAACTAGTCAATACCGATGTGTGAGGAGTCGTCATTTTTTTCAGCCCTCATTCTTTGGTTTGGGGCAGCACAGCGCAGACTTTAACTTCACCTAGAGGTAAGACACACTGTGCATTTAAATTGTAAGCAAAGCCAGGATTGCAAGTCAACACAGACAGCAATAAGGAGGTGATTAGCATCATTAAAGGGGTTTACAAACTCAGGCTGAACTTTCTGCAATTACTTAATGAAACAAATTCACTCGTTTCTGTGAAATCTTTCAGATTGCCTCAATTAAGACTGAGGGGTGTGAATAAACAGCAAGTTGTGGGAAAAGGAGTAGTGAACTCTGACGCTGCACATCTGAATTAGACACTTTTAATCCTGCAAAGGATGTCCTAGATAACCTGTGGAGTTCCCTTCCAGACTTATTATGATGTTATCTCCCATGGTACTGGGACGGAATACAGGCTGCAGATTTATAGGTGAAAATGAAATACAGCGTTATCTTGGCCAACAAAGATTTTTTTCCCTTCAGCGTTTTTCCTGTGCTCTGTTAGCTTTTCACTGTGTTCCCCCAGAGCCTCCTGCTTGTTGTAACAGCCCTCACCAACGAGAGCTTTTCATTACACTCTTTCCCATAGACTGATCCGTTGCCCAGAGCAATAGCCTAAGCAAGTCAGGGGACTGAAGAGAGATCTAAAATTAAATCCCCGCGGAGAAACTGCCTTTGTTCTTTCCCAGAGAAATGAAATACGAGTATATGCTTTCCAGAAACAAAGGAACCTGTCCCACAGAGAAATGACATTGCTGCTGTCCCTCGCCAAGGGGACAGAGGACAGAACGCTGCTCCAGACTGCAAGAGACCCTGCTATGAAAGGCAAAGCGACAGTGCCTCACTCTGTTCCTCGCTGGGACCCGATGGCAGCGCAAGAGCCAAGTGGCCATTTTCCTTATTCTCAGGACATCAAGCAGAAAGCACGACTGCCATTTTGAAGCTCAGGTTTATTTAGGTTTCTCCTTTCTTTAAATTTCTGATTCAGATCCCATGCTTTCCCCACACAGATTGCTACATTACCGTGAAGCCTGCAACCTAGGCTAGTGGACTGCACAGGCCACTCTTCTGTGTGGCAAATAACCATGCTAGGAGAACCGTTCCTTTTCCACACAACATTTCTGGCAGAAGAGCCATTTTCCAGCAGCTTGCCAGGGGAAGGAAAGGGCCAGCAGAAGGGTGAGACCAGCCAATTTTTCCCTCTGGTTTAAGAACTACTTTTCTGAAGACCTGCATTTGTTGACAGGAAATAACTGAGAAGCCAAACAAAACACATACACCCCTCTCCCTCCCAGAGACGGCGACCAAAAAGCGCCCGTGCGCAAGGACACAGCTACCGACCCTCCTGCCGCCATTTTGGCGCCCCTGCCGCGGCTGTAGAACCTTCCAGAGCGCGGTGAGGTGTGGGGCCGGCCGGCTGGCCCGCTCCGTGCCCAGCAATGGGGAGCAGGCCGGGCAGGCCTGGGCCCCCTCGGGCGGCGCTTGTCTGGGCGGCGGGGCAGGCACCTGGGGAGGGCGGCTGGCTGCCCTCGGGCGGCTGAGGGGCTGCGGCTGCTTAATTCTCCGCTGGGGCGTTGGTGCTTTGCGCTTCATTTGCACCGATGTGAGCAGTCAGGCCTGTCCTAGGAGAGGTTGCTTGCCTCCTAAACCAGTGGGTTTAATATTCTGAGTATGTTTGTGGTAGTAGAGTTGATCATTCAGGGTGGAAGATACTTATCAGGGACACTGCAGATTTTGATGAGTAATTAGCACAAATCTGTGCAAGGAATTAGCATTGTCTTAACTAAAAATATTGAATCCCTTGAACTGGACCCCTCAGGCTTCTGATGTTAAATTCTGTAGTGAAGTCAACTGCTGGCGCTGCTGAGTTTGTTTCCTTCATTTTGCCACCTGGCTTTCAGCTGGGTAGAACCAGCTTCTCACTTTTTATTTGAGAAGTGAGAAAACTGGATTGGGCTCCGTTTTTAAACCAGTAACTGACCTCTGCACAAGAATAAGCCTAGGTCTCTGTGGCTGAAATTCAGCTTGGTGCTTGTGGTTATTTTCTCTGTTCCAGATGGTTGTGGGCTGAGCAAAACAGCAGCGTTGAAAACACGTGCAAGTCTGAGGGGCACCTCCAGGTAAGAGTTTACGTGGCGCTCGGCAGAGGCAGTACTGGGATCCAGCGGTGCTGATCTGGTCAGTGCCAAAACTGTAGCTGTTGGTCCTAGCTTGGTAATGTTGCAAGTGATTTGATATTCTTTCTGTCATTGTCCAGAAACAACATCACCTTTACTCCTGGATGTTTCAGAATAATTAGTGATGTATTGCTGATGTCCAGGAACCGGGGCATTTCAAATGAAAGCAAAATAGGGTTATGTGTTCCCTCCAGTTTCATCCTCCACCCCCAAGATTGTACATAATGTTTGGCAATTTAAATTGTGTAGGTGAACCAGGTATGTCTATGAAACCTAAAGTGAGTAAACTGTTGTGAATATGGGTTATGTTTCCTGCAAAGATACCCATGTGGTTGCTTTCTTAATAGTACAAGTTACCTTCCTGGAGGCTTACCTTGTGATAGGAATGTGGTTGCCATGCGGTAGTAGGAAATTGAAAAATCCCATTTTTTTTTCTCATTTGGCCTCACTGCTTTACTTCTGAAGTCTTCTGCTACTTCTGCTGCCTCTGATTCCAGGTTAATTCTCTGTTGCCCTTACTGATTGTTATATACTAGAAAGTAAGGGAGAACCTTAATCTGTACAAGGACAGGCTGTAATGCAAATTAAAAGTTGCCAAGGGTTGCACAATGTTTTATAGAGAACTTGTTGAGGAACTGAGACCTGGATATTCGCCTTTGTTTAGAACAGGGTCATAATTCCTTTATTTTGGACTGTTATTTTGTGACAGTGGCTTCTTTGTAGAGTGAGGTTGGTTGGTTGGTTGTTTTTTTAAATGGGTTTGAAACCAATTAATGGAAACAGGCAAAAAAGACTGCCCCGTGGACTGCCTTCCAGCCTTTTTTCTTTTGTAGGCACATTCTGCTTTCTGTAACATGGTAAATGTGATCAGAAAACATCTTAAAGCAAAGGAGGTTTTCACTGCCTTAGTGCGACCTTCCCTTGGTTTTGGAGCTAACAGGTGTCAAACTTGGAGGGAGAGCAGTTATGAGGACTGGTTCTTTGTGATACTGGCCCTTAACGGCAGGTGTGGAAGCGCGCTGACAGTCGAGCTGCTTAGCAGCTGGAAAGTACTGTACAATGCCGACTTCTTTGCTGAAGTTGGATGTCATGTACGATGAAGCAATATGAAAATACATGGTGCCAGGCTTAGTCGTAATGTTATTCTTCCCAAATTGGCAGGTTTCTTTATGTCAGATTTCCCATAATTTCCCAGTGTTGTTCCAGGGAGGGGAAACATGTTGGAGCAGGACAGTCAAAAGAATGTGTTAGGAACCTAAAAGTGTCTTAGTGGATGTAGTGGAATGAAGCTGGGTTAATTAGCATTGATAATATACAACTGTGGGCTGGCTTCAGGGGCGGGGGCTGGCCGATGTAGATAAGGTGCAGCTGTGGCTGGTTCTGTTAAGTGGTTGAGAGCCAGCGAAGAGGGAGCAGCCAAGGAAGAAGCAGAGAGAAGAGAGAGAGTGGGCCCTGGATGAGGTGAGACAAGGAGAAGGCAGCAGAGGGACTGTATGAAGAGTGTGCTGGGTGAGATGGTAACAGACCTTGTTGCAGTGTGATAGTTTGGAGAGTGCTGTGACAAGTGGATCCTGTGGGATTTCAATTGGAGCTCTGGCGAGGCAGGAGGTAGTCGTTCTGTCCCATGGAGCAAAGCAAAAAGACCTGTTAAAAGCTACCTGACACATTAGATGCTTTGTACTTCATCAGTTTATTGGGTTTTGTACTTTTTTTACTCATCACCCATGATGCTGCTTGTACAAAGTAATTCTGGTTAGCTGTAGGTTTGCTCCTGCTGGGAACACCAGCAAATTTGAGGAAAAGAGCTTTACTAGCTATGTGTAAGTCTAGAACAGCTGGCAGAAAATTGGCACATCTTGTTATGGGAAGATCAGGAGAGATTGAAATGAGGTGAACCCCTTCGTGTAGTTTCAGGCAAGACTAAGTATGTAAGAATATCTTTGTGCCACCTGGGAGTACCTGAGTACTTTATCATGCTAGACTGCTCTGTTTGTGCTGGACATGACATCTCGGTAATTCTTACATGCACTATTGCTACAACAAAACTTGTTTCTTTTTCTGGTGGTGCTGTTTTCCAATTCCTTTTTCACAGTGTACAAGCATTTGAAAGAAGAGATTTCTTGAAGTATTCTTGAGAGAGCGGAAACAAGCAATAAAAGCTTGCTTTCTGCTTCCATCTGTCTAATTACAGTCAGATCTCTAATGACTGGTACCATGAGATGTAGTCATTTTTGTTTGGGTTCTGATCTCATGCTTCTTATGACCTACTGTAGCCCAGAACTGGCACAGATACATACATTAAAGGATGTGCTGTGAATTTGTTCAGACTTTTGTCAGTGGGTATTCCTGTGGTGGCAACCAGCCTACAAATTCCTGATATGAGCTGTTGCTTCTTTGAGCTGTGACAGTACAGATCTTTGGCAATCTCTCAAATGTTACTCCTCAAAGCAAACAATTCCTCATCTAGCAGGATGGGTATACAGTCTCACTGGGGCTTGGAGTTACTGTGCACATTGCCTAGGCATTTTGGGCAACTGGGACTTGGTTTTGATTGACTCGTGCTCCCAAGATCTTTGGCTGGGCCTCAGAGCTCAGTTAAAATGGTTACTTTTGGTAATAAACTACTAGCCACGAGGTCAGACTGGCCAACTTATGGGGACAATACCTGTAAAGTCAGGAAGCCTACATGCAGTTCTGAGGAAAAAACGTCACAAATTGAGACAAACGGAGGGATATTAAGTTTATGTGGAGTATACTACTTGTTTCAGGCGATGTTACCAGGTACCTTCAATGCAGGAGGATAGGATTCTGCCTCTGGAGGGGGCCAATACTGACTTGTACTTTTCCTCCAGCCACTGCCTCTGAGGAGATGGATCTAAACAGGGCTTTGGCCACTTTACACTACAATCTTTTGGCCATTGGCCAGACTGCAACCCATATCTCGTGGGGCCCTTTGCCACAATATGTGGTTATTTTTAAGTGCCCATCCAGAACAGCACTGTGATACCTGACCGTGGCAAGTGGAACCTTTCTGGTCCTTTCAGAGAATTTCATTTACTGCTTGTAAACATTTATGGGTCCTGTGGAAACATTAATCAGTGTCAGGCCTAATCTGTGCACTTCTTTCCTCAGGTCTTGGCTTTGTTAGAGAATCTGCTTTATTTTGAAGGAGACTTTTGTGTACAACAGGTGCACAGTGTCAGGTGGGGAGAAGACTAAGAGGGATCGCTTGGGCAGTATCGTTATATTAATACTTCTCACTTCCAGATGGGAGCTCCTTGTTCTCTCATTAGTTTCTTTGCTATTAATACCATTCCTGTTCAATTTCTGTACACATTCCAGAAGCCAATAATGATAGTAAACCACACTCCCACGTTATTCACCTGACCAAATGCAAAACAGGCTAACAAAACTTGGTGGAATTGCAAATAAGCAGTTTTACACTGTATATAAATAAAACCTGTGAGAACTGACTCTTCTGTTTCTTCGTTATAGAAAGGGCAATGGAACAAGTTCCATCTTGTTTGACCTTATAGTCCTGGCATTTATTATTAATGTGATGTTTCTGGCCACAGTGTGCCAAAGGCAGCAATGTGCATCCCTGACAATATGGACTCAAAGTACTAAAGATCATAATTTTGACATTTTGTTCCTTGTTATATTTTTTGATTATTCTGATATATTTTACCTTAGGTTCAAAGGAAAAACAGGCCATTTACAAATGTTCCTGTAAAGCATGCATTTCAGTGGCTGTTCTGAGCCTTTCTTTTGACTCTGAAAGGTAAATAAGCCAATGTCTTCAGAATGCTTCATCCTTATAAAAAATTCATATCTCTAGTTCATCTTCTGTTGTATTGCAGATATGGTTGTAGTCAAAATGGAAAAGTAATTGCCTTTTGTAGCCTGTTTCTTACTTGGCTTATTCCATCAAGCATTTTAGTTAAAGAGCTTTCAGGAAATTTGGAGAAGGCTTGGGACTCCAAGCATGCTGAGACTTAAACTTAGTGGCAGAGCAGCTACCTGGAAGTGATTGCTGAAGGCTGCCAAAGCAGCATTGCCAGGGTGGGAGTTGCTGCTGTCAGTCCATTAAGCACAATGTTACTGTTACTGTTCTGTGGTTGTGGGGCCTCATCTTGCAGTATTTAGTCCTTTGCTGCTGTTTCTGCTATATGGGAATTCACCAAGAAGAGGGTTTTAAGAATCTCTGTCCTTCTAAAACTTGCTGGGAGATCAGTCAGACTGGGGCTAGGAATATTAATGATTCAACTTTCTCCTCTGAGTTTATTATTTTTTCCACTTTCCTGTTTGTCCTAGTCTGCCATACCCTTTGCACTTACGATGCAGCTTAGGATTCAAGTTATTTTCTTGGATTGCTCTCTTACTAAAGTGTAATGGGTTCGTTGCCCTATAACATACAGGTTTTTCACTTGTCCTGTGTGAGTGACATTCATCAGGTCACTACAAATAAGGATGCATGTCAAGCAGTTCCCTCTATAATATATACAGAAAACATTGTGAAGGCATTTTAACAGCAAAAAATGCAAGATGCAGAGATAGATTTCACCTTTTAGTATGAAAACTGACTTCTGCTGTACAGACTTAGGTCAGAGTATAGACCAGTGATGGGGTATGGGCTTTTACTCTTTTGCACCATTTCCTTGCAAGCACTGAAGTACAGATATAAAGAGGTCAGGTTGGAGCATCTGGCTGTTTTGGGGGTCCCATGACACCGCTGAATACATTGTATTGATTTAGAACGACTTTTTTCTCCAAGTCAGGTAATCAAGAAAACAATGTTGTTAAAAGTTGATTCTGCTGACAGTTTGGTACTTCAAAACAAAGTTGAGGACCAGATTTTACAGGGTATTGTGGTAGCCACAGCTTGGAATGCTGTTTTGATTGCCGGTATAATTTTTCTTCCTTAAGCTGGTCCCACAGCCTTACCCATTTCAGTTTTGTGTCTTGTAGACCAAAAAGACATTTTTGTAAAACTGAAGGGGTTCAAGAATATATTCTTGGACTGAAAAATCACTCTGTGTAGACTTTGCTGCTTTACTTGTCTGTAAAGTATTTACTGTGCTGCTAATATAACCATTGTCCATTTTGAAAAGGCCATCCCACAAGTTTTGAGTACTTGAAACAGTATTTAGAGAGTTGCAATATGAACAAGAACAATGTGCTGGTCCTTTGGTGCTCCCTGGAATTATCTCATTGATTTAAATGGCACTTCTGGTTAGAAATGAATTTGTATGACCAGGTCTGTAACTTTTAAGCATGGCCCTGCAGATATTCGTGGACTGTACTGTTATGCCAGTTCTACATAAGCTGAGATGTTCTAAGCATTTATAAGCCAATAAAATGAGCTCGTTAAGCTGGTTCTGGTACAGAAGACATGGCCTTTCTGGTAGCTCGTAAACCCCTTGGAGATGTTGTGTTAACATTCTGTTTGCAGGCTGAACACAGCCTTTGGGAGTATTACATTACACCAGCAGTACAATCCATCTAAGGACTTACTGCCATACTGGTTTGATAGTGGCTATAGTCATAAAAAGGATACAGGATAGTGACTGGAACATGACTCTTTGGTACTGAACAGGGATTTGTGGTTTCATCTTTGCATTATCTAGCGTATGTATGTTGAAAGCATTTTAAACTGCAGGCCGATCGAGGCTACACAGGGGCTGAAGAAGGCTATCCCTCTTCTGTCTCCAAATAGTGCTTTGTTCAGAGGAAAAAGTTAAGATGTGAGCACCCTGCGAAGTGGGTTATTGCTGTATTGATGATTTCTTTGCACTCTTTCAAACTTCCTAGGTATCATATTAGAGGTACTGTTGTGACACTGTAGGAGTAAAGTGATTTGGAAGATTTGCTGCAATGAGCCAAACACTTGTTCTGAGTGTTTTCTGGCTCTCCTGTTGAAGTCTGTAATACAGTTTCATTGACCTCGATTACTTCAGTCTGAAGAAGCAGCTTAAAAACCTGGACTACATTTAGCAGAGTTCTCCAGGTGGACCAGGGTTTTGTCTTGGGGAACAGGTGTATGCCGTTCAGCAGTCATGTAATCAGGGACAGACTATCCCAGCACGTTGTTAGTGTGTTACGCCTTTCAGCCACTTTAAAGAGTGTACTGTTAGGAAACCAGTATGTGCAAGAAAATGGCACTTTTTTGTTTACACTATTAACGACAAAGGTGTTAGCAAAGTCCAAGAGCATACCGTAGCAGATCTGCTGTTACTCTTGCTCTGTTACATATGATGTCACTTGCAGGGTTCTTTCAGTGCAGTGTATTGCTTGAATACATGTAGCACTCGGTGAGAAATGAGTACTGGTACTGAAAAATTAATCGGAGGTTAGCAAAGGGCTCTCCTTCTGGAAGAAACTGCCGAATTCTGAGTTGGAGATGTCAATACCTTTGTCGATCAGTGTCCTACTTTAATTGGCAAAAGGTATATGCTACTTTGGAGGTGGAGGTCAGGTCTAAAAAGATTGTACCCTTTTAAAAACAGTATTATAAGGAAGCATCATCTGTTAACCCTTGAGATGTGGCCTGTTAAAGGACTAGGCAGTCTAGTAAAAAGCAGTTTTTCATTATATCCTATTACATATGATTCTGAGTGGAGAGGTGATCCACCCATGTCACCAGTATAATCTCATTCCACTGAAGCACAAACCCTGTTGGATGCTATCGGAGATGAGGAATGGGATAAAATCTGTTTCTGCTCAGTAGATCAGTCCAGTGGTAGTGGTCTGCACTGTACTGGGACACTGCAGCTGTTTTCTTTTCAGCTGCTGGGATTGAAATTTTTTTGGGTCGTCTTATGGAATGGATCTGAACACTTCCATGCATATCTCTAGAGAGAATGTGTATTTGGAAAGGAAATACAAGATGGAAATAGATGTCACCAGCTGGATTTAAATTTTGTGTATTTTGCGAACTACTTTCTTTGTGATACAGTGTACAGTAAGCAATTAAAGTTGCTCATTGTCTGTAAACAGGACTAAGATTTTGTGTCCTGCTTCATAGGATTGTTATGAAGCTGTGCATGTGAAAAGAATACTGAGTTCCTGGTTCTTAGATGCAGATTTTTGATATTGTGTACTTTATTTTCCATGAAAATGGGGACTAAAATTACAATAAAGTAGAATAATCGTTCTGCAAAAAAACATGAGAAATGTGAAAGTGAGGTGCTCTGACACTGTTGGAATAAAATGGGGACGTAATAGCTTTGGAATTAAGGTAAAGCTTCTCTGCGTGGGGAACTGGTTCTTTCTCCTTGTTCTGGACCCATCACTCCTGTTGCATTTACTGAAGAAATCTGTTCAGGTGTTGTATATGAAACTGTGTGTCACAGTCTGGCCAGCTATTGCTTACTTCGTGATCTGTACAGTTTTCAAAAGCTGCCTTTCTGGCAAAACATAAACCAGCTTTTATAAAAGGACATGCTACTGAGAGCAGTTGTTATCTTGGGAGTTTCTGCTTTCTTTCATCTCCTGCCAGTCTTTACCTTTTCTGTTTAAATGTTATCTGCTGCTTAGTGTTCTCATTTTCAAACTACAGGGAACACTAGTCTCTCTCCATAAGGCAAATGAACTTAGCAGTAGACTTGGTTAGAGTTTTTTGAGATGGAAATCGGAGGGCAATTTGTGCTCTTCTGTTTAGAACTCCTGTAGTTTTAAGAGCATGTGAGAGCAGTCACTGCAGCAGAAAATCCCAGTGTCGGTGGCAGTCTCCTGGGAAATCAGAAATCCAGGCTAGTGCCTGCTTTCCCAGATTCAAACTCAGATGTTAATTTGAATTTGCACAGGTCACAGTGATCTGGGTAAGTGTTGGTTATTGATCATTCTTGTTAGGACAACTGGAAGTTACAGCCTTCTGCAAATTAAAAGGGTGCCTACTGGAAATGGAGATTAGTATAATAAGTTATGGACACTTTGAAATTTATTTACAGGATCCTGTTTTTTTCTGTCCCCATTTAATTTAATTTATTTTTTCCATAGCCTGGGTTCTGTTTTCTTCAGACCCCATTTCAGGTTTTTTCCATAGTCTCTGTATCCTGCACTTTGGTGGAAAGCAGGCTAGGCTGTTACACAACACCCGTTTCCACAGCCAGTATCATTCTGCCTATGTCCTTTCTGTCCTTCGTGGTAGACTGCGTCATCCACAACAGCATCACCTTCTGGAAAAGGTTTTCCCCTCCTAAGCATCAGGGGTTTTAGATTTGTTAGTGCCACTGTTAGTTCTGCAACTCGCTTCTTGGGACATGTGAGGGGACCTGGGCTATCGTATGTTACAGATCTTTTCCTTTTTGTACATTAAGTTTTCAGAGTCTGTGCTGCAATTCAGATCTGGTGGGAGGTTGGAAACCTTACTTTATGTTGTGTTTGAAGAGCACATAAAATTCTGGGCCATATAGTGTACCACTGCATACGTTAACTCAGGCTGTGCTTTCATTTACGGCTATATCCAGAGCAAACTACTTGGGGGCTGAGGAGAACAACCAGCGTGGGGCATTGGAACTGGAAGCATGAGAGAGGGAAGAAAGAGACACCCCCACCCCCCCCCCCCCCCAAGGTGGAACAGGCCAACAGGCCTCTGTATTTGGTAATAGACATGAAGGGAGAAGAAACTGCTCTTCCTCTTAAATCATTCTGTACAAATGTCCAAGTAAGAAAATATTCTGTATGTTTTTACAGTTGGTGTTTCTTGCCTGTGTCACAAGTCAGTTTAGGCATACATGTTTTTGTAGGTTAGGAATTATTCTGTACAAGAATAATTACTTGTTAACATAGAAACTGTATCACTGCTGTGTTACAGAAGCAGCTACTTTCAAATGAATTGTGTAGTGTCCAAGAAATAAATCAGAAGACTTTAAGCTGTGTGAATGTCTCCTTTATTGGTATCAGCTGATAAGCTGAGCTGCTCAAGTAACTTGCTGCAGCATCTTGGAATCGCAGAATCCTGGAATGGTTTGGATGAGACCTTTAAAGATCGTTTAGACCAAACCCCTTGCCATGGGCAGGGATGTTTTTTGCTAGATCAGGTTGTTCAAATCCTGTCCAACCTGGCTGTGAACACTTTTTGGCATTCAGAGCTTCTCTGGGCAACCTGTTCAGTATCTTGCCACCCTCATCATAAAAATTTTCTTTTAATGCAGTCCAGGATATGATTAGCTCTCTGGGCTGCAAGAGTACATTGCCAGCTAATGCCCTATTTTTCATCCACCAGTATCCACAAGTCCTCCTCAGCAGGGTTACTCTCAATCCCTTCATCCTCCAGTCTGCTTTGGTCTTGGGCATTGTCCCAGCCTACGTGCAGTACCTTGCGCTTGGCCTTGTTGAACTTCATGAGGTTTGCATGGGCCCACTCCTCAAGCCTGCCAAGGGCCCTCTGCGTGTGGCCTCCCTTCCCTTTAGCAAATCGCCTGTACCCCTCAGCTTGCTGTCATCTGCAAACTTGCTGAGAGTGCACTTGATCCCACTCTATGTTGTTGATGAAGATACTAACTAGTACTGGTCCCGGTATGTACCCTTGAGTGATATTACTTGTTACTGGTTTGCACTTGGACTGTAACTCTTTGGACATGATCATCCAGCAATTCCATATCCATCAGTCGTCCATCAAACCCATATCTCACCAGTTTAGTGGTAAGAATGTTGTGGAGGATCATACCAAGGGCCTTACCAGAAGTCCAGGTAGATGACATCCTCTTCCTGTCTATTGATGTGCTCCATTGTAGAAGGTCACCTGATTAGTCAGGCTTCAGGTGCTTCAATTTTATTCCTGTACATAAAAATCTTTTTTTTTTCTTCCATGTTTCTACTTTGCCTCCTGCCTACAACCCAAGGAAAAGGTTGGGACTCAAAGTGCTGTGTGAGGCTTTATAGCCTTGATTTTGGCAGAGCTCAGATTATACAGTTTTTAATTAGCTCTTCTAGAGTTTGAGAGACACTGGTAAGCTCTCTTGTCGTCTTTTCTTTTAGGTTTTTCCCTAGTATTACAAGATCTGCTCTGGTCAATACTGTTTTCTCTGGTCTGAATAATACGACAGTGTTTCCAGTAGCAATTGGTCCTATTCAGTCAGGGAAGAAGTGAAATGAGGAGATGGACGGAGTTCCCTGCTGGGTTCAAGTGTTCACAGGCAAGCTGTAGCTCAGAGAATATCGTGCTTTTGTCTGACACCAAAACTTGCTGCAAGGTTCAGATTTGGAGTGTGACAATTTTAGGCATGTGAATAGTTGCATCTAAACAACGAAAAAAGTTGGGAGCATTTCCTTAACTATATAGCTAAGTGATGCCGCATGCTTGACATCCAAGTGCCTAACTTGTCCTTTTCCTCTTTTTCTACAGGGTAGCTGTGGCCAGATGGTAGAGATCTTGCCCCATAATGCTGCACCTGGGCACTGTCTGTGAGAGTGCTAGTTGTGGTGGGCCAATGTGAAGGACAACTGTGCTAAGAGAGAATCTGGAAGCTACTAGGTACTGTTCCAGCTTGTACCATGCCCCTGTTTCGTGTATGGATGTGGTCAGCAAGACTGCTTTGTAGCCTGAGTCTGTTTAATGTGAACATGTGCTGGTTTCGGCTGGGATAGAGTTGATTTTCTTTATGGTAGCTAGTATGGGTCTGTGTTTTGGATTTGTGCTGGAAACAGTGTTGTTAATGCAGGGATGTTTTCATTATCGCTGAGCAGTGCTGACACAGTCAAGGCCTTTTGGGCTTCCCACCCCACTGTGAGTACGCTGGGAGAGGGGATGCAGCTGGGACAGCTAAACCCAGCTGACCAAAGGGATATTCCAAACTGTGTGATGCTGTGCTCGGCATATAAAGCTGGAGGGAAGAAGGAGGCAGGGGGCTGTAGGGAGCTACAGCGTTTGTCTTCCCAAGTAACTGTTAAGCATGATGGAGCCCTGCTTTCCTGGAGGTGGCTGAACACCTGCCTGCTGATGGGAAGGGATGAACGAATTCCTTATTTTGTTTTGCTTGTGCATGCAACTTTTGCTTTCTCTGCTAAACTGTATATCATCCCACGAATTTTCTCACTTTTACTCTTCTGATTTGGTCCCCCATGCTACCCGGGGGAGTGAGCAAGTGGCTGTGTGGTGCTTAGTTGCTGGCTGGGGTTAAACTGTGACAACATTCAGGATGTATCCATCCTGAGCCATGGAGACTGATGTGTCCGAGAGCGGGATTTAAGCTTATTGCGTCTGAAGCCTAAAACAGGGATACAGAAGACCTGTGTTCAAATAGCTGTGAAGTTCACTAGATGTTCACAGTCACTCGGTGCTACCACTGCTCAGACTTCACAGAGCCTTAGTTAGAGGCACCAGGGTGTCTGTGTTGCTGGGTATGCTTTAGGTATGTGTATGCACAGAAGACTGGGAGCTAGAGGCTAGTATCTATGATACAGAGCTTATAGAAACACTGATGGAGACAGACCAGAAAGAGTAAGAAAAGCTTTATGTACTGAAACAAGATTCTTTTATTTCGGTGCAGTACAAAGAAATAGGGCTTACTTTGCTTTGAAAGTACTGAAACTGAAAAATGATGCAGATGAAATACATTTGTGTAGTACTAGGAATCCTTGGATATCAAAGCAGTGAAAAATGGTTGCTATGATGCTGCAGCATTAAAATAAATATTTACATAGCTTTAAATACTGGATTACTTCCTTGATTTAGTGTTATATCATTGATAACTTTGTTTCCAGCAGTGTAAGATATTACCACTGACGGTGCTGTCTTAGCAGTCTTTCAGCCAGTGATTTCCTTGCATTTTAAAATGCACTGGTACAGCAGCAGCACTCTGCACCAAGCCGCTGCTCCAAAACCTCAGCAAAACCAAAGTTGGCCTCTTCTTATTTTCTGAAGAATTAATCTGATCCATTTTGTTGATTATATTGAACTTTGGTTACGTGTAGTAACACTGTAAGCAGTGGGCCCAGTTCACAATCAGATAACATGAACTCATTGTATTAAGGTAATGAGAAAGCATTAAGGAAAAAAAAAAAACAAACCAAAAAAAACACTGCTACATTGTCATCCTGCAGCACCAAACAACAGCAGCTCAGGTTTTGATGTTTTCAGTTAGAGTACTATTTTTCAACTTGAACCAGGACAGGTCACCTGTTTTCCTAGTAAATGTAGATGAGTTACATTTTCAAAGGTATCAAAACATACTGACATAGTGGTTTGCAGCGGAGTCGATAGCCTCATTTACAGACTCAGTGATTTTTTTAAAAAATAAGTAAACATTCATTACACAGATATTGCTGTGAACCAAGCCCATTGTCTAAAGGAAGCACATTTCTTGCCAAATTAGAAGTCTTACGTAAGAATATGTTTTTATTATGGATTGGAATAGCTGCTGTGTAAGTTATTAAAATCATGTGTCTTCCTGCCTGCACTTTGTACCAACACAAAAAATGGATAAACATGCAGTAAAATGTAGCATCATTTAGAAAATAATGTGTAAAAAAACCATTCAGTATCTTATATTAAAGCATTTACACTGCATAGGCATCATATAAGGATATAGTATAATAAAACTCATCAAATATACAAGCATGCAGCAGTTGCCTTATATTCATAGTTCTAGAAATGACCACACTGATTTCCTCAAATATAAATTGGATTATCCAAAATAGAGTTTGCAGCCACTCTCCTTTACAGTGGCAAACTATGTTCTGGTGTGCATTGCAGATACTGACCTATATAACAGGCCTAAGCTATGCCGCTGTATTGTACACATCTGTGATAAATACGGTGTTCTGAAATAGGAAGGGTAGTGAGAAGTTATCCATACTTCTCATGGTAGATCTTGGAGACTACGCAGTGCTTGAATTGAACAAAATATATAAGCATATTTATTGTATTCTCCTTAGAGAGTAACACTGCACCTTGCCACATATCTAGCTACTGCATAAGCTGGCCATGCAGTTTTCAAAATAAGTTTAGACAGATTTTTCTACTTGATATTTTATTCCATCAGAAGAGGTAATAGTAGTAAAAATTATATAGTACATATCCTTTTTACTCTGCAAACTTCACAAAGGACTCCTGCCACTTTTAGGTTGTGTAGGAAAATACAATGCAGCGCCGAAGTCACACTCAGAGATTTAAAATATGTTTGCAGAGAGGTCTTCTTTCTTCATTTACTCTTTTGAAGGTGGTGGTGTTATACATGATGGTAAGCTTGGACCATCTGACTGTCTCAAGATGACAATACCCAGATTACATCCCCTCTGTGGCCGAATGCCACTTGGAGGGTGGAGTTGAGGTCTTGTGGCTTTGAAGTTGTCTGTGGTTTTGACTTGCTCATTATTGCCTGGCTTGGCAGGTTAACCTGGTATGTAACTCTAGAACAATCGCGAACAAAATACCTGGAGGCGAGGCTTGTGTTGTGCAAGGTTTGCAAAATCGGGCTCTAGAGCCCGGTATAGGTTTCAGACGTGCCAAGGCGATACCGGATTGAGGAGTATGATTTAAACCCCTTTCCCCGTCCAGGTATTTTTCCAGTAGTGCCTGTATTCTGCTTTTGCCCTGACTGCCCTTGTCTTCGTACGTAGTAATTTGTGTGTCTTTGAACAACATGTGCATGTACTTCCATCTTCTGAGCACTTTGGGTAAAGCTAGTGGAGATAACCTTGTAGGGTGTTACAGCACCAACAATGCAAGTCGCAGGGATTCATCCCTGTGTATGAAGCCGCAAGGGATTCAGAAACAGCATGTTGGACATAGCTTGACAAAGAAAAAGACAAGAGGCAGAGGGGGAGATAATGGAAACATTTGCCAAAGAAAAAGGGGAGTGAGGAAAGGGAAGAGAGAATTGGGGCAGTGGTTGCTGTTCTCGCTCTTTTTTTTTTTAAAAAAAAAATTATAATCCTCTCTGGAATGTTTAGTTCAGAGAGAAACATTGCCCTTTGTTAAATAGTGAGTTTTGGCACACATGTAACATGGGAATGAAAAGGAGATGGCTTTGGTATGTGCTATCAGAAAATGTTACATTAATAATGTACTTCTGTGCTGTGGCCAGGAGTTTGCTTTTGTAGTTCCTTATTCCGAGACTCTGTGTGTGCATGTTCCTATTTTCTAGTAAAGGATATGTGGCCCTTTCCAGAAAGAGCTGTACTATTTCCTCAGTCTCATTTAAGAGTAGAACAGCAGTGGAGCAAGTATTAGAGATGTTCCAAGCTATTCTGGCACAGATACTCATTTTTCCTTTGAAGATGTGTCTCTGCATGTACATGTGTGTGGAACATCAGCTCTGTATTTGGAATCTGATACAAGGCCACTTGGAATCTGAGATGGATATGGGGCCATTTGAATTCTTTTATTGTATCAGCTGGTACTTGGAAAATGGGTTTACAGTTTATTTTAGTTGGCTCGCTTGCTGCCACAGATGTCGCTTTTCTGTCTGTCTCCAGACTTGCTCACTAAGATCTCTGTGGTGACATCTGAAGAAACAAATGCTGTAAGAAGTGACTTTTTTAAATGATTATTTGGCAATGGGGTCTGTATAAATGCTCACAGAACCCCATTTTTTTGGCCAGCCTTTTGAGCTGTATACATCCATAGATGGATATAAGACTTTGAATGCTGAAACCTTTGTACAACATACCAAAGCTAGTGGTTCACAGATTCTTCACTGCATCTCTGTCATATTAAGAGCAGCAGTTTAGATGTGGGGACTGTCCACAAACATAACAGCATTTTGGTTCATAAATTTCAACTTCATTTTTTCATTGGCAAAAGTAAGAACGCATTCTGGGTTTGATGCTGATTTCTTACGCGTTTTAATATTTGTACTAGGTTCTTTGGGTTCCTCACTGATCTGCTATTCATTTTTCCTTTCACAGGGAAAGTTCTTACCTAGTTTGGAAATGTCTTTGAAGAGCCTGAAGATTGTTAAAAGCAGATGGCACAGCTGTCTTGAGTATATTGAGGACGAGGAAAAGGAGCTCTCCTGAGAAGCATAAGTTTGCCACAAATAAGTTGGTTCTAAGCTGTGATCCCCAAGTTCCCACAGGTATGCACCACTTTTGAGAATTAATAGAAGTTGGATGAGTAAGACCTTTGCTTTCTTTAGATACAGCTCTATTTCTAGTAGCAACCTGGGCTATTCCTTGAAAAGAGGAGACAGTGTATTTCCCATTTTTACCTGCCTTTTCTACCCTCAAAGTGAAGAAATTAATTCAGTTGCTAGACACATGGGGCATTAGGCACGCATTTCTGTCATTACAAATCTGGTTGTATGATAAAGAATGGTTTACACTTGAATAAAGTGAGGCCGCCAAAAGAAGTATTCATATCACCAAAAGAACCTCTCTACCTGATTAAAAGTTGGTCGATTGTGCCTCCCTCCCGCCCGCCCAAGTCTTGTTTTCTTCCAGATTTTGCACATATCTCTCCAAGTGAAGAATTATGTGAGACACCTGGAATTATGTGTTTGACCTCATTTATACTTTTTTTTTCTAGTATTGCATTAGGTGAGGGATCTCTCAAAGGGCAAAAGTGTGTTGAGAAGCCCTCAGTCTTCAAAAGCAGCAGGTAACTAAAAATACTTTATTTTCTTTGCTCCTCAGGCAACAGCAAGTGAAAACCTGGAGGGGGCTGATGAAGAAGCAGGAGGCAGAAGTGAGGGGACAAGTCAGATTAGGAGAACAGCTGTTTGACCTTTTGAAAGAAACAGCTGTCACTTCCAGAAGCATCCTGTTTTTCTGTCAAGTTTCAAGGAAAACACTGAATACAGGTACAGTGTCATTTGGAGAAATACAAATAAGGAATAAAGTGGAATAATTGAATACTGAGCATATCCACTTGCAAACATTTGTTAGCAAGTCGGTCAATAAAATGTTGTTCCACACACTTCCCTTTTGAAGAGCTTCTCATTTTATGTGTTATATGCTGTCTTGCATGTTACAAAAATGGGTGCATACCTTTAACATGAAGATTCCTTCCCCATTAAGTCCCTCAACGTTACACTTGAAAATAATTCCAGATTCTAAGTCATTTATGAACTTCACATAGTTAGCACTTTTGAGTGGATTTTTTTTTTTCATTTCAACATGGATAACTTTTCAAATTTGATTGCTTGATACTTGTGCTTACTTTTCACCAGTTCATTTAGTTCAGAATGGTATCTGTCTGACTTGAGGATATTTGAATATCGAGAGAATATATGCAAATGCTGCATATGATGTGAAATTTGCAGGCATGTGCTATGTTGTAAATCCTTCCTTATGTAGCACTAGACACTTGAAATGTGCAAGGAAGAGTCCCATTTCACATACTGTGTTACTTCTCAGTATCTGCTACACAGAAATTGATGGGCTCTTATTCATGCCAATTTCTTTTTTATTAAGCATAAACTTGTAATTGTTACAAGTTCTCTCCTCATTCTGAAAACAATCATGGGATTTGACTCATATGAAGAAAAGCAAAGTGGATGCTTAAGAAATTGTTGGGATTTTTGGAGGGAAAGGCAGAATGAGAACACAGCCCAGAGCTTTTAGGCCAGCACCCAGTCCATTAACTCAGTCTGATTCAAGCTGGTTTTCCTCTGCAGCTATTTTTGCCTCCTCCTCTCTACCTTTGTTTCATTTTATGATGTTGCGGGAGGGATGGATATTACTATGTGAGATGCAATGCCCACTATATGTTCATGCAACACCGTGGCAAAACATATAATATGTAGTATTTGTGTGTGTGGCCATGCAACATAAAGGAGCAAAAATAATCCACTGGAATGCAATAGTGGTGGGCCATTTTATTATATCTTGTTCTATTCTGTAGCCCGAATCAGCCATCAACCTTATTTCTGTTCGTAAAGGGAAAATTATCATGTCCGTTTTACAGGATTAAAAAGATTTATTGAGTCTTCCTGTAAAATTGCACTGTAGAATTTGTTGTCAAGAAAATAAAGCTGACTCCATTGACTGTAGCAGAATAATTTGCAGCCATAATTGAACTACGCTCTTAAAGTCTACTTTTAACAAGGTTTTCAGAAAAAGGCTGCAGTAGCTTGACTTTGGTTCTAAGTCTATTTTGAATTTTAGCTAATGTTAGTGTGTTAATGCAGTAGTAGCATATGGATATGGAATAGAAATGTTGTTTTCATGAAAACCCAATTTTATATTACTGTGTTGAACCACTCAATACATCCGGACTCTTCATTCATATTCTCTGTAAATTCCTGATCTTAAGATAATTCAAACACCATTCTCACAGACTCTTTCTTTGAAGCCCGCACAGGGCTAATCCAAACAGGAGGTACAATAGAAAGCTCCACTGCATTATAAGACTGGAGTTTTATCTACTGACTTCAGCATTCAGAGAGTGTAAAGCACATGAGTTCTTTTCTTGTCTAAACTATTTTGAACGAGGTCTCTTTTACATGCTAGTTCGGCAAGCTTCTAAGGCATTTGTGCAAAGTGATGATGCAAGAGCAACCTGATTCAACACTGAGAAATTCATAAATAACATCCAGCAGTAATTACAGTGAAAAACTACAGATAAGAAAAGCAAACACTCCACAGTATCAGTTGAGCTACTTATACACTGCAGTGTTAAAAGTGGCATATGTTTACTGGTGCCTTCAACTCAGGAGGTATCATTGTGAATTTTAAATATACCAAGGATTCATTCTGGTTTTTACGTGGATTGTGATTAAAAAAACCAATAACCATGAATATATATGGAGAGAAAGGATAAGAGTGGAAGAAAACACAGTGCCAGAAATTACTATCTGGAAACATACTATACATGTAGTCAGTATTTCTGTATCAAAATGAAGAGTTAATTTTGAAGTCCAAAATGGTTTTAAGATAACTTAGCACTCTATAAGGCTATTCTCAGGAGTCAAGTGCATGATACTCAAGATGGGGATATTTGTAAAGGACTTCAGTTTGAAGAACTGGAATAGCCAACTGATGTCTTTACCATCTTGATGAGAAAGTCTGCGCTATTTTCAGTAAGTACACACTAGAGTCACAAAAACCCTCTAAATTCTTTGTCTGGATTTCTCCTTAGGTTAGGGTTAAGTGGCAGGTAACATTCACACAGAGCTTAGTTATTTCTATGCATGAAAACTCAACATAGTAGTAGAATTTAGGTAGCTAGTAGCATATAATGGGTACGTCTTAAACCTTAAAAGCATTGTGAGGCTTTTTTACCGTTTCTCTCTCCTCTGAATCACCCACAGAGCCTGGATTTCATACTAGCCCTGTGTTCCTGTATGGTGTAGAACTTTGTACAGCATAGTCTCAAACTCTATTCAAAGATGTGGGGGTTTGGTTTTGGGGTTTTTTTGTTTGTTTTTGCTTTTTTATTATTTTTGGTTTGTTTGTTTGCTTTTCTCAGAAAAAAAAAAAAAAACCAACAAAAAAAGACAGAAACTTGTTCCTGTCAAGGTACAGCTATGGCTGTTGTGCAGTGGCACATAAAACATACTTTTTTGGTCTTCCAAGGCAAGGTGAGAGTAGTTGTGGATATTAGTTGATGCTTCAGGCAGAACTAAGGGGTAGCTGGCCCAAAGCAACTTGAGACTTAATATGCAAGATTTGTAAAGTAGCTGCTGGGTGAGTTTTGGACTTCACCCTGTGCTTACAGGAATTTCTGTGGTTATGCTTTTGATGTCAGCCAGGTGTTGGGGGAATCCAAATTTTATTTATTTTTACACCTTTGAATTACTCTGTCATGCCATCGTGTTGTACATTAGTTGATAATGAAGACGTGAGTGATTTGTGAAATTTGGTTCTAGAACTGGGCTTGGATAAAAATGCTCAAGTGTAGACATGCTTGTGGTTTGGACCAACATCTCGCATTCATTTTTTGTCTTTTTGTGACTCTAGTTTTAGGTACTAACCTGTAAACATTACAGTATGTAGTCTTCTTACACTGGAAGTTCGTTGTATGCCTCTGTACTAGATACAAGATCTTTAGCAGGACTTCATGTGAGGAACAGTTAAACAAAAGCTTGTATGAATAAGGCACTAGTAAATGTTTGCAGCAAACAATTACAGTCTATATTCTTTAAGAATAAAGCCATTCTGTTTAGGAAATTGCCTTTAATATGACAGAGTTACCAATGCCAGTTAGAAGGGGGTTAGAGAAAGTGCATCGTTTGGATTTTGGCTATGAGGTCTGTGAGAAACCACTGAATGCAAATCCCTCTTAAATTTGGAAATAGCATGTGCAATGGTGATGCTCAGGAGAGCTAAAGCAAGAGGAAACTGTTCTAGATTCTGATCCCTGCTCAACCAATGTGAAATCACAGATTTCACATTGTTCCAGATTTATTTACAGTGGTAGAAGGATCTGAAGCCAGAATCGAGGCTGCTGTAGCAAATCTAGTTAAACGGTAACAGTACTAACCCAAAACAAATAATTGGCTGTAATCCCCTTAAACAGCTTCAAAACAGAATCTGATATTTTTAATTTCCTACTTGCTGAAGTCCAAGGATGCACTTTGTCTTTTGGCTAATATTACAGACCAAAGCCTTCTATACTACTTTGGAGCTGCTGCCATTCTAAACAGTTACTAAAATATCAATCCATACTTTATACCAAATGAAACTTGAGCCTGCCAGTCCATTTGTAGGATGGCTGACCACTATTTCACATTAAAATTTGTTAGAAATACCCCAAACTTTTCCATTCATAAAATCAGAACATACTGCCACTTTCAAATATACTTTTAGGTACCTGCTCTTTAGTTGGGGGGGGGTGGGGTCGCTGAAGCACCAGCATTTTAAAAGCCAAGTAAACTAATGGATCTGGTTAATATACATGATTATATTGCCCCAGGAACTGTCCAGTAAAACTACTCCATCTGAATCGTTCATTTGGTATACTAAATGGAAGGTCAGTGGTAACTCCACAGTCTGATTTAATCACCAATTCCTGCTTTGTAAACAGCTTAGCTTTATCATCTGACAAATTTCTGTTCCACTCAGATCCTCCATTATTTGCACAAGATGTCATTTAGAAAACTTAACACATTTCTAGTATCTGTAATGCAAAAGGGAAAAAAAAATACATTGATTCATATTTGTGTATTATTGCCATCAGGTGCTACAATTAACAACTCTGGACAGTGGGGTTTTTTTGTTTGCTTGGGTTTTTTTGTGTCTCAAGGTATTAAGTTTATCTCAAGCTCTAAAAGCACCCATCCATGGGGACCTCAGAAGCTTTACAAATATCTCAACCAGCTTTTAAAAGGTTGTGGGTTTTGTTAGGTTGGGTTTTGCTTGTTTCGCTTTGAGTCATAAGACTAAATTCATTGGTGGTATAACTTGAAATTTTCACTAGAAATTAATCTGAGCGAATATTTATTTCTTAAACAAAAAAACCCCAACAACTAAAAAGTGCTGGGGATCTTTCTCCCAAACTTGCTATACATACTCTAAATTATATACAGAAGGAAGAAAATACAGAAATTTCTCTTCACAAAGATCTTTCCTTCATAGCAATTCAAGAACCTTTTTCTTTGTAGATATTTGTGTCTTATAGGAATGTCAGAATATATGCTTTTCTGTGTGTGTGTAGGCTAATAAATGGCATGTGTTTATTTGAATATTAGAAAATGTTATTGAGCGTTAGAGCTGCACAGAATCTTTTCTGTAAAAGTTGACAACTTGATTTTTTTGTTGTTACGTCATTATTTTCAGTAAGACAATGTAAAACTTGGCAATTGCAAAAGAAACATTCTTCGTCAAAAAGTGTGCCTTTTGCAGTCATAACTAGTTTTGTGGTGTGTCTCTAGCTGGCAATTTGAAGTTGTGCATATGTTACCTTATTAGAATTTCCTAAGCTGTGCTTGCTTTAATGTTTTTTTTTTAACCTTGTAAATGAAATCTGTGTTTTGAAAGTCAAGGTGGGTTTTTAACTTGGTCTTCAGATTAAAACAGTACCTTGGGGACATGGTTGATTTTCCTTCTTGTTTTTGCCCACTGCTGTTGAAGTGTGCCTTCGGTAACATACAGCCAGCTGACAAAAAGTCTGCATTTTGGAAAAAGTTCTGTGAATATTTAACAAAATGCAGAATGCATTTTGCTTTCATTGGCCGTGTGTCTTCAACAGAAGCAGAGGGATAGCAATGAAACATTTTTTTTTTTTATTACAAAACTAAGCTATTACAGCTCTGAGTAGAGAAAAATCTGTTGTCAAGCATTTATATTTTTGTAAAGAGCAAATTCACACTTTTACACAACAGGTGCTTCTTGATGCAACTGAGTTGTGTTTGTAGAGGCACACTATTAACACCAACTGAAACAGTGGCCTAAATGAAGGCATCACGTCTCTGTTTGTGCTGATGTATCCACCTATATGAATGATGACATTGTAACAGAAATTGCTGTTTCCTAACTTTTACTAAAAAAAAAAAAAAAATAATTGTGAAAGAAAAAAACTTTCAGGTGTAAAATGAAACAAAATGACTATGATCACATAACAACAATTATTGCATGATTTTGCATAACCCTTGACCTTCTTAAAAAGCAGTATTTGACTTTTATATATGCGTTGGTTTGATAATGAGTCATCACGCAACTGCTGGCTCACATGATAAATATTTAACTTGGGGAAGAAATACTCTTGAGAACAACAAAAAAAAAAAAGTCCTAGGTCTTTGCTATTAATCCAGAGATTTTTTCAGTGTTAGATGAAACATGTATAATTGGAAATAACTATTATGTTGAAAGGAATCCACATTACTTTACTTTTGATAAAAAATCCATTCATCTGAGCAGCTGTAGGGATTATGACAAATTTGATGAGGCCAACCCCAATCCCTGAAAACCTTTTCATACTTCTACGAGATGAGTGAATTACCAGTCATGTAACTCTAATGTATTTTAAGGCTAGTTAGAAGACAAGGAAGGACGATACCCAAACTGAATTTGTAGAACTAGGAATTATTTGTGTGACTGGGTATTTATTTAAAGCAAACAATTTAAATGGGTGAAAGGTTGCTTATTCCTTCATGTTTTCTAAGACAGTAAACCTACCATCTACCTGTAATAACTGATCTTAGAATGCCATTTCATAGCTTGAATCTTGGTTTTGCCTCAAGGCTCGTTCTAGCCAGGTTGGCAATTAGGGAAAGTCCTAAAACTAAAACAGAAAAATTGACACATGCTGTTAAATGCAAACTCAGAACATTAAAATTAATATGGAAGCAGAAATGACATTCAGTGTCAGAAGTAACAAATTTGAAAGTCTTAAATAATTCAATATAGAGAATATAGTTTTGAGTTTTTTATATAAGTGTGCTTTTTCCTAAAAACATCCCCCCGAAACCAAACTTTTTTTTTTTGCTTTTTATTTAAGTCTCTTGTCTGTAAATATGAAAGAGGGCTATATATTCCAACGTAATTCTTCATTGCCATACTAAACAGTAAAATAGTCTTTCTAATTCACATTGCTCATGGCAGTCTTATTTGATGTTGCTTTATTAAGTTTGTGATTAAAGCAGTTTGGGATTTTTGTTGGTTGTAAACTTTTGGCATAATGTGAATACCAGTCCCTTTCAAAAACAGCCTTGAGTTGCTTAATGATGCTTGTGCTGTTCCCCGTGTCTGCTTGGTTGATAACAAGGCCGGCTCCAGCATTCTGCGTAAAAGCATTTCCTACCCAATCAAAATTACCTACAAGTAAAGGCAGGAATATACAATGAGTTTTGAACGTTTAAATAATATTAAAAAAACAAGGCCATCTCCCTAAAGGCAATCCAGCATATTACAGTGTCATTTTCCCCAGTGCCTACCCAGGCAGAGATGAAAATAAGTTTTCTATAGTAGTGGGAAAGAAAAAACTCCATTACATACCCGTGCGTAGTATAGATTGTTTCTGGAAGTATAGCAGCTCTAATACTTCGTAAGTGAAAATACATTTTTGCCATATAAACACATAGATGCTGTGGAGAATAGTTGCTCCATAATGCTGAGCCAAACCAGTAGATCTTTTACAGGTTATCCGTTGATAGATAATATTTCAGAAAAGAAAACCAGGTTTTACTGGTTTATGCCAGTTATCACCACCTTTGTTGGAATCTAAGGTCATGAACGAGCATTTCACATCCTGGTTATCGCAAGGCAAAGTGGATAGTTGGATTAATGGAAAACAGGTAAACCATGTGTTTCAGTTATTTCTTTTTTATTTCACTAGAACTATAACTATTTAAGTTGTACATTTATAAAACATGCAGTATTTTGGAGAAAGAGTTTGGAGGGGTCATTTTGAAAACTATCTGAACATACATAAAACATGAAGGTATATGAAATCTTTACCCTCTTTTTTTTCAGTGTCATTTCAACTACTTTAGCAGGAAATGTTAAGAATTCTGAAGTTGTGAAGGATGGCAAATTGAAGCCTTATCATAAGGGCCATTTCTTCCTATATGCTTTCAAGTAAAAGATACATCAGATCATATATTAGCATCCATTTACATTTACTTTCACACCGCTTTGATTCTTTCTTTCTTTTACTTGTGTGTATCTAAGGATGTAAGGACAATGGGAAAGAAAAAAACCCAGCTCAGCCAAGAATCCATACTGTGTGGACAAGTTATGACTTACTGAAATTTGATCTGGCTATTGGAAGGAATTTAAAATGGAATAAAGGAAAAAGATTCATAAAACATTTGGGAGATGAGAGAGGGCTAAGCTGCACTAGTTGAAGGGAAAAATAAGATTTGGATAGGTTAAGAGAGGTGTGTGTATTTTGAGCTTTTCCAAGTAGCTCTTGGTTGTATCCCAGCACTGCTTTGGGTTCTCCATTGGTGCACGGGCACGCTGCGGGGCGGCAGCGCTTGCTCTCCCTCCCTGCCCCTGCGGTTACTGGCTTTAAGCCCTTCACAGTAAGTCAGGGTGAGGAAGGAAGCAACTGAAGCATCGAGCTGCAGCGTGTTAGAAGGCCAGTTTTCTCTCTTGACTTGATAAAATCTTAGGAGTTACTTTTTAATTCAGTAGCAGTTCTCTGATCCTGCAGCTCACGCGTAGCTCAAGCAGTCAGATTTTTTCAAAAGGTAGTTTTTACTCTGCATTCAATGAGCATTTGACTGATAATGAATTTTTACTAGGTGCCACACAGGGACTTGACTTAAATACACCTTTAACCCAGAACACCAATTAGATATGTACTTAACGTTGAGAGGGCATCTGAAATGTCATTACAGTAAATGGAATAAGACTTCAGGAGATGAGGATGAAAGGTGTTCGTACAGTATTTACCAGGACTGACCATAGCTTTAATAGTAACGCTGGAAACGGAGAACAGTCCATCTTCGTTGGGTTGCAGAAACAAGAGAATTTGTTAATAATGCAATTTATGCCTCCTTCATACAGTATATTGTATTTGTGCTTTCAGTCTGTTTTTAAATACTGAAAGCAGAATGTTGCTTTTGGAGAAACTGGTTCATAGGGGCAAAGAGTGTTTAAATGAGAAAAGGCTCAAAGCTCAGTCTTTATCCAGGTTCCCAAAGAAATGAACTATTACTTTAACTTAACAAGCATGTCAACTGTAGACTTCTCATTTACAAATGGGTGTTACTTCAGGCTTCTGGCTACAAACTAGAATTTCTTGAGATGTGGTTACTTACCAATGTATGCAGCTCCATCAGTCACCATGTATTTGTTACGATTTAATTTGGGAAAGGAAGTGTTCTTCTGTTCTTTAAGAAAGCATGCACTCTCTTCCTCAAGGTCAAAGAATTTCTGCCATAAAATAGAATGGAGTGCATGTTAATAAGAACTGTTCTATAATGGACAGAAAAAATATGGTCTGTTCTCTACTCTTTATTGAAAATGAGTTAGCACTACAGAACAGCTTGAGTTTTTATAGCCAAACATTAATTTTAATAAAACACTGCACACTATATTTCTTACTAAATTCTCAGTTTGTGATATTCACTATCCCTTGGCATTCTGAACTATACAAAGTATATGGCTACCGCATACTAAAAGCAATACAGTGCCAGGTAGGAAAGGCTACGGAATGCACAACTCATCCCCCCTTCCCCCTTTATGTTCTGCATGATAAGACCCAGAAACTTTTCTATAGCTCGTTTCCTCGTTCATCAAGGGACATTGGGGTTTGAAGTCTGCTTCAGGATCTGAATTGGCAGACACAGCAACAATTGAATTAATACCCTTGTATTACACATTCATAGTTCCCAACAGGAAACTTGCTGATTCCAGAAACCTAGAAGCTTCTCAGGATTAAATCTGATATGGAGAGATTTACCCGACAACAAGAGGAAAATGCATCTGTTTTACCCTAAAGAGTGAAGTCTAAGATGTATTTTTTTTCTTTTTAAATTCTGGAGCTATATGTACTTCTTGCCTGCATCAGTGCCAGACAAAAATGAGATTTCCACTACAAAGCTAAATATTGTTTGTTTCATCAAGGAAACTAATACCTAGACACAGATTCCAAAACTAGAAGTAGAGAATAGCACGATGAAGGAGAAATTGCATATTTACTGCAGGACTGAGAAACTTTGAGGTGATGGTGTAGATCTTCAGAACAAATCTAATTTACAGTACATTGCTGATGAAAATAAATGGCTATACATTGTACCCACTTAAGACACTGAAAAACAGTATTACAAAACTCCGGCCCCAAAACTCCTTGATCTTTCTTGGGGGTCTGTTTTCCATAATACAAAATTCCTCTTTTGAACCAGTGCTCCTTCTGATAAAAAACTGGAATGAATCCTTTTAGGTCAGGAAGATGTCCTTCAGAATAATCTTACTACTTTGAAAACCCAACTGTAAAATACTAAATTCATTATTGAAATGCAGTTATCTCTGTGGTAGACTACATCATCAGTTTGATTAAATCAGATAAGGGCGTATGCATAGTACACTGGCAGTTTAGTTTTATAAAGCATTCTTTACCCAGCTGATGTAGGTAGGTTTCAAGCTGGTTTGCATTAAACTGCTCAACTATTGCAAAATGTGTTACTGACTGCCAGGAACAGCACCTTTAGGTTTTATACCACTGGTTGCTTCAGAACAGCATATAAGTATTCATTCAAAAAATCTCTTCTTAATCATCAGTCTTGATCATTACAGTTTGGCTTTCCTTGGAGAACACTAGGAGTTCTGTACAGGCTTATCTGTAATTAATAAGACACAGAATTGTGTCCTTCAACAGTCTCTGAATTTTGTGTGTTACCGTGTGCTTACTTACCTGTACAAGGCATTGTTATCTTCCACAGCTTAATTTTTGTAATAAGTTCCAAGACGAGCAAAAATCCAAAGATAGTTTTTTGCATTTAAAAGCGAGCACAACCACCCAAACTGAGCGACTGCTTTTTAAAAAGCAATTTAAAAACCATTAAAAAAAGATTATTCTATGTAAAACTGTAGTTATCTGCCCTTTACATGAGATTTATATTGTATATTCACTTCTAACTAAGCTGCATGGGGAAATCATACTTTTAATTACAGATATTTAACACTACTAACAATTACATTTAAAAAAAAACCCTAGAACAAAGCATCTCAGCAGCTGTAAAGGCAAGTTTACTAGACATTAGGGTTTAGTTCTTCGACAACATCAAGACTGCAATTGTGCGCCTGAGGAACAAACACGCACCCATCACAGAAAGTATGTATGTAGCCAGCCAGAGATGAATCTGAATCTTTCTGAAAGGATCTTGAATTTTTGGATAAAGCCAGAAAAAAAGGGTCATGTTTTTCCTGATGCAACGAAACAGGAATGGAGACAGTTAGCAGCAACAGGGTGTCCACCAAGGGTGCTCGCAGTAACTCTTTGCAGGGATGTGGAAGATACTGTGTGATTAATACTAATGTTGTAGGGAATAGTCTAAAACCAGCAAATGGGTAAAACCAAAACAAAGCTGTCTTCTTCCCCTTATTACAGGATTTAGCAAAAAGCTACATACCTTGATTTAAAAATAGTCAAGCACAATAATCATATCAGCTTAGAGTTGGCAAATTAAGAGATTTCAGTAGATGTGCTGTACAGAAAAATCCTGCGTTAGTGTGCTCTTTGTATAATAACTTTGTAAGAAAGGAAATTTCAGATTCAGGCAGGAATAGACAGAAGGCTTGAAAGTGTAATGTGTTCTCCAGCAAGGGTATAGAAGCCATTATAACTCCTTGACAATACAGATTACAATTGTCCTTGACAATACAAAACAAGTAGGGAAACTCATCTGCCCTCAGAAACAGAATACAAAACTGCAGCTCAGGTGAGCAAGTGAACCAGCACTGACATTCAGTAGCACAGCCTAACATTCTCCCGACACACGCCTGCAGCCGAAGTACTGTGTTAATAATCCACCACCTTCTGCTAACAGTTAATTAGTCTTTTCCATCCTTATTTTAGGAGTTTAGAGCTTTAAGTTAGTGCTTAGGAGCAAAGGTTTCATAGTTCATTCATAACGCTTTGTTTACTTGTAGGACATGGCTGGCTTTCTGAGAAGTACGGAAAGTTGTGGTTCTTCCTTCCTCTCACCTGAGCAGGGATCCACCTGTACAATGCAGAAACAGATTCATGTGGAAGCTCAAGAACAGCGCGTGCTGTAGCTACACGTCTGTTCCATGCCACTCCTTCCCGGTCTCCAGTTATCTGAAGACACTTTCATCTAGTTCATACTCTCTGGGCCCTTCAAAACCACGGGCCTTTCTCAGTTCAGCACTGCGCCCAGCAGGGCTGGCCCCATTTTACTGCTTCTTTGAGAGTTAGACTGAGCAATCTTGCACATAAGATGTATTTAAAGGGTCAGGCACACAAAATGTAAGGAGTACTGGAATTAAGGCCTCAAGAAGCGTGATGGTGAGCTCAGTTTATCCTTTAATTTCATGACCACATGGTTCCGTGCATAGAACAGAGCTCCTTGACATCTGGCTGCATGCTTACAGCACTTATTTAGTCCTCAAGCAAAGCCCTTTTCCTCAGGAATTCTTCCTAGTGATGACTTTTTTCACAGTACTTGTATTGAGTTTGCAGTCTCAAAGCAGTTCAGTTGAATCCAATAATTATTGATGCTTATGTGAACCGGACTCCCAAGTGAGATGCTGAGGAATGCATAATGAGGGATTAAGCATTTTCTAACTGCATTGATGATGTTAATTGCCTAGCATTATCAAAGTTTTGTGGCAAAAGAAAAAAACCGAAAAAACAACCACCCACCTGCTTCTAGATAGAGCACACTGTTAGCAGTTCAGTGTTTGCAGCTAGGAAATCATGTCTTGCAGTCCCTGCCTTCCTGACCTCCACAGCAGACTGGAAAATTACCTGCCCAGCGGTAATTTTTGTATTTGGTATTGATCAGGACACTGCTGGGCATAGCAGGTTTGCAGTGTCCCGTTTCTAACGATATACCTGCAGTTAGGCAATACCACACCTTCTGTTAGCCTGGTCAGGAGACCAGGGGAAATCAGTAAGAGATTCTCACCTAACAGAGAAATTATGTCTGTACAGCCTTCCCCAAGGTGACCGTGTACCTGGCGCTGCTGCCATTGGCAGAACAGCGTACCCTGCAGCTGCAGCAAGCCATGGGCACGCGCTGGGAATGTCCTAGCCAAACTGGTCCTTCCACAGGCACAAAAGAAAACGATCACAACAAGGCATAACACAGGGATCAAAAGCTAAACAGAAGAAAAAAGCTGAATATGCTTCGTAGGACTCAGATACATGATCCCTGAGAGAACAGAAGAACGGGGCGGGGGGGTGTGCCATTTCTGCCAGAGCAATATTAAGGTATTTGGGACAGCTTAGCAAATAAATAAATAAAAAAATAAAATTGAAATTACAAATTTCAATCAAAATTTGTACCTTAAGTTTCCCTTAAAATTTCAGTGTTCTCGTGTATAAACTCATACAATACATGTCTGCATGACAGTATTTTCTCTACAGAGTTTAATTTGACTTGATTTTTTTTCATATTCAAAGCTGAACCAAAAGGGAAAAGCAGCATTTTCTAATAATTCAAAAGGTTTGTTTAGTTTTTACCCTGTTAGCCTACTCTTTCTCGCCCATACACACACATCATTTTGTTTCACTTTGATCCCAGCTAGAACAGATGAATACAAAAGAAACACAGTTAAAAGAAAGCAGCAGTGCTCATCTGACGTGTTCGGTGAAGTAAAAGAGTGTCGTGATAGAGCCTACAGCACGGTTTCAGCCAGAGCCAAAGAGGTACCAGTAAACTCTGAGCCTTGGGCTGTTACTCATGCCAAGGCTTATTAAGGCAGTGACTTAGCCAGGGTGTGGAACACGTGATGCACAGCACAGAGGCACCTTTACAGCTATTTAAAACTGGGGCCGTCTCATTTTTTGTACTGTAAGTTGTATTTGTATTTTCTAACTGCAGAGATAGCTAGACTACCCACCTAGAATGGATGTCTAGAAATAATTTTTTTTTTCCTTTCAGCATTTGACAAGATACATTCTGTACTAAAGAATTTACCTGCTGTAAGTAGGTGTAAATGGATAGAAGTACGTAAAGCATTAGGTGCCACTTAATTAAAATGATTTTGAATACAAAACCAGAACTCTGATGATAAAAATGGAACAAGCTAGAAGTTACTTGAAATTGAAGCAGCTTAAGCAGTACCAGCCGAGTATTGGAGTTTTTGACTTAAACTCACACTTGTAAGCTGCTTCTTACCTAGGAAACTTGTAATAACAGTCTACATTACAACAAAAATCCCTATTTCAAGATATGCATAAATACCACTTAGTGTGCATAACACAAACAGTACTTGTTTCTTTACAACTCAATTTTAAAAAGACAAAATGATTTCATGGATTATCAATTTAAGCAGTCAAAATAATTCAGCAGATGATTTAAGACAGACATTGCAAAAAAACCAAAAAGTGATCCAAGATGGCTGATTTCCAGTGTGCCTCAATTTCATAAAAATGAACTGTACCAAACTGAAAGTAGTAGTTGCCATACACTCTGTTCTCTAATATAAATGCAACACACATAGTATTTCTCACTTTCCTGTACTGCATGTCTAATGGGGTCACGTAATGGTTGTTCTAGTCTTCACAATTCTGAATTTGTAGCCTGAATTTAAAAATCTTCATTATTTTTTCCTGTACTTTGTACTTGACTAAAGCAAAAGTAGATGCTTATGCAGCTGAACAGTAAGATTACATGAATCCAGACTAAATCGCATTTTTGTGCTGTCACATTTACTCTTCCCAGCCAGTATAAACAAGACATATGATTACGGTTCATTTCGTTAGCTTTGCTGTAAAAGACCACATGTAGTGTTTTACACGGGCTGTCCGCCACACAGATTGCCTTTTGGCATCATTCTATTTTTCTGTCTTAATTTCTACATCTCTTAGTACAAGGAATAAATTCAGTTCATTATGTTACATTTCCTGTGTTATTTAATGAAATTTATAGTCTTTGAAACTAACAGAAAACAGTTCTTAGTTGAGAAGTTTTCTTAATTGTTTTTGAGGGGTGGGAAATACCATAGATTTCAAAGCAATATGGATTATACTTACAACTTTCAAACTACAGCTTGGAACTTCAGTGCAAATAGCTTTCAGAGATGAAACAAAGTTAAAAGTAAGGGGATCTGTGTCTCTTGAGAAACTTATGAGAAGTCGTACTTTAATACTTCGTAAAACTAATGCTTCTCTTATCTTCCCGTCTAAATACGGCCAGTACCTGCGGAGAAAGAATACAGTATATTCAGAGAACTTAATAAAATTCTGGATTTTTATGCAGTCAAGCCTAGACATCACAGAGAAAACTAACCATATGTGAATTTAATTTTCTAGCCATTGAAGGAATGCTGTGCTTGTTTAACAGATCTGCCAGCATCCTCTTTTGTGTCATTGAGCCCTGCACCAAAACTGTCACAGTGGGGACAGTGAAGTTGTGGATGGTTGGGCACATCTTCCATCTATGTAGGCGCATGGAGAGCTGCCAAAACACTTGCACAAAATACAGGTACCTTGTCCACCCGCAGCTGGGCGAGTTACTCCTGTGTCACTCATTACTCCTGTGTCACTCACTGCCTGTGGTGAGAGCAGCGGAGAGCTTGCGGTGGCCAGAGAACCACCAGAATGAGCTACAGCTTACCCAGGTGCTGCTTCCCCGGCCCAGACCGGGGGACTGGAAGGATTTTCTGTTGGTTACACAAGTAAGAGGACAGGAACACTGGATCCCTCCCTGATTGCCACCTTTTTTTTCCCTCTGTGCTGGAACCACACAGGCTGGGGACTGGAATGCTTTCTGCCGTTTCGTGCTTTGGAAGAGGAGAGCTGCTGCCATGCAGGGTACCTGCATCCTTCAGTACCAGATGAAGATGGGTCTTTTAAGGAGGATGCTACCTTTTTTCCTGAAATTCTGCCATGAATGGGATGTGGTTTCCATGGTGCTAGTCTCACAACTGCTAGTTAGTTTTGTGTTCCTGACCTTCGGTGGGAGCAGGTCAGGACAGGGAGAATTAGATAAAACCCAAAACAAAACAAAAACAAAAACCAAACCAAACCAAACCCAAACCAAACCCAAAACCAAACCAAAACCAAACCAAAACCTCAACAAAAACCACCCCAAACAAAACCAACCCCAAATCCCCATGTTTACTCTGTTCGAGCAGCATAAAGGCATTCAGCCTAATGAAATTGGAGCTCTACAATGCCAGAAAATAACTCACCAGTGGGAACTGGGAGCTTACAAGGTAGAGAAGCTGTGGCAGTGCCTCAGACACAAAACCATACTGTAGGAAAAACGTGGAATTCAGACAGGTGGCTTCCCTGGATGTCCCTAATCCAGTAGATTTCTGAATTCTTCAGGCATGAGAACAAAGAAGTATAGGAGGTAACATCAACTGCAAGCCTATAATGGCTCTACATACTAAGATCCTTCCCAACACAAAGGGGAAACGACAGGGATGCATATCGTGAAACGGAGCCTCCTACAGTACTACCCGTGATTCCTTTGCTGTGATAGAGGCTGTATGTAGCGAGTTTATTGGAAAAAACCCTCTTGTAGACTTGAAATAGCTTATGCTTGATATCAGGTAAAATCATAGTTGTTTTTTTTTTTTTTTAATTAAGCAAAACCTTTAATTATGCAAAACTGGAAAAAAGCACATAATCAGATTTTTAGTTTGGTTTAACTGTGTTCACATAAAGTGCATGAATGGAACAGCGAGCATAGCTAAATGCTGGATTCATTGCGTTACGGAGAGTCAGAGGGACCACTGGATACTTGCCTTCTGAGTTGGATGGTTTTATTATACTGTGGCTCCAGTTTTGGGTCACGAGTGCTTTTCAATGGTCCATACAAACAGGGTATTTAAAAATGACCTGGGCTTGTTTGTTTTTAACAACTTTCAATTTACCAAAATGTGATATAATTCAAAGGTAACCTATGCTGAATTTGGAATTTTCATGTAATTTTCAATAAAATAATGACATCTCCCATATTGTGTATGAGAACTCACAACATGTTAATTCTCGCTTAACACACACACTCTCTCACTCAGTTTGAATATCTGTATCATATTCATAAAATGCCAGTAGCTGCGGTATCAAGATAGTGAATGTAATAATGTAAGAAATAGGATTAATGTACAAGCAGGTTATTGTATTCCTGGGTGCAGTCACTTGCAGGTGGTCAGACTAGACAATTTCTAATCTCCTTCGATAGGCAGATCCAAAGCTTAGGACCCAGAACTGGAAATGTCTTCTCAGGTCCCAATTCTGCTCCCATTTAAGTCAATGGCAGAACTCTCACTGATTTCAATAAGAGCAGAATTGGGCCCCAAGAAATTGGTCCACAGTAGTAACTAATCTCCTGTGGGTTCATTTTCTCCAGCAGACCGTACTGGCATTACAATAACCTGGACACGGACACTCACCGTTTAGCATTGGTGTCAATGACGATCGGCAAGTAGTCCATGACAGCTATGTACACAAACTGCTTTGCATCATCGATAACACTGTATATAGCTTCAATATCCAGGACTCTGTCCTTTGGGCAGAAGAGCTTAGGTGAATTCTGTGAAAGGAAAAGTTCAAATATGGCATTTAAAATACGTGATTTATTTTCTCTTCCCCTATTCTTCTTGAGATGGCAAGTAGTAGCCTTTATTTCGGCAGAGAATATTAACTGGTACCTTCAACTGTCCTGCTAGAATACCCAGAGGTACAAAGGAGAGGCATTTGCTCGATTTGCCCTTGAAAGCCTCACCATTTAGCGCAACTGTGGGTAAAATGCAGAAGACACAAACTTCAAAACATCCACTGTCATCAAAGATGCTCTAATTTAAGTTAGATTTCAGAGATTTTTTTGTTCCAGGGAGTCCCAGGGCTGGTTACTATTAAATGGAGTGCTTTCTGTCTTCTTGCCACATCAGCCTGATCCCTCACTTGCAACCAGGAGTTAATGTGTATTAAGTCAGTTTGGTTTAAAGTTCCACGCAGTCCCCATTGGCTCCATCACTGTCTTGGGGAGATGCTGCAGTTTTGCAGGAAATTTACCTTTAAAACCTAGCTTCAGCGATAAATAAAGCTCTTCACCTGGTACTGAGCTGGTGCGCGGCAAAGCCCAGGCGTCAGCTTCTCTGCCTCGTGTCTAGGGCTGTCGAATGCGTCGGGCAACAAGGTGAAGCCAGCGGGAATTGCCCGCCTGTAGCAGAGGCGCCCAGGACTCGCTGCTCGTCAGGAGAGAGAAGTGGAGCTGCCTGCCAAGCTCTCGCAGGCAACAGCACAGTTCCTGGGAGCAGAGGTTATTCAAGGCACTTTGAGCAGGTGTCACTTGTCCTTCCCATAACGGCTGGCCCTGCAGACCACTGCCTTCCCGCTGCTGCTCACCCCTGTCACCTGCTTGGGTTGCAGCTGCACGTTTTCTTTAGGGGACCGGCTCCCGCCGTGGGCTTTCGGTTGTTCTTTTTTTCTTTCAGGGCAATGCCTATCACAGTGGTTTCTTAACCACTGGTCTTAAGGATTTACTACAACCAAGTGCGGAAAATACTAGAAAATTAACTAGCAAGATCTCAAGACCGGTATTCCAGATCCATTCCTGAACACTTAAGAAAAACAACCAAAACCTCTTACACTTTATCAGGCAGGCTGGAAGACAATTTTGTTGCTAAGCAGCGCTAAGCTGTGATTCCTGAGCATAACAAAAAAATTCAATGACTGTGCGCTATGCTTGTTGTTTTCTATTGCACAAACATGGGAAGGGAAATATGTTTTCAAAGAATGAGGTTTGACTCAAGAAAAAGAATGAAGTGATTTTGTTACATATAATTTATGTCTATTATCTGAAAGTTTTAGAAGGCTATTGCACTGAGAGTTTACTCTTACACTTTTATTATGTTGAATAGAAGTTTTAAGTTAACCAAGCAGCTAAAGAAAGGAATTGTTACGCATTATCTTTTTCAGATGTGCTCAATATAAAGACCAGAAGGTGAAAGACATTTAGAAGATAATTAGAAGAAAAATTTCAGGTAAAGCTCTCACTGCAACACTTATTTGGGCATTCCACGTGTTACCCTGTGGCACAGCTGACCCCCTCTGTGGTCATACAGCTATTTTAGTACTTTTCTCCGGATTAGTTGTATTAGCGCTTGCTGTTCTGATCAAATACTCTTTTGATACTTCACCTACCAGAAACAGGCCTTTATTCCCACTGGCAGCGGTGGCTGGCCGTGCCCCGGTGGGAAGGGGGTCAACGCAGGGCTGGGGAGCGCAGCACCCACACCCCAGCCCACAGACAGCACCATGGCAGTAAGAACTGCCGGGCTTGTGGAGACTTTCCTCTTCTCACGAGTTCAGGACCAGACAGTGATGCTAACCCTTGGTCCACCAAACCAGCCCAGAGCAACTTCAGGAGTAGCTTTTGGAGGGGCATGCTGGCCAACATTGAGGATTTGCTAGTAGGGGAGAAATGTATGGAAGAGCCTGTTTTCAGGAAGGAAGAACCAGCCCAACTGGCTGCGGCTACAGATTCGTGTGGCTCCTGGAGCTGGACTTCACTGATCTGAGCTTCTGAGTACCAGTGACTCTTTCGTTTTGTTTTCTGAAGCGGAATTTCAAGAGAGGAGGCTTTTGTTGCCCGCACAAAAGGGAAATACAGGGGGGAAGTGAACATCCCACAAACTGCAGAGGAGCAGCTTTTGCAGAGCCTCTCTCCACCTGCCTGTCTGTGATCCCAGTTTCCTTAAAGCTGGCCTTACCCAGCTTTCCTTCCTGAGTGCCCCTCCAGGACTGCCTTTCAGCACGATTTCTCCCTTTCTAACAGATTGCTTAGAAGGGCGTAGGAGTTCATTTCATGTTCACAGCTCCTTAGCTAACTGCCCGAGTCAGTCTCTAATTTAAGCTAATCCTTAAGACTGTCCAGACCCGAATCAGTGGAAGCTCATTTTATTTTCAGATGGCTATTAATTCTGCTTGGCTTAGGCACTTCCAGATTTTCAGTCCAAAATAGTTCTCTGTCCCTTCACGGGTTGTAGGAGTGTGAAAAATCCTGGACAGCTGAATGTTGCCTGGCTCCCAGCAGGTGAAGGTAAACGCTGCACTGGAACCACTCATCTGCACAAGCATCCTGTGCCAGTGCCTCTACGGCTTAATAGCGTGCTATGTGCATTGTGGTTTAGGCACTACTGGCTGTAAAGCAATGTGGTTTTGCCCCTTTTTTTTTTAGACAGAATGGTAAATAACTCTTAACAGCTTCATTACCTTCCTGATTTTGAAGGGGTTGGTTTTATTCACGTAATTACCTTGAAAATGAAAGGCACGCCGCATCTTTCATCATCTCTATCGCTCTGTTTACTTTTTTCCAGTTTTGCTACATCACTGCTGAGACTGAAAACTTCTCCATTAAAAATACACACACCGACAGTGCTTCCATGGGGACTGCTGCTTGAATTTTAGAAGTTTTAAAGTGTCATTTTAAAATAAAGCTAAAGTAGATAACGTTCTACAGATGTATGGATGCTTTCAATGGAACAAGGTGAAGAGGATTAATCCTTACAAGTTACATTGAAAAAATGGCAAGCTCTGATAACAAGCTTATTCTGTATCATTTTAGATTTCTGATTAACAGTCCATTTATTCCCAAGTCATTCACCTTCTGTCCACTACTGTAAATAATTTGAAGGGCCTCCCTATCATTTTTTTGAACGCAAGTGAAGAAGTGGTGAACATTGCAGAGAACAGGAAAAAGAATAATGCTCAAATGAAATCCTGCAGCATGTTCACTTCTGGCAAATTGCACGTACAAACAATGTCACAGAATCCGAATGAAAAAAAGAAATAGCAATACTGTGTTTAGTCTGTTCTACACCACAGGAAAAGGCAAGTAACTTTTAAAAAACCTTTCAATTTCAGACTTCCCCACAAAAGCATACCTGTTGGAATAACCGTGTTCCTAGACAACAGAATGATTTGGTTTTCCAGCATTACTATCAGACTATCAGACAAGTTCTGTCTTCTGCAGGTGACAGCTGTAGTGGTCTTACCTCTACAGTTGAGTTTTCAGTCACTCAATTTTAGTAGCTGCTTTTGGTTAAGGACACAGCAATAATATGCATCTTTTTCAGTTAGGGTCACTTTAGAGAAATATTTAAGTATGGCTTTAATTTACATCTTACATGTTCTATTCATGGAAGTTACTTTCCATAGTAATTTCTCCATGACAGTCTCTGTCAGAGGGAACACAGCATTATGACAGACTTACTGCAGGGAACTGTGAACATCTCTGTATCAGTGAGAAGACACTTGAGATTCTTTAATACATGCTACTAACACTTACCTAACCTGGTCTCGCTACTCTGTAGTTCATAAAGGGCAGTTTCAGAGAGTAAGCAGATGTTAAATTTCCAGGTCTTCCAAAAAATCTGGTGGGTTAGACAAGTTTTTTCCCTTCCCTCCCTCTTTGCAACTCATTTCAGAACTTACCGACACAAAAGCTTCTGATTTTGTCTCGTTCAGCTGCAGCGTCAGTTTATTCTGAGTATCGTACACTCCGTATAGTCTCTTAGACCAGCTCGGTGGTATTTTATTCTTATATCTTAATGAGCTATACAGCGCAAATATCCTCTGTAAATCCAGGACCAGGCAGCTACAGTTGTATACGATGACACCAAGTTCCTTCATCTGTGAAATTAAAGGTTCATATCATTAGTGACATTTTGGCTGATGGACCTGCAGACGTAAGCAGCGAGAACATAGGAGTGTCTGGGGGGTGTTTGTTTCCCAGAAGTTGCCTTCCGCTCAGCCGGAGTACGGATGACTAAAGAACATTCCCAACGATGCTTGTTTAAAGGCAAACACATAAGCTAAATCATCAAAAGTCAGGAGCGGGCAAAAGCTGTAGCAAGGTTTGTACGTTCAGTGTCTATCAGAGCTGCGTGTCCTGATGGAATTCCACACACCTTACGGATGGACACAGCTTAGGAGCGATGCCCGTTTCTCATAGACACCATTTTTGTTATAGGTCTTGTCCCAGGTTTACTACTCTTGGCTAGAATGGGTTTTATTAATGATTTTTGTATTATTTTGTTTACAAGAAAGGCATCCTTTCTGCTGGATGATGTAGCAGCACTTTCTTACTTCAGAAACAATTTGTTTTCTCTGAGTTCTGGAAAAGGTGAAAGAAATGCACTTCAGCTATTTCTGTGATGGAGAAGGAATGTGATGCTCCACCTTCAAATAAAATGGATGAAAAAACAGGTGTTTAATACTATCCGTAGCTAAATTTACTGTGCTATTAAACCCAAAATGATCTAGCATAACTTGTTAGGACACAAAAAACTTGGGTTCTTAACTCTCCCATTGCTGTGGTATGGTCCTTCACCCAGGGTAGTCTACATTTCTGGGTGTCAGTTTCTTCAGATGTAAAAATGGAGATAATGATGCTCTTCTGTCATGAAAAGTACGCTGTAAACATGAACATTCTCACAAAGTATGGGAAAGAATAGCCCAAGTAAATACAGACGTCACAGTACAAGTAAATGCTTTAACCTTCTATGGACACAGTCTCACCTCCCCATTTAAATAAAGGCACATCTCCTGGGCATAATAAATATTGGCTTGTCACAGATGTCATTAATTGCACGTCACTAGTACTGAAGTTGTCAACAGAATTTAATTTATAAACATATACCCTGGCTTCTGTAATCAAAGTAAGCTGCACTCTCCCCCTTCCTTCGAGCACATACAGTGCTCAGGGAAGCTGTGCTGTGGGCACAGGTGCTGTTGACCTCTCATTATCTGCATGTCACACGAGTTCAGCCATCTCTAAAAATAAAGCGAGAAGAAAACCCGCATCTGTCTGTTGGAAAACGATGTGTAGGATAAATATTTAAAGGATCCATGCTGGTTTTCTGCAAGCAGACTCTCTTGGTAGCATGTCTCAAAAGTCTGCCTGGCATGATGAAGAGCATAAGGGGCGTATGGACTCTCCAGCATGCGCATCCTGTGACACCAAAAAAAAAAAAAAAACTACTGGTTTTTATTCCCTTAGATGAGCTCTCCACAGGCACATGGAGGAGTTTCTGGTAGAAGTGTATGTATCTTTTTGTAAAGCCTGCGGGAGCTCTGAACCCCACACTATCATCATCTCGGAGCCCTGCCTGCAGATGAGAACCACTCTGCCAGAGTGGGCAGGGGAAGGGAGCGAAGGATGGGATTGAACCTTCGCTCTCTTGCTATGGTGGCTGAGAGGAAACACCACACCCCAATACTGCCATGACAAAGAAACTGGACGGGTGACACCTTCTTCAGGTCCCTGACCTGTAAATACTGCATACATAAGAAGCATTATGCAACACTAAGCTTTCCCACTCCCGACTATTTACTGAATAGTCGCAACCACAGCAACATTACCTCATATTCTTACTGCCTCAGTCAGAGTATTTCTGCAAGCTTCTTTAGTTCAGGAAAAATACAGATTTCCTCCATCAGCCTGCACGACCTGAAATTTGTGGGTAGTTGGAAAATACAGATTACTTGCTGCACTGCAGCCTTTTATTTATGGATAAGCCAGTAAATTCCCTTTGATGATAAATATAAATTATTCCAAGCTATGCCCAACATTCTAGTCAAGCAGCCTATCTGTTTCCCCTCAGTGCCGGTATCTTTGAGGATGCTCCTGTATTCAGTTCTAGGCTGTCCCTGTACTCTATGCACCGTTTGTCTCCAAACATTTTTAACTATACACTGTCACTGTTTTCACTGTGTGCTGCCAATACCGCTCTCCTAATTGCCAGGCATGCCATTGCAAAGGACTAACTAATAGTATTCTGTTACATGTATCTGCATAATGTGGTTTAATCGGCTTTTCATGGCTGTTAGTTGATTCTGACATAATTATGTGGTTACAGTTTTCCTTTCATTTATCAGTCCCATTATTACCATTCCAGTTTATCCCTTCCATTAAAAGTGAGGATAAAATAGTGTCCTCACAGCACGCCAGAAGCGGTCAGGATTGCGTCTGCGGGAGCAGCTCTCCTTGGAGCAGGAACGCTTGCAGTATGTCCTCTCCCTGTGAATTCAAGGATTGCCCTTCTGCCTAAGTGCTTGCTCGTGTACAGTGATAGGGAGGAAGCCAGGGGCACTAATGGGTTTTTCAAAGTGCAGTTTTTACAGATCACCACCTAGCCTGACCGTAAAATTAACCATTAGCCATGCCTTACCGCCAGCCTCTTCCCGTGCAACAGAACCACACGAGGACCAGCCAGCTGGATGCTCCCGTGGGAGCGGGTGAGGCTGGGCACCACCTCGGCTCCTGCAGGCACCCGCTCCCAGTGGTTACACTCACATCGCAGACTGGAACCAAGCCACTTCAAGCGATGTATTTACAGCGCAGTAATGAACCCTGCCTTCCCACGGCGTTGCGTCTTGCAGCCAGCTTCTCCGGCTGCAAGCACTGATCAAAGCTTTTCCTGCTCTTGCAGCCGTGGTAAGAGCTCTGCCCCATGGGGATTCCCTGGTGCACCATACAGACTGGGCTCCTCCTTTCCCTCTCTGGCAAACACAGTTATCCTCTTTAGCCAGCTGCCTGCTTGCGTTAAGCTTTTATGAACTTCAGTTCAAATTTGACTGAACCAGACAAGTAGATTCAAAGCTGCTGGAAGAGAGCGGACGCAACTGCCGTGCTCACTGTGCAGCCCTTATTTTCTTAGGAAACCAGGCAACTGTCAGCCTGACACATCATGACCACCTTGGTTTGCACACAACACATCCCCCTGAAATGGAAACAATGCAAAGAGCGCACACGTGTGCAGAAAACCCCAGCTGTCTCCTGTCTTAGCAAAGCCCCAATAAGTTTGGAGACTAAAAAAATAATCTGTTTCGCAAGTATCTTCCACACTGAGCCTATTTTTCCTCCCACACTCTGAGGCGGGGGGAGACTGCTCGTTTTCCAGTTAAGCACAAAGCCTGTCATCCTGGAGGCATTGCAGAGGGGGCAGCAAGGATGCGCTAGTGACAGATTTAGCATGAGGTGGTAGGTCACCTAGATACGGGGAAAGACTTTCTCTTTGGTTTGAGAGCTGCTGTTATTACAGACTTTTCTTTTTTAATAGTCTCAGGGGAGAAGCAGAAAAAAAAGATTTATATTGATTGAAAGAATCAAAATCTAAGCCCTGTTCTCTGGCTGAAACATGCAGCTAAGCATCATCTGAGGTACCTGTTAAGGTAAAATCCTTCTGGGGTAAAGGCTTTTAAGGCAAGGGAAGTGTTTCTTCACCCTGGGTTTTAAAAACAACTCATGCGGTAATGAAAACATCACTAAAAAATTAAAGTGAATAAGATTTCAAGAAATCAAAATCTTAATAAAACGAAGGAAAATAAAAATGCACAAATTTGATTGCCTTTATAAAATGGAACTGAAATATTTGGACGTTGAAGTCGTAGAGTTGAATGTGAGTGACATTTTTAGGGCATGTACTGGGGCTGGGGACAGGAATGATTTTCTGGATAGGGAATTTTGTGTCCTCTCACGAGCAGGTCTCTTTCCCTCTTTGTTAAAAGCCACCATGAGTGCTGTTCTCAAAGTATGAAAACCACAGGAGCTGGGTTTCCTTCTGCCCCATGCCATTTACATTGGTGCAGAGCAACTACTAAAGGCTACCAAATCGCCGTTTGTCTGTCTTGCCAACAAGAGCTTTCTTTAAGCACCAGAGAAGTGAATGACTACACAAGACTCAAGAAATAGTGGCTCAAAACCCACTGTACAGTGATACTCTACAGAAATCAGTTAAGCTACAAAAAGTAACAAATATGGCCTAGCTAGAGAAATAGTGATTTTTATAACTAGAGGAGAAATTCCTTTCTAGACTGGACAAAGAGCAGGATTTCACAGACAGGATTTTTTGCTTATTTTTGTCCTTTGGATATTTGTAGGCATCATATTTGAAACAAATAAAACAGGAAAAGAACTAAACAATACAGGTTGTGGACCCACAACACTGTAAGCTTCCTACTCTGAGGAACAGTGTTAGGAAAACTTTTCAAATACATTTGGATCATGGGTTAGACAGGGTGCACGGCGTGTCCTTAACCAGCCCCGGGCAGACCAGACAGTGCGTTTTATATTTACCTTGAGCTACGCTGTAAGAGCCAACCCACTGTGCAGGCGAGGTACTATTTGACCTACATAAGAGTGGCACAATCTGGTTCACAGCTTGCAATATCTGAGTTGTGGCAAACGTTAACAGGAGGCTTTAGAAAACTCCTTGTTAGTTTCTTTTAAAGAAAAAGTTTTTAGTAATTGCTCACGCTCGAGCCTGATCCTGAAAACACAGACATTAAATGCCACTTGCTGGGCATCCACTTGCCTGTGCTACAGGAACGCTGGATTCACTATATATGTTATATAGTTAATACGGTATATTGCACACCAAATTTACTAAGTAGACATTTTCTATAGAGGACTGTGTGTGCATTTGCCATTTGCCTGTGTTTGAAAATGTATTTAATTATGCTTTCAAGCCTGTGTTTTTTTTTTTAAATGACCAATTTCCAAATGAATGACTGAGCAAACCCAAAAGCACAACAGAGCAATGGGCTAGCAGAAGGCATGCTATACTGATAAATCAGTTACTAAGGCCTAAAAGGACCTAAGATTTTCAATAGCTTCTAAAGAAAAATAATATACCACGTATTCATTACCACCTTAAAGCAGATATTTACAGTGGCAAACGCATCTTTTCATTAAATATACTCTAATTTTTTGGTTAGCCTGCACTCCAAACATATGTTCTTTTTCCCTTGGTTGTTAGTCTTACATGACCCCTACTGCAAACCTCCCTTATGTTTTCATCTGGTATCATTTATGATACCATCAATACCATGATGATCATGATATCCTCAATAAATCTTTTCCAATCATACATAAGCATCACCTGAAGGCTGCATTCTGTGCAGCTGCTCTGTACCTCTCACCAAAACCTGCGGAGCAGATAGGCAGGCCAGTCCCATGGCAGTCCCAGGTAGCAGCCGGGGGGTGGCCGGTGGCAGCAGGGGAAGGGCTTTCTGATGGGAGTGACCATCACCAACAGTGACAGAGAGAGACAAAGAGACATGAGAAAGGTAAATGCTTCTTTTTGCAGTACTGTTTGATGTGGCTGTTGCAGCAGACTTTGCTATGACAGGATTACGGGAGTAGTGCTCCTCACAAATTCATTCAGTGTGACATCCCCATTCAGATGGCCGTCACTTTGTTGTAAACCAAAAGTGCAGCCTGATGCTGAAGAAGGCTGCAACGCTGCCTGGCTCTTCTCTCCCAAAACCTGTGCAGGTATTGTGCATTATGGCCACCAAAACAGCAAAAGCACCTATCTCAGCTAATGCTTCGCTAGAAATTGCAACCTATCCTTATGCATCCCAAGCCAAAACTTCCCCTCCGTGCTTGGCTAGCAATACAGTGCTGAGGCATCACAGCTTTGCCAAATTAGAAGTAACTTGGTGCAACCCAAATCCAGCACAGTCCTGCTTCTGCTCCGAGTTGCACTTTTTCCTTCCATGTTGGTAAGAACATGGGAGCTACACTACCGTTCGGAAATACTAAGTAGAAAAGATAAATACAAATGGTAAAGCAATGCATCCTCAGGAAGTTAGTAAAATTCTGTCTAGCTTAAACTATCTGAAAATGAATAAATGCAATATTTAACAGCATCTTTGGATGTCAGAAATCACCTAGGGTATAATAAATGTTCTTACTTGAATCCCCTGTTATTTTGAAACCCACAAACTTCTTTTGAACATTACTTAAAGGACTCAAACAGATCAAATTTTGAGATTAACTGTTTCATCGTAACTATTGCTTCTGTTTTCCATAGACACTTTTTATGAATAAATGTTATTTTGAAATTTTTAGGTGCAACTTTTAACCAAATTCTCTGGTGAATCAGGTTGTGAGTCTTGCACTTGGATCTCTCTCTCTATGGCCCATGGTTGTGTGGGTTTTACATTGCTGTTATCTAAGGCCAAAGGTTAATTTTGTATCATCTTAGCTTTAAGTAATTTGAAAATAATCAGCAGGCAGAATTTCTACTGAAATAGAAAAAAAATAGTCCCTTCCACTTGATAGAAGAATGCAGTCTCAACCTGAGCTGGGAACTTGATCCCATCACTGAAAATGGAAAATTGTAACTCAGGCCACTGTGCTGGAAATAAATCTGAGCATGTGACCAAGAAGAGGTGACGAATTTGATAGAGTGTGCACCCAGCACTGGCACTGAATGTCAGTGTGAAGCTGTGACATGCTGGTCTCGCTAAGGGAAGGGACGTAAGTGAACTGACTACCCCATTGGAACTGATAAAGTACATTTGAATCGGCAGCCACCAGCAAGTCCCTTAATTCTCACCTTCAGAAAGTAACTTAATAGATTTGGGTCTGTGGTTCTGGCAGGATAAAAGTCCCAGGGAAGTTACAAGGTCATACATTATTTTTACTTTTATTACCTAATGGCAAAAAGCTGTCATGATAAGGCAGAGGAGATACTTTAGGAGCTGATATTTTTGTGTCCCATTCCTTTTTCTGCTGTTTCACAGGTCAAAAACCGCACAGTGATGCTCTCCTAATTTCCACTTCACCTTACATTCAGTAGATAGCCCCACCATTATTTTGCATAATCTTAAGAAAACCACGCTGAAAAAAATAATTAGGTTCAGCATTTCACTTCTGCTGAAAAAAATAATTAGGTTCAACATTTCACTTCTGCTGAAAAGTACTGTCACCAAGATGCAAAGCCAGATATCGAGGCAGAAGGGGTGCTTGTTTTAAAATGGCATAGTTTAAAAAAAGTGGAGGAAGAGGTAGCAATGCATCTTCAAAGCAGAAAACGGAAATCCCTCGTGTCCTTGTTGCATTAGGAAAAAAAAAAACATCACGATTTTTCTTTTTCAGCCATCTGCTCTACTATATGGAAAGCTCAGCAAAAATGTATCAGTTTGTACAAACAACACAAATACAAATGTTTAAACCATGGACTACTCTGTGATGACGTACATGTAGAACCTAACGCAGAACAGACAGCACTAGTTTGGGCTTTCTTGCTGCTGCAGCTGCAGGTCACTACCCAACCAAGCCTGACGCATCGCTCCTTCGCAGAGCAAGCCAGAAGGCAGAACTGAATCAGTTAAAAATTCCTTGCTATATAGTCTATCAGCATAATTAATATCACTTTGCATAATCACAGCCTAATTTATCATTTCGAAATGTCTTTTCAGTTTACAGTTTCATTACCCCCTCTAAGCAGGCACAAGCGTCTCTTTAGAGGAAAAGCAAGCTTGCAACTGCAAGAAACCATTTTTCCAGGATCATGTTTGATTTATTTCTTGTTTTAATGCAGGAAATCTAATTGATGTGAATTCTACTTTGACTCTATTGCTCTTTTGAAACAGTTTTTGTCCCTTATATCAAAGAAAAGTGCAGGCTGGGAAGAAAAGGGCCATGCAGTGCTGGCCTGCATCTTGCTGCTGGCACACTGCATCACATTTCAGTACTGGTGTCATTCATATGGCATTAAACAATTCCCTACCTTAGTGCAATCGTAAAAAGAAAAAAAAAAAATATTAAAAGGTGAAGTGAATGATCCTGCTAGCTTCTGGAAAGGCCTGGACTCTCCTTTACCATGCGCACACGCATACCTCCCGCTGCCTCTTTCCATCTTTCCTGCATCACAGCCTGTCCTGTCAGCCCTTATCTCGCATCCTCCTCACGCAGCTGGAAATCACAGCACGAGCTCTTAGTATTTGTTCTCATCCTATGTAATGCTGCAAGGGGCAGCCTCCGTACGTCTTCTGCTGTACAACACAGAGAGAAGAGTGCAAAGGACTGATCTCAGAATCAGGGCAATATTTAAGTCTAAACATTTCTCTCAAAGTGCACAGTTTCTTTGGGGCTTTCAGCTTCGTGGGCTTCAGGGAAATGCAACAGCACGTAGTTGACTAATTGGATGCATTATTTATAACATTACTGACATACACAGTGGGTTTTCCTTTTGCAAACCAAATACGGATTGGTGGCAGGCATGCTGTGGACACAAACTGGGACCATGACATTGCATATGAATTATTGCTGTAACAGTTGAGCCTTGCCAGACTACCTGATCAGAATTAGAAACCTCTTCTCTTGATGTAAGCAGAGGACCAGAGGCTCTAATTAAATTTTGACTAAGCCTTGATTAAATTCAGCGTACAGGACCTTGAGGTAAGATAGGAATCCAAGCAGTTTAGACAGGTAAGGTAATTTAGTGAAACAGTACACGGGCAGTGCCAGGAGAATGCCTAGCCTATACAAAAAATCTGTTTCAGAAATCCATACTTGCTCTTTGTCCTATTCTTCTGAGCAGCCACCTGAGATATTTTCAGGGTTTCTGGCTGCTTCAACATGGAAGCAATGCCTCCTGCAAGGATGTGGTCCTGGTGTATATGCTCCTAGGAAGAAAACCTGGAATTAAATTAATACACCAGATTCATCCCTCCTGTCCCTAACAGTAAAATTGGGAACACATTGACTCATGTTTCCTTAATTCCCTCTTTCTGCTAAAGCACTATGTTGCACGTACAGGAAAGGTCATTTGGGTCACGCAAAAAGCCTCTTGATGAAATAGCAGATTCAGTTGAGGTGTCAGCTGGCTGTTGCTACGTGAACAAATTGTAATAATGCATGCTATTATCATCACAAGACAGAGAAATATAAATCTGTTTACTGCATAAGGTCATGACCTGCGTGTTTTCTCCTATCTCAAATCACGGTAGATGCTGCCCCTGTGGATGTAAAAATTGCTTATGTCCAAATAACGTGTAATGCTCCTTGTGCAAGAAAGAGAAGTTCTGTGTGCCAAAGATGTCAGAGATTTAATATGCTATTAAAGGTCAGCATAGCTCTTATATAAGTTAACACTGAACAGAATGAAGAGGGAAAAAATCCACATAAAACAAGTGTGAGACAATTCTAAGGCCTGGTGCCATTTCTGTCTGCAATATTGGGTAATAATCACTTTAACTTTCTAGGAGAAGGAAAGAAATATCTGAAAAGATACCTGAAAACCTGTTCTTCCAGTTCAGTTCAGACACTAACTTCCAGTCTCAAAGCTAGAAGTTCAAATTTATTTCTCACAATTTCTGTTTAAACTGAATTCTTTGCTACAGCACATACGGAGTTCAACGTAATAAAATGTAGTCACACAGATGATAAAAATGTTTTCAATACATTTAAGCAGAACATACATCACCAAAACCATAGAATATGTTCATGGGGTGGGTGGGTGTATATATATGGCAAATGTAGGTGCTGTACCTATGCTGCAGATCTACTTACAGAATGATTTGCTACCCAGTCACAGAAATCTACCATACCGTTACACCTGAAAGGAATGCTTAGTACGTCATCATACTGATCAGAAAAACTTGCCTGCCCAATACAGGGATTCTCATGACTTCTGCAGTTTTCTGAAGCCCCCCGTCACGTTCCTGCGTGCCCCATACGCCTCCCTCCAGCAAGGATGAGCACTTTGCCATGGAGCAGGTCCAGGCAAGGATCAATGATTTTGCTATTTTGGTGACCACCGTTTACTCAAAGTGAAGAAAGGTGACTGCACAAAGACTTCCAACCCAGGCCCTGATGCTTAAGACTACAACATCAAAATCTAAAAAGGCTTAGTGGTGCCATTAATTCTGCACATTTGTATGGAAGGAATGCTTTGTCTGAACCTGTTTCATTGTTTGATGACTTCTGGATATAGAAAGATGAGATATTATACTGAACTGGAGAACCATTATTCTTTTTGTAGAATGACTGAAACGATTGTCCTTCCTTGCCCTGACTCACAGCGATTTACGGCATGGTACCTCAGCCTGATTTATTGTGTGTCTTTGTCACAGCACAATACTGAATCCATTTTTCCACGAAAGGATTCAACTGTTTAAGTGGAAGGTGACTGGGCTGCTGCATTTGGGAACCTTTTGGAGTTGAGGCAATTCTGAGTGAAGATATTTATCTAGAAGGGAACTATCATCTGTGCAGTATCAAAGTGCATGTGCGGAACCACTTATTGGGAATGCACTTTCATTGATCATTGCAATGTTGTTATTTTAATTGTTTAGTTGAACAAGACTGATCTGATGAGTTATGCTAATAACTAAATCCCTCTGAGAGGGATCTGCTGCCATCCAATAACATCACTGACCAAGATTAGTTGCCAGCAAGTTCTTGCGGAGATGAGAGAATAGACTGGTGCATTAGCTCCCCTACAGAGATTCAGCTGAGTTTTAATGAACAAGTTCTCTTTCAGCACAAGATAAATCACATTTTTGGGAAAGCGGTGGATTTACTGCCCTTCTTACATCCATGTAAGTCTACTGATTGTTTAAGATTCTACCACCAGCTGCTGACGCAGATAGATGCTGGAACCCCCGGATCTGACTGTATGGCCTGTATTGTTATCTAGGACAAACAAAATGATTAAAGGTTGGACTCTATGACCTTAAGGGTCTTTTCCCACCTCAATTATTTTATGATCGTAAAAGGCCACAGTGCTTTGGAGAGCTCTGAGTGTGCAGGCATGCCCACCCCTCAGCTGCGGCACTCCAGCAGCAGCTCCGGCACACAAGTGCGGCACCAAGGCTTTTGCCCTGTCCATGCGGCCTGGCTGGGCCTGCAGCACAGCAGCGGGCAGGGCCGAGAGGTGCGGGCAGGCCGGGTTCAGCTGCCTGCAGGCCTGCCCTCCTGAAGGAACCACAACACCGTTCTAGAGCAGCACCTGCACTAACACGCGCTGCTGTCTCAGCGTATCTTACTATTTCAGGGTTTCTTAATGAGCGTGACACAAATGAATCTACAGGACGGAGAAGTGCAATTGGTTGGAGGATCTAGAAATTCAAACCGAGCCCTTCTGCCTTACTGCAGCCTGGCCTTATAGAGGTGTGCCTGGAAACCCTTCTCATCATATGACCAAGGCCTCTTTTTTACTTTCTTTTTTTCCAAAGGCAAGAGAACTGCTCACTGCACTATCTGTGAGGCAGTTTCTGGGAGATCCTCCCAAATGGTTTTTGCAAATTTCAGTAGCTTAACTCATAGGCTACTGAGTCTTCTCTCCAGGCCATGGGCTCATGCAAGCATATCTCACCAGTGCTGTCTATTTACCACGCTGCCTGCCCATTAGCATCAAGATAGCAGTAGGGGTCTTTAAAGCTGTCTCTGCTTTTGCACACACTCGTATGGATGATTTTTAAAGCTGTCTCTGCTTTTGCACACACTCGTATGGATGATTTTTAAAGCTGTCTCTGCTTTTGCACACACTCGTATGGATGATTTTTAAAGCTGTCTCTGCTTTTGCACACACTCATATGATTTCCTGTCCTCTGTACAGTGGTCAGAGTGTGTGTTCTGCCACCAAATTCCTGCATGTCTCCAGTTCCCTAAACACTTCTAGAACCCATCCAAAACTCTCGAGTCCGATAATCCTAATGCACTGATATTATTTGTCAGGTATCTGAGGGACCACTCATAAACCAGAACCACACACACTCTCTTTGCAACACCTTCTATGACTGTGAATTATTTTAAGATTTAGTGATGCAAGGCAAGTCTTAAAAAGCAATCAAATGATTACAAGGTTAGTTTTACTGGAGAAAGAACTTTCTCTTTTCCTTTGGATCATGCAGATCCAACTAGCTGAATATCCCTTGCTACTCTGGAAAGAAGTGAGTTTGTTCAAACTGGATATTCCATCCTTTTGCTCTGCAGGTTTATTTATTGATTCAAAATTTAATATTGATTCCTCCAATGGTAGGCAAATCTGTTCTACAGAACTTTCAGAGCAACTGAAAAAAAAATAATGATGAGCCAAAAATAGATATGTAATTTCAGAGGTCGGACATACAGTCAACAGAAATAAAGAAATAAAAAAAATATGCAGCAGGCTGTATTTTGCCCTCACACTAAATACAAATTATACACACAATGCGGATGATGCCTGTGGGAATAGAGCACAACAGTGGGACAATGAAGGTAAACAGGGATAGCTTCCTAGGCACCACAGAGCTGAGAATGGGCTCTGCAGCTAGAGAAACTGGGCATGATAAGTCCTTTTGGCTCCAAGTGCAAGGTGAATATACAGCCCTACGCTGTTTTCAATCACTAGATCACAAAGAAGCCCACAGAAGTCAGGAAGAACCAACTACCAGGCAGTATCAAGTACACGAAGAACACGAGCAGAACAGCCACGTTACCCACGTTCCTGCCCAGCTTTAAGCAGCCCTCTGTCAGCAGTGACAGCAGCGCTGGCAAGAGACGAACAGCCCATCTGCTCCACTGAGATTCATTTGTAAATACTGGATGGTCAGATAATAAATTTCAAGCAGAATAAGCCTAATGGGCAATACTGACTGTCCTGATTTACAGAATGTAACAGAGAAAAAGTCACGTGTCTCAGTTAAAGGATAAAACAAAACATCAGGCTTCCAAAAATACAAACTTTACACCATGATAACACATACTGCAAGTTCAGCACATTTCCAAGAGCAACATATCCCCCCTACCCCCCACCCTCCTCCCCACCACCACCAAAAAAAGGGGAAAGAAAAAAGAGAAGCTGCTATTTTGGAGATAGGTAACAGTCATCAGACTGCTCTGGGTTTGGTCAAAGATGACAACCCTAGCCAAAAGATCTTACCGAAAATAATAAATAGATTTTCAGCCTGTTTGAAAAACAAGTTATAATAGCATCACAGCAGAGTTTCTGTGATTTCTACGCAGCAAGAAATAAAAACACAAAAAAGGTATTTCATTTTCAATACAGCTCTCTAGTATCTACTTAGACCTGTTTTCTTCACATCTTGACTCATTCACCTATGCTTGAAGACCTGGGTTGCACTTTTATGTTAACTTTATAATATTAGCTAGTTCTGGAAATAATCCCATTTAAATAAATCAGATTAGCAGCATGACTTTTCTTAAGGATTGCCTCACATGGCTAACAATATAGCAAAGCTTTTTAGAAGCAGATACTCACTGTTATATGTAAGAGATATTATTATATCATACAAAAATATGGATTTTGATAGAATATACTGGTATTATGTTGCACGCACTCTCAGCCCAACACTTACTCATCTGAGCTGGACTGAACCTTGGTGGATGACGAAGCTGAAAGAGCCTTGCTTCATGTTATAGGACACTTGAGACTGTGCTCAATTTAATAATAGTGATATGATACCGTACACCACTGGGACAGTAAGAAAATTAAGCAAATTATTAGAAGAAGATGGCAAGGACTGGCAATGGTCTAAAGTGCACATTAGGGACATCACTGTAGTTCATACTAGAAGACATTATATCAAATAGAAACTCTCAATATAACTTTTCCTTGAGTGGAAAGATGTAATTCCACTGTCAAAGTATCTTATCTCAAAAGGACCAGATGCACTCTTACATAACTTCAAGAGACTCATTTAGATAAAAGTTCAAAAAAATGACTGACTGATTATAGCAGGCTTTTTTGCTCTATGCAGTTCCGTAAAGATCGCGGCAACCGTCATTAACAGAAAATGCAAATGCGCAGATCCCATCCCAGTGATCAGTTTGGAGAGGTGGATCCACTATGGCAAGACATTGGGGAAAATGGAAACAAATGAGATTTATATTCCTAAAACAACATCATGACAAAGTCCAGTAGTTATTACATATGTTTTTATGGGAGGGCAATTTTGATCACACAAATAAATAGAAACTACACCATTCCAGGATATACTTTGAGGAAATGAAAATTCCCCTTTCCCCGAGAGAGATACATAAAAAGAAGCACGGGTTGCATTTGCTCCCGTGCGGAATTTGGGGGAAATTTTGATTTGGATCTATATCCACAGAAATGGAGACAGAAAGATGAAGGAATAAATCCCACGATAAATTTTGTCACTCTGAAGTGCAGCCTTTGAGCTGTGACTCCTCCTCACAAGTCTCCACAATGTAATTGGGATGAGACTTCCTAGTAAAGAACCACATTGATTGCTTCCAATTGATTTTAGCTCCCACAGGCAATCAAAAGGTTTCTCTTCCAGTGTTCCCACAATCCCAAATTCCCCCAAACCCACTCTTTTAGATGCATGCACCATACCTGAGATACAATATTCATCGCCCAGCTTTTGTCATCTCAGAGTAGGAAAAAAAGAGGTTAGATTTTATCAGGTTGGGTGTGGGTTTTTTTTTTCCACAGAAGACAAGAAGAGGAGAAGGTGGTAGGGAAGGATTCTAACCGCTACTTTTGTCTCTTTTTTTCTGTATTATAAAGAGGAGAGCCTGAACAACTATATTTAACCCCCGGTACCTCTCAGTCCAGTTCTGTCCTGTCTGGTGATAGCAGGCAAGACACGCAGCAACATTCCAAGACCCCCTGGCACCATCCCGCTGCAAGCCTTCCTATAGCAAAGTCCAAAAAACTAAATCATACTAAAACAAATAAAATATTGGGTCATCAGTTTTTACTTAAAGTTGACACATACAAAAAGTGTATCTTTTGACTGGCTGTTTCTTTTCATGTTTTTTGTTGTCGGTGTTTTTTTCCCTAATAACTATAGGGTTCTTAATTTCAGAAAATTCAGAATCCAATATACTTTCACAGTAACTATGCATTACATTATTCATATTTATCATAAAAAGTGTCACTTTGTTTATCTACTGTATCTACAGATGCTTAATAAACCTTTTTTGAATAATTAATACTCCTAGCTCTCAGCATCTCAGCTGCTTTGTCTGTTGATTCAACAGAATTAATAACAGAATAAATGAATTGGGCAATTTATTTCTTATTCTTCAAATGTAATTGATAATTTATAATTGCTACAACTTTCATGTCCTGTAGGAGTCAACCCTAAAGAGACAAGTACACTTTACATAATAATAATCATAATGAAAGGGTAGCCCATAGAGAGTTTCTCATTCACGTGCTGTCACACGTCGCAACTTCTACCGTATTCTGTTCCTCTTGTGTATTTATTTAACATCTTAGGCACATCAAGTGAAAACTTAACTCCTCAGATAAAACAGGGCACTGTTTCCAACTTGATAAACAACGTGACCGTTTATCTAATTTCCTAATTACCTTAAATTATGTAGATACAATCAGCAGTTTCTAGCTTTTAACAACCAGAGACTACAAGGGGATGGAGAGAAAACTGCCTGGAAAGAAAATCCTGTTGTTTAGTAGTCCTGTCAGATACCCAGCTGTCACACAGGACACTTTAGCAAGTGCCCCACAGCACTGCTGAGAGTCAGCCAGAACAAATCATTGATCCTTTGCAACACAGATGATGAGATAAACTGCGATTCAAAACACGGCCCGGACTCATTTCATGAAAGAAGCAAGGTCAAAAAATTCTACTCATAAGACCAAGCCTAATTTACCAAGAATTAACATGTCTTCATAAATAAATACATAGATGAAGACATCAGGTATTATGTTTCAAGTCCTCCTCCTGATGGATTTTTAAGATGAAGAGAAATGAAATGCCTTTCTGAAGTCTTGCTTTGCATCAGTGAAACAAATCACACAAAGAATCCAACAGAGACATAAAATAAATGGGAAAATGAGAGCAAGTTCACATGGTTGGTTTTTTTTGTCCTCCAAAAAAGCATGTTTTACAGTCTGGTGAGTTTTTTCTTCTCTCTATAAAAAAATTACATCTTACAACCATTCAACTTAAACTGGTCTGAATTTAAAGCAATCAGAAGAATGAACAATCCAGAAAATACATGGACTTGAGAGGCATCTTAAAAAGAAAAATCCTCTGCTAGCAGTTTTTACACAGCTAAGACAGAAAATCATGAGGAACTTTTCCTCAACACCAGCTGAGCCAAAATTTAAGTAGGACTATTTGAGATAATGCTTTTAAGATGTCACAGGCAGTATAAATTACTATCCACAGTGGATCTGGATATTAGGGCTTTTTTAAAAACCCAACAAGACAAGAGCTTTTGCAACTACTCGATTACCCTTGACACCTTCCGTCCCTGCAGGGAGGTGGCTGCTGACCCAGGATGCTCAGGCAGAAAGTCGGGCCCATCCCTGCCGCGTGGCTGCCCGCCACTACCTGTCTCAGGCATCACCAGCCAGTGTCCCTGGTGCATCCCCTGGCTTCCATCTCCCCACAGCTCCCTGACCATCAGGATCTTTCCTCCAGCCAGGAACTTCCCCTTCTTCCGTTTGGGTCCCCTTCTTTGTTCCAAGACCACTTCTTTCCAGCACCCCTTATTTTCTGGCACATCAAGACTCACTTTCCCCCCAGTCTAAACAGTTTCCTAGAATAAGCACCAGGCGTGCGCAGCCCCTAACTGCTGGTGCTGCCCCATTTCTCTTCGGTAACTGGAACATTCCAAACATGCCACTTCCATTTAGTCCAGGTGTTACAGTCAGATCCACCAATTACCAGGAGCAAGAAGCAGGCTTCTGCTTGAGACCCTGAACGTTCAATTTCGGACACCAACGCCCCCACATACACCCAACTACTTGCTACCTGCTGGTATTCATAATTTAAGTTATTTTTTGCCTACAGGAGTATTTAATACTAGCCCAATCCCACTTCCAGTGAAGACAATCGGATTAATTTTACTTGTTTCAATAATTTTCAATAATAGAATTTTCCAAGGGCTGATTATTTGTTGCACATAAATGTATTTTTTTTTGAAGTGGTTCAACTAATCCATTACAGTTGTTTGCCCACAGGATTCAATTATTCATGTGTGAATAAAACTTTTACAAAAATGTTGTTAGCATGAAGAGCTCCAGAAGCGTTTCTTCAGCTGATTAAAGGTTTTTGTGTATTACAAACCTCACAGTTCTTAACAGAATTAAGGAACTAAATGCATTTTCAAGCTTTGCTGGAACTACTGGAGGGAGTCATGGAACAAAAGAAATAGATGACACTTTTTGTTAGCTCTTGCTCTACATTAATATGAGGAATTATAACATTTTTTATATAACAGATTTCTTGGTTTTTAAAGTACATTAATAAGTGACTTGGTCAAAGAACTAGAAGCTAGAATATAGCACCATGGCCAGTTATTAGTTCAAACCGCAGGCAAAGATTAACCAGTATGTGTACCTAATTTGAGGCATGTTTGACTGAATCCTTTTCAGCCAAACATTTTAACATAGATGCACATATTCTGCTGCATAAAAATAGCCTCCTACATGTTGTTATCTTAAATATATACTTAAGTAGGTTGCACAGCTACGTCCCAAAGATGTTGCTTGGCTCGTTCGATGATTACAAGACCATCTTAGAAGGTGAGAGCTACTAGAGAGAGTCGGAACTCTGGGAAAATACTTCATTTACTAGATGCATGTTAATGAAGTGGAAGATGGAAGTTGTACAGCTGATCACATAGATCTCCTCTATGAAATAAAAAGTCCAAAACGTGATTTAAAATTTTATCTTCATCATTCACCTCTTCTAGCACTCCCCCAAAATCACATTTTGAAGGCAGAATGGCACCACAAAGAACAAGAGACCGTGTCTGCAGGTGCCTTCCATCAAGCTGGTAAACCTGTAACACTCGTTTATACAGGGTTTGCACCATTTTATCTGTTCATAAAAAATGTACCAGAAAGAAACTTGATTGGTAGAAATATTTCACTATAAAATCTTACACAGCTTACTGTATCTAAGAAAGTGATACCTGTCTAAGAAATCAATAAAATCTTTGGTTGTTCATAACCCAGAATTTTCAAGGGGTTAGGCAACTGGGCAATATTTGCCGTATATTGATAACAAAAGAAAAAAAAATGCACCTCTGACACAAATTCTAGATCTGTTTGAAGAAAAGATCAAAATATTTCACTATGACTGAAAACCCCTCTAATTTTTGTAAACTCCTGTTTTCAGGGAGTCTAAAGAGTATTTTTCATTTGCCTGTGGGGTTTGATCTCAGGCTGAAGCAGATAGTTGGCACAGATGACTTCAGCCAAAATTATTAGAGTTTTTGCAGACTTGCAACCTAATCGAAACGTAGGTTTTTTTAAAAGTAATGATGTGCTGACAGCCTTGCCCATAATTTCAAAGCTGAGACTCTGGCAAATATTAAAACTTTAACAGTGAAGGCACAAGGATATATGGCACTTTAAAGGTTATTCCCTAAGAAATATATGCAGCGTATGAAAATCTGTCCTCTGTGCAGAAGATTTACTTTTAAAGGAAATACTTGTATTGCTTCTTGTCAGTGTTGCAAGTCAAGAAAACAGCAACAACACTCAGTAAGCCTCATATGGGGTTCATTTCTAGCGTCCAGCTTATAAATGTAGGGAAGAATTCTCCCCAAAAATTGTAAAAAGAAAGCCGACATCTTTGGACATCTAAGTCCTGGTGGTGTTTTCTAAGGAGCTGTTAAAAGTTAAATTACTACTTCAGCTTTAGACTCAGGCTCCCAAGAGAAGAATGATGCTAACAGACTTCTTAAAAAAAAAAAAATATCTCACAGCAAAGGGACAAAACAGCAATAAAATCCAGTTATATCTACCACAGTAATCTTGCATAACTATTCTCTAGTCTGCTGAGCTGTTATATGTTAAATGCTCTGTACCGCTATGTCACAAATGTGTTTCTACCTCTTTAGGCTCTGATCAAGCAAGAGGCAGGAAGGCTGTAGCCCAGGGGGAAATTCCAGAGACCTGCTGCATCTCTTGTGGCAGTTGCACTAGCGAAGCAGGTAGGTGCTCCTATATGAATTATGTAGTGTACTGGCCTGAATGTATGCAGAGGTTCGGTACAGAGGAGGCAATAAACATGCACACAGAAAATACAGGGGAAGGCGTGTGAAAAGATATGACGACCATGCACAGTTCAAATCTTCAGCTTTTCATTGCATTTTAGATGCAATGAAATAATTAACAAACAATTCAATTGCACAATAGAGGCAAAACTGAATGCACTCACATAATTTACATTGGAACTGTGCTGCTGAATAACAAGACATTGTCAGCTACAAGGTGACTGAGTCATAGGGGATGCTGTGTTTAAGCAGAAGCCAACTGCTGCACCCAACAGCCCACAGTACCGTGTGTTTCCAGCATGGCACAGACCTGCTTTATTCTGTGATTTGCTGTCAAGATCTAGTAATACTGGCCAAAGTGGTTTGCTGATTCAATAGCCGCGAGTCCTGTTACTCTAAAAGTGGGATGAGCTTTTCAAGAGACCATATGTGACTAATCAACAGCCCGGTCTGCCTCTTCACGGTCCTTTCCCTGCAGGTCAACCAGGATGTCACAGGGAAGGCGCAGCGAGCTCCCTGCCTGCTGCTGCCAAGTTGCAGAAGCTGAGAGCATGGCTCTGGACAGGCCAGGCACTACCTGCTCCACAATTTCCCAGGGAAACTCAGTCCTTACTCATTTAGGCTGCTTGGAGAAGAGAGAGGAGAGGGACCTGATCCCTCACTTGCAGCTACACCAGGGCTCTGATAATGAGAACCTGTGGGGGATGTTTTCCCAGCAAGGGCTCAGCTCACTGGGGGTTCTAAGTTTAGGTCCCACGCGTGTGCAAAGCATTTTCCTCCATGAAAGTACTCGGAATAAAATGACAAGAGTTCTGTGCTTATTTTGCCTCTTATGTGAAAACAGAAGTTCAAGACAGATTATTATCTTAGGACGGCACATCAGATCTCTCTGACAGTTACCCTGATTTATTAACCTGTAACTCTGGGGGTAAGGGAATTGGATACTTATATCTGGTGTCAACAGGAACCACGCATCTTATTTCCTTCGGCTCCTCTAAAATCCCAGTGCACATTTCTCAACTAATTGAAAGCAGATTCTCTTTAACTGCGATTCAGAGAGAGTTCTTTTTGCTCTGTACAAATATTCTTCTGAGCTTCATCTTACCACCACATATAAAAATCTACTGTCATATGACAATAAGATTAAAAAAAAAATATGTCCAAATGCATGCAGAAAAGAGTGATAAAATTAACGGTGAGGAATCACATTTGATATGCTGGCCCACAAAGAACCGGCATCAAAGTTTAATGTGGGTATATAACAAGAGTTAAGATTTCCTTCACCATGAGAAGACCAAACCTGTAAGGAATTGTAGCATCTATGATGAAGATGTTATCATTAATATAATGAATTTATGATTCATATCATATTCATATATCATTAATATGATGAAGATGCAATCAGCAAATATAATAATCTGTGTGGTAGATGTTCTTCTTTTCTCCACATCTATTATTTTCACTAATACTCAAAACCCCCATTAGAAGAGGCTTCAAAACGAAACTACTTATAAGATAAATAGTTCTGCAAAGAGCTATTTTGTTATGACACACAGACAGTTTAGCTCACAAGGCACAGACAACGTATATACACTTAATTTCTAAACTGTCCAAAAGCCCAAACTGTATGTTCTTACATTGACTAAAAATACAACATCCCCTTGGCCAAGTTTTTCTCTGGTTCGCTAACAACATCCTCTTCTTTACCATTTTGTAGATGCCTTTGTAAACGTTCAAAAAGTTACCTTTTAAATAGGTTAATACACATAGGAACAGAAAAAATGTATTTATTTACTCTTTCTTTACTAAAATGGTTGTTTTGGTTTTATTCAGACTTGCAGTCTCTTAGCTCAAAACAAACAACACACACCGCCTTCTTTCAAAAATCATTAGAACCCATGTTCAAAATTATTCATGTGCTTCTGAGATTCAGCTCATAGTTAGAAAGTAAAGGATTTTAGTGCAACCTAGGACTGCTTCTTTTCCCCCTCTGTTGTGTATTTCAGTTAGGGAGATCTAAAAGCACAGGGTCCACTCCCCAAATACAACCAAGAGCAGCCTCACACAGTCAGTGTACATAGCAAAAATGAACACAACAGCTGCTCCTGGGTGAATCCTAAGGCTGTTGCAGAAAGAAAAAAGCTACAGATACCTACAAGAAGGCAAATAAGCTGCATTACTAACAAATTACTTCTTCAAAATGGTCATAGAATGTAGAGAGCCCTCAGCACTGGTTGTTGGCAGGGGACTTGGTGTACATTCTGCAACTCTCATGTTTATAAGAAATCAAAATAAGGATTTCTCTCTAGTATGTATGACCTTCAAAGACATTATGCTATTTGACTTTCTGTACCTATAAATCTCTCCCTCCCCAAAGGTGGTAAGTATTTCAGGATAGTACCCACTATCTATTTGGAAGTCTTTCCAAATTTTGCTTTTCCGTATTTAAATGGAATAGGTCATGCTCACAACATTATTACGGAGTTTCCTAACAGTTTGTTTTCCAACAAGCTGGCTCACTTGTTGTTTTTTTGGTTTTTGTTTTTGTTTTTGTTTTTAAATGAGTAAACTAGAACTTACATTTTCAAACAACAAAATCATGACAGAAGTCAACGAAGGCATTTTTTTTTTTTTAAAAAAAAAATTAGCCCAAAGCATAACTGCTGAGGATAACTATTCCAATGAAAATAAGATTTCTAGTAAGATACTTTGCCAACACTAAAGAGTCATCAAAACCATAGCAGCACAGTTTTTGATGCTAGCACTTTTGCCAGCAAACTATCAGAAAAAGAAAGCTCTCCATTTCCACTTGCTGGCCTCAGAACATTACTTTTTTTTTTTCTCCTCATTATACTCTCAAAGGGTATAGGATTACTTTGTCAATTAAGTTACCTGTCCCAGTGATCTCCAGTCTAGGCTGGCACTTCCAATGTACACGTGCTGTTTGTCAACAATCCAGAAAGATGACTGAAGCCGCCCTTCGTTATATGCTGACATGTTCATATACAACACTTCAGCACCTAGAGATTTAAGGATAAAATAATAAATAGCATTGTTTACAATAATGTAATTTACATGATTAAAGAAAAAACCAAAAACTTCATATTTCAGGGCCTCAGCTTCCAAAACGCGTGAGGGATGTAATTAAACATATCATTAAGGTTTAAAATCAATGATAAATAGTGTTACTGTCCCACCATTTAAGACCTTAATTAACATATATTCCAGAAAAGCAGGAATAGGGAGCATTCCCATGTATTATACTGTTCACATAATTTTCTTCCATTTTAGAACAAATAATTGCTATTTTTTTCCAGCACTGTATGCTCCCAAAAAACTTTTTGTTTTAAAGTTCTTTTTTATTTTAAATAAGCTCACTATTTTAAAGGTCTATTTTGTAATTCAAACCTGCTACATATTTATAATAATGACCTTTAAAATACCACCCTAGTTACAACCCCTTCCCGAAAAGCAGCCTTTGCTCCTTTGTCCTGTACCATGGATGGTTGGAGCAGGTAGCCTACAGTGCCTATCGCGTGGCAAGACCCCGATAAGAAGAACATCAGTAGAGAATTAAGGAATAACAAAGTAAGCAAAAGGCCTAAAGGATGCTGAAACCGCACCTAATCCTGCTAATACGTGACATTCAACCCACTATGAACCACACAGCTTTAATAAGGATCACAGACCGCTGAAATCAAAGGAACTACTTGTTAGGTAAGAGCACGCTGGGTCCATCACGTCAGTAGGAATGTCTGACCTGGCCCAGCAGTATGTTTGCAGACTAAATCCAGAATATACATAATATTATGTAAGTTTATGGGATTTCTTACATCGTTACTATTCTTTCAGTGCTCCAGTGTTTGGAAGAGGGGATGAATAACCTGAATTAATCATTGCTGAAGGTAATTTACAGTAACCGACTCATCTTCACATTTTAGTCATGACAGTAGCTGGGGAAGAGCAGTGACAGTAAACAGCAGCCTGGAGGCAGTAACGGAACCAGCCATCTCCCATTAAACATTCACGGGATCTTCAGTACCATGAATTCCAGTGATGGTTGGATATGAGTCACAACTTCAAAAGAATCCCAGGATACCTAGAGAACTGAAATATATTTCTTTTCATCTAAATTCCCATTACTGACCTCCTAAGAAACACTTGATTTGCAATTTTAAGCAACAGTTAGTGGTCTAAGTATTTCTTTTTTATTATGAAAACTGTAATTCTCACTTGAATAAATTACTCCAGAAGTTCAGACATCAAGAAAAGAAGAAAAATCGGGTAAGGTGCCACTCTTCATGAAGCACCAAAGAATGCAACACAGGATTTTGAGCAAGTTACAGAATTCAGTTCTCGGTACAATTACATTTGCTGCAACTCAGCTACCTTTCCAATTTTTTCTGGGTATCACCCATCCACATTCATCTATGCTTAGAAGCAAAGGTATTTTCCAATTTTCCTTGGAACGTGTTACTGCTGACTTTCAATCCACACATTAATGAGCAGAATTGTGCTAATTAATGAGATACTATGTGTAAAACTGAAAAGAAATAATAATAAAAACCACTATAGCAGGGGTGTTCAATGGTTTATATTGTTTTCTGACAAATAAAACAAAAGCAACTCCTACTAGCTAAGGAAAACAATCCTGCAAGGTGCTAAACTTCTAGCTGCTTATCTGAAAACTGTGTTTAAAATGAAGTTTAACATAGTAGTTTGCCTTGATTGTATTTTCTTTCCATACATCCAATTTGCAATATTTAATAGCGGTATGAATGTAACACCCACAACACACCTACGCCACATAGGTTATAAATTAATTGTTAGGATTTTTGAGTAGGAAAGGTAAAACAGTCAGAAACAATGAGCTTCCTTCTTGTATCTGAGAGCCTAAAATAAACACAGTTTAAAAACATGTTTGAACTAGCCAATGCTGAACAGAAATACTGATTGCCAAAGGTAGAACAAGAGACTATTTAACCAGTAACACTAACATTAAAAATAGCAGATGTTGTAAGTACTTTGACACAAAATTCAAAAGTTGTAAAACATCAGGATCTGTGGGCATGGGGCAGTTTAGACATGGGCATAAGCGGTGGGATGCAACTATCACTCCAAAATGTGATCTAGGCTTCAATTACCAAAGTAGCCAATATAGCAGTGCAGGAGACACCGTTATCACACATATCATTAAAACCAAAACCTGAAACCTGTTTTCTTTTCCTTCCAGAAATAGCCAACTCATAAGGCTGAGGCAACAGTATCTCCAAGTTAATTAAACAAAGCCATGTGTTGCAAACAGCAGCTGCTGTGCCGCCTTTTAATGAGCCCTTAACTTTTGATGAAAGGAAACATGTATCACTATTGATAATTGCCTCTGTTCTAGAAGCCCTTGAGATGTTTTGTTAAAACAGGCTTATCAGGCCTTCAACACAATCCATCAAGCCCAGCGTGCTCCAGGTCCCACAAGGAAATTAAAGTGGACTGATCAATACGTGAAGCCGTCACAGAACTCCTTATCCTGCTGCAGCCTCAATTACACAAAGCTGGGGGCTACCGAGTTCAACCAGAAGGCACAATTTGTGGGCTTGATTGCTAATATAGGTGCCAGATTCTTAAGAAATAAATCTAATTTTGTTTCACTGAAGATTAAACAGCAGGGTAAGATCTCAGAGAAAACCAGCGCTGTCACTTAAAACTCAAGTGGATTTGCTCGTTCAATAAAATCGTGCATTCTGAAGGCTGAGCCAGGTTGCCCTCTCTCCGCAGGAAAAAAAAGACCACTGAAGGGATCAAAGCATGCTTTACGTAACAGACATTTCTCAGAGTACTTTTTCGACTAGGTGGGGAGGTTTTGCACTCTGTTTAAGGGAGAGGACTGCTGCAGTCTGGGATGCACAGAGAGGGCACTGCCGTTGAGAGCCCGGACCTTCTCCATGTGGTGGGAACACAACCCCTTGGAGGTGCCAGGCTGTCATTTAGCCTCCTGCTTTGTCTCATCACGGAGGAAACAAACAGAAGACATTAGCAGTATGGCCAAAAGCCTGACTTTTCATCCATTTCCAAAAGAAATCCAGTTCCCAAAGTAATCCCAAAGAAGAAGGATGGCACAAACAAGCGCCATTTACCATTTCAAGCACTGCAACATCCCGTTCAGTCTAGCTGCTTGCTCCCAGATACCCCACTAACCATGGCATGGAGGCTACAGGGCAAACTGGACTTCAAGCCCAGCAGCTTAAGGCTAGGCTGTTTCCTATGTATTTGAGTCAAAACACTAAGCTGTTGGTGGAAAACGTTAACCAAGGGCTCATCACATACATGCTCTATCATGAAAAACCGTATGGCATCCAGGGGCGCATCTTGGTGCGCCTGTGTTGCAGCTCATGCTAGCTGCGAGTTTCACTGCTGCTCGAGGAAGATAACCAGGTAGCTACACAACATGGAAGACTCTTCTTCGTGGGAGACTGGAGGAGGCCAGGGCTCACAGGGCTGCCGCTTGGCCTCCACATCCAGGTTTATGCAATCATCTCGAGAAGGTGCACCAGGAGGCTTTGGATCCAACTTCTTTGAGCAGTCTAGGATATTACCAGGTTGCCTGGGTACAGAGGCAACATCACTGAGCCAAATCACCCCTCTGGTGGGTACGGTAAAAAGACAACACAGAAAGAGCAACTGTTTAGGCTGCTGTTATCATAGCTGCCTTGAAATCAAACATGCAAATTCTGCCTGCGACAGTTTTCAACAGCACCAGTTACAAGCTAAACTGACTCCGGAGTTAGCAAACATAACGCCCAAGAAACAGAAGCTGCATTTGCTTGTACCACGGCTAAAATTGGCCTTCTGCCTTCACAACTTTCTTACTTTCGCTATAGTGTTTCTAAAACCAGAGGGAAAGAAAAAATGGGAAAGGGGAAGGACTTAAGGACTGAGAGGAGAGCCAGGCAGAGGTTATCTGGGAAACTGCAGCAACAGCGACGGGTGATTCACAAGAGGCAGAGCAAGGATGAGAAAAGCACCAAGGGCCCTGACCTCATTAGCCCTGCCTGTAGGAAGCAGTGCTGCAGCAGAAAAGAGGGTGGAGAGAAATGGAGCTACATGACCTGATGGCACGTGTTGGGCCCATGCATCACGCAGAACCCCAGGAGAAAGAGTTGTGGAGTCAGGCTGGGCTCTGGTACCCCCTGCTAGGAACGGGAGCGGTGTAAAGGCAGAGAAGATGAACAGCTTCTGAACGCCTCTCCCTCCCCATTTGGGGAAAACAGAGCTTGTCAAGTGCAGGCTGCAGAGGCAGCAGGCGATGGAGGGGGGTGCGCGCTGGGCAGGGGGAGCTGCACAGGGCTGTTGGTTAGGATGGGGGAGGTTGTAGAAGGATCACAAAGGAGAAGGGAGAGTGGGATACAAAGAAGCACTAGCACATGAAATCAGTTTGGCTGGGGAAAGCAACACTACTACTTACAGCTCTCACATATATTTGCAGTTTGAACCTGACACATGCTCCTGCTGCACACCCCATCCACTGCGCATCTTCCAGCCACCGTTCCCCACGTCATGACCGGGCTGGCTGCAGCAGGTACAGCTGCCCTCCTCTGCTTACCTCCTTCTTGCCATCCCTCCACTCTCCTCATCACCATGTCCACACGCTTTGCTCACAGCCATCCCTCCCGCCCCCCCTCCTAATTCTGTGCGTTCCCAAGCAGATACTCTAAATAATGAGACCTTTAAAAAGGAGCCTGAGAACATGAGCTGTGGCCGCTTTGTTTCACCCCACTGCTGACAGTCTCTTGGCTCACAGAGATACACGTTTTGATCTATACCTTTTGGAGGGTGGCCTCAAGCCCGTGTCAAGAGCAGATTTAATTGCCCGTACCATGAATCCTGGAGCGGAGGAGCACACGCACACTGGAGTGCAGCTGGTGCTCAAGCAGCCAGCACGGCACCTTGCACGGCCTCTCTGGGGGCTAGCACAGGGCTGGGAGGGACCTGCTGTATTCTGCCAGCTAGACAGAGGTTTCAGATCAGTATAGAGGCAGTTAATCATGTGCTAACTCAGAAAGATCAACAAAAGCTCCTTTATTACCCCATGGTCCCAAACTTATTTTTTAAAATACTATTTGCTCACTAGGATATGGGTGTACACACATATAGATAAACAAACAGAATGTCTCCTTCCCTACAGTTTGCAATAGACATTTTCATTTTATGTATTTGCTTTCAATTACAAGCCTTAGCACAGAGTGCACCCATAAATAAAATTTTTATTCCACAAAAGAAAAAAATCCAGAGCTTTCCATACCCTGCTCACAAGGGGCAGAGTAGCTGTCTCATATTGGGCAGACACAAGTGACACAGGCAGAGGATCATCTCCCCAGGAATTGTCATGCTTTCGTCTCGACTGATTGCAAAAAGTCTGGAGTTGTTCCAGAAGCCCCATTAGAGTGACCTGCCAGCGCTCAGAGGAGGACAAGTACAAACGCAGAGGAATGCACAACTTGACAAAGTTATTTTTACTATGTCTCTGAATGATTAAAAGACAAACTAGACTATTTACTGTTTCTGTGCTCTTTATGGAATATTAGATTTGAAATGCAATTTAAAAGTCTGCCTGGCCCCAGAAGGATTAAGGATTCAGACTTATTTAAAGAGAGAACACTCAAGGACTTTTAGGGAAATCTCTGATGGTAATACCTTAACTTGGAATCAGCTGTGTTGCTTACGTTGCCCTCCACTCCTCACACACAGACCCCTCTCCTTTTTCAAAACCTGCCAGGACTGAATCCTGCCACTCTGTGCTGCTCATCAGCCTAAACCCATAGTAATTTTTTTTTAAAAAAAAACAGTGTACAAGAAAAACCTTGCTGCTTCTTCTTTAACAGCTCCATATGCAACTGCCAGACACACACAAAATTAAAACATAGTTACCCAAAGAAATTACATCCTAGTACAAGCCCAAGCAATGCCCAGAAAGTCTTTGCAATTCAATTTATGTTCACACCACTCAAACCACCTGCATGACAAACATCTCTGCTTCTGAATGAAATTCCCACTCGCACCCAATGCACCATCAGCCATAACCTGGGGGTACGTGCAGCTTCTCCAGACACCACCGGCCCCCAAAGGTAATGCTGTCTGTAGTAAAATTAGGCTGTTTCTGATATAGATATTGTTCATGAAAAATCACTGTAATGCTTACTACCTTATTTGATCGCATCTGAGGTCACTGACACAAAGATATGTTGAGGATATCAGTGCAGAGGAGAGGAATCTGTGCCTGCAGCTCCATGGGCCCCGCTGGTCCGTCTCTGGAAAGACATGGGTGCCTGCAGCACCCACTGGAACTGCAATGGATGGGCTCACGTGCCTGGGTCTGTGGCATTGGTGGTTCAGGGAAAACACACAGGAACACACAGAAAACTGCATGCTGCCACTGCTCATCTCCACCAACGTGCTCCTCAGCTGGCTCATGTGTCCATGCCTGGCTGGGACTTGGGAGAAAGACTGCTACAGGAGAGCTTCCCTGAGCGGCCAGGCTGCAGTCAAGGATCTCCCTGCGGAGTTGTGGGTGTGAGGAGAGACAGGCCTCCTTTGCTGCCCGCCGGCTTCCCAGCCCCCTTGCCAGGCAGCGAGCCAGCATCTGGGCTGGTTCCCTTCCTGCCCCATCAGACTGTAACACACCGTCAGGCTCTGTCCTGCATGATCAGGGAGAACAAATATCCTCTACGCTCACCATTGGTTTTTTTTTGCTTTGGTTTTCACTCATTCAGTGGTTTAAAATAATTTCTGTGAGCCAGCATACCCCAGAAACTGCTCTATCCACACAGCTGAGGAAGCCAGGAGTGTGGGGACAGGAGAGAGCAGGAAGAAAAAGAAACAATGAGAAATGAGCGTTACAGAACCCAGCTCTCTGAAAACCAATTATTCCAGAATTACGGCTGGCATGGTTAAAACAATCCACCCCACCCCAGTAACAGAGGCATGAACAAATCCCATTTTCAGCAACTGTTCTCCTTTCCTCCACCACTTCCTCAGCTGTGCCCGAGGTACTTTTTCAGAGTCCAAGAATCAACTGGATCAGAAAATGGATCCAGGTTAAAAATAACTACAAATAAAATGGTTGTTTCAAATGCAGAACAATTTGCTAGCCCAGCTCACCGCGTGGCAGTAAACCATTTTTCTGACACAGCTGATGGCGCAGCGCAAGCGTGGGAATGGGCGGCTCGTGGCTGGGTCTGTGAGGACGCAGGACCCGCTCGTGCCAGTGCTGCCGTTTAAAGGCCCGTCCATGTAACCACAGCCTCCATTCCTCTCCAGCCCAGGCCTCTCGGGAATTCCGGGTGGCAAGCCCCGGTATTTGATTGCCTTTGACCTTGCACAGCCGTTTGCCTGGTGCAAACAAAGCAGATGGGAGGGCAATGCTGGCTTGGGAGGGCATTTCCCATGTGCTGACACAGGTGTCCACCGTGAAGCAGAAGACCCAAAAAAGCCCCATAGGGGATCCTCATCTGTGCAGAGTTTGCTCACTGCATACAGGATAGCAGATTCTTGAGAACAAAGGAAAGGTCAGAATTAATTTCTTTCAATTGCTTGTGTAACTTCAATGACATCTTGGGAGCTAGTTAGTTCCCAAGGTAGCATTTATCTATATAACGCCCTTACAGTGGCTTTGAAAATGTCAAATGTTGGCATTTGTTGCTAGTCCAAGTAATCAAAATACTGATTTCTCAGCTAAGTATCCTGCTGTAGACAGTAACTACTCAGCGTAGGAGCGTTACAGCTCTCACCCACGTGAACGCATTTTGCGCTGCCTGCTGGGCCCTTTTGATTCACCCAGCAGAAATAAATGGACACATAATCAAAACACTTCCCACCCCATGCCACAGGAGAGATGAGAGAGAGGCCTGATGACACTGCTTTGCCATACTCACCCACCCAGCTACGCCTAATTCCTGATTCACCAACAAAAAGCCAGAGGTCCGTCTTAACTGCAGGGTGGACAAACCATGACAAATACGACAGCACCGAGACAACAGGTCTCCTCTTTACCCACAGAACAGATCCAGCACAGGCACACCCTGCAAACAGCGGGTAGCTTGGTTGATTAATCACATGTGGGCACATTTAATTAACCTATGCACAGGTTTTTAGACTGCAAACAAGGAAGAAACTCATACGACTACAGACCTCTGGTCTTTCCAAAGACGGAAAACCAGTTTCCAGAGCAAACTCGTGGCTTCCTCATTTTCACTCCCAAGACACAGGGCTTCTATAAATCCATACAGCACTGAGATTCCATAAGGAAAAAACCAAAATACAGTGCAGCCCATGCTACCCGCCCCCCCCCCCCCCCAGTATTTAGTAATAGGATTTCAAGCCTAATAAGTCTTTCTCTAATCCAGAATATATAATAACATGCTTTTTAAAAGTGAATTAACCTGGTTAACCCCATGGGGTTTCATTATTTGCACTGTAATAGTTCTTCCTTCCCACTTCTGTTTCATAAACCCTGCAGTGTGTACTTGACATTTTATTTAATATCTTTAGTTGTTACTTTAGAATTTTACATTCTACATTTTTCCACCAGAAAAACATCTACTCCATTCTTAACAGAGACACACCCGTGTCACCGCGTACTTGGGAGGCATATGCTGCAAGAGGCATACGACGAGCAAGAACCCCACAAATGCAAGCACCCAATGCTACAGTTACCTGGAACCAGTCAGGGAAGCAGGCATGCTTCCACTCTATGCCTTCCCACCTGGATCTGGCCTCTGAAGGCAGTGTTGTCTGTACCATATTTGCTATAGAAACCCTTACTGTTTGGGACAAAGTTTAGGACTCCCATTCCCGACTGTCTGAGACAAAAACCTGAGTCTGTGCACAAGAATGTAGTGGAACTTAAAAAGATCAATCCAGCTTTTCCTTTCCCTCTAATAGTTTTATTGAAAGTAGCAAGTGTTTCATGCGTCTTAACAGGTTTTACTGCCTGATGCAGCAAACATGAGAGAAATGCTCATTTTGCACTGACTTGACTCTGATATCAGTATTTTTCAATCAGATTTTTACTTTATTTTGGGTTATTTAATGTATTTCATATCAATAGCCATAAATTATACTGAATAAAACTTTGAATAATAAGAGCAATGATGATGATGAGTTCAATTCTTTCCCCTTAATAGAACTCAGCATTCCTCTAAATAGCATTTTCTGGGTACAAATCTGTTTTGTGGGACTGATGATTCAGTAGAGTCTGTAAGATAACTAGCATACAACAAAGCTTATAGAATATTTTTTAAAAAATTCCACATCTTTTTTGGCTGTTCATTATTGGAGAGTAGGCTGCTCATTTACTAGATGAAGCTATAAAACTGATTGCTTCAGAGATTGGGAAAAGTAATTTTCTTACTTGATTCAGGCAACAAAGTATATTACCACTTAAAGGAAGACTATAATACTATCAGTAAAAGCATTACTAAAGTTGGATTGTGGCTTTCTTTCTCTGCCTAATTATAATTGCATATATTTTTACTACAAAAGCAATCTATTTTAAATATAATAGAGAGATTTGTAAACTCCCAGACTGCTTACCCCACCTCCCTTCAAAAACTCCTTTCTTCACTTGGGTTAGCATTATGAAGCACTAGATTTGTTTATATACTTCCTAGATGAAACATCCAGGAATTCAGGGACAGTTTTTTTCATCTTAACACATGAGGAATTAGATCACAAGCTTCTATGAATGAACAAGGCAAAATCCCTACCAAAAAAAAAACAACCCAAAAACAAAAAACGCAGTGATTATTTATTTCCGTCTCTCTTTTTAACTTACCAGTGCAATTTCATTCTGCTATTTATACATTCTAAGCCCATCAGTATTGCAACAGCCACTTCTCAATGTGCTGACAAGGAATAACAACACTGGTGTGATCACTCCCAGAATGCGGTCCTCGGGCACCCGTTGCTCTGCTGGGGGCTCTGGCGGTTTCCTTGCCATGCAGGAGAACTCCCCAGCCTGGCAGGTGGGACATTAAGTGATGCTCTGAGCGGCCCTAGAGACTTGTCTCCAGGCTACCACAAGCCAAGAGCACGAGCTGACCTGGTTGTGGCCACGCAAGGCAGAGGCACAGCCCCAAATAACCCAGGGCTGCCAGCAGTGCAGCCCTGTTCCCTTTTACTAATTCTTCTCATTTGCCTCTCAGCATCTTTCCCTACCTCTTTCCTTGGACCCTATTACCCTGCCAAGCCAGCCTTTGACTTTTCTAACTTTTTTCCAGATCATTCCTATCTCAATTCCAATTATTTTTCTCTCTTTTCACCTATGTTGGCAAAAGGCGAAGCATGCTCTTGTGACAGCATTCTTGTCTGACCTTTTCCTAAATTAATTACTCACTTTTCTGTGTCTGCCCTTCTCTTTCATCTGATTCATTCCTCCTTTTTATTTCATTTCCCCCACTACTTTCCCTCCACGTCATTCTTCCTCCCTCTCCTTCACTCTCTTCCATTTCATCCTTAGTTCATTATTTCACTCTTGCCTTTGCCCACTCATTCATTGTTTCATTTATCCGTATATTCATTCAGCTATTCATGCACTCCCCCACTCTCCAATTACTTGAGGAATGTATTTTATTCTCTGACTACAGAAGCAGCACAATATATCCTCCAAGCCTTTACAAACCAATTTGTGGAAAGTAAAATATTTTTTTTCTTAAGAGTTGTAAGGCTAAGCACAGTTTTGGGGTGCCCAGTTTTTTCCTAATCTTATTTTACGCCTTCTTAGTCCAAACAACAACTGAAGCTGAGCTTTTTTTCCTTACCATGGGTCTAAGGTTCTTAGAAGAACAAGGCACTTTTCAGCCTGCTCCAGCAGAGCTGCATTGTCTATTCTTCATGCTTACTTTTAGAAAAGACTGTAAAGAGTCTCATGCTTGATTTACTACTGTTTTGACCAGCCTGTCGGATGCATTTTTGAGGGCTTCAGCATTCTGGTTTGGTCACCCACATACTTCATAGATTAAAATGGAGAGGTTTTAAAGAGACAGATGGGCATGCTCCAAAGTCAAAAGCAGAAAAATTCTGACAGTGCATTGAGGAAAAATAAAAAGCACATGAGGAAAAAATGCTTCGTCTTTGAGGAAATACATAGGGGATTCAAATCAATAGCTTGCCAGTTAGCAGCTTTTTAACACAGATTGAGTTTCATCCAAACAGCCTATTTGAAATGTAGAAAGCAAAATAAAAGGAAGCCACAACTCCACAGATTCTATGTTACTAGCCAGGTGAAGGACACGTGCAATATAGCCAATAAAAGTGACAGCACGCTGAAATCACAGAGGGTTGGCACCAGACCACAAATATCATCTCATCTCCAGTGTAAATATCAGTAACTGTCTGCGAAGGACAGAAATACAGCTGTAGTACTCCCCTGTGACATTTTGAACCAGTGAAGAACAAGGTCTGTAGGACTTCTCAAAACCACACAGGACAGCCAGAATTAGCGCAAGGACACCGAGATGGAGACGGGCCAGTTGGGCACCATCTGGGATAGCAGGAGAGTCCAGGATAGGGGCTGCGTAGCTGACTGCTTGCAGCTGCACGCCGGGGTCCCTACGAAAGCCAGGCCAGAAGGCAGCATATGCACTTCTCTTCCCAATAATCATGTTGTGGGCACGGTGCCAAGCCCTCCAAGGCACTCACTCCAAGCTGCAGGAGAAAACGCTGCCGTGACTCCAGAAGCCTGCCCAAAGCAGGTAGCTGGACACACACCCAGGGATGCTTGAGGCATGAGAGTGTGGGGCAGCACAACAAGACAGAAAGGGAAAGCGATTAAGTTTGCACTATAAAACGCATGGAAACCGGAAATCGTAAAGATTTGGTGGTGAATGTGGCTGAATATTGATAGAAAGTAGAGGGACTGCACAGGCAAGCAGGTGCCTCCTGCATGGAAACCATGAAAGGTCAGACTGAAAGCAGTACAAGACATTAACAGGAAAAAGTTCTGCTGGGGGGAAGGATCAGGTCTTTGGGACAAAGACTGCTGCTGTACAACCTCTCTCTTGGGTATTACAAAAGACAAAATGAACCGAGCAAATAAGAAGAAAAATCCAAGAGAAAAAAAGAGAGTCTCATATTTGAAGTTGCCTGGAACTACCCAGAATATCTGGATCCCACGGCTGCTGTTCCACAAAGTCGCTCTGCACGAGAGGGCAGGGCAGCTCTGGTGCACACGGTGTTTTCCGAGGACTTAGTCTGAGCCCCTGGGGTCTAATCCTGTTCACAGTGATGCACATTAAGCGCTACATAGCGATAAGTACTCCTTAAATAAACACCCAAAGCAAGACACAGACTGTGTGAGCCACAAACTGACATCGAAATACGTGGATGTCTACGCTCTTACCTGTGCCTGATTTCTTTGCCTATGAAAAAGGAACTCCATTTCCTGAGAGCATCATGAATGTTTATTCTTGAATATTCATGAAGCACTCTTATTTCAGTGTTTAAAAAAAAAAAAGGAAACTGACTGTCCCCAGATGACACCTCGACTAGTGTTCAGTAAGCGAAAGAAGAAACAACACAATGAAAATGATAGTGAAATAAAATATTCTACACATGCTTACATGAGCATAAGAATCCCTGCGCGCTAAATTTAATAGGGTCAGCGGGAAGAAGATTATGTTATACTCAACCACAGCCCATCGCTGCTGCAAACAGCTTGATGGTACAAAAAGACATGATACAGAGAATATCTTTTCACATACCATAAACGATTGCTTCATTGACCAATTAGTGAATGCCCAAGCTTCTCAAAGCTACTCTTGAATTATTTTGAGCAATGTGTAGTACTGATTCTACCTGCAACTACCAAAAAGCCCCCGTAAGGACAACTACACACTGTACTCCAGCTCATTATCTTTGTGACAACAACATCTACACCCCACAAGCCTGTTCTGCTAATGTTTGATTTCAGGAAGACCACCGTCATACCGCAAGGATGTATGCCAAGAGAAAAACAAAAGGCCAAAGAGAAAAAGCTTTACTGTTTTCCTGACAATACTTGTAAACATTTTCGTAGAGGCTCGGCATAAACGTGTATGATTACCAAAACCAAATACCCCTCTCCCAAGAGATGGTGCAAGGACAATTAAAAGAGAATGTAAAGAAGAATGTTAAAGATAAAATGGTGTACTTCAGTAAGTAGATTTGAGTCCTTGTGAAAAAAAGAAAAGAGGGGGAAGGAAAGAGAGAAAAGTATAATTAAACTCAGGCAAGCTAAATGTAAAACTGTATAACGTGAATCAAAAAGATATTGAGGAAATATGGATACAGATGCTACAGAACACTTTGCTACTGTTTCTAGTGTTTTGTGGATGACAAAAATACAAATAGATTCAAAAGTGATTGCACAAATTAAAGGAAGAAATCACAACAGATTGCTGGACTCCATGAAAAGGCAGTTCCTAACCTACAAATTACTAAAGGATATACAGAGTAAGGGGAATATCAACCTCCACTTGTTTGGGTTGTTACATTCCTTCTGTAAGCGTGCGGCTCTGCTGACCCCAGCGCAGCAGACTGACCTTCCGTTCGTTTCCAGCCTTATGGCTGGGAACAGTTGCTCTGTGACCTTTTGCTTAGGAACTGTTATTTTTGAAGCCTTGACATTACAACCATCATAATGTTCTTTCAACATGGTTTTGAAGCTTGCTAGAGATATTATTTAGTCCTATAACCCTGCTAATATTTTTCCCCATCAATTTTTGCAAACTTGACTACTGAGATTAAAAGCATCAAAGCAGGGATCTGTTTTGTTTGGAGTCACTGAAGCGACTGTCAATTTCTGCACTACATAATTACTGGTATTTGCACACTATAGCTAGTTAATATTCTGTCCAAAGGGAGGAAAAGATGCTGAATGCACTCTGTTCTCAGGTGTGAGCATTAGAGACAATCATTCTACAAGGATACGCAATAAGAGATGGAAATGATGGAGAGTAGCATAGAGATATTCTGGGAAATTTTCTTCCAGCTGAATTACTTTAGGACAAGCTTAATGGAATTTACTTTCCAACCATTAGGCTAAGTGAAAAATCGGTAATACACCAAAGTGCTGTAGAAGCCTAAGGTTAATTTGAAAATCAATATAGATTACCAGAAAGACCAGTGTTAGCATGACGGTGGCACCTCTTTGTTACAAAGCTAAAGCTTGGTAACTAACGCTGAATAAACTGGCAAGATTTGATCACATGGGTTTACTTTATGGTACAATTGTGCTCTATGTGCCAACCCAAGGGCAGGCACAGTTGAGTAGCCTTTCCAAAGTATTCATCAAATGAAAAGCAAATGGTGTCAGTGAAACAGGGTCAGCTTGGTTTGGACATTTGTTAACGCCTTTAGATGCTTTTGACAACTTCTTATATAACTTTGAGCACACGATCCTTTAATTGCAGGTTTGAAGCAGAAGTGTTACATGGATTGAGCTAAGCAGCAAAGAAGTTAGAAGGATGCAAAAACATGTATACAACTGTAGAGATCCAAGCGTCGGTGTCATGTCACTTCAGATGATGGTCTTCTCAGAGCTTCCAGGTTTGTAGTTGCATTTCAGTCCAGACGACATGAAAGACTTGAACAAGGTGAGAGAACAAAGACTCACCATCACCAGGAAGGCTGAAACCTGGTTGCAAACAGTAGCAATCAAAAATATACCAAGTCATACAAGCAAGACTGCTGTGACTGACCAAGGCATGGTTCTAGGAAGACAGTCAGGCTTCCACTGGACATGAAACATGTGGGAACCACATGAATGGACAAGACAAACTTCACCAACAATAAATTAACCTGCTTTCTTTGGACCTCTCCGTAGGGCCATCAGCCTTCATCTCTTTTCAGGATGGGACAGCATTGGTGCTTTTGCATACAAGAGAAAGCACGGGGTGCCAAAATTTCTTCAAAGGGAGCACAGCTACCTAACAAATGTTTCCTGAGCTCAGATGGCCCTGGCAGCTCTTACCAGCTCCTCCAGTAACTGTAGGTAGGAACTTGCATGCTATTCACTATGTTTTAAAAATGTCACAACTAATTTCTGCTAATGCCATCTATTATTGGTTCCTCTGTATGAAAAAGTGTCAGCGACTCAAACCAGCTACTGCCACACAAGAAGAATCCATTCCAGCATGTAAACTATCAAGCAAGAATTGGAGATGATCCCTGTGCTACGAAGCTGCCGCATTGGACCTAACTAGTTACTACCAGACAAAAGCAATTTGGCTGTTCACAAGATGGTTGGATTACCAACACTCATAGTTGTGCTGGAGCTTATGAAATATAAAAGTGCCCGTTTCTGCCAAATCCATGAATATACACACATTAATAACAGACTCATGAGCAAGGACATTTGCAAACTGAAATTATGTACTAAAATACTGATCAATCTACCATAAAGGCCTTTTCAATTACAAATTTCAAGGCAGAAGGATTAAGTTATTGTTTCTACTAAACACCTATCATCTTAAAAGTACCTGACAATATACATAGCCTTAAGTCATCAAGGAAAAAAATAATATTATTTACCTATGGGCCTTTGAAACAATGACTACAAATACTGGAAAGCATGTGCCTGATTTTAAAATGCAAAGTACACATTATCAATGGGAGGGTACTGTCCCTGGGAACACAGCCATTCCTCTCAGAAAAAGTATTCATTTCTAAATAAAATCTACACACACAGATGCTGTAGAGCTTAGAATTAGAATTTATTGCTTGCATATCTGGCTCGGATGGGCACAGTTTTTGGCTTAAGTGAACCTTTTTCCCCCCTCTCCATCTTTGCAAAACAAGCCAGTACAACCCAAGGTCCTGGTTGCCTTCAGAATTTAAATTATAGTGAGGATTTTTTGTCTCTATTGGTTGCAGATGCGGCAGCCTCATACTGCTAATTATCTCATGCTAGAGAACTCGGTAAGGCAGGCCACGCTTAAATGTTCTTAAAGTTGGTGAGCTTCATCTACATAAGAGAAAATAAGCTGTTTCACATTGTGATTGATTACGATGCCTAATTTTAGTATATTTGTATGTCCAGTGCAAGTTTTATTTCCAGATTAGCCATCTAGTTTCCTACAGAACCTATAATAAAAACTAGACTATCAGCAGCTTTTTTTTTTTTCTTTTTTCTAAGCTAAAGGACATCTGAACTAGGTAGCAGGCAATGCCTAAATGTTTACACCAGGTATGTTTTCTACTCCAGCCACTCATTTGGAATTGCACAGAAGGACTGATTCTCCAATAAAATTTCAAAATCCTGTCCTACAGTTGGAAGCTTAAAATAATTCTTTCACAAATAAGGGCAAAATATTTCTTTCAAAATATATCTAGGGACAGTAGAAGAAGCAGAAGCAGAGCAGGGACTGGAAGCCAGGTTTCTTCCATCCCAAATGAATGTGTGACTACCAGAGTCATCTTTAAATGCAGATGGAGATTAGATTTTCTGCACACTGTTAGAGCTCGAATAGGAGGGACCGAAGAAGTGCCACTACAGAATACCCTCTGCACTTCCCAATTCTTTGTGATTGCAAACACTGGTTTACCAAGTTTAAGATTTTCAATACTAGCTTGAACAATTTGCTTTCTGTCAGGTGCCTGGTAAGGTAGACAGCTCTTCTTTACAGTTAACAATTTAGAAACCTTCAGACAGAGCGGGATTTTTAACCTGATCTTCTGCAGCTCAGGCAGATGTTCTGTGTCAAAGACATTCCGTGTACCTATACGGGTGTTTAAGATGTAACAAAAAAGCCACCCACCTGCTCCTCTCAGCCACGATTCATAGGGTGGAGATGGCTTACCTTATACTGCAGCATCTAACTCCCCAGCTGAAACAAGTGAGAAACATGGCACATGTCTTCTCACTCAATTTGGGCATAAACCCAAAGCTGAACGCTTCCTTGCTATCAAGACATTAGCGGATGTGTGCACACGTAGTAACATAAACTGAGGTAAAAGAGTTTAGGTGCCTAAGCAGAAATATGCTTACCCCAAACCAGCCAAGCACGAGTTCCTGCCTGTTAGTGTTGCCCAGATGTTAGGTAGATACTCAAATGCTTGAATCTCTGATGCAAAACTGGCACCTGCATCTTTCTTTCAAGATGGGATGTGACTAGTTTTGGAAATTCTGCTTGGCATTTCTCATTATGCAGAACCCTGTCAAAGTTATTATGCAGTTCTAAGATGTAGAGATCATAATGAGGTCTTTCATCTTGGCACTGGCTTTAAGATTGCTTGTCACCGGCTGAAAGCCATTAAGAAAATACCAGGAAACACTCTCCAGCAGTAACTAATAAAATCTAAATCAAATCACGGATCTACTCTGCTGTGGGTACCCAAGGAATATAAAATAATAATAAAAAAGGAACAAGGTCTGATTCATATTAAATCAAAATTTAGAAATGAATTTTAAATCAGGTGTCAAAAGCCTCACCAGTACAATTTTCATTAGCTGCCTTTTGAACACTGTCATATTTTAAGGTAAGGCTTAGGCAGAGTTTTAGAAAAATATCAACACTTAAAATCTGAAAGGAATGGAAGAAGGGATTTCTCCTCCTCCATTCACATCCACCTTTGTTTAATTCTCTGAAACTCAGATCCAAACTACTTGCTTCCTTCAAGAAGACTCTCACCCCTTTGTCTACTGGTCCTCACAAAGGATTCTGCTTACTTGTTCCTGAAAAAGCATAGGGGAAAATTAGTCTATTTTTGGTAGTGCTGAATTTTAGAAGAGCAGGAACTTATCCTATCTTCAACACCCTTCCCTCTCACGGGGTCATGCAGAATCCAGCCTAGGAAAGGCTGATGAAGCAAACAATGGAGCAACAAATCCATGTAATGCCTTACATAAAATGATCAACTGAACTTCAGCTATCAAGAGCACTCCTTGCACTCCTATGGAGCATGCATCAGAAGATGTTATTTGTGCGGTTCATTGTACAAAAACTGGCCATCTGGAGAGGCACAAATCTCTTCAAGACCCACCTTTGGGATTCCAGCTTCCCACTGTATAAATGGAGTCTATTTTCTTCTTAGTCTTTGCAGTGTTTTTACTTCAATTCTTGACATTATCTTCACATGAAGAGGAATTAAAGGCCTACTTTCAATCATAGAAAAGCCCATTAGAAGCATCCTCAGAAGGTCATCTGGCTGAATCTTTAGTGGGAAAGGGAGCCTCTATGAAATTATCTAGCACCCTGTGCAGTCACATCTTGAACACCTCCAGCGACAGGGACTCTACCACATCCCTGGGAGGTTGTGCCAGTCCATGATTATTCTTACTGGAAAAAAATTATTTCTTTCTTATGTTGAGATGAAAGCACTAAACACGTAAGTTTATGTTCTCCTTCCAAATCATTATGAAACTATTAAAACCAGCTTTGAAACCAATCTAGACCTTCCCCATACACCAGAGATAAATACTCACGAGGCCACTCCTCTCAGCGTCTCATTTACTTTCTTGTTAGAATTACCAGTGAGAGCTCTTTCATAATCTGCTCACAGCCCACTGTCCCCATATTTGGAACATTTTCTCTAATACTGAACCTCAATATTCTGGGCTGAATGTAAATCAGTATCATCGTGGTTTACCCTTCCAATGGCTTTCACAAAACCCCAGGCTGCCCACAACACAAAAGTCTTTTAGGCCCAGAGAAATTTAACCTTGTTCTCTCTTACTCCTATAGCTTTATCTTTTTCACAGAAAACGGCAGGTTCTCCCAAATGGTGAACTCCACATCCCTAGGGTTTAGGTTTTGCAGTACACAAATTGTCTAAGTTAAAAAAAAAAAGTGCTTAACTTACAGCTTGTTTGATAAGGAGACATTGCACTGATGTTCCCAGGTGATTTCCACTTTTTCTATGGCATAACACAAGATTTTCAGTTCTTCTATAATATGTTAAAAATATGACATCATCTTCCCTCTCCTCCACATTTAGATGGGGAAAGGGAACATGACTGTGGCCAAAGGTAAGAACAACTCATGTGCCACAAGCATCACAGCTCTGAAACTATGCAGCAACTTACGTGTACCAGCCAACAGCAGCAGAGAGAATATGGGACTTAACACCTTTCAACTGATATATAAATTATATTTACTGTTGCTGTCCATCATACAATACTGTCATTAAAACAGAAGTACAGGAAAACCCCAAACCACTAAAATTCCCTAGGCATTACACGAATCCTGAGCTTTCTGGTGCCATGGCAGATGAAGCCTATCTAAACCAGGTTCCAGTGGTCGGTCCTACCTCCCTTGCCAACCCCAGCTTCATTCTATCTCTGTGTTGTACTCAGCATTTATGTCTGTGAAACCACACACTGAGTAATTCAGAAATCTAATGCAAACTACACCTAAGCCAGCGGGAAAAAAAACCAAACTCAAAACCCCCCAGTCTGTAACCAAATCAGCCCCCTGAACTGTTTTACCACATCATCGCTGGTGCAAGGAAGGAGGCAGGGACGGCAAAGGAGAGGCTGAGATCATGCAGCTGCCCAGATACAATCTGATGTAATTTGTCATGGAAAGGTATCTGCTACCAGTTGCAAACTAAAGTGTACAAATAAAAGCACAAAAAGCTGCTAGAGGTCCGCTTCCTACTCATTTCTCTGTCTCCCTGCAATAATATAACTTCTTAGTTTCTCTGGTTTGGTTGTGTCAAGTTAAGAGAGAGTGTAAATCCTGGGCAAATGTGCCCAGACTGCTCAGTGAGGAACAGCTGCACCTGTGATATAGTGATTAGATCCTGCCCTAGCACAACGACTTTATCATATTTTCCGGTTTCATTACTAACATTCATTAGCTATTCGTTGAGCTAGCTGATTTATTTCGTAAAAAAATCACATTATGACACAGACAGACTCCTCTTTTCATATCTACTTCAGCCAGCATTGACAAAACAAAAAGCCTTCCTTGCAAATAAATGAAAAATGATTCATGAAAAGGCAGTATTGGGGGAAAAAAGCGAGTAGAGAAGGCACAAAGCAATGCCATTTGAAGAAAGGGAAATCCATTGGCATGACAGCATTAACACTGTCAGCTAAAATAAAATCATAATTAGTAAGGGATTTAGATTCTGTACACGTAAGAAATGATACAACAATCTGCTAATTGGAGACAATGCTATTCAAACGTTACTGAGGAACAAAGGCTGGTACATAATTACGTGCAAGGAGTGGGAGGGTTCTAAGAAGTGTTTCAATCTAGTAGACTGAACCACAGCTGAGAAAAGGCTAAAACAATAGCCTTGAAAACAAGCATTAATAAGCTACTGTCACAGCACAGTGAGGATAAAGAAGAACATGTTTGTTGACACAGTGAGCCACATTTTGCCTACAGGCAGACCTTTCACAAGAGAGTCATATACATATATGCATAGTTTTTGTATACACGTGTGATAGCAAAATACAGCTGTACCATTAACTACAGAGAAGCAAGACTTCACAGCCTAGGACCGTGTATTATAAAAGGTCCTACAAAAATAAAATCACTGTTTACAGCCTGTTTAGTAATAATTTTGACAATGTGCTGGGACAACTTACATGTAGTTGATACTCCTATACATTTTTTAATTACAACTACAGAAAACAAATGGTCAGACCTGGTTTCTGGTACCTGTGCTGCCATTAATAATTGCTAGTTTCCCCTTGGAAACAGAAGCAGCAAGCGACCTCATCTAACAGCGATGTTGTAAAAAGTAATTAATTAACACTGTATTTGTGGAGCACTCACAAACCACAGTGAGAAGCGGCAGGGAAAAGCCTATGAAGAAATTAATCATTCTGCATTCAGTGCAGGATCTGGCAGATGTGCAATAAAGAAAGCCTGGAGACATACATTAAATATGAAGACAAAAAAAGGGTTCTAGCCACTACCAGCAGAAATAATATCTCCTGAATGAGCATCATCCGCCTTAGGCATTAAATGTTTGATGTATTCTCATTCAATTCAAGGGGAAAAGTTCTGATTAATGTGGTAAGATTATAGCAAGTACCAGCCAGGTATTCTATGCAAAATATAGAAGCTGATAATGTAATTAAAGTCTATAATAAATATACATTCTGGGACTGGTATTTCCTCATTTCTGCATGCTTCATCTTGCAACTAAATAACACTCCCACAGTGCAGCAATTATTAGCAAATGTACATTATCTCAGCACTTGGAGGCTCCTGCCACCACAGCTCTAGATGTGCCATGTGTTAGCGCAGTAAATCAGCCCATGTTTCCGCTGCAGCTGCTAAACTGCTTCTGTAACCAAGCTACCCTGTTTTACAGCTAGCCCAAGTGAGTCAGGGTAGCAAAGACATGACAAAAAAAGGCCTAGCAGTGGTGAAAGCCTGCAGGTTCACAGCTAGCGCAGGTATCTGTACAAGCAACGCAGTTGTAAATCACTGATTTTATTTTACTGTACATCAGTTCAGTCCTGCTCTCCTGTCCACATAAGTTATGCTTTATCTTACCCCATCGGCTCAAATCTGAAGTCATTTCAACTTTCTCCTCTGTTAATCAGCAGGGACGGCTGCTGGAGAGGAAGGATGTGTAAGGAGTTCTCTAGGATGCACCCCTGGGTTGGAAAAGGTCTATCAAAGCTGCTTTCTACAGTACTTCAGAAATGGGGAGAAGAGGCAAGGGGGATCCATGCATGCCTGTCTAGAAAAATGGAAGATGTGCTAGAATAATCTGGCTGGCAGAAATAGTCTCAACATCTGTGCTGAGATGCAGCAGTGCTGTATTCCTAGTACCAAACCAACCCACTGCATGAGACAATATGGATGACCAAGTATAGTTCTTCAAGCAACCGCATATAAATCCATACCACCGTGTCCAGAACAAGACTTTTACCTGGGCTACTGAAGTCAGAAAGGGCACGCTGCCTGAAGGTGCAGCATGCGGTAGGTGACCATGGGCTGAGGAACGGCAGCATCCCTACGGGTTCCTGCGCAGCGTATCAACGGGTCCATCCTGGGGCTGACCCCCAAGTTATCCCTCATCCAGGCCCCAGGAGCCAGCCCCCACAGCACAGGGGCACAGCTCCAGGGTTCTGATCACCCAGTCTGCTCAAAAGAAAGGCAAGGTTCTTCCACCTTCTCCATGCAATAGCAGCTGTCTCTCATGGACAGCCTACCACCCAAGGTTGCATACAACCTGCCTCAGAAAGATGAGGCTAGCCTATGCTTACCTAGCAAGGTGAAGGCAGGCTCAGGAATGCATGAAACTCCTAGAGACCCACAGGCTATGTACGTGCCTTCTCTCCATGCTACTGCCCATGGCCTAGGCTCCAAGCATATTCACTGTTTAGGAGCAGTCAGCTCGGTTTACTAGCTGGTGAACCACCGAGTAGTGCTTGGACTCTCTGCCTGATTCAGACACCACAAGTAGGAGTCTGGGTCTGTTCAGCCAAATGCATTCTGGTTCTCCATCCTGAGAAGCTTCAAAGGTAGCTGAGGTATCGATGTACTCACTGCCTTCTTTCCCGCAAGAGGGACATTTCTATTAAAAAAGGTGCATGGCATACTTTCTAAGGCAAATCTGAGCAGTTGCAGGGGAAAAAAAATACATTAGTTATCTTCATGAATATGCGTGTCCAAATGATGATGCACAGTTCCCTTTCAAGGGTCAACCTAACTGATTTCTGAGGATGCAGGTGGCCAATGCCTCATGAGCAAAGAGATTAATAATTTTAGTAGACAGATCTTCCAGGATAGCATAGCAAAGCTGAATATGTTTGTCCTCAGCTAAGATAATGGTAGTACATAACAGTGTTTTTGCTTTCTCCAGCAGACATGAAAAAGGCTTATATAGATACATCTTCCATTTACTGTATGTATTAGTATTATTGAACTAATAGAAATTGGGGTAGATTTTTTTTTTTTTTTTTAAGCCAGCTCACCAGTTAGCTTCTATTTGACACCAGCAGGACATAGCATGAATCTGTTGTTCACACAAGATCTGCTCATTTCAAAATGAAATCCAGATAACTAAATCTGACTGAATGTTAAAACTAACCTATCTCTTTGCAGGAATGCAGAACCAACTGAAGATATGCCTAGCTTTCCCAAAGATAAAAACCAAACGACAAACCTAAGTGCAGGTGAAAGTCTTGCAACAGAGCTGGCAATCACCATGCCGTAATCAAGACATTCTAACAAAAATATCAGAATTTGTAGAATTAACCAAATGAAAACATGAAATAAGAAAAACCCCACAGCTCAGAGTGATAAAATCAAGAAGTTATAATACTGATAGTTGAAAAAGGCTAGCAGTACACAACGTTATCTACAATTACAGGGTTCAAAGACGATGACAGCAAAACTCACAATTACTACATACAAGCAACTTTCTCCAATCCTTTGTAGCGCAGAGCACTCAAATATATTCATTACTTCATTTGAACACTCTAAAATTTCCTGTCTTAAAAGTCTGAACAAGGCATAAGGTTAACTAAAGCTAGTAAAACTGTAAAGGCCAATGTTCTGTTTCCTTGTTCAAAAAGCTCTGAGGTCAGATTGATTCCCACATACACTGAAGAGTTCATGACAAACATGGCTCCCTTTTCCAGCTAAAGTTTTTGCTGACCTTTTCTTGAAAAATGATAGGTTTTCATACTGGGTATTCTCAATAAACGATAGCTAAAATATAAAAATAAAAAATTGCCAGGTACATCAATATTAATGTACAGGTCCTGCCTCTCCCGTCTTCTGACTCATGGGAGTTTGGGACATTAGAATCACAGGGAAAAGAAATCACTTTTTCAAAGGCAGTTTCACTGACGTTGATATTAAAATACCTATTTCTTTTTCAACACCTGAGAACAAGGTAATTCCTCACTTCACAGGTGTCTGACAAAGCTGATGCACTCTTGCTGGTTATCAAAGGATTTGTACCGCTTTTGGTTACATACCAGAAACAGCCAAAGCCCTGGAACAGGCAGTGTTGTGAAACGACAAGTGTCTGTAGTTAGCACATTTAAATATAATTAACAGATGACCTCTTTAAGGGACTAGTTCTTCCATCAGTAATGTTCTTTTACTTGCCTGGTGAGGAGATGACAAGGAATTTAAACAAACAAAGACTGACTATTGTTGGAAAAGAGTTGTTTTGTTTTTTTTCCATACCACAGACAGGCATGCTGTGTTAGGGTGCTGCTACACAAAGTGACTGCTTTCCTTCATTCATTTTTTAGAACTCCCTTTGCGCTCCATATAGTAATTTGTGTCAAAAGTGATCACCATCAAAACACATAGGTTCTTTTTGCCCTGTAAAAAACGTATCCTACCCTTAGAATCATAATTTATCAGATTTTATAGATAATTAACATATTATTATTCAGGAGAATTGTGTATAGGATGGCTAATACTCCCAAGAGAGTCTAATTTCTTCCAGCATTTCTTAAACTCTCTTTGCTATTTGTTGACGGTTTCATATAAAGCAAATTCATTGATGTAGTGTCAGTTTGTAATCCCTCTTTGAACAGAGATTTTAAGCCACAAAACAATGATTAGGAAAGCAGGGACCTAAGAAATACAGGTAGCAGAGAAAACCTTGTCAGCTGGCTAAATCTGACTGATGGTCTATTTTGTAGTGCCTCAGAATCATCAGCAACATAGACAAGTTTTTTTTATTAATTTATCTTGCTACTGCTCAAAGAGGAAACTATCTTGTCCCACAAGGTATTATAGCAGTTTCGCAGGTCATGCTGCCTTACTGTTCAAGTGGCTATAGTGAATGTAAACATTTACCTAATAGCCTTTTTAAGTGCTTGCAAACTGCAAACACCAACTCCAGTAACACAGTTTCAGATTTTTGATTGCTATGAACCAGAGAAAGCTGAAGGATTACAGGGTAACAGTGCTAAACCGATAATGGGCACCTCATACCCCAGCTGAGCCTGCATTTTAACTACAAGGAACATGACATCGCAGTCAATGGCATAACAACATAAAGACCTTGGTCTTACCCTTTGTTTTCAAGTCGTTTAATACCTTGGATTCCACGGGCAGTATATCGCTCACTAGTTTTATCTCAATATTTCGGGACGCCAGTTCAAGCAATTTTTCAAAAAGGCGCTGACCCTGGGAAGAACATTAAAGGACAGCAGAAGCTGTAAGACACAGAACTGCTCAAACGGCATATCAACAAAATAAAGACACATGTTAAATCAAAAACATATTGCACAACAGCTGAGTAAATACTTGCCTAGATATAGTTAAGTCTACCCTAAAGGGTAGCAACTCAAACAACATTTTTTTGGAGAAATACTGCTTTGAATGCCAAACTTGCTTCCTCCTTTTCCCAGATTGTGCGATACTATTGCTAAGAGGTGACACACAGAGAATGAAGTGTCCAGATTTTTTATGCTGTATAAACATATTTAAAAATTAATTTTCTTCTAAATAATTGCATTCTGTTAAATCAGAATAAAAAGGGCAAGGAAAAGAGTTTATTACAGTTCTTCTGTATTGAATTATTTTTATGTAAGTGGTTCTAACCATAGTATAACATATTTTCAAGGGGTTGTGTGCTCATCTTTAGATGAGCTATACCAGGAAAGAAAAAAATGATCAACATGTATTTCATATGCTTCTACTTACACTGTTATAACTTCACTATTTATACCTTATTTCTAACAAAGAACAAAAAAAGGAATTGTCAGACTAAGCTAGATGCATGTTAAAACAGAAATCAAGACATTTGTTTCACATGAAAAACAACACTTCAAATCACCATGTTTCTATATCCAAGAAATAAAGAAAAAGTAGATCTCCTGATCGCGTAAGTTTTAGATTCAATAACTTCATGAAAAATGCTTAGAAGCATCTAACTACACAATGTCCAGCATAAAATATCCAGTGTATCGCCACTGTGCTGTGTTACTACAACCGCAGTTAGAGGTTATTTCCTCGCTGCCATCCTGGCTTACTCCAGCAGACACCACAGCTAGCAGCTGAACACACAAAAACTTTGGGTTTTAGACAGCTGACAAAGTGCCTGCCCTACCCACCCAGTTCACTCTTGGTTTAATACAAAGCTGGCCCCAAGGCACAGCTACAACCAAAAAGCACCAGCCATACTAACTAAAAACAGGTAGAAGCTCAAGCTTCCCACAGAACCACATCGGATAGTTTTCTGTACAGACTTACTCTAAAAATCTTAGAAAGATCTTTCTGTTCAACAAAAAACAGAGAAAGCAAAAGCATTTTGGGATGATGCAATCTGACATAGCGTGGACTAAAAAACCCTGAGGCAGCAGCCCTCCTCCCACACGTAACCCTGAAGCAGCAGCCGGTGGAAAGCCACCCTCTGCTGTCACTGCCTGCACAGGCTGACACTTCCCAGCCTTGCTGGGCCGTCAGCATTAAGCAGTCACAGAAAGTAGCCTGTCTACAGTACAGACCTGGTTTTTAACATCCACTTCTTTTGAATAGACGTGGCAAAATAAGAATACCCAGCCCCCTAAAAACTTGCTTTCTCAAAATTACAGAGCAGCCAGAGGCTGCAAAGGAAACACAGAACTACTTTTTTGTTGTTGTTGTTTAATATATTTATTTTTTAATTTTTACTTTATTTTATTTTTAATTTTAATATACTGTTTATATTTTACTTTTGTGATATCTGCCCTTCTTGCTGGCTCAAATCCACTGCACAGCTCCCCGCTCGCCCCAGGGTTCCTAGTCAAGCTAGTGCCATAACAGAAGCATCAGACAACAGCTAACTGAGCAGGAGAACAAAAATACGCTTTGCCTGAAGCTCCAAATGTTTCTGGAGGTGACAAAGTGGTTCCATATGTCAGAAATAACACCTATGATTTAACTCACACCCCCAAAAGCCCTTACTGAGTTGCTGTGCAAGTCAACGAGTGGTTTTCCCTCACATTCCTCACAATGCTAAAAGGAGCCTTAATTCTTACATCAGTGATTGTGTTGGGATTTTTTTAAGAGGGGCAGATGTTACCAGAGGTAAGAATTCATGAGATAACAGTGTGGAGGGGATAGATGCTGCAGATGGAGTTACGCAGCAGCTCCATCGTGATCCTAGGGAGCAGGCAGGCACTAACCGATATTCCCAGGTGCCATGCTCCCCCCCAGGAGGGTCTCTCCTGCCCCTGCTGCTGACTGACAGTGCTAAACTCTAACCGAATCCGGGAAAAGCAATCACTGTGCTGTTGCCTGCCCAGTTCCCAGCCCATGCCTTGCCCCGTCCCCCAGCTCTCCCAGGGGGACAGGCTCCCGATGTGCCAGAGCTCAGGCAGCCTTTGGACCCGCTTCTTCTGGGTCCACCGACTGGAGACATCAGCAGTTTTGATTTTCATTAGTTATATTTTTGCAAGAAGTAAGCAGGGAAAATCAAGGACTAAAAGGCTTGCATGACATAAATTAATGAAATATTTATATACACATGGAAACAGCTACTCAGTTTCCATGTGTTGATTTAATTTACTAGGTAGAAAGACAGACACACACTGGTTTTGCTGGTTATCTGTAAAAACTAATTTTGACTGGAAGCATAGTAGAAAGCTCTAGCATAGAAAAATAAACATGGAAAAAGCATTCATAAATTTGATGGAAAGTGATTTGCATTATCAGTAAGAATTAATGCATTAACTGTTCTGCTAAAGAAATACTTAGAAAGTTAATGTCTGAAGCTGTTAAAGTTAATTGTTTCAGGGGATGGTTCTTTATGTTTGTTTTTTCCCCATAGAAATTGTTTATGGACATTATTGCCACTTCTACCTTCCCCAGATTTTATTTGCATATGATTTACAAAAGCTTTGATAAACAAGGCTGGAATTTCTGTATTCATTTTAGCTTGGACAAAAAAGAACATGGCAGATTTCCTGAGTTTTACCTGATCTTAGTCTGCCCTGATGTGCCCAACACAGCATCCTTGATGGACCACCTGGCTGTCTCCCACAGGCCATGCTGCCAGCTGAACGGCCCATCCTACGGGTGAATAGATCACTTGCAGTGCAGCCCTGCATCCCAATGAAGACATCTCCTCTGAAAATACATCTAATCAGGGACACCACAAGCTATGCATTTATAATATCCTTTTTTATCCAATTATGTTTATAAACGGTAAAACCTCAAATTGAGAAAACACTTAAAGCATCTCTAAGTAGTGATGGTTAAGACTAGGAGTGCACTCACCACAAGTATGCGTGTTCATACAGGTATACCAAAACCCACTACCCGGTGCCCGAATTGGAAAGAATTCCTTCCCTCTAATCTCTCGTGTCATCGTCTTTCAGCAGGCATTCGTACGCTTACCAAGGCTTAAGCTAGATACTCTAAAAAACTATGAAAAATCCACAACTTGCTTTTAAAAATCTGTATGTACTATAGTAAAGTAGGGTAGTAGAAATTCTTCCTTCATTGTTGAAGAACCTGGCCTTCTTCCCTATTAGTATTAATTTTAATATTAAAATTTCAGTTTCTATACTTTCTGACATGTTTACTTGCAATTTTATACTGTTCTGTTCTACGAAAAGGAAAAAACAGACAGGACAGAAGGTCTGAAGAGTTTTGCCACTGCTGTCATCACATCTGAAATGCTTCTGCTGAATACAAACCCTCCTGCTGTCATTCAGACCACAATCCCTTTGTGAGACACCACCAGGCTGCTGCGCAGCTACGTGACAGCCATAGGAATAACTCCCAGACACCCAGCTTGTGAGGCCTGAGAAACAGCACAGCCAAGTGCTGTGAAACCGCAGCCTGCTGCCTTATACCAGGCCTGCATTTCATCAACCGATACCACCAGCAACCTGCCTCGCCTGATAAAACAGCGTCTTGCATTTTTCACTGGGCTGTTTCGAAAAACCTACTGAAATAAGACAACGTAGGATGTAAAAAAGTATTTATCACATCAACAAATGACATTCCGATGGTAGTTTTAAACTGCCAGATACCTGAAACATCAATCCCAACTGTACCTGCCGTAGCCACCTGGTGATTTTTTGGTTTTTTTTTTAAAAAAGAAAGTTATCATTAACAAAAGGCCCTGAAATAGCTTCCAAAGCAATTTCTTAGAAGTCACTAAGTAGGCTGATTCTAGCCTGGCTGATTTCCCTTGCCTGCTGTTGTCTTTATCAGCATGCATTTCTCATTAAAAATTAAATAGGGCAGATACGAACATAAAAATGCTGTATTTATTAAAGTACTCTAAAACTGAATTATTGTGCTCTTCAGTAACTTAGATTCCTACAGTTTAGACAATGCTTAGCTTTTTCTTTCCACAGAAATAAAAGTAGTTACTTCTAGAATTTTCTTCTGGATTTATTCTGTATAGTTCTACTAATATTTTTTTTAATTTGTATTATGATCAAGCCTCTGGGTGCATCTATAAAACATCACTAAAAATCATAGCACAGTGGCAGAAATCAATAGAGCAAATAAATCAAGAAATCCTAACTTTGACTTCTGATGTTTACCACAGAGCAGAGAAGCTCAAATGCTCTCCTCAAATTCCTCTAGCAAAACAGATAATGAAAAGGCAGACAATGTGGTTTCCTTTTAAAAACTCCCTTTTTTTTTAATTTCTTTTTTATGCCTTAGTCTGTACTAGCTGCATCTAGGAGATGTCATCACCTGGAAAGGAGAAATGCTTGTGTACAGGTGAGCTTACACAAAAGAAAACACACTGCAATCTCTACACCTGATGGTAGCTGATTTCTGCTGGGAGCTGTTAGGCTTGGAGATGTGCTTTTCTTTGTAATTATTGGTGTTGTTTAATTACTGTCAAGGATGGGTACTTAAGCTCTGGCACTAACATTTGTTCTACCAAAGGAATCACTTAAGATCTTTGGGCAATGCATGTCTGAGTGACACATGAGTTGTCAGGTTCGTTAGGAAGCTGGACAGCCGGCTTGCAGGTCACCATCAGATGGAGTGGGAGACTTCTCCCATCAAGCCATTTGGGAGCTGCACAATAAGCAGGTAAACTGAGATAAAGTCAGAACCATCTTCTTTTTTTATGTGATCATTGTAACAATCAGATGCAGATCTACCCTTCAATCACCTTATTGTCATCCAAATAGCCATCCAGGGAGAACTGTGCCATGATTATGGCAATATCAATAAACCATAATGTCATGACATCTTATTTGTGAAACATGAAATGAAATTCGTGAGGAAGGACTTGCTGGAACTATAAAAGGTCACTCTAAATGAAAGTTTCTAAACATGAGATGAGCCAGAGGAAATGAATTATGAAAATCACGGAACTGGCACGATCTTATGTTCATCTCTCTCTTCACTGGAAATGAATCACAAGCTATCCTCAAAAATTGTGTTTCCATTGTCCTCTGATATCTCTAAACATCAGACTGCCACAGGAGTCGTCACATGTTCACATTCAGAAAAAACCGCAAAGCCTCTATATGACAACCACCCTGCTATCTTGGAAATGCATGCATGAAGATGACAACCCAGTGTCGCCAAAACACAGTTTTATTCTGAATGAGAAAAGCTGGAGGAAGCCTACTCAGTATTTTGCCAAATGCATATTTGTTTACGTGATGGCTTAAGCTGTAGAAGCACATCAGATGCACTGCAGCATCACGAGCGTTTGGAGACTCCCAGTTTAGCAGGAGTGATGAACTCAGATGGCTGAGCACAGCAGTTGTGACCTGGAGAGCTCAGGCAGCAACGACTGCTTATTTAGATTTATAACAACAAACCGCTGACAGGCAGCTGTCAAGGACACTAGGTACCATACTCGCAAACAAAAATGAAGAAAAATAAAGCAGGAAGTTCTGCAATTTTTTATATATATATATACACACACACACACACATATGTATATGTGTACATAAAATTGCTGAATTTCCTGCTGTATTTTTCTTCAATATGTATATTGGACATACATGTGGGTATATATGTGCATGCATGTGTGCCTAAAAGTACACAAACACATATACAGAGAATGCAGCTAATCCTTGTAACTAATTAAGAGCAAGCAATCTAGCCTACTCAGCTTTTCTCCTTCAAAAATCCATGTCTGCTGAAGTGTTCCTGTAGAGAGCCTTGCTTTGCAATATGCCTCGCATGTTCATAAAATGGAAATTGCTAGTTATACGGCAGGACACAGGTCCGTATGGAAAATGGATATGTCCTTAGTTTCTCATAAAACAAGAATTGTTCAAGGAATGACTAGGACTTACTAAGCACCGTGCTACCTGGAAGTTTTGCAACTCATCCCCTTCCATTTCGTAACGCTTCTGCTATTTTGGGGCAAATTTCCCTGAACTCAAATTGTAGACTTGAGGACATTCAACTTCTACTTTAGAAAATCACCAGATTACAAGGATTGAAGCTCCTCTGAAATTTGACTTTCATTTTACAGGTGGAGAAAGCAGATGTAACGATTCAAGTTTTTCCCTTTCCCTTTCACATGCTGAGCTTTGTATACGTTCTCTGGGACAGCGATTTGCTAAGAATCGCTGCCTCTTGGCAATTTCTTTAGCAATGAGACTGGCCAATAACAGTATCGTGGTTTAGCATGAATAGACAAGCCTGACAGAAAGATCTATCAGCTGTTCAAGCCCACACTGCAGTGCAAATGAGGAAATGACTGGAATATTAATTGCCTTTAAATAGAAGTAATTACTCACTTTTGTAAGACTACTAGCAGGCAGAAACAGATAACTAGAATAGAATATTATGAAAAACGTTTCATTTTTCTGGCTTTAACAGTCCATTTGAGGATGAAAGAGCAAATCCACTTACATGTCTCTTCTTCCTTTTCCTTCTCTGACATTTGGCAATACCTGAGTTTTTACTTTGCATAAGAATGTGGAGCAATGAATGGATTTGACGCTTAACTACTCAAATCCCAACTTCCAGTTTGCTATTTTTGTCCTCTGTTTGGGCTTTGTTAGGCTCTGCTGGTTTTGAGGAAAATGACATGTTGATTTTTTTTTTTTTTCCCCAGACAAAACACCTTTAAAAGATTCATGCACATGCCAATTCATGCACATCCTAAAAACATCTAAGGCACTATACCTTTGAATTCCTCTGCTTGAATGACAGTACATGGGTTTGAGGTTTCTTAGATGATAAATTTAAATAAAGCTTAGCTGCATAATTACATTGTGAAAAATCTCAATATTTTGATACTTAATAAATGCATTCACAAACTACATTCCAGTATTTGTAAGCGTGCTAAAAGGAAGGCTTTACACTGCATTTTCCATTTGGCTGCGCACCTCAGATTCTCCCTCTTTTAAACGGACATGCGGCAAATTTATTCTGAAAAGTTAATATATGCCATTCAACTAGGCTACAGCCTCTTTCAAAAGAAGAGAACCCAGTTCATACTTGAAGACACAGGCTATTTGCAGTACTACCTTTGTTGCTCGGAATACCCGTCTCTGCCTATCATTTACCAAAAGGCATTTTTTTTTACTGCACAGCATCAACAGAACTAGAGAGGAAAGTGAAATGTTCATGGAATAGTATAATAGATTCCTTACAGTTACCTGGCTGTCATTTCTAAACCCATTTCATGTTAGCTGAGTGGCTGCTTTCAGCAAAGAATCCGTTTGGTGTAAAAGAGGAGATACTGTCAGCCTATCGATTCTTTGATACCTTAGTTTCACAAGCGATACTAAGTGGAAACCTGCCTTTACCATATTTCTAAGATGACTGCTCTCAAGATGGAAGCGTTTGTTGGCACAGCATTATTGTAACGCATGTCTACCTCTTTTGCTATGATTTATGATTTTTCCTATTGCTCTTAATTGCAGAAGTCTTGAATATGGCTCCCTCCCAAGATTCATCTTGAAAAGGTATGATAAATCATCTGATACTACATCGTTCTTTGTAAGAGCGATTCTGTCCATCTATTTGGCTGCAGACTTAATCCACATGCTTGCTCTTTTACTTCATCAGTTGCACCAAACAGAAAATAGGTGTATAGAATTCTGGATCGCCCCAAATTATGGATGTGTTAATACAGGTACAATTTTGCAGGTTTCTTAAGATTACCCAATGAAATCCTTTCCTAAGATGGAAGTGATATGAATAGGTGTTCAATGTGTTATCTAGTCCAAGTGTTCCACCACTCCCAGAAAGCTACTGTGTTAGCAGGAAAATCCCCATAAGAAAATGGTTTTTTGGACTACCCAGAGAGGTCTGCTACAGGGAAGGGCTGTAGGTCTAAAAAATTCATCGTGAAACAAGAAGAACAGATTGTTAAAGTCCCACCCTTTTGTTAGGCTAGAACATACCTGGCATGCTGATGGATGACTGTGATTGAGGTCCCACTGGGAAGATACTATGTCAACAGACTTTTCAGCCATATTAAGCAAATTCATCCAGCCTTGGAAAAGAGACAAATGGGATGGTGCACTGTCTGAATAGTTGATCCCTTCAGGAATATTTTCCACAAGAGCAACCCTGAGAATAGATAAGGAAAAAATAACCACTTAACAAAAGCACTTTTCTTTATTCAAGAGTTCCAAATTGTAAAGAATGTCAGATTTTGGAGCTGTGGTTCAACATCTGCTCCCAGAGGCTCTCAGCAGTGTGCCACCCCGCAACTCGCTCGGAGGTTGCTGACTGTCATGCTCTGCACTTCCCAAAACAATAAAATGTGGAAATGACCTCCTGTTAATGCAGCAAAGCCAATTAAGCTTTTGAAGCTCTGCAAAATTAGCTTAAACATGGAAAAGCTTGCTTTGTGTTACACAATAGGTGGGAAACAGTCCTTAAGGTGAGGATGGGAGGAATGAAATGATCTTTTCTTGCTTTGCCACTCTCATCTTGGCATTTAATTTCTTTTTCTCTCTAAGCAATGTGCCAAGACACACACTCCTTGGCATTCCCTTAGGCCTGCTTTTACAGCTGACGTTTTAATACATCACAGTCTCTAGATATGAATCCTCCCTTTCCAACTGCTCTAAGCTACCTGTTTTTTCTATTTTTGTTTACCTGTGTAAGGCTGTAACTGGGATCCAGTGGTTAAGAAAGAAGAACTGCGCCCTTTTAATTTCTTGTTCTTTTTGGAAGGCTCCTTGATCTTATTGTCCGTTTTATACAAAATGCATGCATTGCATACATTCACGAGAAGCTAAAACACCATTGCAGTAAGCTGACAGTTCAAAGCATGCCCCTCTGCTTCAGGGCAATGGCACGTTTCGTTCAGCATACTGCCTCACTGCTACGTTTCCTTAAATTGCAGCAGGTAAAGCTTCTCTCTACACTCCATAGAGAAATCTTAAAAATAAACGAAAGTCAAACGAGTTACCCAATTCTGTCTATGCAAACAGATGAAATTTTCAACTTATCCAAGTGGCACTTCTATAAGTGCCCCCAACATCTGCCACTTTTACTGTGAATTGTACAAACCAGATTTAGGAAAGCTGCAGTAGGGACTTGGGAGAATATTGCTTTTCATCGTATCCAAGTACCTCAAGTATTCCCAGACTGCTTCTGTACTCATTAATAGCATTAATTATCAACTCCAGCAATACGAATATATTTTGTAAACTTTTTAAAAGTAAATCATTAATACAAACCTCTAGTGTAAATGGGAATTGTATACTTTTTGACTGTTGGAAAAACAGATTAGTGCAGTATCTTCTATTAACTCAGTTAATCCTACAGGGTCACATGGAAACTTTTACAGCTATTTCAGAATATGACATTCGTGAAATTAACCCATTAAAACCCTGAAGATTAGAACTCTAACAGTGTAAAGAAAACCCAGCAAGAATAGTGATAAAGTAAACCTGTGGTGACCATCGCTTTTTTACTCTCCTAGCCTGGCAAAAAAATCCCCCCCGACACTAGAACAGGCACAGCTCCTCCTTTAAACTTTCGAGTATGTTCTCTTATTCCCTAAAATCTGTCAAGCAACATACATGTCACTAAGCTACAATTGCTGATAACATTCTCCACAACAAACTTTGAACACTATTGTATTGACTAATAATAAACTTAACTGCATTACAGTAACAGCTATAACACCAGTAAATTAACTTTAAAAAGTTAAAAACACAACTTGATTTCTAATCTCTTCAAAGTATATTGTATTCTAAAACATTCTACCTACCTTGTTTACAAACTTTTAAAAGTAAGTAGTGCCCTAAAAATTTGGTGCCCTTATAAGTCTATTAGCAATGCCACACTTTTAAAAAGAAACTACTAACACTCAAGGGTTTAGGCTTACTTCTGCTGCATCTAATCCTGTTACAGAACTTAATAAAACTTTTGTTAGATCCCTTGAAAGCCTGGTTAGTTCTTTTTCAGTAGTTAACATTACTAATCACATTTTAGCTCTTAACACCCCTCATGTTCCCGGAGGTGTTTTATGGAGAACTGTAGGATGTTCACATTCAAAGAGCAAGAAATCAAAGCACAGATGACAAAGTGATCTCTCCAAGGACATAAAAAAAACCCAACCCAACAATCCGGTGGCAAAGATAAGAAATGAATCTATGTCTTTCTGTCCTCTTACATCTCCTACATGATCACACATAGATACAGGACAGTTATTTTGAATATTCTCCAAATACATATTTCCTATTGAATGAATACTCAAAAAATAATCTATCAAATACGGTTCCGATTTAGCTAGAATTTAAAAGTGCATAGAACTCCCTTAACACGAAAATGACCAAAATTTCTCAACATTAGAATATTGCCCAACATGCACAGCGTTTTATGGTTGAACCTACGCAAATGAACACACAGGAGCCCACAAAACAGCTGATGGGACTGAATGTGTCACAGTCCCTTCCCGTGGCTTGTAGCGGTGCTTCCCACGTGCCATACTGACTTGCTGTCTCGCTGGAAGGCATCAGCTCAACTTCCATTCTTCCGATCTCAGTCTTTGGCAAGCTGAGAGCTGCCAAACAGGTAACCCTGTCACAGTCACAGAAGGGCTGGGATGAGCTGGAGACCACGTAGCTCAACCCACCTTGTTACAACAGGGTCAACGACATTGCCCAGTCAGGTTCTGACTATCTCAAGTATCTCCAAGTCCAAGAAGCTTACCGTACTATATTTGAGATTAGGGCCCTGAGCCAGATAAACACATCCATGCTTATTTCTGTTGTGTTGACTTCACGCTGTTGAGCTCCAAAGTAGGGGGAAATGTAATATCTATATGTTATAAAGCCAGATTTCAGAAGTTGCTGGAAGCTATACCTCAAAGTGTAATGCAGGAAGAGCTGCAGATGTAGGCCATTGCTCTATATATACATTTGGGTGCAGATACCATCAAGATAGGCAAAATAAGTTGGGCTCTTCCTCCTGTTCCACAGATTAAAACCATTTACTTAGTCAAAGGAAGGAGCAAGGCAAATTTGCTGGGCAATTCTCTTCCCTCTTACAAGGGCCCTTCTCAGGGACAAGGTGCATCTTGGTAAGGAAGTTTGTCCTGACTGCTGGGCTGAACTTGCCCATCACCAGGAGATCAGCTTCCAGCTTTTCAACCTGCAATACCATTCAGCAGGCTCCAGCACCAGCACTGAACAAGGAATGTGGCTACACAGCTCCTGCCATTTTATAATTGGGGTTTGGTTGTGTAATAGAAGCCAAATGCTTTCCAGTTAGCGAACCTGTTATTCAGAACAGATATTATCTATTAATATATTTCCCAGTCTTTTGTTTAACCACATACTAAGTACTACATGTTCTTTAGCAGACAAAGACATTTCATCTAGCTAGGACACTATAAAATATTGTTTTCAGAGTACAGGCTTCCCTTTAATAATGAACTGATTCTGCCAAAAAACCGCAATCTATTCCCCTACCCACTCAAAAACTCAACATCAAGCTCTGAAGTTTAAAAAAGTCAACCTTCAAGTTTCTAAACTAAGTGATTTTGCCTTCATAATCTTCCCTGTTCCTTTGGCACAATAGCAAATTTCCAGTTTATCATCAAGAAGAGCTTTGTTAAAACCTCTGTGCAAAAGTTTAAGTTCGCAAGCCCCAATTCCATCAATAAAAGCTAAATTTAGCTCTCATTTTTGTTCCAATATGACCCACAAAGAGGTTTTTAAAATATGGTCTAACAAAAACTTCCAGGAGAGAAGTCATTCACAGACCTTGAGAGAGATCAGACATTGTGACATAATTTATTCTGCAAAAATGGCATAATAACAAAGCAAAACAGAACAAACGTAGCGTGGTGATTAAAACAGACTTTTCCTATGCTCAAAATCATTAGCAGATAACCTTACACTTGTTGGATGAGATGGCCTTGCCTTCCCTGATTTCATGGTGCTCCAAGTATTTAATCCGATTGATGCCAGCACAGGCTATACAGCTGAATATTCTCAAGGCTACCTCACACAGGCTGAGGAACCTGAAAGTAATGTTACGTGATTTCTGTGAAGTTATAGAGAGGGGCAGGGTCAGAGCTGAGATGCAAGCTCCTCTAAGCTAACAGAAATGTGCTAAGCAGTATAATGGCATTTAATACCTACCAAAGAACAGACCTTGACCTCAATAATAAGATGCTCCTGAGCTCCGCTACATGACTTGCATTTTGCAATTCCAAGTGAACTCTGTCCCAGGCTAAGGATTCTTCTTCATCTTTGACAGTTCTTTGGTCAGAAAGCAAGAAGTTTTGTTTCTGATCTTGCACCAATTTTTTTCCTCTGAAGGAAACAGAGATACTCTTAATTGAGCATCTGGAGTAGAGTAGAGAGAGGGCTATGTCAGTGAAAACAGGCAGAGGCTGTAAGTCCGCCCCTTGAATAAGCTTGGCGTTATTAGCAAAAAAATTATAGCTCTGTCTGTTGAAAAGTTCAGCTGTAACTGTTACACAAGTATAAAAGTTCTTTTGATCCAACTTCACATCGTATTAAAATGGTAAGCTGTGGAACATTATTCACTCCAGTTTGTCTCAGTGCAGAATCATATACAGCAAAGAAAATCTGGTCACGTGCACTTCAGTGTCTCTACAACACCTGAATTTACTCACCATTAAAGGGAAGAAACATGGTAAGAAAACATTGCAATGATTTGTATGAGACAAAGAAATAAAAGATAAGCAAATGCTATCTTTTTTCATAAACCTGCTATAGTTCAGACAAAGGGGGGGGGGGGGGGGGGGGGGGACAGGGGGAGAGGACTGGGCAAGATGCACGAGTCCTGTCTCTACAACAGGGTCCAAGTTACAGTACCCTCTTTAGCCCCTCTTCTTTCTTCAGCCAGAAACCCTGGAACCACCAACTGAAGGACCTCAGCATCTTAATATCCATTCAAAACCTTGCAGCTTTCTCAGCCCAGTGCTTTCCATTGAGGTGTTCACCACGTCAAGCCCTCCACTTCCCTCTCCATCATGTCACTCCTACCATTCTTCTCCCTCAGATCTACTCATCAGCTGTCATCCTGGCCAAGACCATCATCACTTTACCTCCTCAACAGAACCACAGCTCCTGCTCGTTTCTGAAAGGGATTAAGAAATATCCTTCTAGACAGGGTATAATTACTGTTTCAAGAACATGCAGAACAAGCCTCTTTTCTGTGCCTGTAAGAAGTGTCCATAAAAAAAAAAATAAATAGAAAATACAGCACAACTTATGACTATATTGGATATTCCCCTTACAGTCAGTGGTTTGCAGGATTTGGAAGATCAAGTGCTATAATTCCACTTGAGATCAGACTCCAGAAAATAAAGGTATGCAGGGTATTTGGATATTTACATGGTATAGCCAGTAAAAAAAAAAATGTAAACTGTGCATTGTATGTAATATTTACCTAAATTCTTGCAGTATGAGAAGTTACAAAATCTGCTAGCTACCACATACATATGCTCTTGATTTCAATTGTAAATAAAAGTTCTGACCCACTAAACTCACGAAAGAACACAACGGTTAAAAGTGAAATGGAGAGCAGATAGGATTGAATTTTAAACGGACTGTGAACTCCAACTAAGCACCCAGGTTATCAGCATCTAACGGAGAAGATCACAAGCTCTCTAACAGTCCACTGACACCGGTGGTCTCAACTGGCAAGGCACATGGCCAGTGTTTGTACGCCTGCATGCTCCCAAGTATATGCGCTACAAAAACTCAGCTGACATTTACTCGTCTGCTTTTTGAATTTCAGTCGTGAAGACTGATCTCCAGAGACAAAATCTTGGGATGCCGAGTGCTTGGTTTAAGACTACACTTTGAATTAGATCTGCAGCGAAGGCAGGTAAGTTCCTATTTATGGTGTTATATATATTTTTCTGCAGGCATACAGCACCGCGCTCCAGTACAGAGCTTTACCTGCACATTTCTGGGTACGGGATAGAGCAGAATTGTGTGATGTTTAAACTGAAAAGCTGCTCTCAGTGCCTCCCTGGTGAGTACAAATTTTCCACATGATTCCATGCACTCAATGATGAAACACTGCAATAAGCACATTAACTGTTATTATTTTAAGAAATCAAACTCTGCTGGAATTTGAGAGACTATGGCGCCAGTCTGTTTCGAAGGAGGATTCATCTCTTGATCGTCTTTAGATTCAGAACCTGGTGACCACAAGATGCAAGGGTAAAAAGGTAAAAACCTCCCAGCTAGATGGTCTAAAGCGGATTTCCTACCTTCCCTGTCCCTGGACATGTGAATTGCAACCCGGTGAGATAAATGGGAAGTGGTTTAACAGGCTCAGTGATAGTACACATATAGATGGGACTACTTGACTGCCGTGTGGGATCCTGTAACGGACAAGGGCTACAGCTAAAGGGTGCACCAGGCAGTGCTCCTTCCAGCTGTGCTGCCTAAAGCCAGGGAGGCACATGCTGGTCCTGGGCTGCTGCTCTTCAGCACAGCAGTCTGTCAGCCACTCGTCAGTCACACTGCTCTCACCTGGGCCAGCGTGGATGCCACCAGGGCACGCTGACACAAGAAAGGCCCACAGCAATTTGCTAGGTAATATGTAGCCAGAGTCGGTTAAGCCATCCTGCACCTACTGCAAACAGTTTGACAGATCTAACTGGTGGCCTAAATTCTGCGCATACCATCTGTGACTGGACTCAGAAGACACAGTTTCCTTCAGCCAAGTGAGTGGCCTGACCCTATTAAACATGCAGCTGCAGGAGGTGGCTGTGGCTCAAGAGTGGCAATAAACAGCCCTGCCAACTTCAAGTGTTCACTGAACTCCAGCCTTAAGCTCTTCAGCTAATGCCTCAGATTAGAAGTTGCCTTTCATCTTTCCCCTTCTAGGGCTGCCCCTTCTTTGCACTTAGTCTCTTTTCAATTTTTCTTATCAGTCCACAGAAGCAACTGAAGTATGCTAACTATATATCAACACATATTTTAACTCCTCGCCACTTCGGGCTTTTAATATTTTCTGCAATCAACTTGGAGATCACTTTGTTACTGCTATTCCCATGTAATTGTTTTTGTGCCTACTCACCACGATGTCTACAAGACAAATACAGCATGCAGACGTGCACAATGCATCCATCAAGCTTGGCAGATCTTACCTGCCAGATTCTTGGTTGGTACAGTATAAAACAGAAGAATTTCAGTCAGCAGTTAAGTCAGTGGAACAACATTGGGTTTTACCAGTTGAAGATTAAACTCAATTCTCTGGGCCTCCAGAATAAGTAACTAGAAGTACTCCAGTAATACCTCCTCTCTTTGGACTGCCCCATGGATTGTTATGTAAGAAAATGATTATTTCCTCTTTCTCATACCATCAACTTCAGAAAGAGCACACCGACAATAAAATCCTACTGTTTCAGCTTCCCTCAAGTGACAAGCAGAACAATATTTATGTTGTAACATACCACAGGCACATACGTTTCAAGTGAAGCACCCACTATATAAAAACCCGTAAGGTTAAACCTCTGAATGATTTCTATTTCAACGTATTTTAGGTGATAAAATGAAATTTACACAGTTGTATTTCAGATGTGACTTTCAGTTCTCAAAGGCAAAACTGCATCCAAAAGAGGGAAAGAACTGACCAGGTGGTTTCCAGTGTCTTTTCAACCTACCGGGGATGGTATTTCCCCTGTGCCAGAGCAAGTCTGAACCTTAGTCAGAAATTCAATCCAGCCTGCCACGACCGTTTTAATACTGGAGCTAAGACAGCAGTCATAGAAAGTATCAAATGGCAAAGGAGCACAGACATAGGAAGGAAAGAAAAACACACAAAAAAATAGCAAACATTAAAGATCGTAACTTGTTTGTATGGACGTGACTGATATTTGCCTCAGTTCAAAACAACATTTAAGTGCAACTTAGCATTGAGACTGTATGTAGCCTTATTGATTTCCTTCGGAATTCTCATATCTTTAATGCAAACATAGGCATTTTCTACCATTGCAGCAGGTCAGTCCAGCTCAATACTGATCTTTTCCCTCCACTATTACATATGCAGGCTTGTAACAAAAGAATCCTTATCAACTGCCCCTTGCTCCATAAATAGGATGCTGAAATGAAGGTTGTTTATTCCATTGTAAAATTATTTAATAAATAAATAAAACAAAAATAAAATTAAAATTGGTGCGATAGAGGTATTGTACTACTTCTAATTTCAATTTTGTATATGAATTTGGCCCATGAAAAGAACCCAATACAGAAATTAACAGCAGATTAACCAGAGACTTAATTAAGGCCAGAAAACCAATACACTATTCCCAATGAAAATCCTATGTTTTATGGTTCCAGCTTTTTTATCTTCATCCATGAGAATTAGTGCTTTATTCCAGGAGGAAAGAATTACTTGCTAGAGGGAAGGGCTGCAATGGTGACACCTACGTCTGAGTTTCCAAGAGGCAGAACAAAGTTCTATTTTAGGAAACACTATCTCATTTAATCATTTCACTTCAGGTGAAATCTTGCAAGAACCAATGAGCACTAGATCATCAGTATCTAAATCCAGCCTGTGTCAGCAGCTCTTGAAGTTCCCCTATGTTGTCTAGGTAGTAATCAGAACTGACATGTACCACAGCATTCGTACTAATGTAAAAGTTCACTACTCAGATAAATACATTTACTATTTAAAGTAATGCAAAAATGTGCCTGCATTTTTTGATAAGGCCACTACAGATGTCAAAACCACATTATTTGAACCAAATTCACATAGCACTCTTCTGGCTTTCCCCACGTTCTGATGGGAGCTGACATTTCAATACTCATGATCAATAGAAAAAGGCATCATACTCCACATTTTTGGATTCTTGCAGTTCTTTGCTTGCTGTGAGAACTTTTTGCACCCTTTTTTAACAGGATAATTCCTATGTTTTGATCAGAAACAAGTTCCTTCAGGTTCAAGTAAATTTTATTCACTGAACAATCACTTGTTTGAAATACTCAAAAATTGCTTTCAAATGAAACACTGAGGCACTTTTATGTCAAAAAACCAACAGTATCTCTAGACACTAATTATTATTCATTTCAGAGTACACTAGCTGAATTTCATATACAAGAAGGCACAAGAATACAGAGGTCAAATGTTGCAGTTCTGCTCATGGCTCTCTTTATGCACAACAGATAAAAGCCTTGGAGATGTGTGTGAAATCTATTTAATGGACACAGACTAAGAACGGCAATTGCTATCTGTTCCTTGTTTATATTTGGGCTTTCTTAAGACGCTTCCATTAGGCTATCGTTAGGGTACAATGAGCCGTGACAGGAAGCTCTAAAATTTGGCTGTGACATGCCTCTGTCGTCAACATGTCTAAAACATGCTACAAAACTTTTTAGCATCTTATCACCTGCCAGAATAACTTCCTTTTAGACTGTGATTTCACAATAGTGTTTAAAGACAATGTAGGGAAAACATTGTGCCTTGAGATCTTATTGAAAAAATACACCGATGGAGAAGGATGGCATATCAATGTTGGCATATGGCTGAAATTTATTTGAGGTCAAAACAGCACTTCAAGAGTTCACATCTCCTCTGCCTAAGTTCAGGTACCATAACAAGTTTGTCCCGTCAAAGCTTCTCTTTGACTGCCACAACCTCATTCTTCATTTCCCTTAGTTCTCAGCATTTCCCTCCCTCGTTTTCTCCCCAGATGCTCATTCTCCCAGATACCTTCATTCCAGCTCATTGCAGAGCACTTTGTGACAGGGAACAAAAATAATTTCTCTCACAATTACCCTTCATTTTGATGATGTTTTATACAATGGAACTTAAACTTTGCTGGTAAGTCCTCAAACTGCATTGTTTTCAATGAACTGTTCATTCTTGGGAGATTTTTTTTTCTCCTTGTTCTTGAGAAAAGAAATACCAGGAAGAAGCCAGAGAGTGGAGTCAGCACAGTCCTTTTATGGGGATCATTAGGCTTTCTAAAGACAAAGGCCTGAATCTTGTATTTTTTTCCTGGGCATTCTCTGCAACAGAACAGCTTGCTCTAGCCATGTGCCATCTTCCCCCCCTCCCATCTTTTGCTCTAGTTATTCTCTAATTTGGATTCTTCCATTCCCCTGGCTCCTTCTCCCCTTGCCCTCTTCTGCTGTATATTACATCCTAGATGACCTTTTTTGCTTTGTTTTTGCTCCTTCTGGTCAGTCTTATACTCATTAAATCTCTTCCAAATGACTTCATTGGCAGAAAATACAGTATTGTTATTGAACCTGCATGACAATTCTGTGCATGCTGTCCTGTTCCTCCACCATATCTGAATTGTATAGGTAGACTGAAAGCTCTTCATTAGTGGGACTCCCTGTTACTCTAACAGTAGCAACAAACACAGTGGGATCCACGTTTGGTAAATTACCAGGAATTACTGCATTAGGACGTAGCAGCACGGGCCTCTCAAATTCTCCTCTGACAGTATACAGTATCTAGGGAAAGACTTTTAAGTACTGCTGCCTAAATTGTTGTCATCATTCAAACTCTTTACAGAGGCATGAGGCAAGCTTAATTTGGCTGTTTTGCATGGGCCTGTTTTGGTTTGTGGGGTTTTTTTTTTGGTTTTTTGTTTGTTTGTTTGTTTTTAAGGGGGTTTATGGATCTCTTGGTAGCTTCCCAATAACAAGCAGCACAGCAGTAACAACTAAAACTTCTAATTACTATTTCTAACGATAATTCTTTGAAAGTCTGCTGCAGCTTAACTTTAGCTGCAGTAGACAGAAAACCAGATATATTGTTTTAAAAACGTGGTTACCTTACCTTCAAGCAGCTTACGTGGTAACACAGTAAGCCATGAACAGCACGTAGGAACTTCAGTAGAACTTCCGAACTCAAAGGGAAAAGGTTTCCTGGGTGATCAAGTCCCTCTCCTTGTTACTTCAGGCAACATTTTGTACGGTTTTATTCTTAAATTATCCAGATGAGGAGAAGGTAATAGAACAAGAAACGGTTTTTACCACCGCTTGCCACACTGGAATACTTTTTATCTTGCTCCTTTTGTATGCAGAAACCTGCTTCACTTGATATCCTTTTACCTGCTCTATCCTTTATCCTCAGCAACCGAGATCCCACCTTGGAATTTCTCTCTCCTGTGATATTTTTATGGATGACAATCATTTCCCTTTTTAGCTTTCACCCTGCACAGCCAAGTTTTTTCTTATTAAACAGATTCCTAGAACCGTCTCACACTCAACATGAGTTCAACCTTCTTGACTATTGATGGTCAGTTACACAGAGTATTCCAGATTAAAAACTTACCAATGCCCTTCACAATGGCATTAATACTCCCTTTGTGCTCCTGTTTATATCTTGCCTGATGGAAATAATGCATCTATCTCTAAGCAATTTTGTCTTCTTTTATTACAGTTACCCTAAGGAACTGCTTCTCTTAAACAGTATAAAGATAGAAAATCTAGTTAAATTACAGTTGGAATACTGCCTAGGAGTGACTAAAATCAAATGTTAACCAAAATGGTATGTATATCCCCATGAGAAACCAAAATATGTATTTAAAAATCCAGTATAATCTCACAAATTTGAAAAAGGGTTTTCCCATTCTCAGTCTGAGGAAAGGGCATTTCTGGATCACTTATATTTATTTTCTGCGTTCAGATCATATATTTTCTGGTTCAAATTAAATTCTAGTGATGTCTGCTTCAGGAGGCTCTAAAGTCAGCGGTTACTTTATTCACATATTTAAGTCAGAAAACTGACTAAACTAGACCTTTGTCATTCCTTGCTTCTGCTTGACTGCTGTAATTTGTGAAGTTCAAAGAGTAAAACAAAACAAAAAGACACCAAGACTAAAGAAACAGACCAATTAAAAGCCAAAATGTGTAACAGGCTCAAGAGAAATCTTTTCACAACCCTTTTCTGAAACTGTAAACAACACATTCCAACAAAACAGCTGACAGTTGAGGTAGTTTTACTTCTCTCGAAGCTGCTTCTGAGGATCTTTTATTATTATTTTCAACTAATCCAAGAACAGATTAACCACAGAATCTGAGGAGTGATAAACTCAATGAAATATGAAACATGAGAAATGTTGTGAAGCAGAGAGGACAAAAAGGTGAAAATACTGCAAGTCTGCAAAAAGCAATTTTGAGGCGTTAAACCAGTCCCTGATAAGACCTTGTATCATGATTGGGATCTGCAGAAAAAAACCAAAAAACAAACAACTTGAAGAAATCCTACTGAAAGACCCAGAATTAAACTTAGAAAAGATATTGGAGATTGCAAGAACCATCTATGCCATACTGAATTCTAGGGAAGGCAGACACAGGTGTGTCTCAGTAATAAGTTTGCAGACAACACCAAGCTGGAGTGGAACACTGATCTGCTGGAGGGCAGGAGGCTCTGCAGAGGGAGCTGGACAGACTGTACCGAAGGGCCGAGGCCAGTTGTATGAGGGTCAACCAGGCTCAGTGCCAGGTCCTGCACGTGGGTCACAGCAACCCCACACAGCGCTACAGGCTGGGGCAGGGGGCTGGGAACCGCCTGGTGGGAAAGGGCCTGGGGGTGCTGGTCAGGAGCCGGCTGAACAGGAGCCAGCAGTGTGCCCGGGTGGCCAAGGCGGCCAGCAGCACCCTGGCTTGTAGCAGACACAGCGTGGCCAGCAGGACCAGGGCAGTGCCCGTCCCCCTGCGCTGGGCACCGGTGAGGCCGCCCCTGGACCCCTGTGTTCAGCTTTGGGCCCCTCACTGCAGGGGGACGTGGAGGGGCTGGAGCGTGTCCAGAGCCGGGCAGGGGGCTGGGGCAGGGGCTGGGGCACCAGCCTTGTGAGGGGCGGCTGAGGGACCTGGGGGGGTTGGCCTGGAGAGGAGGGGGCTCAGGGGGGGCCTGATCGCTCTCCGCAGCCGCCTGACAGGGGCCATAGGCAGCGGGGGTCGGTCTCTTCTCCCGGATAACGAGCGACAGGACGAGAGGAAACGGCCTTAGGTTGCGCCGGGGGAGGTTTAGGTTGGGTATTGGGAAAATTTCTTTATGGAAAGGGTTGTCAGGCACTGGAACAGACTGCCCAGGGAGGTGGTGGAATCACCATCCCTGGAGGTGTTTAAAAACCACATAGATGCATTGCTTAGAGACATGGTTTAGTGGTGGGCTTGGCAGTCCTGTGTTAACAGTTGGGCTTGATAATCTCAAAGGTCTTTTCCAACATAAACGACTATGATAAACTCTCATAAGTATAAGGAAGAACACCACTGTAAAAAGAAATAAGGAGCTTCAACTGGCATTCCAGCAAACAAAACCAGCAGACAGCAATATCAAATAATTCAGGTTAGAAGATACCCCTAGAGGTCATCTAGTCTAACCTCCTGCTCAGAGCAGGTCCTCTTAGATCAAGATGCTCAGCACTTTGTCTGGCAAAGTATTCAGTATCTCCAAGGATGGAGATTACAGAATCCTCTCCAGGTGCCTGTTTTAATATTTGATCACTCTCACAATGGAGAAAACTAATCCCAAGCCATGTACTGAAATTGCCTGTGCTGCAATTTGTATCTGTGGCATCTTGTCACTGTGCACACTAAAGACGACTCTGGTTCTGTTGTCTCTGTAACCACCATAAGTTAGTTATAGACAGCACTAAGATCTCTCCTTCTCCAGGCTAAACAGTTCTCTCAGCCTCTGCTTGTACTCTGTGCCCTCAAGGGAACTGTTTATTAGATCTGCTCTAGCGTCCTTCTGGTCTTGGAGGACCCAAAACTGGGCACAGTACTCTAAATGTAGTCTCACAGATGTTGAACAAATGGGAAGAGTAATTTCTCTTGCCCTGCTGGCTACACCCTTGCCAATAAAGCCCAGCATGCAGTTGCCCTCCTCTGATTCATACTCAAGCTTGTTGTCTACAAAGCACCCCAATCCTTTTCTGCAAAGCTGCCTTTTAACTGCGCGCACAGGGTTATTCCAACCCAGGTGCAAGACTTCACATTTGCCCCCATTGAATTGGTACTGATGATCACAACTCTCTGAGCCCAAGAGTGGGTATCCCACCCAGTTCATGCTCTTCCCTGATGAAATAACAATGATGAAATAACCAAAGCACGAGCTGAAGCAAGCAGAAGAAACTGCCTGTCAATAAAGTATGAATGCAAAAGGTTTTATGTCTTTATATAAGGGACATCAACATTGCCCGAATACTTGTTGCTACCTAACATCAAACATAGTCTATCTCAACAACTTTTCAAGATTATTTTCCCATTTATAACGGTAGGATTTGCAAACTACGATCCTTGAAGAGGTTTGCTGGTTGCACACACTGTCTCTGAGTAAGTGACAAAAACACAGTGCCATTTCCTTAAGTCATTACTACAGAACTTGAAAATTCTTTAAAGGCAACAAGAAAACTGCTGTGAAGGAAAAATTAAATTTAGGAATAAAGATTCCATGACAAAGGCTAGTGATATTTTACAACACTTTCAAATGAACAGTAACCTGAGAAACCTGACAGAGCTTTTCATTTAATCCTAGTCCATTAAATGTCAAACAGCCTATGTTAATGATAAAGTTCCCTGCCCTAGTACCCAGGCTCCACCAGTTCTTCATCTGTAGTACCCATTCTTGCTTTTCATCTGCAAACGAATGATTTTTGTGCTTTGCAATATTAAGTAACTTTTCTGTAAATCCAGACCGTAAGATCACCTCTTGTCTTTACATTACCCTTTTTTTTTTTTTTGCAGAATTACCATATTCTTCCTATTAATGACAGTATTTCTTAAATTAGTTTTTGAGCACAAAATACACTAGTTAAAATATTGAATGGTGATCTTGAGGATCCGTTAAAATATTGAATGGTGATCTTGAGGATCAGTGGTTCTTGAAAAACACTGCTATACCGTACCTGTTCATGATTTTACAGTACTCACTATTGCCTTCCCTTGTGGAAATTTCTCATCCACCAAATGGTTTGCTCAGACTGATACAGGGCAGACCAACTGCCTTACCTTGATAAAGTAGTACGTTACCTTATTGTGGGAAATATATTAGTCTGATACAACCTATCACCTTATCATTGGAATTATATGAGTCTGGTACGACCTATCATTTACAAAATCATGAGAAATTTTTATCCCTTTTTCCAACATCTTGGTGCTAAAACTTTATATAACACTGAAGTTAAATTTACAGGCTTGGATTATTTTTTATTTATTAATTTTTAAGGTATAGTAGCTATTAACTTACAAACTCTACCCAGGAAAGCATAAAACTTCAAGTAACCTATCCCAAAGAGACCATGCTTTCATCACAACAGATGAAAAGAATTTTACTTGACTTAATCATACATTATAATGAGTAAATTATTTTTTTTTAAAGAAGGCAATATAGATGGGATGTGGAAAACTCGCTACATCAAATGATATAATGGAATTTATTAATTAAATTATTACAGAACAAAAACAACTGTAAGACAAGAAAGGTAGATTACATAAAACCAAAAGTAAAGCAAAAACATTTCCTACTGTACTCCAGTTCAACACCAGTGCTTATAAAAGGGCTTGGACATTTGCAGCTAGAAATCTCTACATAAAAATAAGTTAAAGGACAGAGAAATATAAAGTGTTCTATTTTCTTAATTTACACAGAGTGATTGGATATGAAGCCATCTTATCTTAATCCAAAATAGGGAAGCCCCCCCAACATTTATTGTTTACTTAGTAGTCAGACTATTCCTTTTCCTATGAAAAAAACTCAAAATTATTTCATTTTCCCATCTCCAGTATTTTCTGGACCAATACTTTCTCAGTTAATGTAACCAAAGGTAAGTTAATTGAGGGTGCCTGCAGCACCCATACAGGCTAAACTACCACTCATTCTTTTCTTATTCTGTTTCTAATACTTATCATAGACTGTCCTATAGCATCTTAGGGTAAATAATTTACCTAAGCTTACTAAAGGAAAAGGATTGAGAGGTCTACACTGCTGAGATTTTATTTTCCCATTGCAGGATAGAAACATCTGATTTAAACTCGGCAATATCTGGAGATAGGAATTGCTTTGCTCTATGCCAGTCTTCTCAGGAGTTCCACCCACCCTAGCATAATTCCTCTGTTTTAGAGATAGGGTGGAAGGTTATCACAACTTTCTTAGAAGTTCCAGACTAAGATCTTTAGGGTACATATTGCATCATCTCATGTTTATCACATGCATCATCATATGTTAAATGTACCACATCTAACGTTATAAATGTTTTTATAAAAATCTCTCCTGGAAGAATTTCTGTGACCTATTTCTCTTTAACCAAATTATGCGTATCAATGGAGATGCTATGGCAGGACAAAAGTCTTCAAGTATGTCTCTGTCTCTTGGCCCCAGTGATTCCTAATAAATGACAGGAGTAACTGCTGAGCTGCACAGCATCTTCAAAACAAAGCTCCCATCACTGATGCTCCAAAGACAGAAGTGGGGACAAAGCTACAGATAACAAGTGACTATAAAAAAGGTTTATATTAATGGTGATGGGGGAGGGAAAGGCAGTGACAAAGTATCAGCTTTGTCTCTCCTATTCGTCCACCAACAAGCAAAGGCTTCTCACAAAATTGATGGGTTTCCTCTTGCCTTGCAAGGTGCAAGCCAACTCTTTATGGAAACTGTACGCCTCCATGGATGCCCACGTGGCCCTCACCTGAGCAGGCACATGGTGGACTGTGGTGAAGCAAAAGAAAGAAAAAACTGGCCTCCTTAAAGTGAATAACAAAATTTCTAAACGTTCAGTTGGAACAGAACTGAGCTCTAACTTAATCATTTTAAATAACCTCCAACACAGCTTGCATATAAAGGATTCTACAGTAGTTCACTTCTCAAACCCATTAACTGTCTATTTGATCTCATTAATACCCAACTTTAGTTAATTTTGGCCCAGCATTTTTTTGTGCCTCCTGATTTTATGCATATAAAAAAAGAACAAATAATTAGTATGTAGAAGAATCGCAACTGTTTTAATTTGCAAGGAATGAAAATTGCAAGGGAACGTTTTTAACAGTCAAGTTTAAATATTTATTGATGATCAAAAGTATTGTAGAAAAAAGCCATTCAAAGCTGTTTAAGATCTGCTGTAAAGGCCAGGATCCACTGGGAGTACCCTCAGCAGTGGATGCACACACACACAATTTTTTTTTTTTTTTAATCATGTTTTCTCTTTACAGAGTTGCTCATTCTATGGGCTCTCTCAGCTTTGCATTCTTTCCTGTCACAGTCTCCACAGACAGCACAAAACACACACCTGGCCATGTGCTTGATATGGTGATTAAGACAGATGCAAAGAAAAGCTTCCAGCTCAGCTCTGCTGCTTTCCCTCTACTGCTCACCCTAGAAAAGCAGGTATCAACATCCTTACCTGGCACAGCTATGAGCTGTGCTGTGAGCTTTGCTTGGTTTGGTGTGACTGTATCTCCCAGATCTGTAATTACCCACAGAAACATTCTAATTGTGAATCCCAATTTTGCTGAAGGACAAGATGGGGAACTCCGCTAAAAGGGTAGCAGTGTTAGAAATGTGGAGTAGGAGAAACTCTGCCTGACTGGGGTGGATTTTTAATTGAGGTACTTTTAAAATTTTAATTTTTAATATATTCTTAAAAAATATTTTTTATGGATAAATTTCTGCACGTCAGCTCTCAATTTCTGCTTAACTTGCATTTCAGTACACAAGGTGAGGTTTGGGATACCTACATGATATTTAAAGGATGCCATTTCCAGTAAAAGTTACAACAAGACAAAGTGAGAGGACAGAACTATCACAAGCAATTTTGAGTTCTCAAAATAATTTTAAAAACATGCTGATACAACAACACAGGCATATTGTCTGGTCTGTTCTAATGCTAGCACAACTACGTGGTGAAGAACAACTTGGCCACAGGAGTAACCTCGTGCAAAACCAAGACTGAAAGAATTTCTTTTAATTTAGCTAAAACAGTTGTTTAGGAACAGGACTTAACTTTTCTGTCTGGGGAAATTTATAACAAAATTTCACTTACTTTAAAGGGTCAAGAGCAAGTCTGTGGTAAACGGGGTTCTCCCTGCTTTTCTGAGTACTGAACAGATGAGAAATAAATCATTTACAATATTCTTTTGACTGGATAGTTTCCATTCTATTAGCCCTTTCCTTGTTAAGCTGTTTTCTGACAATTCATCACAATTTTTTTGATGAATACTTGTCCATACCTCATTTACCTTAATTACCTTACAATGCATTCCTAAAAGTCTTTCAATCTGAAGGCAGCATCCCTTTGCCAATTAATGGATTTGCCATTCCTGCCAAAATATGTTGCAATGTAACTCCCTTTCCTAGTTTTCCTTAATCCTTCAGGCCTTGGCTGACATTCCTCCAAATATACATGAAGTCACCGATCCAAATAAGGAGTTTATGCCATCACATCCTCACTGCTGTATTAAATTACCCAGTTTGGGGAAGTTCATTCTGGAAATCTCCTGGACAAAAAGTGCACTTTACTGGGATAACAGCATAGGCATTACTACGATTTAAAGCAAACAAATAAATAATTTAAATAATTCTTATTTTATAGTCTCTATATTCCTTTCCTATCATCTAGTTTGAAATACTAAGCAGATGAATAAAATCACTGTTTTATTTGCCACTAGCTGAAATACAAGAAGAAAAATACAATTTGTCAAACAAGCCTGTTTCTAACAGCAAGGGGTTTTATACAGCTTACTGTGACAGTGTGCTCACCCGGCACCCATCCTGAACCGGCACTGAGTGACTGTAGTTGGTTCTGAGAGGATTTGGGGGTCTGACTGGAGCAGTGTGCCTATCTCACTGAACAGATAACGGGTGCAGCCTAACAAGCAAACCAACTGAGTGATTTTGGGGAAGACCCCAGTGCACATCTGTAAGCGTAAATCTGTATCATAAATCCATCTGTACTGAACCCTGCCTGCTCCGTGCCAAACCGTGGGGCCCAACTGACCTTCTGGAACTGATACCTTGTGAAGGGGCAACCAGCACACAATAATCTACTTAGTCCCACCTTGCCATGGGTGGTATAAAATCTGGCATTTTAGAATCCTGTTTTATTTTGAGGACAAGAACCCTACCTACTGGATGGGTTGACAGGCCTGGACCTCTCTCCTCCCCAGGCAGGGACACCTCTTTGGTAAGGCTTGCACCTCCAACTGAGTCAGATGTTACCCAGGAAAACATTGTTAACAAAAGTGCTGAACTCTTTAACTCAAGCTCAGTTTTTGCATTAAGTGCATGTATCAATGGCAATTCATATCTGTCACCCTAGTAAACCATCTATTTGTCCAACTTTACAAAACCGTTTCGGTGGCAGTCCTTCAACTGGGCTCCAGCAGGCAGATGCTGACTCGAATGAGTGGCTGCACGTACAATCCTTTAGACCTAAAGCCACTGACCAAGCCTGGTTTTTTTATTTATTTTTTTTGATCTGGCTGCACCTAGGCTCCTCTCTGAGAAGTTCAGAAGGCAAGGGGAGCCTTTCCAAACCTTGGGACTCAACGGGATGGCTGTCTAGCTCCCTGCCCCGGCCTCTCGTCAGACTTCTAATGCGACACAAACATACACAACAAAATAAGTATCGATCTACAAATTGCATGTATGGAAAATAACTACATCTTTGGGAAACTAGACTGATCCCTGGAAGAACAAACTGAAAGTAAACAGGAAATTCAAAAGGGTTCACCAAATAGTATGTCTACTCAAGAGTATCAATGAAAAAACTACACAATGATAAATTCTGATGGAGGTTACCAAAATAAAAAGGGCAAGAAGGACAGGCATAAGACTACCACCACCTCCCTTCCATCCCCCCCCAAAAGCCTCCCCAACGCAAACAGGCAGAAGGTATGTAAGCAATACATAAGGAGCCAGATGTGCCATGTACATTCAAGCTTTCAAGTTTAGGACAGACCTTTTAGGTACTGATACTTGTAAATAGATTTGGCTTATTCTTTCTGCAGTGTCAGTGTAAACAAGCTGAAAGCAGAGAAATATGAGATGCAGACTCAAGACAATAGTACTGTGAATGGCTTGATGCAGTGGGGCACATTTTGTCCAAAATCTGCTTTTAAAAATAAATTGCGCTCTTTCAACAGCAAATAGATTAAAAAAAAAAAAAAAAAACAACAAAAAACAAAAACACCAAAACAAAACAACAAACACAACACAAACCAGAGATGGTCTTAAGTAATGTGAAAGTCATCTTTGCATTGTAGCCATAACTACCTGACAGAGGGCAGGACCATAACAGCCTGGCACAGACCCTGAACACCCCCAGAGTTGCTTGAATTCTCATTAAGTAAAGCCAGTGCGGTACCGCAACATAGAACAGCACATCTATGTTGTAGCAAACATAAGAGTATAACATAATACTACACAATCTCAGAATAAACAGAATAAAACAGTTCAGAGGCAATTTAATTTTGCTATGTATATTACTCATGACTAGTTTGCCAATTTTAAAAGAAATCCCATTAATTTTGCACTTGGATGCAAAGAAAATGTAGTGTGCTTAGTAAGACTTTCTGTAAGCCTCATGCACAAAGCTAAAGCAGAATTTTATATACTTTAATCAATTTAATTCCAAATATTTGGGGTATATTTGACTTTTTTTAAAAATATATGACACTTAAACCAAGAAGAAATTAAATAATAGAAGTGAGGTGCAGCACTGCTGGCCAATTAAAATTAAATGAAAAAATCAGAAAGTGTTTTGATTTGTTTCTTTTAATTTATTTTTACATTTTAATGAACCCTTCCCCTGCTCCCAATATAAAATAGTACTTTTCAGTATCAACTATAAGTTCATAATACTATTTTTCATTTATGCACTCTATGTATTCTTCTAGACAGTCCTTCTTCCTTATTTCCTTCATAAATACTGAATTAAAATTCAGCGATAAATAATGGCACTGCAATTATAATTTTGAGAACTTTGGTAGAAGTAGTCATACATTTGTTATTTAAAATAACAATATATCTTTCACATCTTATAATTTAGAGATAAGTTCCAGTCAAGTTTCCAGCCCTAGAGTCTGTGAACTGGCATACCTGAGAATCAACTCGTTAGTGTAAATCCATCTCTGTTAAAACATGGGAACTTGAAAAATTTACCCGTTATTATATTCTGCCATTTCATTTAATAAAAACAAGAAGTAATAGCCACATAACTTACAATTACAGCAAAGTTATAAAATACATCAGTGAGCCATAACAATATGAGGTCATGAAAAAGAAATTACTTCTGCTTTAAAGCATACAAAAGCTGAAAAAATGCACTGCTGTCTTCTCCTGAGCACATAAACAGACTGCCTGATGAGGGGGGGACTGTTTATGAAAATCAAACACCTTCTGTGATCGCAAGCTTTCTGTTATAAGTCAACTAACTAAAAGACAGCAGCTAAAATGAAGATTAGAACAACAAAGTCGTTTGCTGTAAAAAAACCCCAAACCCTAACATGTTCAATTTTGAAATATTTTTTTTAAAAAAACACTAAGGAGCTTTGTTGACATAACTATCAACCTCCACTTAATACTCCCCCACCTGCCCACCCCACAAAACAACCAAGTTAAGGATGGGGACGTTTCCCAGTTTTCACACAGTTTAATTCTATAGCTGGTGAGATGTCAAGACAGCGTTGGGCTGCGCTTGGCTGGCTGACTGACCTACTGCTTTTCACTGACCCAGTGGTTTTCAGTGCCTTCCCTTCCAAGCATTCCAGAAGGATTTTTTTTTCCTTTTTTTCTTTTTTTTTTTCTTTTTTTAAATAAATAGTTTTAGGTCAAAGACATCAACTAATTATGAAAAACTATCAAAGGCCACAAATCCAGAAACCCCCTACACAAAGTACCTTCTTGTACAAACCCTGAGAACTAAGTGGCCGAATTACCAACTGCTTGAAATTTGGGCCTTCTATTGTGCTACAAGGAGCAACAAGAACATGAATGAACCCACTTCATGAAAGAAAATTAATGTAAGTTTTCAAATATTGCTAAGCGTTAGTAGAAACGTTTTGCTCCTAGTAGTAGCCATACACAAAATAATGGCATTTGTAATGAAAAATCACTCAAAGTTTTGCTACTACTTTTGACCTTGAATGAAGAAGACAAATACAGAGTATTTCCTAGGGACTGAGAAACAATAACCACAGGTTTGTTGTTTTTCCACTATACCTCCAGCTATCTTTTACTCCCAGCCTGTCACTGATGTCTAGGAAGAGTGTTCCACATTACAGTCCTTATTATTAAAAGGCTAATCAGCATTATTGCCTCACTAGATGATGAGAGGCATAGGGAGCCCATTAAGCTTGAAATAATGTGTGAAACAAATGTCCCTCTTTGCTGCCACATTATTAATAACAGTATGAGTTCAATGAATTCATATTACCTGAAATCTGGAAGAGGGGGAAAAAAGCTACATACATTATCGTGACAGATTGCTGGAGAGCAAAGGAGAGAGGGAAAGAGAAGATGCGTCAAAGAACTGATTGTTATGAAGACCACCTACTTCCACTGGGGAATAAGATAGTTTTAAATAAAAGGTAACATTTAGAAAACGGCTGTTTACTCTTCAATCTTTGCTACCAATTAAACATCACATCTATGTACCTCCCAAAGAAATTAAGAGCAAACCTTTAACTGATTGAGGATAAATTTGTGAACTTAATTCAAAGCTTTTGTTATCTTTGGTGGATTTTTTAAATAAATTCAGGATTTGTGAGTTAAGACTCTAAACATGACAGTTCCATTTTATTTCCAGATGAAAGCTACAAAACAAACAATTATAATCCCAGTTTTCAGTAAAGAATCTACAACTAACTCTCTTACAGCTGCTACATATAGGTTAGTTATCTAATAGCAAACTAGGCTAATATAATCAGGGCAAGTGTAAAACTTAAAGAAATGTATTTTTCATTATAACAGAAAAATATTCCACAAATATATTAGGGCAATAATTAAGTTAATACATACAACTTTAACACCATAGTAAGAGCTAACTAGTCTTCAGTCAGCTCCACTGATAACCCCTTTATCTTGCAATATAATTTCTCACATAGAGCTTAAGAACGAACAAATTTGGTACAGCAACAGATGATCCAGCTGACAGGCCTTTGATTACCACAGGATTACAAAAAAGCAGTCTGTGGTTGCCGAGATCTCAAAGTGTAAACCTACTACTTTGTAATTTGTGCCACCTTTAGGGTACGTTTGTGCCACTGCCACTAAAGCCTCTCAAACAGGGTTAAATACCCCACTGGAGTGTTTAGGCTCCGCTCCCCTGGGGGTGTGTGTGTATGATTTCTGCTGCCTTCTTTATATTTTTTTTGTATTAATGGGGCTTTCACACGTTGCACTGAGCACTGCAGACAGCTCTGCCACCCAGATTCTTCTCAGAATAAGTTGTGAGAATCTTCAAATACATTTGTATGCCCCTTTCCTGGCTACTCTAACTAAAATTAGACAATATCTTCGTATACGTATTAATTCCACATTTGTGTACTGTTGAAATCCCTACAGAAACTTGACTACAATGAGCTACTACCTCTTGAAACTGCTGAACCAAGCAACGCTCATGAAACACTCGGTACGCACTTCAGTAGCGTTATGAGAAAGTACCTGGGAAAGATGTATTCTTTTGGCTTATTATTTATACTTGTGCAAAACATCCTGAAGATGGTAGTGACGATCCTCACAGATCCTCACAGAAAGGGCTAAGCCTACCTGTCCTTGTTATGTATCATCTGATGTAAAACTGACAGCTAAAATGAAATATACCAACACAAATCCAGTAGTTCAACACAGGTGACCACTTCAGAGAATGTATCACGCGCATTATAATGCCTGAACACCCTATACGGGGCAAAGGAGGACCAACAAAGGATGAAAGTATTGCAAATGAAAGTTGATGCAGGAAATACATCATTCCAGTAGGAAAAAGTGGAAATATAATCAACTCCTCCCTTTTTTTCCAGCCTCTAGATAAGGGAAGAAAATAACATCCTTCAAAAGAGTCTTGAACACTAACTGTTATGCAGCCACTATATTATTTCAGCTAAGAGATGAAAGAAAAATAATTTTTAAATTTCCTGATCAAAGGTCACAGCCTGTTCCAAAATCTGGACAAAGCGCTCACCATCTATGTCTTCTGCAACAGAAAACACCGTTATTTTCATTAAATCTTCTTGCTTTTAAAGAAAAAACAAAATCTCTCCAGCTCAGTACTCCACTGACAGAGTCAAGGGCACAACTCTGTGCATTCCACTTGGCCACAACTCTACAGAGGATCAATGTGCACAAGAAGTTAAAATATCTGCTGAATGAAAGCTGACCCTTCTATCCTGGGCTTTTCTATAGAGCTTCTAAGTATAGTATTCAGTCTGGAGCCTACAAAGCAGTCCTGCCTTTGTGCACCAGCAGAGCAGAACACCACCTCCTTGCCCATTATTTTCTGTTAAAAATATGGAAGTCCAGAAAGCAAGCATGCTGTGCCAAAGTCCTGAAGTGACTAAAGAGCCAGAATACTAGTGATCTTACTGATGGTATATGCTTCTCTACCATTGCCTAAAACTCAGCATTCCAGCTGTATGAACTCCCCTAAACCCTTATTCAGCAATGAAATGTTTTAAAAAGCATTTCTGGGCATCTTGCCCTTCAGCAGAAGAAAATTTGCATTTTTGCAGCATTTCTGCCTGTCAGCACTACAACATTCTAATGGGTTTTGCAGCTGTGCAGGGAAAATTGAGAGATGGTCAGCGGATTCTTACAGCAGACTGCTGGGAGACAAGTGCCTGAGGGTGCTGAAGCAGGAGAAACCAGCTGATCTGACCAGTCTTTACACTCCACAGAAAATTCAAACAGCACCTTTCGCCTCCAGTGAGCATGCCAAAACAAAGGCACTTTGTGATCTGTGGGCTCAGTGCAACAAGGAACAGTAAAATCCTTATTATTTTTTTTCCTTGGTCTTAACTAAAGAAGTAGCTTTCTGTAAGAATGCATAAAAGAGCAAACATATACCTACTAGCAGCTTCAACTTCCATAAGCTGTACCTAGTCTGTGGGTTGTAAAGTCACAGATGTTCATCTTGTAACAGCCACATGCACTGTGAGAAAGTAATCGAGCAAAATCAGAGAAACACAGTGCCCCAGGTTTCTACTTGGAGGCAAGGACAGCAATCTGTCCGATTTGATGGTGCTTCTTCAAAGGACATTACTTAAACGTATGAGTAAGGGGCAAGGTGAGAGGTAGCAGTAATGCCAGGAGCGAGTCAGCACGGGCAGTCTCCCCAAGGGCTTCAGGCTGAGGTGGCTGGCATAAGAGGATGGCACTGCCACCGCTGCTGCTCCTCGGGGGAGCCATCCAGCACTTGGACACCCAGTTTCAAAGGGTGAATTAATTCCAGGAATCCAAGTCCAAGTAAAGGGTTAAATGCACTTTCCCCCCTGCTAAAAGCAGGATAGCAATCCTTCTCCATAGTCCAACGCAAACTCTACGTATTTCCCCCAAAAGACACCCCCTGGGCAACCCAAGAAGTTTGCTGTTTGGGCGCACTTTAGGAAACTCAGTCAGTTAATTGCAGTCAGAAAAAAATATAATCCTTCACAGGAGTAGAACAGCTTAAGTATTTTGATTTCACGTCTAATAAAACTGAGATCACATAAGCATACCCACCAGATTAACTGGTGAGTTAATTATAATGTAATTATTCTTCTAATAATTACACCAAAACAGTTTTTTTTACTAATTAGCCAAATTCTTCTCTTAGATATACTAATACATAAAACTGTGAATTTGTTTGATATTTGCAGCACTGTGGCCAACACAGATTTATCCTCAAGACACACTCTGTCTCCAAATATAGACTCGAGATAGTTCATCTAGGCAGGGAACATGCACGTGTGTAGGAGGGAGTCTGAAAAATCTTCCAAGGAATGGCATTTCTGCCACTTCCTAACCCACTGGGGGACAGGGGAAGACCACAAAAAGGCCTGTAAGGAAAAGCCCAAGTACACTGTCAGAACCTTACAGAGCCAAACCTAAATGAGAAGGAAAAAGAGACGGAAAATAAAGTTACAGATGTCAGGAACTGGGCAAATGGGAACGGGGAAAAAATTAAACTAAGAAAGCAATGAAGAAACACCTTTACTGCGTGACAATATCTTAAGAGTGTAAGCCAAGAGAAAACCAAGTCCGCACAGACCACACAAGCAGTAACACCAGCTACTTCACGTCAGAGTTTATGGCAAAATATTAACAATTTAACACACCACCACTCGTTATTCAAAACATTCATGCTCACATAGAAACTTCTTGAGATCTGTCTTGCTTCTCAGGTTTGGGTTTGCCTGCCAGTGTCCTGCCCATGTGACACAGCCACAGCACCTCTGCCCTTTCCTACCATCAAGGTACTGCATCACTTGGTGCCATAAAAAATTAGAAACTCACCTTTGTGAAAAGCAGATCTGTAGCTCACATTATGACATCGCAGACAGCTAGATGCTATGTTGAAGGGTGAAGTAGGGAAACATGAGGATCCTGAGGATATGAGGTGAATTGAAATGAAGAATGATAAGGTAACCATTACAAAGCCCCTACCAAAAAAAGAAACAGTGTGACCCAATTTTGTTGATTTTAGAATAATAAATTTATCTGGCATTGCTTTTTATTATCTAGAATGCCATATATACTATTAACCATGAGATACTAAATCATTTACTTTTCTCTGTTCGCTACCATACTGTAATTGAAGATCTACAGGAAAAGCTCACACAATTACCTTGTCTACGTATTTCAAAAGCTCAGGCTTAATCTCTAGACATGAAAGGACATGACACCATCAGAAGAGAAACATTTTTTAAACCAGAGTTTTAGTTACCAAAAGTACTATTTTTCCCCTCCCACTTTCTCCTTAGTTTTGAGAAAAGGTCTGACAATTTTGTTTTTATTTAATCACTTTTTGCCCGTTAGATTTCTGCCCCCTCCCCAGGAAGATTCAAAGGTGGTGCTTGTTTTTATTTCTGTTCTTCTAAATATCTCCATTGCCACTGGATGCCACAGTACTTCTATACTCAAAATTTACACAGAAAAAAATGTCCGAATTTGTTTTCTTCACAGCTTATTTGTTTATACATTCTTATTTCTGAGCTAATGTTTTCCAGAGTCACTATCTATATATGTTGTTAGAAAAAGTCTTCCAAAGACAGTAATGCACAACAGTTTGTCTTTTATCAAGTGCCTGTTTCCCGACAGTGACTCCAGAGGATACACTGAAGGGCAGCTGGAGAAGTTCTGCACCCTGGTCCCTGCGGGCAGTTCCCTTTCTGACAGAGATGAGGACCAGAAGGCACACACAGCTGGGACATGGCTGTCGTTAGGTGAAGCCATTCTTGTCCCTGTCATGCATAAGGAAAATCCAGCTGGTGTTCTCTGTGTTAACATGGCATTTTAAAATTTAAATCTGCAATTTCCCACTCTTATATTTTACAGTACGCATACTGCAGGGAGCCCCCTGAATATCCATCCATCCGTCAGGAATCAGGAGCTCAGACTGCCCAACGTTAACATAGTAAGCACTGACTGGGTACCTGTTGTAGCCACTGTAAAGAATCTCAGCCACTTTCCGTTGTTTGCACCAAATTGTAAGTCTCAGGTAAGTACCATTACCCTGATTTTCAAATTATCTAAAAATTTAACAGCTGAGGACTGAGTCAGATTCCTACAAAGCTGCACAACAGCCGCGCAAGCCCCCTCAGCAGCTGGGTTATGTCTATTCAGCTCTTTTGAGCAGCAAACCATTCACTGCTCACCCATCTGTAAAACCAACTTCATGGAGCCTAGCAAAGGATCAACAGATACTGTATAAACAGCCACTGTCATAAACTTTAAGTAGTTGGTGAGATGTTTTTATTTTATTTCTACATTCACCTTGTGACCATGTAAGTTCATACGAAACCTTTTTAATAAGGCCTGAATATCACAAAAAAAAAAAAAAAAGATTACAGGGACATTTAGACTTTTTTTTTTTTTAAATGACAAAATATATGTTGTCTTTTTATTTCCTTCCACACAACCCCCAACCTTCTTATATGAACACTTTGTAACTATAAATAGCAACATTAATTTGGACGGAATACTCCTATATCAATACTCCATAAGTGGGAATCAGATTGCTACCTTTCTTTCCTTGGCCCGGGCTTCTTTCTAAAAGGCCCCGATTATCCTGGTACGACTTGGGATGGGTAAATGCATCAGCTCACAGTTGTAGAAGCGAGTCCAGAATCAAAATATTATTTTTCTTCATAAACTAACATGATTTAATGGCGTTAACAATAATTTAATGAGAATCTTCTAAGTAAGAGCTCTCTGCCCTGGCATAAGAACAAAAGGATATGCTATGATGTTGACATTTACACAGTCCAACAATCCCTTAAACTTAATTAATGCCCTTCCTGCCCAACAGGAACAAAAAAACCCTACTTTGCAAAACAATGAAGGAAAAGTCAAGGTAAAACCTTTAGTCAGCAACTATTTGAAATCAGCACTGCAAATTCAGCAGGTATAGTCAAGGTAGGAACAGTAATAAAAATCCACAGATGAAAAGAATAAAGTACTCAAAGTATCCATTCCCAAAGGGCATTGCCAGCACTCAAATTAGAGGCAAAATGCTACGGAAATTTTCCAGGACACCTTAGAAGCACTAAAATAGGTTCGACTGTTGTCTGTTGCTTTTAGGTATCTTTTTTTATTTCTTGTTTTGTTTTTTAAAAACAGGTAATTAAGTTCAGTCCATGCAGAATTGCATCTGGTTAAAACGGCATCTCTTAAAACTTGTTGCATCCAAGTTACAGTTGGGGTGGGGGGGAACTGACGGGTAACTATCTGGCCAAAATGAAGAAAGAAAAGGGACCTCTTTCCAAAACGACACAAGCTATGTAGCTTGGTAAAGTAGTATTTATAGTTCTACTAAAAGAATAGTTTAGTCTGATGCACTTAAGAGTAGGAAAAAAAACAAAACAATAAACACAACCAAACCAATCCAATAAAACCCAGAACAAAATAAAACTAAAAAAGCGCCACCCTTTCAGATTTTAGTAGAAAGCATTAACTGAGTTATCGGTAATTACTCTGTACAGAGAACTCTATGGAATATATTTTAATAGCAACACCTCGACTCTCAAAAAAGCCCTGAAAAAATACAATATCCTCAGGTATTAAACATATATATCTAGCTGGAGCACTGCCACGTGCACATGCCCGGAGCAGTACCTCTGACACAGAATCACCCGGCTGCCCATCCCCAGATATTTGAGTGACTCTTCTCAAGAGCAGCTTCGAGCACCTCACCGTTTTCCCCTTTCCAGTCCGTCCTGCACAACTCTTTTTCACATGCAAACAGACAAGTCACTAGGGAAAAGAACAGTTTGTCTGATGTCATATAGAGGTTACATCTCTCCTGCTCTCCCACACCATTCCCCAAAGCTGCTATAGCGATGCACTGACTCCAGGCTGTGGCAGTGTGTCTTTGCCCAAAGCTGGAAGGTGTTTAGGATATTTTTAAAGTGGTTCATATACATCTATAAAACGCACCAGATGGGGTAGCTCTTAGAGACTGTCACCATCCCAGTAGTGCTGGCTGCACGCTTGACAGGACACTTCTAGTCCAGCAATTAGCCTCCATTGCCCAAAATGCATCACCCCTAGCATCCTCTAGCACCTTTATGGAGCCATAAATCTGCCTACTCTCCACTAGCATCTGCGACGAAGTGCAAAAAATGCACTGCCAAGCTGACATAAGTGACCCAAAACTGGGTGAAAAAAGGACTAGCAGTTTTGACAGTGTTTGAACAAAAATCACATGGTGGCTGCCCTCCTCATGCTGGTGGCACATTCATTCCTTCATGTTTTGTGATTAGTTATGAAACTTACGCATATTCGGTTTTTACTAAGCTATTAGTAAAACGGCATTTTTCTCCAATACTCAGTCAGCAGAGGCTGAGCTCTAAAATTCATTATTTTAAAGTCTGATTCAAGTCCAGATGATTAAGAAGGTATTTCATAAATAACAACAAAAAACCCTAGAAATTCATTTTATTTTCCCAACAGGCTTTTAAAAGAAGTATTTTGGCAGATTAATGAAGATCAACTAGCTACACACCTGCCAAATTGACAAAAGATATCAGATCATCATCTGTGGTCCTGTGTATGAGTACAACATATTTATTCCAAACAGACCTAGAAAAACAGTAAGGAGTCAAAGCCAACACTTCTAATGTGTCATTAAATATCCAGCAGAAGTTTAGTCTGAGGCAAGATGAATCCTCCCCCTCATATTAGAAGGCATGCAAAACACTGATGGCTCTTAGAAGAGCCATTTCAACACTTAGTATGTGAAGAAACCAGATTTAACCACACCAAATTATGATGCTGTCAGTCATGAAAACTCCCTTTGAGCTGTATGATAATTTTGCAACAGACTTATTTGCAAAGGACTGGTCATTAAATGGAGTGTAAATGAGAGGTAAGGAATTGCATCTGACAGATGCCAAGGTTGGTATTTCTGCATTATTTTTCTGTTTTCTAGTGAGGTTGATAGGAAACAAATTCATCATGGAAAAAAAACCTAGTATGTAACATGAAAAATATTATTATTATTAATAATAACAATAACAACAACAATGATAATAATATAATGGGATCAAGTCTTCCAATGCATCTTTTTCCTCTTGGCCAAGACAATTGCACATGGGTAAATTGAATAAAGGAAGCAAACTCATACTTTCCTGACTAAGGCCATCAACAGAGAGGTTCAGCTGCTCAACACAGAAGAGTACCTTGCATCCAAAGGGTTATTCGCAGACAGTGATGCTCTTTCTAACTAGAGAGATGTGGACATAGGGAGAGTGAGAGATGACAGAGGAGCCTCTGGTTCCATCTGTATCAGAACCCATGTATTAACATGAGGAAAACAAATCAGGAAGAAAAACCTTCAGAATAACAAAGAAAATCCCAAACATTTCACCCAAGTCCATCTTCCTGAAACACATACAGAGCACCTGTAAAAAAAACCAGTCCTAACAAACCTCAACCATCAATTCTCCTCCATGCCTCCCAGCAGGGCATTAACACCAAGAACCACTCCTAAGACCTCGGTGCTACAACCAGCAGTGTGCTGCACGTGGCTGGAAAAGTCCCCTCCAGCCCACCCAGCCAGACAGTACCAACAGCTTTGGCACAATGCTGAGGCCACTGCCCTGGTGCTCTGGCAGGCAAACCCAGCCGTACATTCAGCAGGTGACCAAAGGCAGCGTCGAGCGAGTTATACTTGTACTCCTGAGGAGTACCCAGTCACACTAGCTGAGAGAACACTCACAGTACCTCACAGGATTAGACGCAGAACTCAACGCATCTACTAGAAGCTGACAGGATAATAACTATCTTTTTTATACACTGCTTTGAGGGTGGAGAAGCAATTAAAAATAAACGGTGTCACTGGAACAGGCGCTTGCTAGGATCTGATGAAAAGTCAGCCCTGGCTGAATGAACAAGTCACCATGAAATGGAGCATGAATTCAGACAGATTCTACTACGCTTTTTACCCACTATTAATGCCTTTCCCACAGAGGAAAGGAAGAACGATTTATCAGGGAGCTTAAGTTGGATCACTAGTCTCACCAGGCAGAATAAAAACCTTTCTGAAATGTCGCAAATTAGTCTTCAAGAGCACAAGAATGACCAGTAGTTTTAGATTTAACAACTCTGTTTAGAGCAGGCTTACAGTCTGGTAGCGAAAATTACCTTGGGAATCTTATAAGTCCTGCCGGGATGAAGTCATTTCAGTTTTCTGAACTCCTTAAGTAGGAGAGGCGAGGGGAGGGAGGGAGGGAGGAGGGAAAGGAGAGATTAGGTCACAGTGAAATACTAGCAAACTACACAGGAGAGCTACTCTAGCACATGAACTGTTCCTTTATCCCACTTGCATTACCCAGGAACATTAAAGTAATTGGCATTCGATTTCTATTAAGGTTGGAACATTTTCCCTGATGTGAGTTCACAAATTCCAAGTCATGAAAGGAGAAACGAACACATACTTATATATATATATAATGTCCAAGAATAAAAAACATGTCCCTGTATTACATCCTAAACAATGCTTAGCATGACAGGAAAAGCTGCCTTAAGGAGACCCCAAAGCACTTTGTCCTAAACGTCACGGGAAACCATTAGACTCAACTGGACAAAGGGTAGGAGAAAAAAGAATGGTTTGTGCATTTGGACAAAATGCGTTGAAGCCCAGACCCATTCAGTATGATGTAATTAATGATGAACTACCTACCGGCAGTAACGGAAACAGAACAAGATCTAAACAGAACATGAGTTTTGGCACTCCTTTTTTAATTTGTGAAAACATTCCTTACAGCTGAAAGTAAATGAAAAACAAACAAATTGATCCCTTTTTTTCCTATCAGTACAGGAACAGAGGAAAAAAAATTAATCGTACTCTGCACAGATACCAAGGAACTGTTAATATGGTATCTTTTTCCATTGAAATACATTTTTAAAAATGGAAATAAAAGGTAGGAAAGGTATAGATTCCCCTTGTGCAAGTTTGTTGGATTACGGATTTCCCTCCCTGGCTCAGAATGTTGAATGCCTTTGCAGGAGACCCACCAGAACTTTGCAGTGTCCAGCCACAGAAACTTGAACTGAAAGAATATTCTTTCCCTGGATGCAAAAATACTGTAAATAGGGATCAACTTAAAAAAATTAAACTGGTTTATAGTTCAAGCTCTCCATCACCCCAAAACAAGAGGACAACAGTCATCATACAACCATTTATGTTGGAAAAGACCTTTGAGATCATCAAGTCCCACTGTTAACACAGGACTGCCAAGCCCACCACTAAACCATGCCCCTAAGCACCGCATCTACGTGTTTTTTAAACACCCCCAGGGATGGTGATTCCACCACCTCCCTGGGCAGCCTGTTCCCATGCTGGACACCCCTTTAAACCTCCCCTGGCACAACTTGGAGCCGTTTCCTCTTGTCCTGTCGCTCGTTATCCAGGAGAAGAGACCGACCCCGCTGCCTACGGCCCCTGTCAGGCGGCTGCGGAGAGCGATCAGGCCCCCCCTGAGCCCCCTCCTCTCCAGGCCAACCCCCCCAGGTCCCTCAGCCGCCCCTCACAAGGCTGGTGCCCCAGCCCCTGCCCCAGCCCCCTGCCCGGCTCTGGACACGCTCCAGCCCCTCCACGTCCCCCTGCAGTGAGGGGCCCAAAGCTGAACACAGGGGTCCAGGGGCGGCCTCACCGGTGCCCAGCGCAGGGGGACGGGCACTGCCCTGGTCCTGCTGGCCACGCCGTGTCTGCTACAAGCCAGGATGCTGCTGGCCGCCTTGGCCACCTGGGCACACTGCTGGCTCCTGTTCAGCCGGCTCCTGACCAGCACCCCCAGGCCCTTTCCCACCAGGCAGTTCCCAGCCCCCTGCCCCAGCCTGTAGCGCTGTGTGGGGTCGTTGTGACCCACGTGCAGGATCCAGCACTGAGCCTGGTTGACCCTCATACAACTGGCCTCGGCCCTTCGGTACAGCCTGTCCAGCTCCCTCTGCAGAGCCTCCTGCCCTCCAGCAGATCAGTGTTCCACTCCAGCTTGGTGTTGTCTGCAAACTCACTGAGGGTGCACTCGATCCCCTCGTCCATCATGTTAACAGAAGGCATTTTTATGCCAAGTGGCGTAAGTGTTTTGTAAATACAGATCTTCAGTTGCTCTTTAACAGGCTTATTTTCAAAATCTGAGCATCTTGTTCTGTTTAGACATTTAATTATTATGCCTGTCATAGTTTGTTTATTAAATAGAAATCAGTCAATATAAACCTTGCTATGTTCAGAACCCACGCAGCACAGAGAAAATCTCCCCCACAATCAGCCAGGGGCAAAGCACTTCCAAGGTAAAGCAATGAAAGCATGTGCTGCAGTCTGCTTACTTAATAGTGCTGCAAAACCCTACTTGGTGAAATAGCAGAAAAGAGATGTAGGAAAGATTTCTAAAGCAACAGAAAAAAGCAACTGTGGGCTCCTATTGCATGCCCTCTCACACAATCTGAGAATAAAGAAAAAGCTAATGAAATTGAAAGCAATGCACGCAACACATAATAAGTGATCAGTATCAATAATTACATACAACTAGATTTAATCTCCGGAACTCAGTGCTGCAGGGTACTGTTGAGATCTGAACCTTGGCATTTCAGGCATTTCAACAGCTAAGAAGACAGCTCCTCTGCAGGATACCAAAACGATACCCAAACCAACCCAAAATTTCAAAAGCAGAAACACCACTTAAGTATCACCACCTGCTTGCTATAGGGCAGAACTGGTCAGTGTCCTACAATCACCAAGTGAACTAAATAGCTTTGCCACTCATGTCATACAGAAAAGCAAAGTCCTCCGACACAAATCCAAACACAAAAGAACACACGCCTTCATTATGTATTATTACGAGGAGAACAGAAATGATCAAAATAGCAAAATTATGTCACTGGAACAAAATTAAAGACAGAATCTGCCTTGAACACACAAAGAACAAGAAAATCCCCCGATTATCTTCAGAGAAAGGCAAAAAATGCCAATAAAAAAATAATCATTATGACAACAGTGTTAGTAAACCTTCAACTTATGAACCATGGAAAATAGCCACCATTGCTTCCTTTTCCACCTTACTGTTTCTTAGTCCCTCCCGGAGACAGGGCCAATCCCACAGCCAGCGGCAGGAGCTATGCCAGCTGCTACTACTTCTTCAATGGATATTGGAAAAGCTGGTGAGACAAGGGTAATTAAGGACATGTGCAAGCTAAGTAGGAACCCTACCAAGACAATCAACAGCAACAAGCAGGAGAAGAGCCATATTGAACAGCTGAGGTTACTGGTAATAAATCAAAATGACCTTGGTTCAAACACTCCAGATAACAGAGACCATCTCTTAACAGCTGTAATTTCTTCTCGTTCCCAGATCGCCATTTTTAGAGTTTACCAGCCAGTTTCAACAAAGTCAAGTAAATTTTGACTGATGTTACGTAAGAGGCTAGCCGAGATTTATCCACAATACATCAGCCATGAAAAAATGCCATTTTCAAACTACAGTAATCTAATTTTACAGATGCAATGTCTGATGGACCCATAGCAAGACAGGCAAACCCCCAGCCTGCTAAGCACATCCTCTTAACCAGTTTCATCCATCAGGGCTGCCTAACAACATTAATGTGGATGTCTCAAGAAAATTATTTGTATCCCATACCAAGCCCAAACTGCAAAACCTCAACTTTTCAGCCATTACTACTTTTTTTATTCCTTCAGCTTCAATCAGTTGACATTTCTTTTAATAGTAAAGGTCTAAAAGCATTTGTATTTTTTAAGCCCAGCATTCCGAAATCAAATTTTGTGGAATGAAGCCAAGAGCGTACAGCACCCTTTGAAGGAAAATCTGCCTCTTAGCAGACCCGGTACAGTTGTAAAATAATAAAAGAAGTCATCTACTTTCAGTCACCCAGTCTCTTCACATATAATTCACCGTATGAAAGTTATATGGGACAGTGTAAATTAGTACAAACAGCATTATTTCATCTAAAGCAACACATTTTTCCAGTGAATAGAGTTCAGATTCTAATTTCAATTCTGAAGCCAGAATTGGTCTGCCTCAAAATCTTACAGGCTTTCCCCCATCTTCCCCCAGCTCTTTTTTTGAATTGCAATGTATGTATCAGCAGAAGACACAGTAATTTTTACAGTGGTGCTTGGTAATTACTCTGATAAGAACATTTATTTGCCCTAATATTTGCCCTCATTTATTAGGACAGGGTTGGAAATTCCTTTAAATTACCTATTTGTATTTTTGGATTACAACATGCAAAGCAGGCTACAAAAAATAAGTTCCTGTATCTACGTGTCAAAAGACAATGAAATTAATTTCAGCAACTTCCCAGTTAAATCTCACATATTCAATTTCTTCTTGATAATACTCAGTATTATTGAATATCAAGTTCCTCTGTCTGTGTAACAAAGAAAATGGGAATGGTTTGCAGCCTACATCAATCTGACCTCATGTAGTGGCAGTCACAAATGACCTGTAAGGCAAGATCCATTTCAGTTCTAAACCATAAGATGAGCTTTTTGGCAAGAATCTCAAAGATTACAAACCATAATTCATAATTTCAAACATATTTTCATTTCTTCAAAAAGTGCTACTTCCTACCCACCCTTATAGATGGGTGGCAACAACTCCTTCAGCAATCAGTGAAGACATGCAAAAAAGTCTCCTTGTCCAATTCCCTGACTTGGTTTTGTTACAAAGCCCCCAAAAGAAATAAATGCATCAGTAAAGAGAAAGGTCTTTTTGGCAACATACGGAGTAAGTACTCCTTATGTACTAAGAGTTTAAGGAATGATTAACAGAAGAGGAACCTCATGGTGAACTACGATAAGCAGAACAGAAAGGCTGCAGGTTTATTCGTGAACAACAATACAAGCACAACAACCAAAAAAAATGTAGGCTTTACTGGAAAATACTGCTTACAACAGAACTCAATGATTCCTCTTCTCAGGCTACAAAAAGCTCTAGACTTCTAAAACTGTCTGCCTTTTTCTTTCTCTTTCTCTCTCTTTCTTTAAAAATTTGCACATGCTATTTTTTGGCACAAGCTCCAAAAATTCATAGCCAAAGAACTACTCTAGACTACAACTCTATTTCGGACATATTTTCCTTTAAAATAAAAAGACAGAAACAAAATTGATTTTCAAAAGATTAAAGCCTTCAACAAACTATCAGTCAAGTTCCATTCAAATCAACAGCATCCTTTCCCATCCAGCTTCCTCATAAATGCAATCAATTAAAAACAGAAAAGAATTCTAGGATCATATATGTAAACTTGCATTTGACAATCATTTAATCTAAAAATAAACAACCATCTATTACCATTCTGCCTTGGCACATCCTGCAAACGTAAGCGGCTGTTCCTAAATTTCAGTGAAAGTACTCACACAGCAGAAATACAAGAATTCAATAATTCTTGTCTTACTTATTAAAAGTGCTTACCCCAAGTATAAATATATGCCACAGGCAGCAATTGATCTTATAGCACTTCAGTTAAGTCTGCAATAAATTTAACACATAAAGGAGCCCAGTTTCATCGTGTAGAGAAGGATTCAATGTTAGCAGGTAGCGGCTGCCAGCACTTGCATCCTGTTTATTAGAAATGGTTTAGGCAGTTTATACACACAGCATCGATGTGCCTTCTGGTTCAGGCATTAGCAGCTAGATCACGCACTTGAATCGCTCTGTGAAAGGCACCTTAAAATAGAGCTGGGGTCCGAGATCACTTTTATCACTGTAAATGCAGAGCAGTTGCATTGACTCTTATGTTTAAAGTCAACGTGCTGGATTTACTCCCAGGCTCTTCTAACACAGTCCAGGAGAGACAAGAGTGACATACACCAACCAACAAAAAAATGAGCAAAGGTGAGTTTGGAAAGGCAGATTGGTATAACCCCTACAAAGAGACAAAAGCAATTAATCCCTTACACATGGAAAAAAAGTAATATCCTGGTTTTCCATAGCACTGTACATCACTCTCACTCTGAATTTTTTTATTTAAAGAATAGAAAGTGAAGAAGATTAAGTTCTTCCTTGGCTAAGTCTATGCAGCTACCCAGAACAAAATGGAAACCATTGGTTGATACAACTAAGAGTAAAACATGATGCAGTAGTTGTGTGTGTTGAAGTCATGTGCAGCACATTGAAGCCAATGAGCAGAAAAACTTTCCCCTCATCTGACCTAGTTCTGTCAAAGATTCACACATGGAGATAGTGGGTGTAGAGGTGACACATGAAGTATCTTTAAAAATTTTGGAAGGCAACAACTCACAGTGAAGAATACCTAAGACCCTAATAGGGAAAGGAAAGCTAGCTGAACTCTAGAAAATTCAGACAATTAGAAGGCTGCCCAGAACTGTAAGCATGCAAGAAAAGTGAACAGATTAGGGACAAACCATTTTACAAAAACAATGACAAAACCAAAAAAAAAAATTACAAGAACAATGCTGGAAAAAAGTGTCAGAAGGACGGCTGCCTGCTTTCAGTACAAAGCTACCTGATGCTGCAGGTATGTCCTATTCAAAAAAAGCTACAAATTATAAGAATCTTCTTTTCCTTTTCTAAGCAACACATAAAAAACATTATACAAATCCAGTCCAATTACAAAAATATAATCCAGTTTGCTGGATTGTGAATTGCTGCTGACTTCACTGTGACAGGTACAGCATAAAACTGCAGCTCCCCAAAGAGTTTTCACCCCAAATCAACAAAGAATAGCAGAACTAAGGAGAAAAGGCTCAAAGAAACATTAATTTTTCATTAGCTTCTTCTAAAAAAATCAATACCAGTTATGCCCAACACACTACATACCCAGCCATTGGTAGCTCGGTAGCTCCTGTACTAACAGGGGACCAGGCTGCCCAGGAAGGCTGTGGAGTCCATCCCTGGAGCTACAGGGAGCTTGACTGTGCACGTCCCTGAGCAGCCTGCCGTAGGTGACCCTGCTCTGAGCAGTGTCACAGACCGGAGGGTGCCCATGGGCCCCTTCCTACTACAGCAATTCCCTGGTCAGATTAGAATGGATTTCTGAGAAGTTTGTTAAGGATGGCTTTTTCCACAAAATGAATCCGAGCGCGTGCTCTACATACAAGTTAAAGCCTTGGAAAAAAGCAGAATACAGTTGTGAATGAAGTCTACAAATGTTTCCTAAATCAGCTTTACTGGTGGACAGAAGAGGACGTTGGACTACACCGAGCAGGCAAAGCGTTAGTCATCACCGATGAGTAGATTCATGGAGGAACCTGACAGTGAGGAGTGGCAAAATGAAATTCACTGTCTGGAAAGGCCCCCAAAAATCTAATCACCTACTAAGTCTAAAGTTAAAAGATACACACAACCGTGGCAGGTGTCTGAGGCAAGTCTTAATCCAACATAGTCAACACTCCAGTCTTTCTGACCGTATCACTGATTTTCCTGATGGTTCCTAGCAAGCCACTGTGTTTATTAGGGGAGCACAACAGACAGGAATATGTAAAAGGTCCCCCTGTATAAAAGGGACAGCAGTCTTAAGTTAAAAGTAACCCTGGAGAAAGCAAAAAAAGCTCTTGATGAAAGACAGACATGACAGAATTGGGAACTATGTGAGCCACGTCAGCACCCAGTTACTGAAATTTAATGGGCTTTGACCCAGGCTTAGAAAATAACTGGACGAACACAAGGGTCTTGCTCAAAACATATCACCAAAAATAACTTCAAAAAGTGTGCTTTACTTTGTCAAACCAACCTCCAAAACCAGAAATCCAAACCAAGAAGCCATTTCTTCCCATGGTGCCTATTCTTTCCAATTACACCACAGGATTACGGTAATTACTACATGCTATTATATAACATATATATGTTCTTGTCCACCCCAAAAGAGAAGTTTTGTTTGTTACCTCTTACCGACAGTTATTTTGACAGTTCTTTTCTGAGAGTCCATCCTCATCTTCTCCCATAATATCCACTGCCGAAAATATCAGTGCAACCAGAATTGCAAAGCAGCATACCAGTGCAAAGATCACAATGCATCTTTGCTGGGACTGAAAGAGATTAAGATTGAAAAAGTTTTAATGGCATGAGCACATTCCAGTCAATGACCTGAGACTCTAAAACTTTTACACAAGATCTAAAATTCTTTGAAGATCTTACTGCCATAGCTGTCAACATGAAACACACCTCAGGATGAAAACACTCTCAAAATTGTCCTTCAGGTATCGCCTTGAGATGTATCTTAAATCTCTCAGGCATTGTTAAATAATTCATGTCACAAACAATATTCAGGATTTAAACTGTTCTCTGTACCACAAGGAAAGAATTATGCATTAAAAGAATGATTCTCACATTAACTACATATTTTCTGACTGTGCCTCACAGGTAAAGTACACACTTAGGATGGCACTCAAAAGTCTTGAGAGTTTTGTTGTGTTTGGCTGAAATAAAACATGCCATTGCGAGGAGACTGAAGAGCAAAGTCTTTTTTTATTGCTACACAAAGTAACTGACATTGTTACTGTGATGTCACAGCAACTGAGACACTTTGGTGAGTCCTTGCCCCACAGTACTTATAATGTAAGGAAAACAAATTTACAAATGATAGACGGGATTAAGGAAACAATGGGAGACTTGCTCAGTGTGATAGGCAATGCCCTCTGCATCCAGATTAACTATTAAGACATGGCGTAGCACTACTTTATTCTACAATATGAAATCCTGCAGTACTAGATCAGATATAACTGTGTACATCCCTAGATAAATGTGAAACCTCCTAAAGATAATCTCCTGATGTGCAATTTACATAGCTGCAGGAAAGTAAAGTGCATTTTATTCTGAAATCCAATGTTCAAACTAATATAATCTGTATTTTTTTACTGAAGAAAATATGTACAAAACTACACATACATATAAAAATATAAAAGTCTAACTTCTGTTGCCATAGTTATTGTCTTAATTTTCATTATTGCCCTGTAATTAAAATGTCACATAAAGAAAAAAAGCTTCATAAAGGAATGGGAAAGTGGGAAAGTATATGGGAATGCAGGAAAAGTATACAGGAAAGGAAGCAACGTCATGCTTGCAGCTGAAAACCAACTTCATAGTATCTCTATTGTTCCTGACATTTTGTTTAAGATAGTAAGTTCCAAAGTAATAAGAACATCTTCCCATATGCATAAAGAAAAGGCCTGACTTTTTTTTTTGTTGTTTTAAATAAGCTTCCAAAACATTCAAACTACTACATAACCTAGAAGAAACAAGCTCGTATATTGCAGAACAAATCAGACAGAAGCATTTTAATTTCAGTTTTTGAAAATCTAAAACACAGCCAACAACTTCTTCAGACAAACAGGCACAACTTTTCTGAAATTTAGTGAGAAATGTATCCCTTTACCTAACAGTAACACTGAATGCGCTGCTTAGATTATACGCATATTTTAAATATAATGCATATTAGACAGTTTTATATATTTCAAATATCTGTTTAAATCTGTGTTTTCTTTTATATGATGTAAAATATCACAAGAATGCAGCATAAGAAAATCTTCTTTAACCTTTACAAATCTTTCCAAAGACTACTACTGAAATAAATAAAATTTGGAGCTTTTTTCCTGCTGCTGAGTATATTCATGTTTATACATGTATATATTTAAGTTAATGCATTTGGGTGTCCAGACCTAAGGCTGCAGACAGGTGCACAGTAGGGCTCAAGAGAAAAAGATTAAACCATTGTCTCATACTACTGGCAAGAAAAACTAAGGAGTGCCCAAGACGGAGAGGTGTTCAGCTCTGGGACGCTGCCTAACGCCATTTCTTCATCAGGCTCACACTCTTGCTAAGGTGACCATTGCCTCCTGCAGCTTTTTCAAGTTCTGTAACTGGATTTGCAGAACTCGTTTGATGCAGCTTCTTCCAGGCACTGAGCGTATCACCGCGGCAGCAAGGCAGCCCAGCTACGGCGGTACAGCGAGCCCAGCGGCACAGGGGCTCGTGCTGGAGGCCCCAAGAGCAGCAGGTGTGGCCCAGCATGGCTCACACCACCAGCATTTTTGCCTCACAAACTGGGTAACCGCAGCCACTCCACCCACTGGGAACAGCCCCGAGATGATATTTTGGGCAAATTTGTAACAGGCATCCTAGCTACCACACGGTATACATGACTTCATGCCATTGCTCCAGGGACTAACTCCCATCTTGCTGCATTGCCACGCCAGGAGCAGAGCAACCACAGGGACTTGCAGGGTCACTGGACCAGCATGGACCACAGTAGCCGTCAAGAGAGGTTTCATCTAAAGGAGTCCACAGCACCTCTATGACACAGAAACTGGCCCAAAACTTACAAGGCCAAAACCCATATGAAATCTACAGTGTATCAAAAATTATATGATACCACAAGGACAGGGAAAAGAAGAATACAAAAAAGTTGGGTGCAACAGATGCCTTACACTCATTCAATACCAGGAAATTTTATGGCAGCAATTTCTAGGTGGTTATGTTCAAGGAACGCTGAAAGAGGAGACCAAAACAATTCTGAGTGTTAATTCCCATGCCACATAAATTTTAGGACTAAATTCAAGGTTCCTTGACTTCTGTGATGTAGCTGAACTTTGCATGCAGTTTCAATCCTTGCTGTTTCAGTTGTGCATGCGTACAGCTCGTCAAGCTCTGCAGTTTGACTGCTTCTCACTACGAGCAACACAAATTAGCATCACTAGTAAGACCACTGCTGTCCTGAACAGTAAAGACTGAACTGCACAGATTAATGTACTGCTCTTATTTACACGGATCCTTTATATTATGCACTTGTCTCTGACAATTACAATGGGTTAATTATTTCACTTTTTCTTACGTACCAGCTTAACAATATGCTTACAAATGGTGTAGAGGACCTTTTAAATCCACACACAAAAAAAGAACCATCTTATCAAACTGTGACAATAATGTTTTTAGTCTGAATTGAGGGTAGCACAAATATTAAATAAAAGAAAACAAAAATTCTATGTCTGTGATTCTCCTAACCCTGCATTTGTAGTCAGAGGTCTGACGGATCAGGTAAAGGTTATTATAAAAAAATCCACACAGTAAGTAAGGAGGATTTTGGATTGTTTTACAGTTCATCTTGAAATTGTTCCTGCTGAATTGGGATTTTTGATTGCTTTTAAATCTGTTACATTAGAAATTAATATTTGACTTTTGCTTCAATTCAAATTGGTGTTTATATTAGAAAACAAAGAATAAAAAATAGCTAGTGGCACCAAACAAGTCTTTCTTTTGAAAATGGTAAAATTCTTAATTTTCATGCACTAATGCCATACTGCAGCTAAATTTTTAATAGGCTTTTTTGAATTAAAATAGATTAGAACAGACCATATCACTGTTCTATTACACCATCCGTGTGGGCCTCTGTAATAGCAGGCTTCTTGAAGGAATTCAGAATAGAAGAGGTCATGCCACAGACAGACTAGAAGCAATCTGTTAGATTTGCTCTTCAGACTCTTGCATCGGTGGGTTGGGCTGGCAGTTTGCCTGACGCTATGTTGTTGTGTATCTCCTTGGCAAATGGGATCCCTCAGAGCTCAGACCAATCCTCCTGCTTCCTTCAGTAAAAGCCTAATAACTCTGTGTTTAAGCTTTCAGTCTTCAAGACTTAATTATGGAACACAGGGTCGGGAGGGGTCTCTAAAGCTTATGTAGTCCATCTGACCATATAACATGGTTAATTTATACAAATACTACTTCTAACAGATATTTGTCTAACCTGTCCCTAAAAATTTCCAGTTGAGAGAGGTCCTAGAGTTTCTTCAGGCAACCCATCCCATGTGTCAGTACCTTACTGGTACCTAACTTAAATTTCTTATGCCGCAATGTATTTTTTTTCCCTTCCATACATGCTGAAAATGGAGAACAGAGCATTTCATTCTTTCCTGCTGCAGTCTCTTACATATTTGAAAACTTCTAGAGATGCTGAGAGGCCTGGTTCCAGAGCATCTACTAGCTTGACTGGACCTGTGAGAGGACAACCATAGCTGAGATTTCACTCTTAACAGTGTGGAGAGATCTCTACTGTAAGCCCAGACATCCCGTTGCATGAAAGATTTCTTCAGAGCTTACGGAAGATTGGGAAAGAAACTCTTGCAGGAACGAGGACTATAAAAAAATGCTGATATTTTCCATTTTATGAGCAAAATGCATTTCTTTCACCTGCCTCATCTAGCTTAAATGACACCTACATTAAAATAAATGCACCAAAACATTGCAGTTACTAAAACAAAGCATGGTGTTTGCCATGCTGTTACACTTCTAGGTAGAGTGAGAAAAAGAGCAAAAGCTGCACAATGGGTATGCAGTACACTACTAGTCAGACTAGATTTGAATTTGAGAAGGGCCCTCTCTGTTTGGGTATTATTAAGAAAAAGGATAGTCTACGTCAAATAAGGTTGCACCAGAACCTGTGACACCCAAGCAGAATTGAAAATGAGAGCAAGAAAGAAAAAGGCCTCCATCTCTACTGCACTCCTGTTGCTCAAAAGCTGTTGAGAGCACTTCAATGGCCCATAAAGCTTGCATTTTCCTCACACACAATAGCTATCTCTGTAACACACTACATTTAATCAGGAGTTTACTTTTCCCTCAATACAGTACAAAAATGTCCTTCTCTCCCCAAGCAGGAGCCACAGAATTGTAATGCTGCATCTACTGGGAAAACTGAGCACGTCACAACAAAACATGTCATGGCTTTGAACTAGTGCTTCATTTTTATACCTATTTAAAGAATAAAGGAGGTAAAATTTATACTGCATACTAATACAGAGTTCATATCTGCTTGTCAGAAGCACAGAGGCTCAGAGAGGCAGGTTTTCACACCTGCTGTCATATCATCCTGCAACATGTCTGAACACCAGTGCGAGAACAAAAGCGCTCGTCTTCAACACTAGTGACCTGTTCAACAGCCCTTAAAATTCTGCTTACAAGTGGGGGTTTATGGCATGCTACAGCACATTCACAAAAGATAGCAAGGAAATGGACTTCAAGAACTAGCTAAATCATTCCTGGCTTAACATCAGCTCTTAAAATAATTGTGTGTGTTTATTAGAGAAAAACATTACTATAAAGTGTTTTTCATTAATCTGGAATCCATATACGGCAATAATCCTCATTGCAGCCTTAAATCTCCCAACTAGTAGGATTAATATCAATCAAAACTTAAGTTCCTATTAAACAAAACCAGGAAGGAACTGATCCAAGAGTGCTAAGATAAGTTAAACATTTTCAAATTTTCTGGGCCTAGTGAGTTTCATCTTTGGATGAGATACTGGCTGAGGCTAACGGAGAACTTTTAGCACTTGCCTCTGAAAATTCACTAGCATGAGCGAAGGATCAGAAGGCTGGAAAAAGCAAAAATATTATCCATATTCAACAAAAAAAGGTGGGCAGGCAATAGAAGCTGGGAAATAATAAAATAGTTATTTTAAACTCAATCTCTAGAAAATACTTGAACAAGTCAGTAATGAAGCTATTATACATAAACACCTAGAAGATAAGAAATTTTATTAAGAAGTCACATCAAACAATTTTGATCTCCATCTTTCCCAGTCACAAGGCTTGTTATCATGCTGGAGAAGCTGAAAAGAACATATACTTTGATCTTTAATAAAAACTTTCTTACACACAACAGCAACTATGTCCAGATAATTATCAGAGAAGTATAAAGCTAGTTAGAATATCATGCTCACTAAAAAAAAGGGGAGGACATTTTAGAAAAGATTCAGAGGATTCTGCTGTGTATCTGTTTTTGCTCACATCTTCATTAACAGTCTAAATTATGGACTAGAAATTAAACGTGCTTATTAAGTTTTCAATCAAAACCAAAGCAGCACAAATTGAAAGCATGCTGGAAGACTAGATTAAAATTTCAAAATGTTCTTGACAATTTAGGGGGTACGTTGAGAAAAATAGGTTAAAATTAAATTAAGGAAAAGAGCTACTAGCAGGTAGGAGCAATCAGTTGCACAGGTACAGGAACTGAGAAACCATTAGGAAAAGGGATAATCAAAATGAGTAAGAGGCTGGAGCAGATGCTTTAGGAAGATAAAGCAAAAAAGGTAGGACTTCATAGTTTGGAAAGGAGAAGAAATATGACCAAGGGGTACAAAATCATCACAAAAGTATCAGGTATAGTGAAGACAGAATTATTATTGACCAAGTGTCACCAACAGCAGGAATAGGGGATGATTACTGAAACTTGAAGGAGTTTAGTTTCCAAAAGATGAAGTACTTTCTTATGAAGTGGATACTTAGCATCTGGAATTTGTTGCCACGGGAGACTGTGAAAGCAAACAGCAGCAGCAGGTTTGAAAACAGATTAGACAAAGCCTTCAAAAACCTGTCCAGAGCAGATGCTAAAGAAATCGGCAGGGATGTGCTCTCAGAGATGATGGGGGACATGCTGTTGCCACCGTTAGACAGAGTACAGGACTAGACATGCCATGAGTCTGAGCTGTAGACTATATATTTCTGTACTCTTAAACAGTTTCCTTTTTCCACAGAAGGACCCACAAGTTATAGATTAATACAACCTCAACGTGAATCAATTATGTCACATTGCTGTGTTGACTTATATCTCTGCATCCTGGTACGATGTTTGTACTGCATACAAAGCAAAAATAATCCTTACCCTCTACTTCAAGTTGGCATATTTTTTTCACCTTTCAAGACTGCATAGAGACAGTTTAGAGACAAATCAACAATAAATATTTAGTCCTATAGTTAGCCGCAGAAAGAAGAGAATCAAGAGTCAATTCTCCAAACAACATTCTTTAATGTCAGTGTTTTCCAAGCAAACAAGGCAAATGAAGTCACACTGTGCCCAGCAGTCTCTGTCTACCCAGTTTCTTTTGAATCTATATTTGAAAGAAAGACGCATAGAAATGTAATTATCTCAGACATTTTACAAAATCCAGTATGTAGCTAGACTTGGCTGAGAAAGACCCAAATTAGTGCCTCTACCAAGGGAAAGATGGTCCAAAGTTTGGCCTTCCAGCACACACGGCGCTCAGCACCCCGCAGCCTCAGGGAGACAGGGATAGGGGGACCCCCTGCCGCGGTGGGGTACACGGACCTGCAGCGAGGCAGCTGCCTTGGTTTCCCTGCTCACTGAACAAGCGGCTGATCCAACAGGTCAGGCAGAGAACACATGGCCAGACACGTTACTATAAATAGAAAACCAATAAACTACTTTGGAAGAAATCCAAGGCTTTAGGCGTTGCTTATCTGAACCTCGTCCATACAAAGTGCTATATTACAGAAAGCTATTAACATTCAGAATATGAGCTGTATAAGAAAAAAGGGTTTGCTGCGCATGACCAGCTAACCTCGAATGCATTTTGTTGACCAGAATTGGCACAAGAGAAGGACTGACCAGCCTGAATACATTTAAGCATTCAGGTGCCATTTTCCTGAAACTGGGCCCTGATTTCTCAACTCGATGTATCAACTCAGTCTACAGCATAATGTAAGACAGTATTATACTTCAGCAATGCCAAAAAAAGGTCGTTGTCTACCCTAAAAACAACAATCTACTCAAATCCAGTGTCTCCTGCAAGGAAGGGGGTGGGGGAAATAAGAGTATTGAAATTGAAAAATCTGAACCTGGCCTGAACAACCAATTAATACTATTAATACCCCATTAGTAAAACCGACTGTAAATAGGGTTTCTATATCCTGATATCTCTTTAAACATCTTTAAATCTGGACCCTCTTAGTAAGGACTCTTGCCACCACTAGCACTAGGCCTATTACTGCACCAGGAATTTTGCAAATAAGAATTGCTGGGCTACAGAAAGGTATAGTCGATTTCTTTTTGGATCAGCACTCAACTGTATAATAAAAAGACAAATTACTATTAGAAAAACCAAACCAAAAAGCCAAACCCAAATACCAGAACTGATAGCAACAGTATTGGATTAACATTTTGGAACGACCCAAGAAAGAAAAGTCTTAAAAGTACACTGTAAGGAAGTATGGAGAGAAGAAAACAAATAAATAAAATAGGAACGGGCTGGGGGCAAGGATTATGTCCAATACAGGGTGGGGGGAAACCCAAAACCAGAAGTCCATCATTAGAAAGGAAGAGTTGGGGGGAAAAAAAGAAAAAAAAAAAAAAGAAGCAGAAAGGTAAGAAAGAACAAAGGAAAAAAAATTATAAAAGAAGCAACAGGTAGAAAGAAAAACTGAGAGGACTGGGAATAAATAAAACATTGAAAAGATACTAAAAAGGTAAAAGAAAAAAGGTAAGAAATTCAGATTAGCACTTGAGTCTACAAACTAGAACACTGCAGCTAAAAATAGTGTTACTTACACATGTACATACGCAGTGCTTAAATTTATATATTAGACCTTGTATGTACAGATAAGAGACCTTCTATATACAACTTTAGTTCACAAATGTAATTAAAAACCGAACTCAGCTCCCTTCAGACATCAGATGAAACACAGCAAATAATCACTGAGCAGATGAATGTTTAAAATTCCACTATTTCCCATCAAGAACTGGATCCTGTAAGACAGCATTCTGAGAAAGAATGAAATTAATAAACACATCAAGACGCAAGCTACTTGGTATATTCCAGAACAGTCCATTTAGGATCAGTTATAATCATCGGCTGCCAGCTGGCTGGGGGGATCTAGCAGATGATACAAAGACTGGCACACAGTCTACAAGTCCAGGTATCAGCAGGTGCTGTGGTTGCCTGATGGCTAGCAAAAAACGCGCTTTGCAATTTTACACCCTTTATGTGTCACTCTGGAGTCTAGAGCATAGCAGGGCAAGCAGTTAAAAAGCTCCAAGTGGTAGCTCTACTTCTCTCCACAATTTGTAAGTGTAAATTTGTAAATGTAAATTTGATGTAATCTGAATTCTTAATGGAAAACTGGACTGAAATACCAGAATCTCTACAAATCAGAAACTTCTGTGGACACTGAAAAAGAAACTGCAGTAACTTGCCACATTGTGTCTGCCTCTAGCCAGCAATTCTCAATTTCATAATCAACAGGGGGGAAAAAAAAAAAAAAAATTCTACATTACTACTACCGTTTCCACACTTTGCATTCACCATCATTCCATTTTTCTACTGACACTGACCCATGAATTTCTTAAATCTCTCTGGAATTAAGTGTTCATTGCACACTTTCAACTTTTAATCTAAAGATTAATAATGTTTCTACTAAAGTGAAATGGAACATTTCTAATTATATAGCGGGAAATTAAACTTTTCTTCTTAGTTGCTGGTGAAACATACTCAAAACTTTTCCCTTAGACATTTCAGACTCATTTTAAACATCTCGGCAAGAAAGGAAGGACAGCCCACATTTGAAGGACTTGAAGTCAAGCATTTATTTCACATATTTCAGGTTTTATTTCCATTTGGTCACCTTTGAGCACCAGCTGGAGTACTGTAGTGTCCATTTGGCTACAGTGACTCCAGAGTGAGTCCATCCCACTCCACCGGGTCAGTCTAATACAGGTTGCTCTGGCAGCCCAATTCTGCCCCAAACTAGGCAGGACTACAGCAACTATAGGACAGATCTACCTCTTCAGGTAAAGCTCCTAAAGGAGCAAAATATAACAGCTGTAAAGATTCTAAATTTCAGCATCAAGCCTGTCACGCTATTCAGGCATGTTCCAGCCTAAGGCCAATCTGCTGAGATGGTAACATCCAGCCATACAAAACACTTTTAACAGTTTGAACCCAGGACAAGAAGCATTGGGGGACAGAGCAGGATGGGTGTGCTGTGGCTAGCTGGTATGTAGCATTGCAGCATCCAAGGATTTGAGGCTGCCTGGCAGAGGGGATCAGCAAAACGTTGGGCAGCTATTCTGTGTGCACACAATAAACAAACTTTTATGTGCGAAGGACCTTTTAAGAGAAAATACAGTAAGCCTAACAGTATCAGCGCAAGTATGTCCGTGAACAATCATTCCATATCACTTTGGCATCCAAAAAGCACCTAAACGTCTTTGCAGGTCTTACCCATATCGGTGCCATGTCCCCTGATATCAGTGGGTGTTTGGAACGTAGATTTTAGTTCCGAGACAGTTACTAAATGCACAATTTATTTTTGTGTGTGCATATATTCTTAAATATGTATATTTAAACACCCCATATAGATAATAATGCCCATTAACAGCTAACACAAACCTCTTTCTAAATCACAAAGAAAAATTAGTAGTATGTTAGATTCAGTTATATATGTTTATTTCTGAAGGCAGACCAGACTGTATACAGATAAATATACTGATTTCATACTTGTGATCTCTAATCTACAAACAGGAATACCTCTGTGATGTTTAAAAGTAGCTATAATTTATTTTAGTACTTCAGCAACTGTGGAAAAAAAATACTAGTGACATAGTTAAGTAACCTAAAACTTGCTGACAGCACAGCATCAACTGCAAAAGTCACATTTCTTTTAAGAAAGTATTTTATCTAACAATGCTGATAATAAGGCTTTAAGATTAACTAAATGAAATCTAAAAGTCACGATAAATTTTTTTCCCAGTGTTTCCATATGTCATTTTTGGCACATGAAATGATCATATGTACAGATAGCTCAAGCTTCTTGCACACAGGCTTTCATTGTTTTTCTAAGATACTTTCAAAAAGAGATGACCAAAAAAAAAAAAAAAAAAAAAAAAAAGAAAGGATGAAATGTAAAAAATTGTGGCTATGTGGCTACTGCCACATAAATACCATCAGGGAGGCTGCTAGATAGAAATCTCAAGTGCAGTTCTGCAGCATAACAAGCTCACCATTACCTGGACCATGTTTTTTTCTTAGCCAAATTAACAAGGCAAAATACATTACCTTACGTTTTTTCCACAGAGGTTTAAGCGTTTAATCCCATGATTGGGACAGGCTAAGAGTGCACAAGCCATTAATTACAGCAATATCACTTTCATTCCCAATAAAGCATTCATTCCACAATGAAAGGCAGGTGGTGCAACTGAACCTGGAAGTACTAACTTAGTGTATTAGATGAACCATAAATTGTCAATTTCCTTTCCATAAAGAGTAAAAAGCAAATTAGGAAGTTTTCAAAATTTTTTCAAGGGTTTGCTTTTACTTATCCTGATGAGACACGCTTAAGAAAAAAGTTTTATTAACACTATTGACACAAGTTCATGAAATGTAATTATCTCATATGGGAAGCATCTATTTTTAGCTCATTTGGAATATCTAACTACACCAGGAGTACATGTTGAACTAATGGATTTGCCATTCGGCCAAGCAAGTTAATTCCATTGTCACAGAGAACACAACCAATGTGACATTCACAGTAGGAATTACATTCTACTGTAAAGACAGATAAAGGAAAATAAAGAGAAGCTTATGATCCATACCTAATCAGAGATACAAAGGTAAACTAGATAATTACAGTGATTATGTGTATCTGATCCATGCTTTCTTTCTTATGACAGACTTGAGCGGTAATTTAGTTACCATGGTTTTTTATGCTATAGAATTCTGTATTTGAATTAAATGAAAGCATTTGTAACTTTTATATCTTAAGTAATTCTACTTGATGGATAATTCCTTTACTGGCTGGAAAATATGTAACATGACTAAAGATGGGACAGCTGTACTGCCTGTGGCTTCTGGGAATGTAAAATTATATACAGAAAACCGATCCCTACTATCATTTTTGGAAATAGGAACCAAAGATATTTGGTCCAGGTCATTCCTTGCCTACCCAATGCTTTCAAGAAGTTCTCTATGTCAAGACCCCTGAATTTCTGCAGAAAAGGAACAAGACACAAAAATGTCCCTCCTTGGCATCCGACACTTTTCTATGATTCTTAATGACACTTTTTATGGCAAACAGAGGACTGAAGGGGGGGATGTACACCATCCAGGTGCAGCACCATCCAGGACCCTGCATGCAAAGCTCCAACAGGAGAAAGCCAACTGGAAGTATCCACTTCCATATGCATTCTACAAAGGCAGCTGCCTCTCCCTGGAGGGGGCCCCAGGGGCTCTGCTTTGCTCAGTTTTCTCTGACCAAGAGGAATGTTCCAGTTCTTCCGGTTTGGGGTTTTGTTGTTGTTGTCGTTGTTGTTTTGTTTAGGGTTTTGGGTGTTTGCTTTTTGTTTTGTTATTGGTTGGGTGGTTGTTTTTTTGTTGGGGGGGGGGGGTGTGTGTGTGTGTGTGTGTGTATTTTGGTTTGGGTTGTGATTTTTTTTTTTGTTTAGTTTGTGTTTTATTTTGGTTTTTGATTAAAGCACTTCGCAATGTGCTTCAATGATTTAGGAATGATTTAGGTAAGGAAAGAATGAATTCTTCAAAGTTTTCAATGACCAGAATGTCTGCGGCTAGTTATTTACAATAATTGTTAACAATAAATCTTATTATTCAAATACTCAAAAATATTTGGTCAGAAAGACTTCCTCTGAATCACAGCAGAAGAAAAAAGATTTGAATATTTACGATGAGAATAAGTTCAGAAGTACACATGCATATACAACGGGCAAAGAAACAAAGAGCACCAAGAGAAAAAAAAAGTCATGAAACAAACAGCAACAGGCCCTTAAGACCTCCCATCTTCTACTTCCCTTTACAAAATCTCTTTATGTATGAGATCTGTTCCAGTGGCCTCAGTATACCTCATGGCTGTAGGAGTATTTTTCCTACCCCTAGTTGAGCTGACACACATCATTATGCATGGAGGCGATAGAGAAGAGAATCAAGCAAACTGGCCAAAGTAAATTGTTCCTGGATGTCCTCTTCTTCCACTTTCCAACTTTATTTAGCCTTTGCTCCTTCCCTGCTCCACCAAACAGCAAAATAATCCGTCATCATCATGGTGTCACTCCCACTAACAAGCCTCCACTCTATTCTGCCATCTTATGTGTTTCTCTCGTCATACAGTGCAGAAAATAGTCCACAGAAAGGACAACAGGTTTTGAAACCAGAAGGAGATAACAGGTATCTTGAGGGGAGGACAAAAAAAATCAGCATCAGCAGGATGTAGTTTTGGTAGGACCAAAGAAATTGATTTTCTAGGGAGTGCTGCAACCTTCCTACAGCAGCAGAGTGCAGAACCACTCTACTCTGATTAACTTTTTACCTTTCACTGGAATTACTGGATACCTCTTCCACCAGCAGGAATGCTCCCTCCATCACCCCTTCCTGTGCTGCCTTATCTCCATGTTAATAACGTCAGAATCCTTCTGGTATGTTGGGATATTAGCGTCCCATTTTACAGCCTTTTGTCAGGTTTTGTTTCTCTGCCTTCTTTTTCTCATTTATTACCTTTGTGGAAAATGCTTTGTCCTACTCTTTCCTTAGTCTACTAATACTACTATATTATAGTATATTATCTAAGCAAAATATTTATTTTTATTTTCTTACTCTGTCTATATAAGAAATAAATTAAGAAAATATATAAGAAAAACATTACACATAAGGATAATCTATCAATATCATAACTGACTGAACATACATTAAAAAAAGTTAGCTTAACTTCCTATATTTTCTCTTTTGTCTTTGACTGGTTTTTGCATCTAAGTAATTGAAAATCCTGATAAAACAGAGCCCCAGTTATGTAAAAGTTTGACCTTACTAGGCGGCAGAGAATCTGCTCTTTCCCTCAACTCATCATCAATTTTCATGACACATGACTTGAAAATCTCTTGAAACCTTCACCTTTCTATTACATATCCGTTAAGTCAACCAATGGATTTAGAAGCCACCGAGATAACAAAAAGATGCACACACATGAATATAAATATTTACACAAACAGCCCTGACCACACAGGTCTCAGCTTAATAGGAAAACAATCTTAAAGATTAAATATGATATCAAATATATGATTGTTACGGTTAAAAATAAAAAAATAATCCATAGAGTTAATGTCGGTTGTCATTAAAACCATCAAGTGTTCTAGCCTACCTGAGTTTGTGTCTAGTTTTATTGTTTTAAATCAGGTAACCACCATAGATATTTTTATCATTGCCAGCCTGGAATTGTATTCATTCTGTAAAATAAAACACGGCATGAAGCTACTGTGAAGTTCTGGCTTCTTATTCTCAGTTCTGTAGCACAAGTTCTCGATAAAGTAGAAAACTTCACAGAGGTGAGGACGAACCTTGAACAGAAGAAGCCAGACAGCAATCTGACACGGTGGAGGCACACACCCCTCACTGATGCTTCAACGTTCCTGAAAGGAGAGGAGGTGTATTGCACCTCACCAATGGAGGTGATGATGCATCAGAGAAAGTTCCAGGAAAGAGTAACTGCATGCCAAAGAGTGTCACTAAGCGTTGCCACCTTTCATCCTACGGTGAAGCCCAATACTTTCCTGGAGCATCTTTTTTTCTCCCCCTCTCCCTTCTCATTTCTGACAAACTTCATTGCGAACACTCTCTTCGGAGGAAAAGAAATTAAGTTATTTGAAATAAAAGCCTATTATGGCAGACTATCAACTGAGGAAAATTGTTTTGGGCACAGGTTTGTGCTCACAATACCTTACAAGCCCTTTCTAAATTGCAAAATAAAGAGCAGCTTAAGCTTTCAGTTAAAAATCAAGGCCCTAACACAGCAAAATGGTAAAGAGATTGAACTGCGAAATCGCAGTCTCAAGATGAAAGTCTCATGCCCAATCTGTATTTATTAATATAATAAAATTATATTAAAATACAATTTTAGTAATTAGTATTAATAAAAAATAATTTATTAAAAGCTGTCTCCAAAAAGTAGCCATTTTGTTAAGTTCTATAAAATTCACACAGACATTCACATTTCATCTGCCACATTGTCCAAAATTTTCATACAATAAGATGCCAGGGGTCTCAAAATATGGAAGTTTGTTTATTTCTGAGAAAACAGCAAAATGCTAAATAATTGCTAGCATTTTGGAATTTGAGCTATCTAGATCTTACACTGTCGGATTATGTTGACTTGCATTTTAACTTTTCTCCTGAAAGCAATGGCTGTAACACACATGCACACTGCACTTACGAAAACAAGCTTAGTCTAAATAATTTTTGTATGCACTGCTTAAGGCTGAAATGTATTTCACACAAATAAAAACCACTACAGTGTTTATTGTGTATTCTGGGGAAATAATAAATGAAATTCACGTAAAAGTAGGTACACATTTGCTTTCTAAATGTGTGACATTTTAACAACTATAATTTTAAGCAATGCGCCTGGATACTCTATGACTCACAAACAGCAAACTCAGATAATACAAGCTGATAACATTTCCAGATTGCACTGCATCACCATGTGTCCCTGTACCTACTTGTTGAGATGATTCCCTCTGTATAGGAAAAGAAAGCCTGATGGCAACAGGCTTGCTTTTCTTAATTTCCTAGCCATTTATAAAGAAAATCAATAAAACATCCAGTGGTATAAATATACTATGTATGCGCTTCTTCCAGAGCCCATTCAAAACAAACTATTTTGATTCTTTCTGAGATAATATGCATTATCAGACCAAGACAAAAGAGACTTACTGCAGAGGCTGTACAAAAGGCTGTGCATGTGCTCATACCATCAGCTGATTGATGCTCCACACTCACATCTACGTACATGTTATTTTTTAAATTGCAGGTATTTATTCCTGTATTAATCTCTTCAGAGACTTCCATGAAAATAATTACAGAAAGTATTGCTCCACAAACTAAAAAAAGGTTAAATTTGTTGATTGACATGCATTGAATGAATTAACGGTAGCCAAGCAAATTAATAGTTATCTTTGCTGGCATTTGTAAGATATGCACATATACACATATATCTGTCCCCTAAAGTTTATTTCTGGGCAAATGCCATTGTATATCAAAAGCACAGAACAGTAATTCCCAGACTTTCTGGGTCACTGAAAACACTGCCAGACCTCAAGAGCTGTAGTAGAAAACCACAACTATTTATCAAAATATCACAATTGCAATCAAAGCAAACAGTAGTATTTAATAGAGATCCATGGGTTAGCTACAGATCACCTACCCTAATTTTTGTAGGTCATCAGTGCTGTCCAGAGTACATCCTATAAAGTTTCACAGCCAGAGAGAGCTTAACCATCTGGGGTTAGTTACCTTTTCCTGTAGTGGAGAGAAATGGGGAAGATGCACAAACCCCACTCAACCCTAACTCTCCAAATGTATAGAGAGATGGTCAGAATATGCATTCCCAAAAGGTAGCAAAGGACAAACCTTTGTAGCAGCTTTGAGCTAAAGATGTACGTATGCATGTATTATCGACATAAATGTCTGTGAACACACCGAGATGTTGTATCACTAAAACCAACAGATGCTTTACAGCAAGCTGACCAAAGGAGCCACGCTTGTTGCTGTTTACTGAGGAGTTACTGGGGAGAGGGTTGCTCTAAAATGCTATCCTTATGCACTAAAGAGCCACCAAGCTCACTGCCACACTCCCAAGGCAGATTTAAGTCATGGTATGAGTCATGATCTACATCATTTCTCATGTTCCCCATCGCTATACTGATGGCAAACTTCCCATCTGCTCCTGCCTTTGCTATCCCCCACCTTTCTTCTGTACTGAATTTACTACTGGCTTTGAACAAGCCACCATGTATAATAGCAATGTCGCCACTGTCCCTAAAAGGAGCAAGGCTTAACTCTATCTTCAAGAATACAATTGGTTTTGTATTGCAAAAGCCAAAAATCTACTTTGAATAAAAAGACGATAAACTTCTTTCAAATCATAAAACTGTAGGCTTTCTCTTTCAAGGGGCATTAACATGCAGACTATAATCACGTAACAGTCACTTGTTCAAAACAACCTTTTCCAGGGACAATATGCACTTTATTGTTTAACACCTTTGCCTTTTCTACAGTTCATACTGTCTATGAAAACCCCAGTTCCCTACGGACCTAAAGGCATAATTAGATACGTGCCTAAGCAAAAGCTCATTCACTTCACTAAGCTCAAATTCATATTTTGCCAAGGACGTGAAACTGAGGCTAAAATCTACCACATTCGTTTGCCATGTTCAGAATGTACAGCCAAGTAGCAACCTCATAGCTCAAACACTTCTGTTTGACAAGGCTTTCTGCTAGACAGACCTCTTGATCTCATTTTGAGATTAGTTTAAATATATAAAGAAACACTATCAGATATGGTGTAGTCATCAGCTTGATTTATACTTTCAGTACAAAAGGCTCGATCAAAATTTAATAGCCAATTCAAACCATCTGGCACCTTATTAAGTATTCACATATTGCCCTATTACATATTACCAAGAAAAGATGGCATTTTGATTTTCCTTTGTTGCAAAGACTTTTTGACAGATTATCTTCTTTGTCCCTTTCTTCTGTGCCATTCCTTAAAGGCCCTTCCACAACATGCAAGAGTTCCAGATTTTGTCCCTCTTATGGCAATTATGCTCCTCTAAGGGACATACCAAATGGCAAGGCAGCTCACTTTGCCTGCTAGGATTGCAAGGCTGGATTTGTTTCTGAAAATGTAGCTTTGTGCTAGGCTGCTGAGCATTTTACTGAGACAAAGTGAACAACCTGAAAATGAAGCATGACAGTAAATTCTTTTTCTGTCTGCAGCTGCACTATTATATACATACTGCTAACATCTTACTAAGTTTACCAACTTCAAAGTTTGCACTAATGTAACATGAACAGAATTTGGCTGTTGTTCTTAGCTTATGTTCTTAGCTTAGTCTGTAGTTCTCAATGGCTGACAACTTCTACAAAGGTATTTAGTAAAGATGAAATTGTTTAAGTACATGTCATTCTGATAGATCTGTTTCTTGCACAGCTTTCAGCTTAGTTCTTACATTAAAAAAAACAACAATGGGAATACTGGAAACTAACTAAGCTTACTATCTCAACTACATACTAATAATTTTGTAATAAACTGAGATACTTTGCAAAAACTTATTATAAAGCTCAACAATTTTACCCCAGAAGCATAGAAACTATGTTTTTAAACACGAGAGGGGAAAAAATTATTAGTTTCTATGGAAGCCACATTAGTTCAATCTGAAAGAAATTACCTAGCAATTTATAAATTCAATAAACATGCTTGCACATATCCAGAGATCCTTCCAAGGGCATTGAATCTATTTGCTATATCTGCAGAAATTAATATATTCCCTTTCTGATGTTTTGTAGCTGTGCAAATTACTTTGTAGATGGCAACATTGGCAGTTTATCTCTTTACTATATAAGAATGGGATCATAGGCACTAAAAGATTATTTGACAAAGCACAAAGATCTTTGGCTCAATGCAGAATTTTCCAGTGCTCTGTTCTCTCCTAGACGATCACAATGCTTCCCATAGAAAGCTGAAAGTACCCAGACAAACTTCTTGACTGAAATGAAGATCTACAAGTTTGAAAGAAGCAAGAAATTATCTGAAGGTTAAAAAAAAAAAAAAAAAAAAAAAGCAGCACACCCAGAAAACAGTTTGAAAAAATTTGCTGTCATCTTATCTTTATTTTACCATAGATAAGCACAGGGCAGAACACAGCATGTGAACTAATAGTTGTTTAAAATGCTGTAACTAATGGTTTGGATGGTATCCTTTTTGAAAATCAAGCTCTGTCTCCTGTTCTCTCCAGCCTCTGTGCTGTCATCCCTCAGCTAGGCGGCCATACAGCTAGCAGAGATACTTCAAGGAGGTACCTAATGTGTAGGCAAACTCGGCCACTCGGCTGTGGCAAGACAGGGGAAGTGAACAGCTCTTCCCCATCGTTCGCCTAAGAGCTGGAATGGCTATAGGGCAACACCAATGCCATCAACATGTCAACATGAATTAATGCTCACTAGATGACACCGTTCCAAAGGCAGACGAGGATAATGAGGTTGCAGAAGTTGTTTAAGGCCACTTTTCTCAACAGCAATCTTGGCATACTGTACAAGGTGATTAAAACTGAGTTGGCAGATAGTGGGCTGTCTGTAACAGGCAGTGCTGCTATGAAAATTTTTTTTTACATCTTTATTATTTCTCCAAGGTACATGCAGAGTCATAAAAATCAGGAATGTGGTTCTGTTAATGCAGTATTACAGGATCCAAACTGCCCTTTTCAGCCTCCCTGACAGAAGAAAGCTCTATGGACTAGAATGCGACAGGTCTATGGGATGACAGAGGACAGAAAAAGAAGACTAAACTTGGAAATCACCAAACAGAGTGATAAGACGGTGAAATTTAAAGAACTACTTTTAGAAATGTGAAAAGACAAATACCACAAAAATGCTACTGGTATTTGATACTGAATTGTCCTGAAAAACGATACATTGACTCACAGGCAAACCTAGCAGACTTAAAGAGAGTCATGGTTGCATCCGTAACGCCACCCAGGGTGAGTGCTCCAGCACAATCGTAGTTAACTACAGCACTTGTGCTCACCCTCTGTGGCCCTGATGTTGGAGCAAAGACCATAATGAAGAAAGAACCTTGTCATGGTGCATCTGATATTCAGAAACCCCTTCCATAACGTCGTTATGTTCAAATTCCTTCTATCTTTTTTCCCCCGTTTACCATCTATAGTGTCTGGTATACCCAAGGAATAAAACCCAGTCTTTTCATATAAAGTATATTTTGCTTTTCCTTCTGCAATAAGAATATATTTTTGCTATAACTCACTCATTCTCCCTCAGTTTCAGCATGTACCCTGTCTCATCCTTGAAAAGATATCTTTGGACTGGAGAGTAAAGATGCATTTAGACTTTGTAGCATGCCCTAACACCTTCACTCAAAAAGCCAGGGAGGCTTCAGTATGTTCTACAAAAATCTTTTGACTGCTGTCAGAAGTGTCAGAAAACAACATCAAAGTCCCCTGAGAATATGGGAGGGTGCCAAAAACAGAAGGAGCGGCAGAAGCAATTTCCATCTACCATTTCAGGTTGTCTTCATTTTCAATACGCGCTTGGAAACTTTCAATAGTTTCAGCTTGCCCCAGCCCATGCCCACAGCAAATAGCTATGGCTCTTCTCACGACTTACAACACCTATACCACCACAGGAAAAAAATCTGTGCAACCGTGACACCTCATTCTAAAATACCAGTCCAATATTAAGACACGGCATGCTGGCTGCCAAGACTTCCCTCCCTTCTTCTACCTGAAGTGTTTTTCCTTGGCTTTGTTTATGAAGGTACAGAGAATTTTACCTCCTCTTTAAACGGTACACTGAGTCCTCCCTCTGCTGTGAGAATCTCCTTACACCACCAGTTGTATTTAAATTTTATTAAATAATATTTCAGATGGACTTTAGTTAATAAATGCATTGCAGATATACATAGATAGTATAGAAACTTAACATACCAGGACTATGGAGGAATTCCCCCTTTCATTTTAGCCTCCTGGCACTAAGCCCTCCAAATATTATAATTTCTGTTCTTAATCTCAATCCAAAAAAATGCAGAGATCTGGGGAGTTTGTTAAGGGAAGAAGAAAGGCTTTTAATTCAGGGGTTTGTGAAGATTGTAAGCTAACAAAAGCACTGTTAAGCCAAACATCCAAAAAGTGGTACCCAGCTAAAACCATTTCTATACTCCTTTTATCTTTTTTAAAATATGTCAGAAAATCTGTAAAATCACATCAGTGCATCGCTGAAGAATCTAACACAGTAGCAACTTACTAAAGGTAAGATTTCCTCCCCCAACATCAGCAACGTTCATTACTGCCTTCATTGATCATTTTCTCAGTTACGTGACAAAATCTATCCCAGTGGGCAGCCAGTTAGGTGACAACAGTTAGTCACAGATTAGTAAAGGAGGCATCCAAGGGCAAGAAATTGCAGTAGGACCTACTGATGCTGAGTGATGGATGGTACTAGAATATTATGCAACTGCATATAATATAGTGCACATGACATTCTAACTTTATTTGCCTCAAAATTATTTTTAAATTAAGTAATACCATCTATACGCAAGATCCTAGTTAGAGAACATAACCTCATGGAAACATCAACTTAGTGTCTGGAGGTCAAACAGGCAAACTGAATTACCAGAAAGGGAACAGAAGACCAAAGAAAATTTCTTCACGTTGTGAAATTTTATACATTTGCGTACCCACAACCTGAGTGTCACATACAATTCTGGTCCACTCGTTTCAAAAATCAAAGAACTGGAAGAGGTATGGAAAAAGGTAAAAAGGACAATCACAGTCTAGAATGTTTCTGTATAAAGAAAGATTAAATAAACTGGTAGTCTTCAGCCTGGAAGAAGATATGAGTAAGAGAGGAATGTGACAGAACTATAAATTTCTAAGCGGCATGGAAAAGATGACTAAGAAACAGTTATTCACCATCTCTTCCAATAAAAACATTCGAGGGCATTAATTATGTTGGCAAGTTCAAAATCAACAGAGACACGTACTGTTCCACACAAGGCATTGTTAAGCTGTGGAAACCTTGCCATGGGACACCAGAGATGCTAGAAGCTTACACAGGCTTGAAAACAGAATTTTTAGGGTTTTCTTCATGAATGAAGAGAAGCCCAGGGAGCTAGTAAAGACAGACACCAACTCCCATAACTGGAGATTACAGTGTTTGGGTGTTTTCTTCCCTCCTTGCCAGGCTCCCATCAGAAAGGGGACACCAGGCTGGATGGATGTTCAGCCCCAACAGTGCGGCCACTCTCGCGCCCTTGGTACGCCTTCCTGGGGAACGACCACCCAACACTCCGGGGCTGTATTTCAGGGCATTGCTGTTGTAAGACACACTGCCCACTCAACGTTAGTAACATATTCACTTCTAAGACAAAATACCATACTGAATGAATGGCCACCACCTGTGTTTTCTTTTGAGTTCCAGAGCTTCAAGGAACATCTCAGGTGACAGTCACACAGCGCTAAGGAAATAGCCATAGCACATGGCCCTGCCATGGGCCCCACTGAGCTGAGGGGCTACCTGTGGCCCAATGCCTAGTGCCAGGGCTGCCCCCAGCCGCCCTCCTCCCTGGCTGGGGTGGTGGGACAGACCCAGGCCACCAGGCCCTGCCCTGGAAGAGCCCACAGGGACCCCCCGCCCACATGGTGCCCAGGCCAATGGTGCCCACTGCACAAAACAGCCTGCATCTCCCCCACCCAGCAAGGCAAACACATTCCTGGAGAAAGAGAGGGAAAAGAATTTTACTGCTCTTGTTGATCCCTCAAAATCTGCACCAAAGGACAAGCTCACTGATCGCAAATCTCAGGGGCACGCCTTGCAGAGATGAGCAGGTTACCGTGTTGCACACAGGCTCTCACCGGTGGCAGGGGGGGTCTGCGCTGCGCCTGCTGAGGGACCCAGAGTTGTCACTTCTGAGCAACTGCACACAAGCCGTCCTACTATTTCAAGCAAAGAACGATCATACAACCCGATTCTGCAGCTATTGAGCTTAAAACACATCAACAAAGTCATGCTATCTGTATGCCTTTAGATCACCATAAATCGCATGTTTAGCCAAGCTACCTTGCATTTACCATCATTTCAGAGCGCATACGTTTAGTAATCCGTTTGGCTTTTCATAAGCCTGAACTCTCACCATCCCAGAGACTTCCACTGGAGTATCTATTCCGAAGGACTTTTCAAGGTTTCTTTCTTCTTGCACATCAGTGTAGAATGAACATCAACACTCATCTGTCAGATGTATCCAGTCATCATTACAAAGGAGACTTATTACTTGACAAAACTTAAATCTTTGTGCCTTTCAGTAAGATTTATTCATGGCATAAGAACAGGAGGAAGACTGACATACCCCTTTACATAAATCTTGAAAAATTTAAGCCCATTTGTACTTGGATTTATGACAGTAATAAGCAACACAAGTGTAGGTTGGGTTTATTAAAATTAATAACCTCAATAAAAACAACAGCACCAGCTACATATAAACAGCACCAACATAAACACAGAAAACTGGCTCTGATGTTAAAAAAAATAAAGCTAGCTTTAACACCGTCTGTCATGACGCTAACTACATCCAGTTCAATCTATCAGAAAGTAACACAATTAATCAAAGCCCCACGCTAGCAAGGTGTTAGAGGCATTCACTTTTTATTATTGTACGAGACCTTGGAGCTCCCCACTCCCACGTGTTCTGTGTCAAAGCTCAGCTTCCAGATAGCAGCACACTAGATTGATGAAGACAGTAATTTGATGAGAACAGTAGTTTGATCTTCTACTTACTTTTCATCTTAAAAATTAAGTTTATTGAGAAAAAGTAGTGCTTGTCTAGCCTAAGAACAGCTCTCATATCTACGGATTTATGTGCTTTCATACATGTATATTCCATATTAAAAAAAAGCAGCAATGCAAATGAGTCTCCGTAACTGCATACATAAAGGTACTGTACACTTTGGCTATACAGCCTGCTCCTCTTTCCCAAACAATAATGGAAGAAAAATTAATCTAGCAGTGCCTCACAGCCACCTGAAAAGCCTAGTCCTCAGAATTATCTCTATTTTGCCTTTCACACACGTTTTACTAAGTTGGTTTTTGCTTGTTTTGAATAGACTCTGATTGTAACAAAAGGTAGAAATACTCATCACCACCGGAAAAAAAAAAAAAATGTAAAAAGGATAGATTTCAAGCTCCCTGAGTTGGCATAATTATGGAAGATTTGTATGACACTCAGTAAATAGGATGAATCATAAACTCAATGTCACTGACTGAAGCAAGATTTATAGAATTTAATGGAATTGGCATAAAATTCACTATGTTGATATCATTAAAGTGAATGAAAAGTTCTTCTAGTCCCACTGGAAACTTGACAAGGCTGTAATTGATTGAGGTTTCTACTAAACAGAATTAGCAACTAATAAACCACGTAGGGAAGGTTAACTGTCATCTCCATCTTACGGTTAGGTAAAATGCATCTGTCTGTGGCTGGCCACTACAGGGGGATATCAAATACAGGCAGCCCACTGCAGCCTGGCAATTCTTGCCTATTTCTTTGGCCATTCTCAACAGAGTAAACAAGCATCTAGTCTCTTCTGCAATTTGACAGCACTCTCAGGCTCTAAATCTAGTCTCTTTCTTCCTTATTCAGGTTAGAGGGGTGGGCAAAGCACCCAGCAGTAAAAGAACACAACCTACATCAATTCTGTGAATAACGCAGAGTTTACCAGGCCACGAGCATAGGACCACAGAACCAACTATGTGAAAAATGAAATTATTCAAATGGGGGAAGGGGGAAGTTGACACTGGTAAAATAAGGTTCATTAAGTTTCAAAAATGATAATTTTTACAGTGTTATGAAGCAGGATCTCAATCCTAATTTATAAATACATTCTAACATCTCCATAACAGACCCACGTTCCTTACACCTACAAATGCAAATCCACTACAGATTTTTTTTTTCTGGATTACTGGTTTCTTAAACTTAAGAACCCCTAATAGGCATCAAGGCAGCAAAACATAGTGCTCCTTGCCTTCTACAATATTGATTCTTCAGGCTGAAAGAATATGTTCTAATTCTGGTGACAAGTGAGATGTATTCCATTTTCTGCTATGCACTGTCCCTGCTTCTCTTCATTTAAAGGAGATGCAACATGTACAAGACCAGTGCTGATAGCACAATTAGAGTTACATTAACAGACTATGAATTTCTTAGAGCAACATTAAAAGCAGCAATGAATCTTGAATTCAGATACTGAAAAGGTTCATAACTTTAGAGCACCAGTAGTGTGAGCATCTTTGTATTATATAGCCTGCAGGAGGAAAACCAGGAGAATTTACAGCTCTTTCTCAGAACACCATGAACTTGAAAGTACAAACTGATAGAAAAAATTATGAAAAATGATTTGGTAATTCAAAACAGCATTCAAAGAACAAGGTCCCCCGAGTGACTTTCATGACCAGAGAGTAAATTCCAGTGTTTTCTTTTGTGCTCTCACAGTCTTAACACACTGACTTTTTCATTTATGCTTAGCAATACCCTTGCCTTTATGAGCCAAAACACAGGCTCCTTGCCAAATCGAAGTCTGCAAAACTCTCCCCTGCAGCAGATAACGTCTTCCACCCCAGAAGTCCAAAACTCTTAGTTTTCAAGCAAGCAGCTCCCGGAACTGATTCATGACAAGTGAGGGCACTGCCTGGATGAACAGGATGGGGCTGCGTGGCCTGAGGCATGGCAGCAACATGCAGCCCATTCTGGATCCTTCCAGCTGCTATAGAAGCACATCCTGAAGAGGGACGACTTACTGGATAACCTTGCTCATAACCACACAGGCTGCACAGAGCAACAGTGACCATGAAGCACTGTAGCTATTTAAGCCAGATGCTTGAAGTGGGATGATGTGAATGTTCCTTCTATATTTCAATTTTCAGTCATAATAGAGCAAAGATTTGTGAAATTAAAAAGATGTCATGGATATGCTCCATTCTTATCGCCTTGTTATTTTTGTTGAAGCGTTTTTAATTCACAATGATTGCTAAAGAACAGCAGTATGATTCTGTCAATGATCTGCCATGATATTTAGGCTACTAACTGAAGTAGAAGGCCTGTAAACCAATTGGAAGGCAAATACAGACCTTGTTAAAAAGACCAAGTGCTTTCTGGATGATTTTTTTAGGAATGCTTGGTGATTTGCAGCTATCAGGATTCCTGTTACACATTTATCTCAGCAAAATTCATCACCAAGACAAACTGAAGTAATAAACTTGCATATTCTGATCGGCATTTGGAAAGTGAAGCACAACAGCCAGCAATTTTAACATTTTAGAGTAAACTCCCAGATTTCCCACTTCCACTTCTGATTTGTGAGTATCACCCCAGGACTTCCCACTGAAGGGTTCAGTGCCAGAACTCTTTGAAAATGCTTTTGTCTCAGCACTGAGCATGGAAAACTCTGTTTAGCTCATGAGATCATCTGTCACCAGTACCAACTGCAACATAGCAGCAGGATCAAGGCTGCGATCTTGATGATGCTTTGCAGACCGAATATAGGTTTCCAGAGCCTGAATTAATCCAATTTATAGCTGCATTGTTTCCTGTGCTGGAAGGAAAATACAGGTCATTTTTCTGGACAACGCTTACACGTTTTGTTGGCAAAGGACTTGATGGTACAAGGACCCTACCTCCTCCTCCAACTGTTCCACTCTCCACCCCCCACCAAGAAAAGTTGTAGCACACTGACAAAACAGCATGAGGAAGTTTGGACTGCCACTGTCTAGGGAGCACATATTCCGTGGGCAGGCAGACTATTTCATTTGCCAGAGCTGTCAAGCCAGCCCTTTCCACAAACACTAGCTTAAGACAAAATAAAAGAAAAATTATAATAAAATGTTTTAAAAGCTGAGTGCAGAGTGCGGAAGCAAGTGCATAGTAATTAACTTGTTTCCTGGGTAACCAAGGGCAAAATGATCAAATCTGCCTGCTTAAAATTGGTTTCTTAAATTTACATTTAGACATTTAAGAGTTGTACAACTTCCAGGTGTTCTGAGATGCAGCCGTTTGGCTTAACTGCACCTCTAGCAAAGTATGCAAGAGTCAGTCCACAGTTTTGGGAACATAAGTCAGTAAGATTCCTTTTTTCCAGTTGTGACTTCAGTATAAAGTGTAGAAAGGGCTTGATTTGCCCATGTGTCAACACCCACAACCTGTCAGACTCAAGCAGAAGTGACTTTTCAAAAATCTGAACAAGGTAAGACTCTAAGCATTAAGACTCGAAACGCCTGCCTATCTAAACACAGGTATTAATCCAGTCCTCTGTACTAGAGTACATAACATGAAAGGACAGCTTAAAATCCAAGTGCCGGATTTGGAGAGGAAATTAGTGGCACAAACCCAACAAGAAAGCTTGGAAAATTGCCTCTCTCATCCCTCTGCGTATGTATCTGCATTTTTTGAAAGGGACAACAGGGAAATAACACAGGTGAAGTCATCAATACCCGGCATAAACCCACTGAACAATTCCCCTCTCCATGATGAGGTCCCTGCCTTGCAAGCCTAGTATGGGTGCCCTGCATGCTTTGCCGGTCCTTTTGCCTTCCATTTGTTAGTATTAGCAAGCATGAGATCTCTGCAATGAGCTGTGCAGCAATGATATAAAGAATTCCTTAGAAATTTTATTTACCACATAAAAAATGAAATGCACACCCTGGCAGATGGGCAATCATGGAAGAGGTTTTGGACTATCTAAATCATTTTTCTTTCAGGAATAGATTAGCTCTCGTGCAGTTTTCTAAACCAAGGAATCAGACATCTGGAGACCTAGTTGTTGTAGCTTAAAACTTATTTTTATACTATTTTTTTGCATCCTTCTGTGTGTGGGAGGCTGTACGCACGAGAGGAAAAAAAATGGTATTAACTGGCTAATCTGTGATTTCACATTCCAAACAAAACCAATTACACATGCTTTTCTCTGGTTTGTACAACAATACCGGCCAGTTCCTGGTGTACCTTAATGAAAGGATTGGACCCCCACTAGGTATGCATTCGTCCTGGTGAGTTACAACAGTATAACAGGAGTAGTACGTGCGTGTAGTTCACTAACTAGGACTCAGAAAACAACCTGCTGAGTAAAAAAGGAAATAAGAGGTTCTCCCTGCAGTTCACTCCTTTTTATTTATTTCTGAGAGAGAGAAAATACTTGCTCTAAAAATGAAAAAAGAAAAATAAATGACAGGTGGTAAAGAAGCATCTGAATTATGTTTCAACTCTTTAAGGAACTGAGTCATGGGAATTCTCATCTTTCAAAAGAATTGAAATCTTCAGAATGTTATTCTATATGGCATTTCCTAGAAGCTTTTCTTCACTAATTTAAGCAAGAACAAACAACGCTGAATTTTAATTAACTGTCAGGTACATCAGTTTATATTCCAAGCCTCCTCCAGGAAACAACTATTTTAGAATTTAAGATAGAAGACTGTTTGTAAAACAATAAATAATATGCTTCTCACTGCAGCTGAGTGTCAGGCCCTAAAGGTAGTAAAAATCTTAAACTAAGCACGGTCCTTTATGTCCTACATCCATTTCCCTAGAGTATATTGTCCATTCATAAATTATGCTTTTGTTTAAAAAAAACCCACATACACGTTTAGAGAACATAGCCTGAGATCACAGACAGAGCAGAAAACATACATGCCACTACTGAAAATACAAGAGACCTACGCAAGCTCAGGACAGGGTCTCCCTGTCTAGGTTCTGCAAATTTACCATATTCAACTGTAGGTCTCACTCTAACCATTAAAAACCAACACCACCTGCCTTTTTTAAAGTCAGACAGTTATATCGGTTTAAGTTATGAAATCTCTTAAACCTGACAGCAATTTGTCTTCATGGTTTCGGTTGGGATTTCTCTTTGAAGTGAATGCTTACTGAATGCCCCCTCCTTCCCCCAGCTGCTAAGATGCAGTCTAGGTCAAAATCTCTGCCCTGTTTCTTGTGCAAATATATATATATACACATATTTTTTTTGCACAACGATAGCAAAACATATAGCAGAACTCGCAAGAACACTCAATTCCAGTTACTATAACATCTCTGTATAGGGCAGACAGCTGCAATATCCTAACAATTAGTCGCAAAGTTTACAGTAAAGCAAACTGGAAAGAGCCTGTCTTTAAAACAGAGAACAATTGATTAACTCCCATTTTGCAGTTACAACAACATGGATTGCACTGGGCTTTGTTTTTTAAATAATGGTTGAGGAAAGTTATGTAATAGCTTCGACCGAACCTTCCCCAAAGGTAAACTGCTGCGCCAATTCGTTTTCACCACATCCTTTCCACCGCACTTCTTCAGTCAGGCCTGGAAGCAAAATGTTACGCAGGAGCCACTTAGCAAAGCAAAACATTCCAGCAGCCACAGGCACAGGCAGGGGCAGGGTGGTGAGCACCAGTCTGGGTCCTGGCTCTCCCACCAGGGCTCCCAGCTGAGGACCAAGGCACTGAGCATCCTCAGGAGACCTGATGAATGTTCCTTCGGGCAACGCTAAGAGCATAGCCCGCAACGTGTGTTTTTAACCGAGAGTTTCCAGACGCATCTAGGCTGTCCACTCTTGCAAACAGGTGTTATCACACACGCTACCCACAGCTTTGTTTAGAGACAGTTAAACCAAAACCCACTAAAGCCTTTTTCCTTTCACGGAAAATGGGGTAGTAGGGAGGAAGAGGAGGAACTGGAATATTTTTTTGTCTGTTTAGGATGTGATTAATCCCAGGAAAGTCACAACACACCATACGCAGTAGTAAGCACTTGGAAGATTTAGCCCTAAGCAACTGACTCTGTTTTCATTTCTGATGTCTGAGTCACTTCTGAATTACTTTCTAAGTAGTATTTAGCAGCAGGTGAATTAATATCATCCCCTCTTCTGGACACCTTTAAAGAAACACAGGTATGATCCACAACAGTGGCAAACATGCACACAATTTAAATTGTAGTAAATAGACCAAAAAAATCCTATGTCTCCAGGAGATTTTAATAGTTCCCATACTTCTGCAAGAGCAAATAATTTTTAAGCTATGAAACAAATCTTCACAACAGTGGCTTGTATTAGTTCTGTATTAAATTCCAGTATAATATGTCAACTAACAATTTTAATAGAAAATTTCTTTCTGAAGACACAAAGATTATTAGAAAAAAACTGTGTTGCAAATGGGAAACAAACTACTCAGAAAACCTTTAAACCACTGGTAAATGAATAACATGTACTACCATTCAGAGATGTAATTTTTCCCTGTAATTATCTATTTCTATACAGTACTTTCTCAAGCAGCATCTTGCAGGTATCTTTTACATACATGCATTTAATTATATTGTTCATGAAAAATCCTCCTACTCTCTCTCCATCACTGACTGGAAGCATATATTTTATGTGCTTCCCCACCACCGCTAACACAGATCAGAGTGAATATTTCACTAGTTTTGGACCATTAAAACGATCCACAGCAAACACACTACCTCCATAAGCTTGCACTAGGAAATCCATAAGGCTGCTACAATTGGTAAGACTATTAAGGTCATTCTACATTAACAGGAATTAGCAATCTTTTAGCCTTTATTCACCCTTTAGGTTCTTTTACAAACATTTTTACATTTCCTTTAACTAAAAAGGGACTCTAATCAACAGTGAGGGCAACTTCATTAGTAATTTTATGGAAGAGGTATAGCATTTTGGGGACCTCTGATACGCTAACCGAAAATTACTACAGACATTAATGTAACACAAAGTCATATATATTCTAAAGTATTATATAATGAACTTCCTTCTATAACACAGTCAAAATTTTGCATGCTCTCTCTTATGATGCATGGCATCAAAACTAGTTTCTTTAGTTAGATTGTTTGCATTTGCCATGACTTCAAGGAGTTTTGGGGGGTTTTTTTGAGATTGATACAGCAGAAAGTTTCATGTTTATCCTGCTACACTCTTCAGATTTGTTTTTTTCCAAGCACTTAACTATATATGCATGTGGCATATTAGATTGCAGTACTGCTCCCTATATGAAGTAAAATACCTAAATACACATTTGGTAGAAGTTATAAATATTAACCCTGTAGAGATGGTGTTGGTTCGTTGGAGTTGTTTTCTTCAAAGGGAAGAACAAACAATGCGTTTGTGCAATGGCCCACTCCGCAAACGCTGTTATTGCCAGCATCAGGGGGATGAACTGCTGTCACCTTAGAGCATGTGTTCTTAATCTGTCCAAAACTACATCCATAATAACAGTCTTCTAATATTTTTATTTTTTTTTTTTTTTACCTTTCAACTAACTTTTAACCTAAAATTGACTGCCTCCTTTCTTGACACCTAGCAATACAGCAATTACCTGTCAACTCCAAACCCATCAAATCCACTAAGACAAAAGATTCTTTCAGGACTCAATCTTTCAAGCTCTTCTGCGACATCCTAGGAGCCCAAACTGAGCGATTAGCTTTGGATGATGAATACACAAATGACCTTGAAACAGAAGATATACACGAGGCACGGCCAGAGATGAGGGAGCTCCCCATCACTTGCTGGCTACAGGACCACACCAGCAGCAAGGGGCAGAGGAAACACAGTCCGCAGCCAGCCCAAGTGCACAAAGAGGATGCAGCTAACTGCAAGCATCATTTCATGACAGTCCCTGCAGCAAACAGATACTAGCAGAGACCTTAATATATTCTGCCTATACCGTTCCTAGTGTGTTGCATTCGTCTCTCACACAGAACTCATTTTCTCATGCTCTGCATGTGCAAGGAAACCAATTTTGTCTCTACCTGTGCTGTAGTGGAAGAATTAGTAGATGCAAGTGCTGCTTTTGTGATCAATCCTCTGTAACAGCAGAATGAAGAGTAGGACAAAAAAAAGATTTCTTTTTAACTTGCCTATCAGTTTTGAGAATCCTACAAAGAGAAAAATAAGAAAATGAACAGTAGTGCATGCAAGTTTAGTAGAGTCAGAAAAGAACCTAACAGTTTAACAGGACCTTTTGATCATGGAGTTTTTCAGCACTCCCTAAAATGAGTCCCTTCTATTTCTCCAATTAAAAGAAAAAAAAAGAGAAAGAAAAAATATGATAAACATTTCTTTTTCTGGCATAAATTTTGCAGGCCAGTTTGAGTCAATGTAAGATACTTCACTCTTACCTGAATGGGCCAGAGGTCCACAGAGTAGTAACTCTTTGATTATTCAAAACCCAAGGGCTCAGACAGCGTGCTTGGGCCAAATCAAGTATATATTCTTCCAAAACTTTCTCTCCAGAACTAATGCTGATAATTACACAGATTTTTCCTTTCTGCACAGAAAGGATCACAACAAAAACTAATAAAAGTATTGCCAGGGAAAAAGTTAAATCAGAAGCGTAGTCCTGCAGCATCCTCCTCCTTGCCATTTTTCCCAAATGAACGTTCGGTCTCAGCCATGACCTGGCCAAATAAATACCCATTGTATGGCCAAATGGGAGTTGTCCCTGCTGCTGGATATCTGCATGTCCAGTCAGAGGAAGGGACAGGTCAACAGCCTCCAGCCTGCTAACCTGACATGTGCACCCCTCCTACCCTGTGACAGGAAGAGTTATCACACTATGGGATCAAAGACACATCCCACTGCAAAAGTGGGGAAAAGGCTGCAACACGTGGTCTGGGAACACCTCTGAGCTACCCAAAAGGTTAGCACTATTGAGTTAAAGCCATGACTACTAAGTAAGCCATCCTGCTATGGCAATGGGGGAAGAAGTGCTGTGGGTTTCAACACAGGATTTATCTACCCTTGTCAACTGAATAAGAATCTACACCAGAGGCTGCCAACCTTCTGCTGCAAGTCTCATTCCAAAACCTTAGATCCAAAAAAGCTTTAGTCATATACCTGAGGTGTATGTTGGTAAGCAGAGGGGAAGCGGAGCCTCTGGCACAGTTCCAGGGGAGCAGACAGCACTCACCTCTGAGTTTTCCAATTCATTATTAGATGATACAATAGGGCTGACCAGGCAGCTGTATCCCCAGGTGGCACAGCAACATTGGAAATAAGATGTTCTTGACCACACATTTACAATAGTCTGAAAACTCAGGTGCAAGATCTAGAGAATTCCTTTAGAGATGGTAGCTTCCCATCTCCACTCTATGTAGAGGAGCAAGTTTGGAAATCCAGCCAAACCGTGCATCATGTCTCCCATCACATATTAAGCAGCCTTAGTTCTGACCAGAGCACGCTCCTTGTACAAGCACTAGAAACACATCCTTCACGGCACAGCTCCATAACCGGCTCTTCTTACATCTGCACACTATCAACTGGTTGTAAAGTTGTCAGTACCCTTTTGTCTTCTCAAAACCTTTTTTTGTGTACAAGGTCCACAGTAAGCCTCAACCTTAATTTTCAGTATTCTCCATATGGTCATGAAGTGTAAGATGACTTACGTGTGGCAAAACATCACGTTCCTACGACAGTCATAAGATACATGGGCAACAGAATTTTGTCCCGGTATTTCAAAACACTGCAAATCCCGCAATACAAACATTAACCAGATGCAGAAAAATATATATTATCCAGCCACCTTCTCACTTTAGCTGTGTTTCCCAGGAAGCTGCTCTCATCAATTATTTCACCTAAAGACCAGACTGACCTTTTTCCCCTGCCTTCATTTTCCCCAGCCTTCGCTTCTGATGGCATGGCAGGGTAAAAGCCAGAAGGACAGACTAATGCTAAAAGCATCCCTTTTTAATAAATACTTTCTTTGTATATCACATGGGTGAAGGAATAAAACCCTGTCTTGAACACAGATGCAGCAGGCATGCTAATACATTATGTAAACTACAGCAAATAATTTATAACTTCCTGACAGCAACTCATTTGAAGTTATACTGGCAGCGTAATGGTACCATTTACAAGATGGATTTCAGTGAGCAAAACATGAGCTACAGAGTATATTGACGATGAATCAGAAGGAAAATGGCTTAAAACCCAATAATCCTCCACCACCAAAAAACTACTCCAGTTTAGGAATCCTTGCATAAACCTTGCCTGCTGATCATTTTTTGTTCACTGAAAGTATTTAGGCTCCATAAACATGGATACTGAGATTTCAAAACACAAGCCTACTTCATTATGAATAAACTCTAATATATATCTGGAATTATTCCAGCACTACATTTCAATTAAAGGTCAAAGGGGTTATCTTTGTCCTTCACAAACAATATTTCTGGAGCACGCAGGAGTGGATTTCACTCTGGACTGGTGCACAGACTCACTGGTGTGGTAAACAGCCTGTCACACAGCCATGACATGTCACGAGATGCCAAAAGTTAGTTGAGACATACAAGTCGGTACCAAAGACAGACACAAACCCCATAATTTCACTGAAGTTGTACTGCATCAGATTTCTGCTGACTAAACCCTTCAATACTTTTTCAGCAGTAGTATTATGAGAACCAGCATGACTACAACCGAGTGTAAAAACTCTATGTTTTGCCAAATAATCGGCAGGAAAACAAAGGAACAAACTAAAAAAGTAAAATTTGAGAATATTATTAAGTCTTGAATAAACTTCATAGCAGATAGAAAGCTATTTTTCCTTTCCCTAAACATACTTTATATTACAGATAAACTACATAGCTTACATATTTATATACCTTTTTAAATACAGGATTACATTTTCAGGCAGATTATCAGACTTCTATTTAGTCACTGGGATTAAAAAAAAAAAAAAGTCTTTAAACTAAATTCTTTTGGATGAATCATGTATCCTATTGTTGAATAGGCTTTTTTAAATTTTGCACCAGAAAGACACTTAAAACAAACTTTGCCATACCCAGCATCTCTTGCACTAATCCTAGATGATACTTTATTAGAATTTAGCACTACAATACTCATGTTTACAACTTTTCAGTTTTTCAGGTAAGGCTGGTACGCTATTTGTAATATTACTTTTGTTACTTTAGACTTATTAAAAAAAAAAAAATCACTTTGAATAATAAAACCTGGGTATCTAAAGTATTTTAGAGCTTGAAATTCTGACCTCTTTAAGACCATTTAGTATTTACATTCTGAAAGAAACTGTATCCGTTTAAGATGGTAAGAGACTCTGCCATTTATTACATAGCTGATTACCACTAAGATAGTCTAGAGGTGGCTCTCTTTTTTTATGCCCCCTCCCCCCCCCCCCCCCTTTTTTCCTCCCTTCAACAACACATGCAAGACCTTGCCCAGGCAATCAAAATTGAAATTGTGACCTTGTCTTGGCAGCTTGTGACCTGTCTGCACTAGTTACCTAACTAATCCATGTCAAGCAGGACACAACACAAGTTTAGTTTGGCTTAAACTCTATCAAGATCAAGTATGTGGCAGACATAAATGTTATGTTTCTAGAAGGAAATGTTTCCTTAGTTCCTATAAAAGCAAGTTAAGGAAATCGCACACCTGGAAATATATATAAGCTCATTTGTTATTAGTTAAGTGCTGTGTTTACAATAGGGAAAAGCAGTCAGATCTCCAATAGTTTTCTGTATTAAAATTTAGATACAGGATAATACTAACTGTGAACACATTATTTTCTTACAAGAAACAACAACATATTGAAGTCTTTTCAGTACCACAGTAGTGTTTAATGGATATCAACATTGGGGTTTTTTTGTCAAGAAAATAGTAATAACAACAAACAACAACAACACTACTAATAACCACCATGCTATAGATTCATACTAAACATCTTTCAAAGAACCTTACAGCCTGGTTGCCTTCAATTATTGATTTTGTCATCTGTGCTGCATGTTGAGAAGGAAAACAGAAATCTTTAACACATCAAAGTGTGTTTACAGTTATAACCTGGAATATATAGGTCAAGATAACACATTTTACTATCTACTGTACTTCAGTATCTTATTTCTTGCCAATCAGTGAAAACATTTAGAAAAGATCAGAAAGCATTCAGTGATAGTTTTAGTTCTTGCATTCTAATTCTCATACTGCTGAGCAACAACAAATACACAAGATAGATAAAAAAATACCAAATCAGACGCAGTTTCACATCTGCAGTACACTTTTCAAACTCCCATAGTTGCTCTTTTAAAAATCTCCTCTTCCATTTGAATTACAAAGAGAATAATTTCCCACACATCAGCTGGGCTGTCAAGTAAGCATATTTCAGTACTCAGACTTATTTAGTAATTTGTTTTCCTTTCACTCTGATGTACTGTAATTTCATAATCAATGTATTCCTGGACTTGGTATGCACTTAAAATGAATGGCTGAGTTCCCACAAAGAAGACTGAAATATGTATCAAGCCCAATTAAAAAAAAAAAAAAAAAAAAAAAAAAAAGTCCTGACAATGAGTCTTGGGAGTAAACACTAAGATTTGCATTCCACACGCCCTCCCCCCCAATTCTTTCATAGGTAGAAAACTGCCAACAAGGATATTTTTATTGTATCTTCAGGCAGTGTGTAAACTACTAATAGCATTGGTATCAATATACAGTAATTTCAGATGTTACATTTATGTGGTTTATATTCTACTTCTATTGTTTTAATAGTTAGGTCAGAACATTTGAATCGTTACAAAGAATAAAATCACTATCCTAAAAAGTTTTCCTTGGTTATTTTTCCTGTTGAACAACTACACTAGGGAAACACAATGTGACTAACAGGTCTTGATGGATTGAAAATCCAGAAAAATAAAAACTTCATAGCTCCCTAAAAGTCAAAGGTATGTACTAAGCATCTCTGCTGCTTTCTACAAAACAAAACCCCAAAGCCCCAAGAAAAACCAACAAAAGAAAAAATATAAGCATACAGCCTGCATAAATGATCAGCACAGGTTTATTTATATTTATTTGTATTAAGTCTGTGTTGGTGGTTATTACTGCAAAATTATTTTAAAAGCCCATGCAGCTGTCCTTCTGCAATAAAACAAGTAGACAAGCTTACATTTCATATCAAATTCTCATCAGCAGCGTTTCCGAATTTTAAAAGATTTTATATAAGCTGCACATGTTCAGAGCCAAAGATATTTGTCACCAACTTGCTTTGCTGATCTCTTCCAGCAAAACATTGATAATGCCACTGTGTCTTACACAGATTTCTTGGTTTAAATGCTGATCCCTACTCATTTCATCATCATCTTTTAAACAGCCTTTTCAAAGTAATAATTTAGATCTGGTAAAAAGTAAAGAGCATCTTACCATTCTGATCCAATATTTTCCCCGTCTCTGGAGTCCAGCAGCAAGGAGCTGTTGCTGTTGTACTGCTTACTAGAGACACTGGAGGCTTTGGAAGCAGAGAATGTTTTATGTGGTTAAAATGTATCACCACTGATTATATTTCAGTCCCTCAGTTCCTAGCCTTGATGCTCTGGAAATCAGCCAATCCAAGCGATAAAGAGGTTTGCAACAAGAAGTTGCAGAATTTTCACAGCAAATGCTTCATGGAAATGTTTTGCTTCTTGATACTTGGTTTTTATATCCACTAAACGTTAAAATAAATCCTGGCTCCCTCTTCCCTCCTCCTCCTTTTTTTTTTTTTTTTTTTTTTTTCTCCTTCTTTTCCCCAAAATGAGATTCATATATTGTTCACAAGGGACTTTAGCACTTGCTACAGCTAGGCACAGTGCAGAAAGGCATCATGCCAGATTACGCGTACATCTCTGCCAAGGTACCTGAATTTTGTCTTGCAACACACCCTGTTATTCCAAACATGGATCTTACTAAGCCAAAGCTCCTAACTTTGCCAAAATACACAGTGTTTATGTGAGGCAGCCAAATGCCCCTTCAGATTAAGTAACAGCATCTTTTAGTTGCAATGTGGTTGCTCTCCACTTTAAAAAGAAAAAAAAAACAAAACAACCCCAAAAAAACCCACAACACAGAAAAAAACCACAAAAGAAACCAAAACACAAAAAAACCACACCAACCCTCAAAAACCACTTTTTTCCTCATGAAGACAAGGTGGTATGTTCCAAAAGGGATGAAATGATCAACTGGCACTTCTACATGCTTCTACCCCCACCCCTCTCAAAAATACACACCACAGAAAATCTCTCTGCAATGCCCTAACTATCATTAATTAGTTAATATTATAACTGTCTTAATGTTCTCAGTGACAACCCAGCATGCTGCTGTGCTGCGTGTAATACAAAAATAAAATTAAAAAAAAAGCACAAAGAAAATCCTGACTCAATAGACCTTCCCATCATAGAACACAGTAAGAGATGACAAAGAAGGGGGCAGAAGGAACCAAATCAGACAATACTGGCTAGTTTGACAGGTACTTAGAGTAATAACCCAGAAACCTGACTATTTCCAAGCTTTTGGGGCAACACAATAAAGCAGTTTTAAAGAAAGGGTCATCAGGTAGCCATGCAGAATACCTTGGAGATGCTTTCAAAGAGAAAGCATATTATTGTACTAAGACAGCACAAGACTGAGCCTGAAATTTTAATGAATGAGTTAAAGAGGACAGAATGATGCTTCTGTAACGACTGAGAGTTTGCAAAGGTCTAGAAAAAAGTTAAGACCATGTTCTGTGCAAGGAAGGAAAAGAAATTCAGAAGAGATGCTCATAGTTTGCTTCTGTTTGCAACAGGATACAGTAAAGATCTTCAGCGAACCTATTTGAAAGGGTATGAGAGTGCAGGACTGACCTGAAGAAAGCAAAGGAAAGGACGTTGGACTAATTGGCAAGCTTGTTTAAAAGGTGAAGAAGAGTTGGAACAAAGTTTTGATTGTTCGTTAAAACAGCAATGAACTGATTTTAAGAAACTATACAGAGAAATAAGATCTAGTCATCCATAACACTATGTTGTTTCTGAACTTAGAGGAAGAACAAAGCAATAAAGGAGGCACACACGTTATGGACATCATGGCAAGATTACATTGTTTTCCAGAGTGCCAAGGAAGCAGCAGTAGCGGAGCCTACAGGAGGTCTGGTTTAGCCATGCTGAGCTGTTGATACCTAGTTGAATAGCCACAAGAAGTTATTTTTAGTTCTGGTTGAAGAAGAAAGGCCTGCAATAAAGAAATTCATTTGCAAGCCATCATGGCAAAGATTAATGTGATTTGTATTTACAGATGAGATTCTCTGATGTAAATAAAAGAAACGGACCACAGTTCAACAATAACAAATGCAGCAAGATGGAGTGGAAAGGCATTGAAAGAGTGATATCGAAGGTAGGAGGGAAAAATGAAGCAAAACAGGTTCTATGAAACCAAGCGAGAAAAAATTCCAGGAAGAAAACGGACAATGGTATACAAGGTAGCTTACAGGATAAGGACAATCAGTACAGAGCCCTGGTTTCGCTGTTGACCAGAAAGCTGTCTGCAGAGCCTTTGCCTGGAGCAGTTTCAGCATCATGGAGGAGCAGGACACTTGGGAGGTCCCCAGGGCCACACCAGAACTAGCAGGGACAGTAAACAAGTCACACAGCCACTTTAGCCAGGCTGCTGATGGGATTCTCATCAGAGAGGCTCCGCGGGTAATATCACTGAGACACAACTGGCAAGTCCGTGACACAGTTCAATTGCGATGAATCAGGCTTCGGAGGACTGGCTCTTTCTAAGAGGTAGAAAAACATTTCCATCGGAATGTTTTCAGCCATCCTGCTAGTCTGTACAAACCTTTCCTGCAATCCCTGAATTTTCTGGAACCCTTATATTCACAAAAAGATACCTGCTGGGATAGTGATCAGGTGCTGAATATGAAGACATGCAGTCAAGTGTTACCCCTGTATGTTTCTACACAAAGTGTGTATGGAATGGGGTGATATGGCCCTATGCATCCATGAAACAACTTTCCACTCTGCCTTTCAGTCAGTGAAGCCAGGATGCTGCTATTTTTGACCGAACAGCTAAGAATTAATTGAACGTATACAAATTTCAGATTGAATTCTGACACGGTCTTCTCATATTTTAAATACACACCTCCCAAATTCAAGTGTAAATATCACCTCCTAAATTCAACTAAAAAACATCTCTAAACAGAACAAGTGCTATCAATACAACCGTAGAGTCAGAAAAAAATAATCATTCAAGTTAACTGACCAACTTTAGCATTAGCACTCTTGCTTCAAAAGAAGTCCACCTTTTTCATTTACTTTCAACTCATTCCAGCAGACACAGGTGCACACACACAGAAAAAGTAGTGACACTAAGGGAAAGAATTGACTGCCGGTATAACTGCAATAGTTGAAATGTGAACTTCAACCTTTACATCTACGTAAGACTTAAAGATTAAATCCTTTTTTTTTTTTTTTTTTTTGTCTTCAAATCTTAAAGCATTCACAGGCAAACGGAACTTAAATGTTCTTGACAGGTCTAGGATCTCTCCTCTTTATAGGAGGAAACCATCTTCCCATCTTCCTCCCAGTTTTGAGCTAAAGCACTTAATGTAATCCTTGCTGACTGCTACAACCCTCTCATGCAGGGGCAGGTATACATTGCCAGACAGGTTAACTGCCATCAGAAGCCCCATGCTTCACAGGGTATTTCAAAAATAAAAAGCAAGCTCTCAAAGCCATCTGGTCCTATTCTTTAGGCACCTGTAAAAATGTAGCTAGCAGGCCACTACTTTAAATGCTTATTTAGTTTTTCTTAAGCAATGACATAAGGAAGTCTTTGAATGCTCTAAGTGATCAAGGAACACACAACAAGGCTGAAAAACTGAAGTTGGATTAAAAGTAACCTATTTTTGTGATGAAAATAACTTGCATTGCCAGATCTACTCAGTTTCACACATGCATGTTCTTTGCAGCACGGAAACTCTTCACACTAGAGCCCTCAATCTGCAACAGTTGAACAGCTGCATTAAGAGGTACCAAACGTAAAGCTATTGATCAAAGAACTGGATTTTTGCCCTGGTAGGTTTTCTTTTATTTTGGCATTCAATTGCTGCCTGAAAAGAGGATCAAAAAATAAGGTATTTCAATTTTTCATTAAATGAAAAGTCCTAACACATTTAAAAGCAGAGCTGTTGAGTCATTTTGGATTTGCTTGAGCTGCCACAAAGCCCAAAGGATATGCAGTTATGGCTTTCTTGGGGCAATCCATAAGTCTACCCAAATTGTCCCTAGCATTATGAAGCGCAATCTCTCCCCATAGGCTGTAATAAATAATGAAAAGATACATGAACAGCTTGCTATAAATAGTTAAAAATCAATCACAGCTCTAATGAGTAATAAGACAAAAGCATGCAATGTTATTTGACTTCACAGAACAAAGAGGTGACGTATGTCTGCAGGAATTTAAAAGTCAGCAAACCAAAACAGACACAAAACCTCAGACACCTACACAAAATAGCAAATTTACCAACAAAAAAAATTGAATTTTTTAATAAACTGATATTTCATAAAGTACATATTTTTTCTGTTCCTTCTCCAAAATTTTCACTTTCAGAAAAGGTCTAAATCCATCATGATAGTTGGGATCTATACACAAAAATAACATGCACTTTCTCATTTTAAGAACATCAGAAATGGGAAAGCAGTAAACCAGGACAGAACACAGTAAGATTTTTCAAGGTCTTAAGGCACCCAAGTAGCTTAAAAGCCAAGACTGGATACTTTCAGTATGGAGTTTAACCTCCCTTGCCCACGTGAACTTGAACAACAAAATTCTGAATTTTATTGTTACAGGCTTAGAGCAAACAGAAACGCTCTTGAAAAGTACCGTGATAACAGACAGCTGGCTATGCAGGACAGGAGGATGGGAACGGCAGTGAGTCTTGCTGTGCTTTCTGTCTTTCCATGTAGACATCTGGCATGTGACCAGAGCCACAAGACCTACTACTCTGTGGGAGCCAGAACTGTATTCCTGTTCTATTTTACTGTGGCATTATTTTCATACAACAAATGTCAAGGCTACACCTCAGAGAGCATCTCCGCCATTCGCTTGTGTCTTTTCACCAGGCCCATTATTCCAAGATAACCTTTCTCTAACATCCTGTCAGCTTTGTTTATATTTCAGCTGCTATTATCCCAACTTTTTTTTCAGCATCAAGTTGTTGTCTCCTTGAAAAAGTAAGACCCTTTCCAGCACAGTCATGAAGAAGTATGTCTGAAGTGCAGTCTCAGCATAAAGTGTTGTGCTTCTTCATGCTAAAAAAGTCAACTGAATACATGCTGAGGAACAGAAAAATTCTCCATTCCTTCAAAAATCTAACTAGCACAGGAACTCCAAAGCCAAATGACACAACTAAAAATGTCAGTATTATTTTTTCAGTGCTCATCAGTTCCATTGGTGACATGGGAAAGCAACCAAATTGGCAGGAAAAAAGATGTTGCTGGAAAGAGGGGTGGGGGAAGAGGGGAATAAGGCGGTGGGGGGCAGGGGGCAGAAGAGCAAGGTATCTCAGTCTGGACCCTCTTCAAGGCTCACTGGTTCTACAAATCAATAGCTAGCACAAAAAACAACCACCAGCACCACCAAAAAGATATCACCACCTAGTCTATTACTCTTCCATACATACAGCAGTATTTCACCTTGCAAGGAGCTTTACCAAAATCTTACGTATAAGTTACATCCTGACCCTCCTCTCACTCATACAATTCATACACTACTGTCAGTGAGACTTTCCAGTGGTAAAATCCTGTTCTGTAAGAGGACTGATACAAAAGCACAGCCTCAAATACTTCAAATGATGTTCTGAAGCAAAAATAGCGGATTAAAAAGTTCTACTGGCCTTGCAGGAAAGAAAACTTACGGAAAATTCTGCTTGTAGAGATTAGAACCTCACATCAGAAGGAATGTAATTTCAAATCAGTGGAAATACATTCAGATGTTACAAAACTGGTACAGCATGTACAGAATAGAAGAGGCTACTCAGCAATTAAGACTCCACTCAGGAGTAGCCAAAGGTTGAAACAAGGCCCTGAATGTTCAGCTCTCTTGTAAAGACTGCGGGCATCACCCAGAACCTAAATTGATGTGCCAGCTCACAGATCATAACTGGAGCATGACATTGTCCATGGCAGGTGCCAGCTATTTAAATGGGCAATACCAATACACAAAGGATGACAGGATCACACTGCCATTAAGACCAAACATTGCTTACCAGTTTGAAAGAAATATTTCAGTATTATTTTGTGAAGGGCCGAAAGTGTGAGTTACAGGTAAGAATACTTGCAAAAGAAATGCCATCACACTAAAGACATTTCCTTTTTTTTTAAAAAAAAAAAAAAAAAAGGGGGGGGGGGAAGGGCAACAAAGCCTTCTTATCTATTAGATGCAGCTGAAAAAACATTTGAGTGCTGCCTCCCAGAGTCCAGCTGCCTGGAAACAATTTTTTCTGTTTTGCTGCACTACACCGATCCAGTGTCCAAGGAAACAATCTCCAAGGGCTGGGAAGCAATAACTAGATTCTCTGCTTCTGCCAACCACTGTACCGAGGGCGTCACACGGGATCACCCCAGCTCGAGCTACACACAACAGCACAGCCAGCTAACAGCTTCAAAGCAGCCCTGCCTCCGTCTCTCTCTCTCATACGCATCCAAATGCCTGCCCGCACAACTCCGTGAAGGAAAGCAGTTCATAAGCCCCTCTTTCCCCACAGGCCCCCGGACTGCTGCACAGAGCCTACACCTCCCACCACTCCTCCACCTGGAGCAGTCAGGTGGGCTACAAGCGCCTCTCGGGCACCCTGGGGAGACGGCTGGGGGAGGAGAGGCACAGGGGAGCGGGGCAGAGCTGCACCGAGCGGGTGGGCAACTTCCACCGCCTGTCATCAACAGAGGCGATGGCGGTGCTGCTGCGCAAGCCGAGACCAGCACAGCATTTCTTGGTCTAACCACTGAAATGAGCACACAACTCTAATCATATTCTAAGGCAAGAAGCAGATGTTTAAGGAGTCCCATTTAAAGAAGTTTAGGGTTTAGCCTTGTATTTTGAGCACTAATCATAGATCACTATTTTGCAAGCTTACAGACTACCCACAGCAAGCATCCTTCCATCACAAAGTAACTCGAGATGTTTCTAAAAAAGCCAGAAACAAAGAGTATGATCTACTTTTTTAGCCAAAAGGGGGGGGGGGGGGGGGGGGGGGAAGATTGCCTCTTTAGATATGCATTAGCGAAGATGGGACACAGCCTTTTAATACTGCAATTGCTATCAGTGTAATACCTCACCAGCAAACAAACTGTTTCTGTCACTGAGCGGTACGGTTAACAGAACAGTCTTTTCCCCAGTAACTTCCATTGCTAAAGAAATACTTGCCCATGCTCAAAATGGGAAGAAGAGCCGTAAGAGTCGATATAAATCGGCGCATCTCGTGTTCGCGTGGCTTTCGTGCGACGCCTGCCAGGCGCCCGCTCTGCCCCTGCCTGTCGCCACGAGGGGGAAGTACAGCATTGCTGCGCAGCCCAGCAACATCATCCCAGAAATAGGGCATGCAGCGGCGTATCGTCATCTTAGAACAGCCACCTGAATTAACTTCTTCAAGCTAAGCAAGAAGGATCTCAATATACGCTAGTGAGTACTTAATAAGGCAGATTTTTATACAAAAAGCCTATGTAACGTATACACTGAAAACTAGCCAATTTTCAAAACAGCTAATCATTACACATACATTAGTATTTGGCCTCCTACACAACATTAGCTGTGTTGATGTAATTCAGTTTCGTTTCCACGTGAAATTACACTTAATATAATTTTCCTAGATTATAAAAGACTTTTAATTCTGCTGCAGTACTCTGCTTAACCCAGTCTCAAACCTGCATAGAAAAGGAAAGAAATGGCAGAAAGATCAAAGTTGCTACCACTAAGCTGAAAACGGTTTGAAGCAAAAGTGGAGAAATGGAGCAGCACCCAAGATCTTCAGGGCTTGGAGCGACTGACCTCAGGGCTACTTTAGGTAAGGGTGACCTACATCTAATGGCCTTCCTTGATCATGATGCCCACCTCCAAAACTGTCCTCAGAAAGCCGGTGCCCGATACAGAGATACACACTGGAGAGGGACAGCTCTGGAAAACTCCAGACGAAATACAGAGGCACAGCAGAGTATGTTACACGGACAAAGTCATATGGACAAGAAAATGCTCAGAAAGGCACTGGACAGCCAAGGCTCATATTCCTGGGTGACACAGCACCCGGCAGACGTGGTAGCACAATCCCAAGCAACAAGGCCAGGAGAGTGCCAAACTATTCCAATGTAACTAGCTCAATGAGCAACACAACTTACATTAAAAATCAACACGTGAGCCTCACCAACTGATTCTCAGGTAAAGGACTGATCCTAAGAAAGGACTGAAAAGTAGCTGAGCAGCACCAGCATTGACTCAGGTACTAAACACCGTGAAGCAGGCGATGCTGATTAAACCCACCTCCAAATGAGAAGAGTCATGAGCAAGAAATTAAGCAGGCAAGTGACCACAACAAATTTGTGAAAACTTGAGAAGCATAGGTGTAGGCAATACGCATCTCCAGCACAAGCAGAGTAAGAAATGGACCTGCACAGTGCTGAGATATATGTGAGGCCAGGATTCCTTGTACCATGAAACAGAAAGCAGCTGCAAGGAATACCTTCATGTCAACACATACCTGGACTTCCAAACCATGAGCTACCATTCTGCCCACCGTAAGCTCTGTGAGAAAGATGAACTATGAAAATACAACATGGAGACAGTGATAGGCTTCGAAAAACACAGAAATAAAATGCTGTGGGATTTGGCCCAGGAATTAATCCTAAAGGACAGTCACCTGAGGTACACTAGAGAGTTAACAAAGAAGCCCTAGATATCACACCCACTCTCCATCCATTCAAAGCGAAAACAAGAGCAACAGCAGATGCCATTAATTACCCATACACTATCGTACAGGCATACTGCAGACACTGCAAAAAGTCAAGAAAGTGAGAACGACACAAAAATAACTGCCTCAAAAAAAACCCCAACAAAACACCAAAACCCAAACCTAACAAAAAAACAAAAGAACCCCCGAAACTTTGCCAGTATTGCAGCAAAGATTAACAGGGACACTCAAAATAGTAAAGACAGCAGGGAAAAACAGTCCCATACTCCAAAGGCTTTCTTGATGCTCTGAGAAACTTACTTTCTGAAAAAGTGGTTGGAGGTTTACTAGAACTTTTATCAAAACAATGGACTGCAAGACCTGATAGCATTTAGTGAAAAGACACAGCAAGTGGTCAGACAGTTGAACAGAAATCGTCTCTGGAAATGACAGAGCTTCTGAAAAACTGATGACAGCAGCAGATGATAGTCTGGCTCGCTTGCAGCTAAGCATACGAGAAAGAAGAATATGGAAGAGTTGATTTTAGTGACAGGGTCTTTGAAAGGTTTCTCAAAAAAACTACACAAGCTTCTGAACTAAATTCTTTAATCAAAATCCTATTCATGTTGGAAAAAAAGGACAAAACTGATATAAGGGATGGGCTGTTTCTTTAAAAGACAGAGGGACAGTGCAGCTGAGGCTTTGCCCCGTAGTAGTTTTGGGTAAATACAATAGTGAGATCAACAGAAAAAGTATTTCACTCATTTTACTAAGCTTAAAAAAGTCCATTTAACAAAGGATCACAAGGTAGACTATTCCTTGTCCTGAGTGGTATGAGGTTCCTACCTATGAAAGGGTAAAGTCAAGAGTTTCACAATGAACTCTGCAAATTGATGGTTTTAAAATAAAAATAAAGTAGTTGAGGAAGAATACATTATCACTGGAGACTGATGGGCAGAGCTGCTACTCCAATGGCCAAAAGCTTCAAAGCAAATATACATGCAAATCAGGTGACAACCTGCTGTCCTACAGCTAATTTTGACCTAAAGGGCACACAAAACAGGTGCCTGGAGAGCAACACCGCTTCTAACCACAGGTCTGCGATGCTTACTGCTGCGGTGGGATGAGCCTGGTCAGGGGCCAGCACCCATACAGCCGCTCACTCCCCTCCCCCTCAGTGGCACATGGGAGAGAACAGGGAGAACAAAGCAAGGAAACTTGTGGATCAAATAAAGACAGCTTAACAGCTGAAGGAAAGGGGGGACACCCCACCCCCAAACGGGCAAGTGACTCAAAGCTATCACTCACTACCTCCCATAAGCAGACCAACGGCCGGACAGTCTTTGAGTAACCACACCAAGCCACTCACATACACCCACCCCTCTTCTTCCTCTACCTCCAGTTTTTACTGTCAAGTATGACATCACATGGCATGGAATACCCCTCTGGCCAATTCAAGTAAGCCATTCCAGCTGTATCCCCCTCCCAACCTCTTTCCACTGCAGCCTACTCAAGCTGAGGGACAAGCAAGAAACAAGGCAGGCCTTTGTGTCGTGCCAGCACTGCTCAGCAAGGGCCAAAACACCAGCGCACGCTCAACGCTGGTTTAGCCATGCATCCAGAACACAGCGCCACACAGTACTGTGAAGAAAATTAACTACATCCCAGTTGGACACAGTACGACTATCTTGCAACCAAGTGGACTGTCATGCCAGGACACAGGAAGAAGGGAGCAACCTGGATAACATGGACAGCTTCGTGTACTTGCGAGGTCTTAACATGAGAATGTTGCTATCTGCCTGAAGACATCATAGAGAGAGTTGTTGTTAACTCAAAAGACACTATGGAGAAGTCAACTATTAAAATCAGATACAACTGAACACATGAATATTCTCAGCTTTGCTTGCTTTTGTAATGAAAGGTTTCTAAAGGTTGCTGGGAGTCAGCTGGTCAAATTACATCAACAGCTGTAATGCAGAAAAAAAGAGTGAGAAAGAACTGATTAAAAGCCCCAAACAAAGCAGTCTGACTTCTCTGAACACATCTTCCACATGACAGATGATCATCTGCTTGTAAGGCTGTGTTCTTCAGGCTAGCAGGAGGCGACTGGACACTGGAACAGTGGTTGAGCAGCAAATTTGAAAACACTGTACAGTGATGCATGAAACAGAACAGGAATATACTGTGTGCCTGGTGCCTACAGTCATTATACTGCACTGGCAGAAGAAGAAAGGAATAATATACATTTATAGTAATTTAGATTAATACCCACATTTTTGCAGTGTAGCTGAAAGCTACTGTTCAGAAATTTAATGTCAGGTAATGAGTAATTTAATGAACTTATTACTGGTCAAGCTGAAATGAAGGCACAGCTTAAGTTCATTAATGGCTTAATCATCTAATGATTTTAAGAAATCAAGTTAGTTCCAGGATGCAATTAAGGCCTCTGTATTCTTCCTGGCAAAATTCTTTGCTGCTGTAGAACACATACAGCCTCAGAAGTTTCAGCTGTTTCACTTGTTGATGTGCCCCACTTGTTTACACAACTGAAAAATATGACCTTGATGAGACTGAGGGTGACTTCAGGTTGACCTGTCAGGAAAACAAAAACAATTTCTGAAAAGCTAAGGGCTGAGGAATATAGAGAGAGAATCCCACACATTGCAGAATGAAGTCTTGATCTGACCTTTCTTCCTTTGGGAAACAGCTCTTCAGATGACAAAAGCAGCACCCCCCACATTAAAGAAGCTCTGATGCCATTTGCACTAAGAACATGCTCTCCCAGGTGATGCACAAAACTCTGCAGAGCAATGGCCAACTCGTCTCTGAAATTGTACAGCTAAATCACAGTGCTACTCCTTCCGCTATTGACTCACATATCTAGTGCTTTCCCGATGAGGCTGTTTAATCCTGTTGTTAAGAATTATTGGATTTCAAAATGCAGGGAAAGGAAAACCACACCTGAACATGAAGAAGGAATGACTTGCAAAATATTACGTAGCAAATATACATCAGCCATGTTGAATGCTTATTTTTGTCAGAAAAAAAGTGTTGACTGGAGCTAGGAAAAGTGAACAAATTTCACCTGTATATAAAACAGGAGTCACAAAATACCCTTAAACCAGAAAACTAATCAGGAATGAAAAAAAAAACCACACAGGTAAAGCATTGGAAGATTCTGCCCTGACAACGTGCAAGAACTACAACTACTAAACATGAGTGTGCTAAAGAGCAAGATTAGAATCCAGCAGTGCTTTTCCACGTTACATTTGTTGAGTCCTTTATCTTTCAGCCTACCTGGATAAGCTTCAGTAGGAACTGACCCAAATAACTCACACAAGGAGTTCAGGAATCTCTACACCAGACATCTGAATAGCTGAGAACATGGCTGGAACCACCTCCACATTGCAGCTCCTTGCTGCACACTCGTTGCTTTACAGCACAAAGCAGCTTGTCCCAAAAAGCATCATTGTGTCCTCAGACACACATCTTCTTCAGAACAAAGAATCTGAAAGATCCAGTGCTCAGGTTAAATTGGTAAATCAATTAAAATCCTTTGTATATTATACAAAACACTTCCTATCTTGACAATTCTTTTTTCTGGGGTAGAGTGGGAAATGTAACTATTCCCATGACTTACAAGGATTACACATGACATTTCTGTAGCCAACAGAATAATGCTTCCTGAATATATAAATTTCCTTGAGGTAGTATCAGTCTTTGAATCCGCTATAAATAATTTGACCACTAACTGGAGACAAAGCCACAACATGTCCACACAGTTTACAGGGACTATTAAAAACCACCAATCAGCCTTGACCAAGCTACAAATTTCTTTCCACAGATCTAAATATTTGATTTTTTTTTGCTTTATTTAGTCTTCACAATTAAATAAATTACATTATATTCTGATCTCTTAATATCTGGAGGTAGTTGTTGACACCTCTTTTACATTCTATCTCTTTCTTTAGTGCTACATTATGCTGGTTTTCAGGAACCTAAAGCTTTTCCAGAGAACAGATTGCAGCTATCAGTAGCACATCTTTTAATCTCTCTTCCTAGGGCCACATTCCACAGTAGATGCAATGTTGTCTAAAAGGACCTCTAAATTTCCCTTCTCTGCAATAGAAAAAGAAAAACAAACAAAAAACCCCAAACAAAACTACAGCTTGGGTTTGCTCTTGGTCTCAAAACAAAGTTAATTCCTTCCTGAAAAACAGGATTTCTGAAAATTCTCTCAGAAAAAGAATTTTTAATTGGATATACTCCCCCTGGAAATCTCCTCTGACCGCTTTTCAGTAGGCTATTTTCAAAGCTTTATTGAGCTTTCTGAACACTGGAGAACCTGCAGCTAATTCAGTCCTGCTTTGAAAAGAAAATTGAATATATTTGTGTAGAAGAAAAAAAACAAAAGACCCTCCTCAACCCAACAACCAGAACTTCAAACCCATGAAGTAAAACTGTTACGATCTATTGTGCAAATGTAAGCCCTACTTTGTTTTCCTGAAGAGCATATTGTTTTGGCTATTATGATGGATATATCAAATTAGCATTTCAGGTTGCTTCAAGGGTGTATTTCTGTAAATACACAAGTCTCCTTGACCAGTCCTCTTTTGCCCTGGACCCCCACAAGCAGGAACAAACTCTTTCAAGATGGGTAACTATTCTATTCCAAAAAAAAAAAAAAAAAAAAAAAAAAGTGACAGCAAGTTAAAAGAAGTCTCAAGTCTCTTCTGATGCTAGGAACCTGAGATGATACAGCATTGGATGGACCGCTGTTCAGGGCACAGCACAATGCCCCACCTTCGCCATGGTGAGGCTGACCAGTTTGAGGGTCACTTGCATTCCTATAGGGTCTCACAATGCAGATTCATCTGTCGCTGACAGCAATGAAGTCTGGAATATAAATTTAGTTTTGAAGAGCACCTCAGTGGTAGACCATAATACTCTTAGCTCACTAATAAACCAACAGTTCCTGGGAACAGGTATATGTATTTTCACCTTGATCAAATGCACATCTCTTAGGTAGCTAGCAGTCACGCTGCGTTTATGGCTGGGAGGCATACACCTGGATTTGCTATCATACGTCTTACCAACTCCCCCTGCAACAGCCTTCTGGGCCAGCCACCATAATCCCCACTTAAAGTTTGTTTCACAGAGAGATCCAGGAATATGCAGATGGATTCACCTGGATTAACCCTGCTCGTGCATTTCAGAAGCGCAGCTAATACTCAAAAACTGCTAAGAGGTGTTCAGTCAGTACAACCAGGCTAGACCCATCCTACTTAAATCTCCCATATGTGTACAGCATGGCCACTCAGCCTCAGCACCAAATATTTTGTTTTAAAGATCTGCTTATATTGCTCTGTGCTATTTGCTACTCTAGACACGGTCTATGCAAGTGCCAGAGACAGATGAAAACTGAGCCCAGAGTGTCTCATCTTACAGACACTTGCAATAAGGAAAGACAAGCCAAAAAGTGAAATACAGTGGCTAGGACACCAATCTAGGAGTCAGAGAACTCATTTAAAACCCAAACCAACAAACTGAGCAAGTCGAATTGCCATTCTGTGCCTTTGCTTCATCTCCTTAGCCTTCACGACAAGCCCTGTCTCTCGCTGCATTTGCAGACTGCACTGCATAAAAGGCCTTAATCTTGGTACAGAACACTAACCCCTATTATATTATACAGCACGCTATTAAAAATATAAAAGTGACCTCCAACTTTCTCTATATGCTCTCAGACAAGTAATTTAATTTCTGTGGTATTAGGATACACCCCCGTTCTGTTTATGAAGTATGGCTGTGTCACACAGCTTTGTCCCTATAATCTGTGAAGCCAGTCCAAATATCCAAATACTCATTCATGAGGTAACCCCATAGCCAAGTCTCTGCTTCACTGCTGCCAGAACTGAAAAATTGATGATAAGATGCCTACATGTCTTCAAAGGTGGACTAAGTTCACCACGTGTTGACTATTCAGTTTGAACCAGAACAACTTTTTCAGTTGGATAGAAAACACACAACTTCACCTGAATAAACAGATACTCTAATGTTAATATTTCATATTTTCCTACCACTGAATACATACTAAATATTATATAAAAGTGGCTATTATGGTCTCCTGAGCCAAGGGGATTTTTTTTTTTTTACTGTGGAGATAAAGTGAATCATCTGGAACTGTTTATTTGGATTCTTCTTCTATCCAAAGAAAAAAACATGGGTTTCATACTTTTCTACATATATTTGTAACGTTATCCTTTGGACATCTTGTCACAAAATGGACAGATCTGTAGCTGTGTAAAAGACTCCGTATTATAGACACTTATATTTTACACACATTAAAAAAAAAAAAAAAAAAAAAAAGAGAGAGAGAGAAACAAAGAAGCTGCCTGCAACCTGAAGTAGTCTGAAGGCATTACGAGAAAAGAATGGTTGGTTTTCTTTTAACTTGCATATGTACCTGCACAGAGGTGTGCAACAAATTGCTATTCTTCAAGTAAAAAAATGAAAACAAAAATTAAACGGCAACAAAAGTTAAAACTAAACCTTTCTGTACTAGAAGTCTGACAAGCAGGAATATAAAGCAGGTGGTGTCTGGTATACTTTCTAAGCAAAGCATACCTGTTGCAATCTATCACCCAGGACAGTCCGTTATTCTATGAATCACTGTATTCATACATTCTGCCTAGTCTCCATCTTACTTCAAGAAAATTCACAATTGCTGATGGATAACAATAAATTCGCACCAACAAAGTTGCTTTTCCAGCCTCTATATTACTGAAGAATGTTGACCCAATAACTGATTTTCTGAAAAACAGAAACAATAGAATGATCTGGCTGAAGAACAGGAGTGCAGCCATCACAATGGTTTTGCAAAACCAGCCTGATTTATACTGTCCCTCAGCTGCTGCACGACTGCCTGTTCCACAGCGCTCCAAGTCTCCAGGCACTGCAAACATGGGGACCCCAGGTGGCAAGCTGTGCAGAACCTGAACAGGTTCTAAATCACCCCATGAGCTCAAGGTAGGTGGTGGGAAGGCAGGACAGTTAATCTTTGTGACTTTTTATAATTTCTTTTTAAAAACATGAACCAGTACTTGCTTGCTTCAGCATGCGCTCACAGAAGCATAAAAATACTTAAAACTATATGCTGAACTTGCACCAAAATTTATTTTTTGATGGAAAAAAGATAACATTCATTTTCTGCAAAAGCATCATGTAATTAATTATGTGAGGTTTCTGGTTTACAGCCTTATGTAAAAGACAGCTTGCTGTTATTGCAGAGTGCTTCCTTTTACTAGAGGGGATAAAAGGTATACTGTAGAGTACAGGGTTACCCATTCATGTTTAAATAGAAAGAAAAAAGCGAAACACCAAACCCCACACCCAAAACACCAACCCCTCAAGTAGCCGTAATACAATACGCTTAATAAAGGAAAGGTCTCCATTTAAAACCATGCCAGACTAAAGGACTTTAAAACAAGTCGGTATCGGTGCGGAATATACTATTAGAAATGAAGCACAGCCCAAACCCCTCAAAACAAGGGCTTCCCGGTAATCAGCACTACATAAGCCATCAACATTTCCTTCCTGCAGAGCTTCAAGTTGAGAATTTTAAGACCGTGATCACAAACAAGTTCATTGGAATTAACAGAGAGTCTTGAATGGCTTTTGGATTACGTCCCAGAGAAATAACCAGGCACAAGCAGACAGGAAGATCAGGTAAGTGAGCAGAAAAACACATTAACAGTAAGGGTGAGCTTACTTTATGTTCTGAGAAACAATTTGTACACCTGCTTTATTTCAAAATTCGAACATAATTACACTGCAGGCTACATTTGCATATGAGAGTCAGCAGTTTCTTTGAACTTCTTATTTCAAGATAAAAACAGTAAAACCAAGCATTAAAAAAAATAATAAATGTATTAATAACCCACAGGGACTTGGTAAATTTATAAGAAAAGAACATTATGTCATAATTTTTATATGAACTGTAATGAAAAAGACTAGATGCGTTGGTCATAATTCCAGACAGCAAAAATTCAAGAATAGCAAGTTCTAAATATTTTCTTACCAGAAGCCACTGTTTTCATTCTTTATCCTCATGCTTAAAAAACTTCATCTACAATTAGAGTATTGCATTTAGTTATATAAGGCAGTCCTTTCAGCCTTGTTTTTTGTGATTTACTTGAGAGGGATGTATTTCATGGGCATGCTTCCAGTGATCCAATTATGAAACGTATATTGCTGTAAGAGCTGATAGCAAGTATGTACACTATCTTATCGCACCATTTCTTTTGCACATTTCCCAGCAAAGCAACCTTTACATTCTGAGAAAATGTTGTATAAAATACACCTATTACATGTGGTTTTGTTAAGTGATCTTTCACCAGTGCAATAGCTGTTAGGTAATTGGTCTCTATGCTACATTGTTTGCATATGTATATAATATTAATGTATATATAATTAAAGAAAAGAAAGTATTTTATAAAGTTACATAGAAATGTAACCAAATGTGTTAATAACTATCTGTCAAAGACTGCCTGTCGATTTGAATAATCACTCCAGTAACTCTAGAAAGATGAAATGAGGTGGTAATTTGTTTATATAGATTTGTTCAAGTATAAATGTGGTTTTGTACTTTACCTTTCACAGTCTCCCCTAAGATCCTCATAGGGAATCTGAAGCAAGGGCTTCGTGAGTAGACAGTGAGGTGGATTGAAATCTGGCTAAAGGGCCAAGCCCAGAGGGTGGTGATCAGTGGCACAAAGTCTAGTTGGAGGCCAGTAATTAGTGATGTGCTCCAGTGATAGATACTGGGGGCAGCTCTATTCAACAGCTTCGTTAATGATCTGGATGATGGGGCAGAGTATACCTTCAGCAAGATTGTGGATGACACAAAACTGGGAGGACCAGTTGATATGCCTGAGGGTTGTGTTGCCATCCAGAGGGACCCCGACAGACTGGAGAAAGGAGCTGACTGGAACCTAATGACATTCAAAAAAGGGAAGCTCTGCACCTGGAGAGGAACGACCCCACCAGTACATGTACCGGTACATGCTGAGGGCACACAGCTGGAAAGCAGCTTTGCAGAAGAGGGCCTGGGGATCCTGGTGGACACCAAGCTGAACATGAGCCAGCAGTGTGCCCTTGTGACGAAGACTGTTAAGGGACTGGAGCATCTCTCCTATTAGGAAAGGCTGAGAGAGCTGGGGCTGTTCAGCCTGGAGAAGACAAGATTTGGGGGGAAGCCCAGCAACGTGTACAAATATCTGAAGGGAGGGTGTAAACAAGATGGAGCCAGACTCTTCTCAGCGGTGCCCAGTGACAAGCCAAGAGGCAATGAGGACAAATTGAAACACAGGAGGTTCCATCTGAACATCAGGAAACACTGCTTTACTGTGAGGGTGACCGAGCACAGACTGGCACAGGTTGCCCAGAGAGGTTGTGGAGTCTCCATCCCTGGAGATACTAATAAGTCATCTGGACATAGTCCTGAACAGCCTGTTCTGGGTGGTCTGGCTTGAGTACGGGGGTTGGCCAAGGTGGTCTCCAGAGGTCCCTTCCAACCTCAACCGTTCTGTGATTCTGTGAAGGCGCAGCAGTGAGTTTACCTGCAGGTTTTCTTCCCAAATTGGCCTTGAGCTTCTTGACCCCCTGATCTGTCTGGGTTTTCCTTATCCTTTCTTCTTCAGGTATTTCTGTGAATGATATCTAGCAAAAACTAGGATATCTTACACTGTATATTCTGAGAGCAGAACCCATGTACAGAGCTTGACTACGTTCAGCATTTTCCTAATCTGATATTAAAATACAGAACAGCTCAGAAGTTAGGGTTGGTTTTTTTTTTCACTCAGGAATAAGAAAGAACAAGAATTACAGTGTTTCTGGATCTTTCCCTTTTTTGGGGATTCTACTTGTTTTAAAAACAGAAGTTGCATGAATTTTTTCTTAATAGTTACAGCGAGCAGATCAGGATAGATCAATTTATGGTTTTTCATCTTTACATCATCTTGTCCATCTAATATTATGAAGACTATACACCATGGAAGCAATTTTTAGAACATCCACTGTGACTGCAGAGCCAAATATCTTGACATAATTCTTTCATTCCAGTGTCTCAAATAACATCTTGGACTTTTTATCCAAATATTTGAGGATAAATCTCCTAACTTGCTGTGAGAAGCTGAGGCCACACACAGTACGCAAAATATAAATGCTATAAAAGTTATTGCAATGTATGTGTCACATGTGACCATGGTTTAATAAATACACTCCTTAAAGGAGCCAGATAAGAAGCACTTTATGTGGGAAATGAAGTGACTGGTAAGTAACATTAGGAATTTGTACTAGCAATACAAGTTTAGCCAAAAAAAGTTCAACACATGCCTCAAAGTTTCACTGCTCCTGAGAGGAAACAACAGCTAAATCAGCATACTAGAAGACTGAAAACAAAACAAAACAAAAAAAAATAATCTGAAGTTGCATAAAGTGATTTTAAGGTTCTCTGAAGCAGGTTTTATTGTTAATTGTTCATATTAAAATTGGTTTTCAAAACCAGGACCCAGACTGTCCTTGGGCTCAAATTCACCTTGCAGCCAAACAAAAGCCACTGTTCAGACAAACAAATCTAAGAAGGAGACCCAGCAAAACGCTAACATGTGATATGATAGCATTTAATCTTCCACCTGTCAAAAGCTGATATGCTTCAATTTACACTTGGCCCCATGTTCTGCAAGGCAGTGAGGACACACGGTCTAAATCCAAGTACTTCCAAGGAAGTCAGAGCCCCACCTCAGAAACGAGAAGGCAGGTCTACAGAAATAACTTAGCCTTGTCATTTTGGGAAATATTTTCTCTGTAATGCTTTGGATTTGGGTAAGTAGAATTTTACTTTCTAAAAGCTATGTGGATAATGGTTAATGTTGATATTAACACGGAACAAACAGGTAATTGAAGTAATCTCTCCTCAAATATCACAGTGTGTTGCAATAGCCTGCAACCTTGGTTTGCGGCCATCTAGATTTCTACTCTGAAAAAGACAGAGCTACACAGCTTACTTGGTAAGAGGCCATGAAGTCAAACACACCCCTAAAGCTTCTATTTTGCAGCTTTATTTATATTTCAACCAACTCAAGCACATCAACTGTCAAAAGGGAGGTTTCTTGTCATCTCCCCTCCCCTCCTCACATTCCTGCTCCTTCCTCTACATCAAATCTGGCTCACCCTGCAACAACATGACTGCTAGATCAGCTCACCTATCTGAAAGAAAGTTAGCAATTTCATTGGGAAGAAAGGTAAGTAAATTTTCTGTAAAAACCTGCAAGTTGATTGGCTTAGCCTCTGGCCATATGATCGCTAACAGCAATACAAGGAAGATGGCAGATGCTGCAATTCAGGAAGCTGGCCATCATTTCTTAACATCAACCTGCCACTTGACCAGATGAGACATGCATAGAACTGCACCTAAAATTGCCAGTGTACCACCTTTTCTGGACAGCTGAAATGAAAAATGTTACACTATCATTTATCTAAAGTATTCATATGGTTCAAAACTTGCCTGTATGCATCATCTTCACTGGATATATCCTCAGAAACTTTATAAAAAGCTGAGTAATGCTATTAGCCCATTATACATGCAGAGAAACATGTTGCAGTGAGAATATGGTATCTTGCCCAAGGTCACACCAAAAGCAAAGCATGTTTTCACTCTATATTTCAAAGGAGTAGTAAGTCAAACACTGTCATGAGATCTTATTCCCTGCCTATGCCCAAAACATTTCTTTGGGTTAGGCCAACTTCAGAAGACTCAATCTAGAAACTGAACATAAACTCATAATGAAATGAAAATTCAACAGCGTTTCCTCTGCTCAGCTCAGCTCCGTCACTCTTTCAAAGAGTGGCTCTTTTCCTGGAGCCAGGCAAACTTCAAGGAAGTTAAGTCAAGCTAACATTGCAACAGAAGAAACTTCTGGCAGATGAGGAAACAGTCAACATCTTGAGTCTCAAAGTAGCACTGCTACTGTGAGATATTCCATTCTCTAATGCAAAAAAAAAAAAAAAAAAATCACAAATATGTTCTCAAATCTCTTAATCAGAGTAACAGTGAGTCTAACTGCAGACAGCTTGTTTTGGGAGTCATCCTGTGAAGGTAACAGCCAGGTGTGCTAAAGAGCAGGTACAGCAGAGGAATTTACATCTACTTCTTTCTTAGAGTCGGAAATGGCAAACATTTCCCACTGTCAAAATGAGACCGAGCTCAGGAATCCAGTCACTGAGAGGCCAAATGGTCAAACTTTTTGTACTTTAAGAGGGAAGGTAGCAAGTGAAGAAGATGATGTGGACATAACTTGGATCTACCAAGAGCAAGTTGCATTCAACTAACCTGAGTGTCTTCTGTGTGAGATGACTCTGGATTCTGTAGACCAGAGGAAAGCAGAACATATTGCATGTCTTGCCATTAGCAAGGCTTCCAACAGCCTCTCATACAATCCTTACAGAGAAGCTGGCAAGATGTGCAGGGGAAAACCATATAAAATAGGTTGGAAACAGGATGACATTGGGCTAAGAGGGTTGTGTTCAGCATACAGAGTCCAACTGGTGGCCAGATACTACTTGAGTATCTCAGGGATCCCTACCGGGTCAGTACTGATTAAGGTCTCATTAATGACCGGAACAATTGGACAGAGGACTTGCAGCACGTTCATGGGCAGTACCAGGCTACTATTTGGACAGATTTCAACAGTCTCAAGAAATGGACTGAAATGAGCCCTGGGACGGTCAAAGGCAAATGTAAAACGCCACACTGGAGGGGAGAAAACCAACATTACTGAAGAATGCGCTTCCTTTTGAATCAGTAATCAAAATTAGTCCACAGCAAAAGCAAATGGATTAATTAGTTGGCATTGATTAAGGGTTACACAGTCAGTCATGGAAAAGATTATGTTATCTCGTCTAGAAATCCAGAGGAAAAAAAAAAAAATCTCAAAACTTTTCAGCTAAATCCTTAGCTAAAGAATTTAGGGATTTTATTTTTCCTCTAACTAAGAGTAAAAAAGGGTGTGGTGGTGAAAAAAATTTAAAACAAAGATCCTTAAAACCACACCAAATCAAATCAACTAACAACAAAAAAAAACAACAACAAAAAAAGGCAGCTCAGAAACAGAGTTTCCAAGTGGTATTTAACTTCTCTCAAGATCTATGAGAGCAAGGTATCTATTATTGCCTCTAGAAAAGGAAAGAAAAAAAATTAAGTCCTATGTTTGGGATCCCAAAAGTTAAGATAAAATGAAAAGGCAATTTTAAATCCACCTCTACCCCTGGAAACTGAATAAACAGGGAAAAAGCAGCTTCTTAGAACTGTTAGAGAACTTTCTGCAGACTTTGAACTTTAAGTAATATTTTCTCTTCCCCTTAAAATTAGTCCAGTTTGGATTTTCCATTAGATAGTATACATAGTCATGAATTTAGGATTGAAACTTGAAAGAACCAGTATTATTTCAAGTCCCCATCAGTTCAGTGCTTTTTCTCTACAACTGAAAAATAATTTTACCAACAAGGAAAACCTAGGGGAAGTCATTTAAGAATTGAAACTGTTGGTATTGCTATACCTGGTATTAATAATGTACTTGGAGGAAACTCCAGGTCATAAAACACTTGTCTTCATTGAGCCTGGTGATCTTATCCATACTCTTTATATCTTTCTGTTCCACAACATAAAGGATAGGAAAGAAGAAAAATAAAGCTTCCTCATTATCTGAAATATCCACACCAAATCGTGTTTCCCATATCAAGTGAAACTGTTCACGGAACACCATGGAAAGGAAAGAATTTCAACTGTCTGGAAAATGCTGTCACCCAGATGACAAATGGGGACTAGTCATAGCATGCAACGGGTTATTCACATGGAAAAATGATGACTGAAGTGACTGCCTTGTTCTCCCTACGTTTCAAGTAGTATAACAACCTTACACATTATATAGTAGCCAATAACTAAGAAAAAACATTATTTCATTTCTGCAGTCTTGGTTTACAGTCCTCAGGAAAGTATGCCACTTTCAATGCAGTTTTTCTTTGCAAAGCAGTATGAAAACTGCTTAAATCTTTACATAAATCAATGGCAATTTACCTGACAAAGACTGAAGAAAGAAACTAAAACTCCTGCATCTCAGAATAAGTATGTTTAAACAAATCAGGTAAGACCATTGCGTATGAAAAATCAACATTTGAAAAAAAAAAAAAAAATAAAAAAAAAAAAAAAAAAAGAGCCCCATTGTTATTTTACCTCGGTTTTCAGGGGGCATTCATACACAAAGGCATTTGGAGTGGGCTTTGGTGGGGTTAAGAAAAGCTCACCTGAATTATTTGTGGAAGCATACACTTGAAAACGCTTATGTCAGAAGTGTTAGAATGGCCATCCAGAAATTACTTATGTGCCTTCTCTGCAGATAGCAAACATGAGGAAAAAGAAAAAAGAAAAAGCAAGTTGGACACAGCATTATTTGCATTGAGTCACACCCAGTGAATAACAAATAAATAAAAAAAAAATTAAACCAATAAAAACTACCAAAGAACTTGTCAGCTTCATGAGGGCTTTGATAAAATTAAGTCACAGTTAGAATACCTCTGCCTTTCGGAAAGCAAGAATGGCCCCCTGTTCAGTTTAAATACTTCATATTGTCCTTTTCAGTGGGTCTGTGTAGTTTCCACATTCGTCACTTAAGGCTTTGTGACCGAAGCTAGTTCAATGAGCCAGTGACTCCACCTGGAGTCTGTGGCTCAAATAAACATGCATTTATTACTCTACCAAAACAAAGAAATGTCAAATCTCTGCAGCAACATTCATGTATGTTTTCAGAGCACACTACACCAAGGAGTCAACCACAAAAGTTGCTTTTTCTGCTCTCATCTTGCTACAACATTTGGACACTTTGTGTGAGGACATTCATGAGGGAGCTTCATTTCACCCAGAGCCTCCAGGTGAAATCACCGAGTATACTAGCATGAACATACCGAAAGAACAGACAAAACCAAACAGCAAAAAAAAATGAACAGCCTCCCTGTACACATCTCTGTTCCTAATTACTAGCACAAAAATACTAAGCTAATACAGAACCCAGAACTCAAATCTGCTACATGGAAAAATCTGGAAAACAAATTTTTTGGCACTATCATCTTGCAGGGTAGGTCTTTTCCTCTGATTTGGCTATCTGATCTGAAAGCTTTCAAAGGCAGAGTTGAACAGTCCTCGTGTTTTGCCTCCAGAGCCCTAAAAGAGCTTCTCTCTCTCTACCATCATACTACTAAAAGCAAGTTCTCTGCTCCTTTCAGGAATCTTCCACCCGCAGTTTCCTTCAAGCGCTCCAGTTCCTCTCCTTCTTTGCTTGTCCCACCTTCACCCTAGACGCTTCTCCAGCCCTCATGGCTCAGTTGCTCTAAAAAATCACCCATCTTCCCCTTCCTGCAAAGCACAGCAGCCAGGACAGTATAAGACAACCCTCCTGTCTGCTGCCAAGCCTTTTTATTTTTAAAGCCAAAAAGGGAAATAAACAACATAATGCACAGTAAACATGCAATAAATACAACTAAACAAACCTAACTGTTACAGTATCAATCTCAACAATTAAAAGCATACACATACATAGACATGCAATTAAAGTTAATTATGTAGAGCTAAAACAAGCTACTATAAAAATCCAATATAACTCTCAGAAGAGAGGCCACTACCAGTTTTGTTGTTTTCAGATTACATTGTCCTGATGTCTCTAATTAGACATGCAACTATTATCTACAATGGTAACTTGGGAAGGTGTTTCCATCACAGTGGTAACAGTCAAATGCCAGTCAGTAGCTGGTTCCTCTCAACCTATTCTGCTCAAAGTCTGAGCTTCCATGCTCAGAGCCGTAATAAATTAGCCAGATACGTTATCAAAAATTAATGAGGTCTAGAAATAAACTGAGAACATCTGATGACAAACAGAATCAAAAACTGAATAAACAAAGCAACAAGTATTTGCAAAGGTTCTCATTTTAAAAAAAAAAAAGCTAAGTTTTTAAACACTGGAGACACAAGGACTGGGGGTGGGGAAATCATAATTACCTATTGGGGAAAGACTTTTATCGAAAAAGAAATCATAGACAGCAACAGCTCAAATACAGTCATCAGATTAGTCCAAACAAGAAAGGATCTTACAGCCTTTTGAAAATACTCCACCACCAACCACCCCTTATTTAAGCAATATATTAAAAAACCCAAACCAACACAAACACAGCACACAGTGGTAACAGAGCTAAAACATACACAACGTTCAAATACTTCATGTGTGTCTTATGTACCTGGCCTGTAAATCAGAAAGTATTACTATACAGTGGTGCTCCTATAATAAACATTTCTACATCTGCTGCAACTTTCTCCCTAGATCAGAGAAAATCCTATTTACTACCTGCACAAACCAACTTCAAAAGATGCACTCTTCCAGTTGTCTGTTTCTGAAACATAAAAGTAAACGTGCAATCTCTTGGCAAACAGATTCCATAACACTGAGAAACAGTTGTCGCATCCCTTTCAAGGCACAATGGTACAGTTGCTTGTATTTCTTTGCACTGAAAACACCCGAGCTCTCATTTAATTACAAGGAGAGAAGATTCTGGAAAAACATGCTGTTGGCTGACACCAGTGGCAAAAACATTTGCCGTTCTTAATGTAATCATTGCCTTTTCTATTACTAGACCTATCAACCGCACTTGCAATGCTGTTGCCCAACTCAAACTGTCGTGCAACTCAGAAACCTTCCATTTTCATTGTAACTTTAGCATTTTCAAAAGTGCATACTACAGGACTTAAGAGTTTAAATCACTTGAGAACTTCAAACAGTGTCACACTGCCAGTACAACAGTTATGTAAAAACCTTGTAAGAGAGCTGTATTTTTGCAAATCCTACATAGATTTCACTCACCATATTTTCCCTGGGAGTTCCGCACAAGGTGCATCATAGGAGGTGGGATGCAATACCAAAATAGGGCTGTGGATTTGTCAGAGAAGTTCAGGGGGACAAGGCAGCAGGGTGGGGACAAGGGAATAAAGAAAAACAATTTAAAAATTAAGCATCATAAAAGAAGCGATGCAATGAAATTACAGAAAAAAGGAAAACTTAAAGGCCTTGGTTTGGGTAGGTAAATCCAACCTTGGAGAATTAAAAAGGGAAACGGTTGTGCAATACAGTAGCTTTTAAAAATTGGATATGAAGCAACAGTTACTTAAAACCAGACAGAATGCTTGGAACAGCCCCAGCGCAGACAGACTAAGGGAACAAAGTGCACAAACTGAAGAAAAAATATGTTTTAAAAATTGAAATTTCCAGCAGTCTAAGGTTTTAGCTGTCATCTGGTCGCAGAAACAAACTGATTTAAGCTGATGTGCATAAAGACCATACAGCACACAGCCAGAGAAACCAGGCTGGCACATTCCAGCTTTCCGCAGCAGGAGTTTGATGCAACTAAGCCATGACAACAAAGCTCAGACAGAACAATACAGCATAAAATGGGATAAAATAACACAGAAAGACTTAGGTGCTATCTGCCTGCCACATGCCCAACAGGGAACAGACAGAAAACTCTGCAGGGACAGCAGCTCACATTGACAAAGGAAATTGCTTTGTTCAAGAGGGTAACATTTTCCTAAACACTTAAGTGACTTTGTTTCATGCTGGACCCAAAGGAATTATTATTCAGACAATAAATCATGCTCACTTGTAAGGGCCTGAAACAGCATTTGGTGTCTTGGCATCTTTTGATGCTCGCAATATCCCAAATAAGCACTGATCAGTCTTTAGCATCATAGATTTGGTATAAGTAACATTCTACAAACTAATCTCTCCAAAAATAGTTTCAAATTGCAAATAACTTCAAAATTGTAGGGCTTTTATTCATTTCCATTTCAACAGTGGGGTTTTTTTCTGGTTTGTTTTGGTTTTGTTTTTTCTTGGTTTAAGCCATTCATTTCCAAGTTGCGTTTCCTTAGACCCATCCCATCCGCTGCGCCAGCCAGGCTGACTGTGCCATCTTCATTTATGTAACAAGACTTACTCAAAAGATGCATCTCCTCAGGGATCTAAAAATCACACATCCAAAAGAGGCAGCATTGAATATACTTCATCCCATACTGTTTTAAGCAGCACTTACGCACAGGGCTGTACATACGACTCCAAATGACTTTTTGTCTAGCAAGTGTTGACTGTTCACAAAATATACTGGTTTTCCGTTAAAACATACACGTAGAAATAGCATTGTTTAGCAAACACTTCAAACTGTGACTGACGCCATGCCTAAATGACGTGACTAAATGCTTAGTGTCCTAACAGAACTTAACATCATGAACCCCGCTGAAAACTTAGGGAAACTACTTTTCCATAAGCCACCAAAGACCACAAAGGTCAGTAAATAGCACACCTTCAATATTAAAGTTTACAGGACTAAACACACTGCTGCAGGCTGTAAGACAACCCTTTAAGAAGCAAGAAGAAGTTATTGAATGAACTGATTTAGGGGAAGAAAGGAAAAAGTGTGATCACTGCCTCAGCCAACCCACTGGCTTGCAGCTTTTGAACCACCTTATTCCCGAAGATAAGAGTGAATGGGCAGCGCAGGGTTAAAAACTCACATCACCTTCTGTTTATGAAGACGGAAAATCCCTACCCATAGTACCACATAGGCTCTTACAGCTGTTCAGGTCCTAAAGCAAAGTGACAGCGCTTTTGCCCTAACTTATTCCATTCCACTCCCCTTCCTAACCCAATTTCTGCTGGCCATTTTATCACTGCCCATGAAGGGACTAAACCAACCCGCTTCTGTCAGCAGCCACCAGAAAGCCACAGGAAAGATGCTGTTTCAGAATTTTTATACATTCTCTAATCACTTGGGTTTTAGTGTTCCAGGAACACAAGCCTTCCTAGATGCTCATGGGTCCTCGCCAACAAACAGCTATGCGGAAATAGCAAGAACTTGGCAAGAATCTCCGTCTTTATTGTAGCCACCAGACACATCTATGCACACTCTGCTTTGCTCACCTTATTAATTTTCCACAAGAGGCAACAGGTTCATTTCTTTCTCCCAATTATTATATTAAAGCAAGTGCACATTTCCGCTTAAATGACCACAAACATGAAAACAGCTGATGCCTGCTATCATTAAACTGAGATCATCTTCCAGATAAGTTTGATTTGTTTCTTAACATGATGGGTATTGACTTTCACCTACACCTTCTAATGAGGAACAGAAGTATTCTAATTGGTAGCAAAGAAATAATTTCACAGGTAACTTGGTTTCTCTGAGTTTTCTTTAAGCATCCACTCATTAGTCTTGGCAGATAATTGAAGTTTCAAATGCACCTAACTTCCTTCCTTCTGTACTCTCCATTCTGAAACACTTCAGAATTTTCAGAATTCAGAATTTCTTAATTCTAAAACATTAAGGTGGACTTAAATTGTGGACAACTGGATATATATAATTTTTTGCATGTGCACATAAACCTTACAGTTTCTTACATCCCATCTGTTATATTAGGATGCCTTCTGTCCTTTCCATAGCCTGTCAAGGATCTTTGCCCGTGCTAACTGCAAAGTATTCTCAAATCACGTATCCAGCAATGAGCTTGATGATCCAGATTTAAAGCTCAAAAACAAGTGAGGACTCTGACATAGATTTTTCCTCCATCTGCTTAGCATGATGTATTGAACTTGCTTTTTTGCCCCAAACCCACGACAAGAGAGATGATACACCACTATCTCTCAAGGAGCTCATATACAACTTAAATCCATAGTAGTGAAGTCAATGGAGACTGTACCACGGCTTCGGAACAAGGTCAAACAAAAGCACACAAACTTTTTAAAAAGCATTGAAGAAGCCTGGTTCAAATCACTGTGACCATTGACACCATTCCCATACGTAAGCAGGTAGCCTCAGCTGAGGTAATGCCCAAAGTTTGTTCAGTACAGATAATGCACATTCCCTTATCAAAAAACTGTCCAGAAAGGATCAGTCATGGAAATTAATAGGCAGCTGTACAATTTCTGTCACCCCAAAAGCACTAGCGAGACATGTGTTTACTGTGGCTGAAAGTGCAGAAGATGTTGCTAACTTTTACTCATTCCCGTGTTTCAAAACAAACACATATCTGCTCATTATCATAGGGGTTTTTTTACAGCATATACTAGCTTTTAGAGATTCAAATTAGAGTATAACACAGAGTAAATATGCCTTTATTGTAGTAAGAACAGGATCATTAAAGTTAAACTGGTCACAATTGCCGTTTCAGCACTGCTCCACGTTCTGCTAAGAACAGTTTAAAATTCCTTTGGGAAATCCAGCCTATTTAATGTATCAGAATGGCAGGGATATCTGAATCACTCTTTGTTTTATTAGTAGCAATTCTCAAATACATTAGCTGTTTTTTATTCCATTAAACATTTCATTACAACTGTAAATAGTGAAATACAAATAGCAACAAAAATGAAAATAGGATGACTGGTATTTATGTGCTGCAACAACTATATACATTGTAAAACAAGCTGCTGATTATGTTGACATGCAGTCAGCAATGCAACTTACCAAGTTTGTTGGTTTTTTTTTTCTTTTTAATTCTTGGTTTTAAAAAGAAAAATTAATGAAATGCAGAACTCTCTCCACCTACAAATACTGCACACAGAAAATAGTTCACAAGTTGTGCAAAAGTGGAAAAAATACATAAATTTTTTTCTATCTTCAGGAAGCAAGCCAATGAAGTACTGCTAAAAATGCCACTCTGATATTTCTGTTCAGGGCTAGATATTATCTACACAGTCAAATTACACAATGCATTGATCAAAACAAAAGAAGCCAAACCCCTATAAAAATACTCAAATACTATGCTATATTTGGAAAGCCTTTATAAAAGTTAAAAGAATTCCGAGGAGCAACCCTTAAAACAAATCAGCCTAAGTTTGATGGATAAGCATCCAAAAAATGTAGAAATAAGTTTGTGACCCAATAAAAAATAATTTCTGGTTAAATTCACTTAATTGGCACCGCTGTGTCATGTGTACCCTTACTTTCTGAACTTCTGAGGTCCTCCGAAGTCCCCTCACATGTTTATTCCCTTTTAGCTACGTGGCACTTCTGCCCGCTAAGGCACAGCAGACAGTCAGACTGTCACAAGCAGCCAGCATCTCAGTCACTTTGAGGGAGCAGTTGGCTAACTGGCTTCATTTATAATATTAACGGCCTGTGAACCTGGGAGTGCCTCAGTTCTCAATAAACAGCTCGGCTGCATCCCCACCAGGTAAGAGAACACCTAGGAACACGTGCAGTTCATTGTTCCCCCATTCTGGAAACCTGGCCATAGAGGTCATGGGCAAGCAGCTGCACAGGTCCCCAATTTCACTGATTAGGGAATATGGGTCCCAGCACGTACCTATTGCCCCTAATCTACATATATCCTCAAATAATCTACTCTAGCTCCCAAGAACTAAAAAGGATAGACCACAAGCAACTTGATTGTCCACTCAGATAACATAACGTTAGAGATGCCAGAGGAGCGTCATCGCACTGGAAAATTGATGTTATACTTTTTCCACTCTAACAGCTGTCAAGCAAAATCTAGTAATGCAAAAAAAAAAAAAAAAAAAAAAAAAAAAAATCAGAAAAAGCATCCAAAACTCATTTAAGAAACCTTTCAGATTCTGAAATATGATGGAGGGAAAATTCAGTTTGATAGGATACATGGATTTTCCAAGACATTAGCTGGGCACCTTTTTTTCCCCCCCCCTCTCAGCAATGAAACCACATAAAAGGCCTGGGAATCAGACCTTGAATAACGTTACAAAAAGAGGAAGGCAAGAGGCGGGCAGTCATAAGCATGTCCCTCAAGAAAGGGCTTATCAGGAGAGAGAGATCCAGGGAGTTCATTGCCAGCACAGGACTTTTTTTTTTTTTTTTTTTTTTTTTTTTTATGAACAACTCTGATCATACAGGTTGCCATCTTGAAGGACAGTGAAGTGGGGTTTATTAATGATTTATTTATGAATAGGTCTGTTGATTCGGTCTTTGGGTAGTCTGGTAAAGAGATTTCCACTGCAGTATTTTAGCATTCCTTGCTCTGGAATGGAAGAAGGCCTAAGCTAAACATACACGCAGCCACAGAGACAGTGATGGGGCTGGAGCATCTCCCTTACGAGGAAAGGTTGAGAGAACTGGGCCTGTTTAAACTGCAGAAGGCTGAAAAGGGATCTTATCAATGTCTACAAATCTCTCAAGGGTGAGTGCCATGAGGCTGGGCCCAGGCTCTTTTCAGTGGTGCCCAGCAACAGGACAAGGGGCGGTTGGCACAAACTGCAACACAAGAAGTTCCACCTGAATATGAGGGAAAGCTTCTGTACTTTCAGGGTGCCAGAGCGCTGTCACAGGCTGCCCAGAGAGGCTGTGCAGTCTCCTTCTCTGGAGACAATCAGAACCCACCTGGACATGATTCTGCGGGGGGTTGGACTAGACAGTCTCCAGAGGTCCCTTCCAACCCTGACAATTCTGTCATTCTTTGGGCATCCTCTGCAAACATTGAAGTGATTGCATTTGTAAGGAGATATTCATTAAGCATCATTTTTCTAGTATCTTAAGTACTCCTGCTATGTTTAAAAGTGTTACTGTCAACGGTCTGCTACAAGACCAAACCACACCCCATTGCAGAGTATTTGTTTGTATAATAGACAAGGAGATTAAGTTGCAAGTTTCTGAAGCTGCTATTTCAAAATCCTTACACAAGGATGGCCAACACTGATAAAAAGAAGGGATGAAAGCAGCAAAAAACTGGTTTGGATCTCTCTTAATGCTGGTAGTGCTAAGAAAGGCACGCAGTGCAAACCACTTTTCCCGTATCTTCACTGAAGTTAGGCTATGTTTGTTCCAGGTGCTAAGATTTAGGTCTTTTGTTCAGAAACTAGAAAACTCCGTATCTAAAAAGCCTTGAATAGGTTGAGTTAAATTTATGCATGTATATATAAATCAATTTCAAGTATGGCTTTGAAACTTCAAGTTGTTTGGTTTTCTTATGCAACAACATGAAGCCAAACACTGTAAGCCTGTTGCAGTGACTCTGCCTCTCAAACGTTTTAATTTTAGCTTTAGAGATTTGCCCTTTCAAAGTAACTGATGTCAAAATCATCAGAACTATGCATTAGATTAATGCAATGTTGAAAGTTTTTCGCACATATCACAGAAAGAAGAGTAGCTTCTAAGACTAGTGTATTGGGTTTACAGGGCTAGGTTTCGGTAGAGCAGGGGCACTGCAGAGGTGGCCTCCGGGGGACCAGGGGCTCCCCCCATGTTGGACACAGCCTGTTCCAGCTAGCTGCACGACAGTCCCATCATGTACCAAAGCTCAGCTCATCAACAATGCTGGTGGTGCCTCTGTCAGTAACATACGTAAGAAAGGGTAAAAAACACTGCACAGCAGCTACATGACAGGAACAAGAGAAACGTGAGATAAATAGCCCTGCAGACACCAAGGTCAGTGAAGGAGAAGGAGGTGCTCCAGGTGCAGAGCAGATTCCCCTGCCACCCATGAAGACCATGATGAAGTAGGTTGTCCCCCTGCAGCCCGCGGAGTTCCCCATACCAGAGCATGTGGATGTGCCCGAAGGAAGCTGCAGCCCACGGAGAGCCCAGGCAGGAGCCGGCTCTGGCAGGAACTGTGGGGGACCCATGCTGGAGCAGTTTGACAAGGGCCGTGTCCTGCCGGAGGGACTCCGCACCACAGCGGGGGAACAGCATTAGGAGGAAGGAGCGGCAGAGGCAAAGCATTATAGAGTGACTGCAACCCCCGTTCCCCATCCCCCGGTGCTACTCAGGGAATTAGGGGGAAGGAGGTAGAATAGACAGGAACAAAGGACTGAAGTTGAGCCTGGAAAGAAGTGGGGAGGGGGGAAGGTAGTTTTAATCTTTTCCTTGTTTCTATCTCACCCTATTCTGAACTGGCAATGGGTGAAATTAATTTTCTCCAGGTTGAGTCTGTTTTGCCTGTGACTGTGATGGGTGAGCGATCTCCCTGTCTTTAGCTCAAACTACAAGACATTTTATCTCATTTTCTCCCTCTGTCCCATTGAGGAGGGGGAGAGAGAGAGTGGCTTGGTGGGCAGCTGGCAGACAACCAAAGTTAACCCACCACAAATAGAAAGAGAAAAATGAAATATTAGGTATCATATTTTCACTACTTAGCAATACAAAATCACTTTTACGCATGGTAACTACTGAAATAAAGCATTCTTTCCCCTCCAATTGTCAAGATTTCAAATTCTCCATATTATTTTCAAAATAAACCGTTTTACATTTCCTGCCCTAAAATGCTATTCGGTATTTTCCCAACACTGTCCAATGATTTTGGTCCCCTTCTTCCACTTCCCTGAACATTTGTATCCTCTAATCATGTTTGTCTGCAAAATATTACTAGAGAAAGACACCTTCAAGGAAAGCAGCAGCAGCATTCTTCCACACACAGTCTGTCAGCAGTGAAGCAAACGGCACGCTAGCACTTCGGCAAGAATCGCAACGTGTGCTAGTACCACTGTTGCAGCCAGGCAATTCCACATGTCAGTTGTCTGTTGAGAAAAAGCCAAAGTCCCTCTGCCTAATGGAGTTTGTTCCCTCGATTTGAATGACTGATTCTAAATATAGATATATATCTCCAGGACCAGGTAGACATTAGGAATTAAAATGTGCAACCACGCCATCAAAACACTCCAAATGCTGGAAACCAACTCCTTAGAACCCTCCAAACTGTCCCCACTTAGTTACCGTCATGCATGGTGCACTCCATGAACTCATCTTGGTAACCGACATTATTTCAGATGACAAATCATTTATACCTGCTTAATGCAAAAGACTCTGTCAAGTCGTTTAACTCAAAAAAGTGATGTGTTAGCATTTACTGCAAGACAGGGCTGCTTCGAGAATGTGTGCAATGATTTTCTGCATTCTGATTTAGACCTTTTTATTATCCTCCCTTAAGCTGAAGTTGTTGGCTCTGTCCAGCAACCAATCTGGCCTCACCCAGTTCTGCTCCTGCTACATCCACCTCCTTTGTTTACATTGTACCTGTTATAACTATGCACGTGGTATCTTCTGCCATTCCTAGGGCGTCAAATTCTGAAGCCTATAAATCTGTCCTCTGACTTTTAACACTTGTTCTAATGTACCTGCAAAAGCAGAAATGCAGTTTTAAATTGTCCAACAATGTTTTCATTAAGAATTTCCTGCATCATAAGGAGAGGAAAAAAAAAAAAATAGACTGCCCAAAAGAACTACTAGGTTTTGGATAATAAAAATTAACTGACAGAACTGGATTTGATATTTCAAGTTTTATAAAGAAGTTATGACAGCTGATTTAAAGTTACATTGTATTTCTGATTGGGTCACGAGGCTTTGAGAAGTACAACACCATGATTGTCGGGCAGTGTTGTAAATGGTCTTTGACCTCACATATGCACGTTAGGTATCTGCCTGTTACCACAGGACACTGCCCTCCCTCTGCCTCACCACCTCTTCTCTCTCCCGGTAGCAATGCCGCCGCAGGAATAGCGGTAAGCTGATCAACTGCGTCACATCAACCGGTCAACTCAACTCTCATAACAGCAGCAGTACTCAGAATCTGAAAACCCCAATATTGCCTTTGCTACTACTCATCAGAACGTAAGTAAAAATAAGAGATGATGAAAGAATTATCAATAACTTCTCCTAATTTTGATAATACTAAAGGTAACAGACTGATCTCCAGGAAATAAAACTGTCCTGATACCAGGTTTCCCAAAAAATTATAGTCTTGAAGTAGTTTCTTAAAAGACCATCTAAAAAAAGTTTTAACATATAAATTTGAAAGTTATTACTGGAAGACTATGGCTACACCTTGGAGAATGAATACCTGCATTTGTCATAAAAAAAAAATATATGCTTGAGGCATATCTGTTGTAGCTTAAAAAGGAATCTGTTCTGCTTTTAAGTTTTGATTATTTAAAATTAAGTTCTGTAGAATTCCTTGCTGAGTTACTAGGAAAGAAGCTACACAGTACTTGTCATTACTGAAGGATACACAGACATGATGGAGCGCTGCTGTAAATTAAACCAGACATCAGTAACTCCCACTGGCTAAAGGTTATCAGGTTAGGTACTCTTCCTCCCCATCCCTACTTCCTCCTCCTTTTTCTCTTAACCAATTCACATGTCATTAAAAAGGGAACACCAGACAAACAAACAAGCAAAAAAAAAAAAAAACCACTAGAAGACTTTAAGAATATCTCCCGCAACAGTTCCAGTACCAAGCAAACAACTTCACAAAAAGGCACAAGGAACCAGCTAAAGCAGCTACATAGACTCTGAACAATCTCAGCTCCACAGGAATTTCAGCCAAAGGTTTGCAACATCATTGTCAGCACATCTGCAACGTCCGAGTTCCTCACACCTCTCGTAATTTAGTAATTTCCTCCATTAGAGGTATGGCTTTGACGCATTAGCTACCGCACACATAAAAACCGAGCAAAAACTCCGCGTTGGCTTATCTTTAAACATGTTACAGCAGATCCATTTAATCTTAAATACAGTCAGACCTTGTATGGTACAAATTGCTTTACTGCCACTTGGAAAAATATAACCCACATAAACAATTAGCCAATGAGGGGACACACTATATTAAGATCCATTTGAAGAACAATCAATTAGCAATATGTTCCAGATTTTTAGTTCCTCTACGGTCAGTCAAAATTGTCCCAATACTTGATGACTAAAGAAACTATCATAGTTGTGCATCTGAACTTGTTCTGTGCTTTCAGGAGAGGCATGGCAACAGATGAATTTTGACCCCCTTTACCACTTCTCCAAACTGAGATCTGTTTTAAAAACAAAAAAAACCCCACCAAACCCCACAACTTTGTTACAGTTCTGAAATCTAGAAACAAACTGTGTAGTTGAGATCATATATTAAAATATGAACAATTTGCTAAAATTTGGCTTCAGAACATGTTTTTTAAGTCTCTCAAACTGCATATGGATTAATAAGAAGCACTGCACATGAATAAGTCATGCTACTCACTTTAACGAAAGTCGATGTAATATATCTAATGTGGTCTACAAGGATTTACTGGAAGTATGGTACAAAATATACTGGCCCAATTTTATCCCCATTACAATCACACTGAAATCAATTTGATAAGTAATTTCGATGAAGCAAAAAACAACCTTCAAAAACTCTTCATGCGTATCTTGACTTACACTTACTATATATACCCTTCCTCTGCCTATATCTGTCATTACATAGCATCAAATTTGGGACAACATACTTTCAAAATCAGTGCCTCCACAGACGCTCGTTCCTTGTATTTTGATTTGCTTTGTAGGTATCAAGTAACATGATTATCTCGGAGGGAGCTGCAACGAGATGTTATTCATGTCCTCCATCCACCTCGTGAAGTTTGTGTATCTTCATTACCCAACACTGGCCATAAGCTATCCTATGTCAATGACTATACCACTCAGAATGATGCATCTCAGATTTATTGGTCTGTCTTTTGGAATGGAAGAGTGGAGTGTAGGAAATAAGTTCTTTGGCAAGGAAACACTCAAAACCCTTAAAGATGTATCTGAAAATAGAAAATAACAACCTTGCTCCAAAACTGTATAAGCAAAAGACAATCTAGAAATTAAAACATATTTTATTTACACTCATTAAGGGGAGCTATGCAATAGCCTGTCTGTTACAACACTCCTGAGTAATGCAGTTACCTTAAATCTGATAAAAAGTAGGTTCACATATATACTGTTGGCATGTCTAATATACTGCAGGGTATTCACAATAAGTGTCAATGAAAAATATTTCATGGCAAGCAAGAAATAGCAATGCTCCAATGTTTTTCCTTTACATTGTTCAAATAGCCTTTGGCAATAAAAATAACTGGATCAAATGAGGGAAACCCCCAGAAGAACACGCATTCATACCAAACAGATTACAGAAGAAGGTTTTCACATCAATTCTGCAGCATTATTGAAGATTACTATTGTGACAAAATAGTGACTTCATCTAGAAAAGCAACCAACCACCACAAAACACCAACCAACCACACGCAAAACAAAGGTTTTGCACTTGTAATCTTCGAGCAAGTTAATGTCCGTTTTCCTTTTCCATGCTAATATTGTGGTATGATTTAAAGTACAGATACCTAAACATGCTAATATTCAGCTACCAGAATGGTACTTAGCTATCAAACTATTGGCAGATTATTCCCCCACCTCCCCCTTAATAATCATTCATGTGATGAAACATATCAACATGTAAGCACATGTAGCAAAAACCTGTTACAAAAGCCAGAGCTCAGATTTCTGTGCTTTCCATGTTTTAGCTGTACTGAGATAAAGCACTGACCTTTCTTCTTGATTCACAATGGAAGAATACTCTGCTTACAAGCTTACTACTGTGAAGCCTTGTTGTTAGTGTGAAGAATCACAAAAACATGTGTAAGAAGGCAGACAGGCTTCAATACCTTCCTCAACATTCGAAAGGTGATTATTTCCAACAGTTTGTCAGTTCTTGCAATTTCCCCGAAAGTGCAAACAACTCAAGTTTAAGATTTCACTAAAAGGGATAAAATACTCTGCAGGTTAGTGGAGAGAGGGGGTAATACTCCATGAACTAGTTGACAGAGGAGCTTTTTTCAGGTTTCATCTTTAAAGGACTCTACTATGCCATCTAGGATTTTCATGTAATAAAGGCAATTTATCCTTGAAATGCGACCGTTTCTATCCAAAGAGACTTCAGGTGGCTGTACCACACACAAGAAATATTTTTCTCTGCATCTTGAAGTCAATGTGACTGTGATTGCAAATTACTCACTAATGAAAAGAATGGCAGACTGTTGCATTATGCAAACCCATCCACATTCTTTTGCATCCCTGTAAATGCAGCTACTTTCCTGGTTTGATTGTACTTACACTGTAACAATGGGTTGCACCTAATAAGCTATTCAGGAAACTCTTACATAGTATGCAGGTCACCTCAACCCATTTTCTTGCTGTTAGAAACAACATGAAAAATGCTTTCAAACATCATCTGAGACAGGAACACTTAGCACCACCTTAAATTCTCATAAAATATTCACTAGAGCCATCCACAGTATCAGTTCTATTGTGGTCCCAAACACACTTGGTTAAGTCATGTACTACTGCTGCAGGAATAGATGCCTTGAAGGAAATCTCCTCTACCCCACACAGATTGAATATTTTCAAAGTCCCATGCATGAAGAACAAAAAGAAAGGGGGTGGGGTGGGGAAATCACAGCTAGACTTAAAAAAAAAAAAAGCTGTTTTCTTTTAGCAATTCATTATATACATTATAAATCACCGTGAGATAAATGCTCTAACCTCCATCTGCACCATCCCAATCTTTCTCCTCCCACATCAGTGCTGAATTTGTGGGAATAGAAGAATGAATAAACTGAGAACATTAAAAAATATTTCCAGATAGGAAGAGACTTGCATGTGGCTTGGGAACAGTACTGACATCCTATTTACCCCAGATTTGACCAGCCTGGGACCTCGAAGTAGCTCCTTTCTCTACCGTTTAGGAAACATCATGCCCAACTGCTGGAGCAACACTTTTCTTCTGGAGTCCAAGCCGGTAGAGAGGTAGGCTAACAAGAGTACCTAGACAGAGGTATAGAAAGAAAAATAAAGAGAAGGGGGGGTAATAGAAGCTGGCTTACGTGCTCCAATTTGTCTTTCCTCCTCAGCCAGACACTGGCACTGTAGTCCTGCTGCTTGACGGTGCTGTAGAAGTTCGCACCTACTCTGGTGAGGCTTGGGGAAGGCTCCCTGGGTCTGCTCTTCAGCCTCATCTGCTCGAAGCCCTCATGGGGGGATGAGGAGAGCCAGTCATGCCTGACTTCCATCTTGACATGACAAGGCAAAGTCCAAGGAAAAAAATCAGAAGAAATCAAGACATTAAGAGGCACCAGACGAAGAGGGTCCAGAAAAGAACAGGAGGAGGGAAGAAGAGAAGAAAAGCAACAACACGCCCAAAAACAGAAAATGGGAAGAGAAGGGAGGGGAGAAGGAGAACCAGCAAGGTGGGAGGAGTGGAGGGAGAGAAAGGCTGCAGGTGCGGGAGAGGAGCGGGCTGAGGGATGCGAAGGGGACCGGGGAAGGCGGCGCTCCGGAGCCGCTGCCCTCGCCGCCCGCTGCACCGCGGAGCCAGCCGCGGCCGCCTGCGGCTCTGCCCGGGACGGCGGGGGGCGGCGGGGGGCGGCGGGGGGCGGCGCGGCCCCGGCAGCGGGGGCCGGGCGGGGCTCAGCCTCCAGCCGCCTGCAGGTTGGCGCAGTGGAGGGGCCGCCGCGCCCGGGGATGGAGCCGGCTCCGCCCCCGCAGCCACCTTCGGGGAAGCAGAGAGCGGCGCGGCACAGCCCCGCTCCCGCCGCCTCCCCTCCCCGCCTCCCGGGGGGCTGGGGGCTCCGGGCTCCCCGCACCCCTGGGCAACTTCACCCGCCCCGTCCCGGCGCACACCGGCCCGCCGCGGGGCTCGGTGCCGGCTGCCGCTCCCGCTCCGGGCAGCCTTTGTCCGAGCCCCCCCGCCGGGGGCTCCGGCGCCGCCCTGCCCGGCCCTGCGCGTCCGTCCCCGCAGCGGCTCCCCCCCGGGCAGGGGCTCCCGGGGCTCCCCAGCGTCACCGGTGCCAGCTGCCGGCCCCCCCGAACACCTCAGCACGGGTGCGGGTCCTGCCTGCAAGCCCTCGCCCCCCCCCCCCCCCGCAGCGGCTCGGCCAGCGCCAGATCTGGGGAAATCAAAGCGCTTCCCGGGTCCTCCCCAGAGAGCATCGCTGGCATGCCCACACCCCTGGGTACCTGACACACCCCAGTCTGTGTCTCATCGAATAAAAGAATATTATTTTTTTTGGGGGGGTGGGGGTGTGTGTCTATAGTCCACGCATCTCTTTTAGTAGAAGTTGGTATGTGTTGCTATTTAGCTCAAACTTGTTTCAGCAGAAAAAAAAGGACTTTCCTTTTTCACACTATGAAAAGCCACCTCGCTAATTGCCCACACACTCTGCAAAGCTATATTAGGCACAGACAAGAAAACTTTCTCACATAGCACCAAGAAATAATTATTGGAGCTCAGAACAGCATTTCGGTTACTGGTGAATATTTGCTGGCAAGACAATTTGTAGCTTGCCAGAGAGCTAAACTGATGCAGCTATTCAGTAAAGCAATATTGAACTAAAAGTCCACACTTGAATGCAGTTAAGTGAAAACAGCCTTTGAATGGCAAAACAGTTCATTTGGACTAGAAGGTGAGAACAGTGAAGAGCTCTCTGCCAGCCACTTGATCTGGAGTGGACTCTCCTTCCATCTGATCAAGACAGACTTAAAATGATGGGGCTCAAGGTGTGTTACTGCAAAATATCATTCAGAAACCAGACGGATAATGAAGTTTTTCCTTTCAAAATGTAAAGGATAAAGGCAAAACTCACATCACACTTCATACTTAAGAGCTATTATTAACAGGTAACACTAGTATCTTTACGAAATACTAGAAGAATAAACTGAGCAGTAGCAGGGGGTTGGTAGGAACATAAAGTACAGCATTTTACTCTAAATTTTACTCTAAAACTAGAAAGGCAATTTTGTAATACCAAATATTAAAAAAAGAGAAGTAACAAAATAGCAACAATCTGAGCCATCAATGTTATATATAAATGATTTTTACTCACCAGTATAAAGACTTGCAGCTTGCCTTCTAACAACTTCTTCCTTAATTTCTTCAGTTAGTAAATCCAGGTGTTTGTTTCCAAGATAATCGATATACTCTTGTAACACGTCGAGCAAAAATTAGGACCATGTGACTCTACTGCATGCAGGACACACCTGAGGGCACTGAGATTTAATGTGCGACATATCACAGCTGCAGTAGTTTTAAGCTCACACAGAATAACTCAATTAAAAACCTGCTGAACTGAACTTTAGCTGCAGGTACCCGTTTATGGATTGTGTATGTTCGTAGATGCACCTACAGCCAGAGGACTGGAATACATGCAAACGTTCAGTCAACAAAAAAAAAAAAAAAAAGAAATAAGCCTCTGCATTTCTTTAAATACACCATCAGGCTGATGTTCTTAGAAAAAGTTTGCATGTGCTATAAATAAGGACAGCCTATGCTGGTTTTATGCATGAGAAGTTCCACATTGTTTCTACAACAGTGTATAAAGCACTTCAGCATTTTCCTTGTTCCTCCGGGTTTTTTTTTCTTCATGCTGCTTGCAACGTAAAGGGCGGTGGGGTTAGTTTATCTTTCCTTCCCTAGCTACACTACCAGCATCCTTCTCAACTGCCAGATGAACTTCTTTCTGCCTATCCACAACAGGCACAAAATGGAGTGCTGAAGGTGCTTTTAACCCCTGGGCTAGAAAGTAAGTTTGCTCATCTTTCCACAGCTATCTTGTTTGGCACCTAGGTGAGTTGCATGCGCCTTTCACCGCTCCTGCTGCTGACATCACTATTACCCTAGTCCTATTCTCATTAGGAATGAGAGACAAAAGGGAAAAAAAGAAGCCTGGAATAAGCCTGTTAAAATCACAAGAGCAAGCTATGCTTACAAAGCCTCTGTTACCTGCTAACCCCAAGCAGGAAAGAAGATTTGGAGTGGGAAAGCATAGTTTAACAACTATAAATTTTTGCATTTTTGCCAAAATTATACTCAGGCAAAGTAACAAGCTGAAAGTCAGCCCATAGTGAATACATGGCCATTAATCTAATCTGAAAAGAGTTAAAGAGCTATTTCCCAGATTTTCTCTTCCATTTTATTTCTAGTTTGGACCTATGCAAAAAGACAAGTTTGTTCAAACCACAACCACAAGCATATCAACCAGCTTAACTCAGGGATAATTCAACTCACTGAAATTCAATCAGTTCTGTAGAAGGTCAGCAATTCCAATTCGCTGTATGAGCTACACTGAATTTCTGTCTTTCTTTTCCATGCAATTTTCATAATTACCCAAACACCTGCTGTTGTCGAGGCCCTTTGCTTCCATAGCCAGATGACTACTGTGGCAAGGATGACTGAAACTACAAACATTATACTTACATAATTTGTAATAGATGCAGGTCAGGCATATCATCATGTGATTTGACTTTACTGTGGTTTATGCTACAATTTTCTCTCATTTGCTGCCCACCTTAACATCAAGACTCAGAAAAACTCCTAGGCAGTCTACAGAACTTTCCATTTTCTATACCAACAGGACAAATGCTGTAGGGGGCAGAGTTAACTCAGGCCAATGCAAAGAAAATAATCAGGATATTAGTGGAAACATGTAGGTAGGGCTACAATATATTTACTTTTTTTAAAAGACAGCTTCTTTTTCTTCCAGAAATCAAGTGCAGAGAAGCTGCTCCCTGTGCTCTGCTCCAGCTTTCTAAACACTTTTTTTTCTCAGGGGTTCTAGTAATACTGCACATATACAGCAGCATTAGATTTTTTATCAGTAAATGGCATATACCTAGAAATATAAAACCTCCTATAGTAAAAATTTATTATGGCTGGATAGCTAACATACATACATGTATGCACCTGTAATAGAGTCAAAGGCGCTTTACAAAGGACTAATTTATGCTGCAGAGCTGGACTGCACACAAGCCCTGGCCCAGTTTTTGGAATTTACCACACCTGACCAAAACAGCAGGCAGCAATTGCCTGCAGTGGGTGTCAAAGGGCTGTGATGGACACCAGCTTCTATAGCAGCACTGCGCTGGGCAGGGAGGTAACTGCCCCCTTCCTACCCAGCTCAGCTGAACTTGCTTTCTCATTAGGAATTGCCAACAAGACTCACCTGGGGAGATCTTTGTAACCTCCTAATAACCCTGGCACACCCCCAATTCAATTTCTAGTCTTTCAAACAATTGTAGAATTAGCAAACCACCAGCTCCTGCCTCGCTGCCCAAGTTCTAGCAGAACTACAAAGAAAAAACTCACAAAGAAAAATTGCAGTGGTCTGTTTCCTCTGTGCTGACAGGCTTGTTATGCATGGCTTTCAGCCTGTCTGCTCCTGCCTCCTGGAAGCAGCTGCCAATCACCGAAACATTGGCTTGCCATAGGGAAGGACCAGAGAGGGGGAATAAAAAAAAAAAAAAAAAAAAAAAAGAAGCTTCTTTCCTTTAGTGTGATCTCCTACTTTAGTGTGATCTCCTGCAGTATCATGCACAGGGTCGTAATAAAACTAATTGGATGCAAAGTAGGACAACAATAAGAAAAAAGCTAGAGTGCCACAGGGAGAATTGTAAATAATTTTTGCATCATTTCTTTCCTAAATCCAATGCAGCATAACCTGCACACTTTGTACAGAATATCTGTGTCCATTCATGGACGGGAATTGAAGTTACAAGTATGTAATGGTAGAGTCAAAGCTAAGGTTACAGTGAAGGTTTGGAGCTGGAGGTGCTTTGGATTTCAGGTTATGAACATATCAGACACCTACCTCAGGAATAACATGGAAACATTGTCCAATACTGATATGTTTCCCGCTTTAGCCTCCCCATGTCTTTCTGGATTCAGCTATTAACCAAACTCTTCACTGTTTCTTGCCTCAAATTTTAACACTTTTCTTCTTTGCATAATAGCTAATTAAAAAAAAAATCCTCCCCAAAACCCTACACAAAACACGCACCTGTTAGAAACATCATTACTCTTGAGATGTCTCCCCTCTGTCAGATTTGCTTGAAATCAACCATACGTTTCAGAACACATCAATCTGGGACTGACAGACAAATAGTACAATCATAAAAGCTTTGTTTCCTTTAGAAACCAAATAAAAATATCTGAGAGATCAACTAGTGCATCTCCCATTTGAAAGAAAAGATTATATTGTAAATACCGTCAAAGTTTCCAATAAGCTAGAACTCCAGGGCTAGAATTTTTCTCCTTTTGCATCCTTTACACCTCCATATAATCTAAGAGGGTGCTAAACTGGCCCCTTGGGAGGCCATGCTGAATGCATACCAGTGTGGATTGGGATGCTCTCACTTTCACCAGGGGTTGTGACAGAATATATTATATCTTCCATCCCAAATCCAGCTCTGCCTTCTTTCTTTCCCCTCTCTTTCACCCCTCCCTCCACACCCATCCACACATTGCCAAAGAACATATTCAGTTCGGGGACTCAATAATCTTGTCCAGACAAAATTTCATCCTGCACCTTAAAATAACATTCATTAGTGGCACATACTAATGGGGCCAAATTCTGTCCTTCATTGCACCTCTATGTCCCCACTGGAGTCACGAGAAAAAAAATAATTGTATAATGAAGGTGTAACCAGGGGGCAAAATTTGGCCTACATTTTTTTAAAATAAATCTGCATCAAGTAAAGCCTGTACACCTCCCCTGAGAATGAGACCCTTTATGTCTGTGTGAAAGGCGCTGGCTTTTCTTTTGTTTACTGGGTAGGTTCACGTCTGTCTCGGCTTGGGTTCTTCACGCTGAATTTATGTGGCTGGTGCAGCTAAGTGCAATAGGCACACTGCTGACAAGATCTAAGCTCTCGAGTACTCTTGCTCTGAAGTGAGTAGTTAAAATTGTTCCAGAGGAGTAGTAGTCAGCAGAGGAAAAATACTGTAAGAGACGTTTTTTCCAATGAACTGGAACTGAAAGCACAGCAGGTGAGGGATCTGTACCAGCAGAAGGAGGGATCTCCAGGGATGGGGGAAGGCTTTTACACTTTTATTTTCAACACATCCATAAATTATGGTAGATAACAAGGGATATATTCTTTACATCTGCACAATGTGAAGCGTAAGGAGGGAGAAGAGAGAAAAATTGAACAACCTTTCATGAATGTTACTACGTAAACAACAAAGAATGTAAAGACAAGAAAATCCAATTAGAGGGTGAGAGAAGTAAAACAGAGAAGAAAATGTTTGTGAAAGCTTTTTTGGAGCTGGATTGGTAGGGCCATATTGGGAAAGAACAGGCTGTAAGATTAGCACTCTGAAACTTATTCTCACAGTGCATAAATATAGGACAAAGGAAGAAATATATTCCAAAAAAAGATAAAACAGCATGGAGTGTTTTATTTTTAGTTTTTAAAATAACTGAGTACCTCCGTAGTGTACATTTGCACTTACTCAGGAAAATTTCCAGTTTAAAAAAGTATTAGATCAAGATGTGTCCAAAGAGCTCTCTGACATGTAAGACTTTTTTTTCCTATAAAACCTTGTTCATACCATAGAAAAGAATATACTTTAAAATAATCCAAATCCAATTAAAAAAACTTTTAACACAGAAATTTGTGTGCCTCCAAATTATTCTTCAATATATTCTACCTAATTTCATAGCAGATAAATATATTTGAAGCCATTTCTCTGAACCATATAAAAATGCCCTATGGAAATTAGCTCAAAACTTCCTGCTCAATAGCGTCAAGCTGCAAGCTACAGTATAAGAAACCTTAATACAAACTGTTTTCTAGTTGCAAAAAAACTTAGAAGTAACAGTGATTAATCTGTATTTGTGATATCCTGTGTACTATAGACACAGCTGATTTAAAACATTTTGCACTGAAGTGTTTATAAGCATTTGGATGCTGGCTTCCAGTGACATACAGGTGAAGGGTCGTTATTTACTGAGATATTTCCTACTGAGAGCAAGCAGAAAGTTACATCACAGAAGTCATAACTTTTTCCCTCAAAAAGAGATATGTCATGTTACGTCAGACATCAGACTTAACTTGTGTGACCAGAAAGATGTTTACTGATGTGACAGCACATGAAAGAAGATTAAATATGATTCATGAGACAATATGACATGAGGTCTTCAATTTCATGCTTATCTCTGTACTCTGATCCAACCGATGGGACAGCATTTAGGGTGACTGCCTTTCAGTCAGCCCAGCTACACATGGAAGAGTGGAATGGGAGGACCGTGTTGGCATATGGTGCAGGAGAGAACAAGGACAGGTTGTAGCAGCCTGGATTTAGAGTGGTTTGACTTATGGGGAACCACGTCCTTACAATTATGTGTACCTTATGTAAAGCTTGACTGACCTATAAGGATTACATACATAATTAACATTTCAGGATAAGCTTTCTCAGGGTTAGTAATCGTCATTGACTAGCACACATTATAGCACAGATACAGTATAAATAAATCACAGGCACTGTCACATTCAGTTTTGCTGTGACAGAGATCTTGGGACTCCTTGTGCAAGGTTTTTCACAGATGTGTTATAAGTGATAATCTCTGCTGCTCAAGCTCTGTATCAAAACAAACAAGACAGAGATTGGAAAAAGAAAGGAAGCAATGTTATTCCAATTTAGCGGGTATAATCTGAGATACAAAGAATGTAAATGACATGCCAAAAGATGAGAAGTGCTGGAATTCATTCCACTATTTAGCCAGAAAATGCACCATGATTTTGTGTTGATCATTAAACAAGTTTTAATGGTGAAATTTTGACACACTGGTTGTGTAGTAAAGGATTTCACTGTGTTTCTCTACAAGGGCTTTACTACTATACCAGTGAGGGTGCTGTCAAACTAGTATGTCCTCAACTGGACTTGGCGATGTTCACTACACCATTTTGACAGCTGCATTACAGACTTCCTCAGACTCTGGATTAATTTACAGCGCTGATGCTATTTCACAAAGAAGTCTGAAAACAAAGTAATACAGAGTGAAGCAGCAGTAAGGTACAGAAAAACAAGAATGTGTCACGTATTATCTGTAAGGAGGGGAAGAGGTGGGAAGGAATAGCTATTGGTGTCAAATGCTAACAGGAAAAAACAGCTTATAATAGGATGGTGATAAAAAGCAGGCAATATGGACCAGTTTGTGAGCTGTAACAATACAAGGCAAAAATAAAAATGGTGTTCAGATACCAGGAAGGTGCATCTAGCTTGACAACAATCTGAAAACAACGAGACTGAAGCACATTCCTAGTACAAAAGATTTACTGTTAGAAGGCTAGGGTAGTTTTCTACTGAGATAAACTAGTTTAAAGAAGGGGAAAATTGCAAATATCAAAACTCAGTGTTAGGTTTTTCTTTGGTGTAGATCACCTCAGCTGGCTCAGCTGTGTTGCTTGCTGTATCAGGGGCCAAGAGTCAAAGCTGCCAGCGACAGACTGTTTTCCACCCCGAGCAGCAGTAGTTGCTTTGAAGATTAAAACATATATGTATATAGCATCTCACGTCTCAGAAAAATGGGGAAGAATGAATGATGTGGTCTTTTTCCCTGTCCTAAAATAAATCTTTTTTTTTCAATACATATCTTTCTGTTGCATTTAACATATTCAAAAGGGGACATACTGAGACAGAAAAGCAGTTAGTTCATACTTAATTTTATGCATTTGCATATGCTCACTGATGTGCAGTTGTGTTAAAGTCATGTGACCAATACTTTGCTACTTTGCTGAACCATTGATGGCTATCATTCAGAAAGACTGAATCTGTCCGAGCTCCACGGGACATATAATGGTCTTACTTTTTATGAACTTCTGGGGTGAGATTAACATAATTAAACACCATACGTATTGCCTTTAGAGCCACAGCTTTAAAGCAACAGTCTTAGTTCATCCTCACTTAGCTGCATCCTCACTTGGAGGATATAGTGGTAGACCAAGGCTAAATGAAGAAGCATGGATTTATATCCCTGCAAGCTGTGCTTCTTAAATTGAATCATATGGTTAGGCCCTTGTAGGTAGCGTTGGGCGCATTGCCATAGCTCCACCCTGTCACAGCCACATCTGAGACATGCTCCTGTTGAACTTTGCTGACTTTTGTACAAAATGTTTCATTCTAATAAAATCCACAGGAAATGTATTCTAAGGGAAGAGTTATTTTTCCTTATGAATGCTCTCAATGGCTTAAACCAAGTCTTCTTTAAATGAAAAATTAAAACTCCTGTGAAATTGGAAAACTTCATTCCTTAAATCACCAGAACTGCTGTAAACAGCCGAGGGAGGAATTGCAGTCATCACACGCTTTGCATACTCAAATCTAGAAAGGAAAAATTCCAACCTTTTTTGGGGGGACTGAAAAATAAAAGATGCTTAAAACTTTTTTCAAAGTGAAATACTGATCATCTGCAAGGCCTAGAAATTATTATGAGTGTTCAAGATATACTACATTACCCTTCCCTGAAAATTGGTTGTGGTGCATATGATCCCTTTTTATACTGCACAAGAAGGATTAGATTAATTCCTGAGATGTGTAGCAAGTAGTTCACTGACGCATTCCCTTGTTTTAAAGATGAGCATATGAGATAGACATCTTATCTACATATTTTGCTTTCTTCTGTCAGTAAGACTTTTTCATGCAGAAAACATTTGCAATTGTGATAGTCCTGAAGAAAAGGTAGGCAAGAATGATCCAGTAAAAGGTATCTTAGTGTTTAGTAGGTACACTGGGTTATTTTTATCTGTTTTCCAGTGAATCTGCAGCATTCTACTTCCCTTCTATAAAATATTCAATTATCTTCACATAATGAAAATGCGCTACTATACGTATGTTCAGCATATATAAAATTAGAAGCTGAAAAACCTGAAGCAGTTACATAAATGCTCAAACCCTTCAACCAAGTTTCTCAGGAGTTCTAGAATTTACAAACCCAGGTGCAAATTCTTGAAATGTTAAAAACAACTTAAGGCCAAATTGTGTACTGACAGAACTGCACAATGGCAATTAAATTACACCAGTTTTACACTTGGGCCACAAAAATCTCATTTCCTTTTGAGAAAGTAGAAATAGTGGAAAGAGCATAGTGGAAAGAGCAAACAAACCATTCAAATGCTGCAACCAGTCATTAGGGGCTCTAGTGAAACCACCACAGAATCATGAAAGTGCAGGACAGGGAAGACCTTAAGTGAACATTCCCCAGTAATGACACCAGACAATTGCCTTAGATTGTCTCTAATGTAGAGTTCTCTGGCCTTCTGTTGGTGGAAGGAGATTCCATAGCCTCTCTCAGCTGCCTTTGCCAGTGCTTTTACTTTGGATGAGTGTATTATTATCTAGCCTGAATCTGCTTTATGTATTTGCCTTTTTTTTTTTTTTTTTTTTTTCCCAGCAAGTGCATGACAGTGAAAGTGAGTAACTGGTCATTGTCCTTTTCCTAATACTCCTTCTGCATTGAAAGAATGTTTGCATGTCTCCTGACCACTGCCTTCAGTTCTCTCTTTTAAACAAAATGGATTTTAGTTTTTTTCTCAAAGCAGATGTCTTCTAAACCTTATGTTCTTCTTGCTTTCTTTTTTAGTTACTTCAGTTGGTCTATTTTTTCCCTAATTTATGGTGTCAACGACCTGATGTGATCCTCCAGCTGAGACCTTGCAGAGGCCAATTACAATAGAATTTTTTTGTCTTATTACTCGTATACAGTGCTTCTTTTTCTATAACCAACATTGAGCTTCATCTTGCTTGCACCAGGATCGCCTTGTCAGGTTATATTTCAGTCATGGTTTCTTATAAACTGCCTGTCATTCTCTGCAGGATGATAGCATAACCAGTTACCACTTACATTTTGTATGTGGACTTTGGGTTTTTTCTGAATACAAAGCCTTATTAATTTCAATTTGTTCGCCCCTCCAATTTATCAAGACCATTTTGAATGTTGATCCTGTCTCCCACATCAAATACAAATCCTGTATCTTCCATGAGCTTGGCGGTGGTAATGTACGCTCATTATTCTTAACATTAAAGGAAATACCGGATAGGACCGGGCATAAGGCAGACTGCTGCAAGATACTTGACATATCCACTCAGTCCAACACCAAAACATTAGTATCTGCTTTTCCAATATATTTTTTCATTCAGTTGGATGCCAATTCTATTTTATCTATCCGTCTCATTTTGCAGATGATTGTATGTCCTGTGAGAACCTAGAACAAGCAAACATATTCTTATCAAGCATGCATTTGCCTTACAAGCAATCTGCTCCTTCCCTGCTCAGGCACCTGGCCAAGGCCCCTGGTGTGTATGAACCTTACAGATCATGAGACACTGCATGCCTGCACTTAGCATAAATGTAAAAGTTTACATACACTCGGTATGTAAACTGGTTTTTGTTTTTCACCGAGTATAAAGGTGGGCAAGCTCTGGGACTGGGCCAGAAGCCTCAGCTATGGGTGGATGCACCACACAGGGATTCTCCCAGTTACCGAGAGACTCCTGGTGCTGGCTGCAGTGGGGCTTCCCAGCCAAAGAGTTGGCCTGGATGGTGTTAAGGTGGTAATAGGCGATGTATCCTTTCTTATTCTCTGAAACACTTTGCAGTAACGATTTGATGCTTCACTCCTATTGCTCTTTTCTCATATTGTGCATAATAACGAGTACTGTTTCCTTTTATCATATTGCATGCTATTTTCCTTTATTGTATTATAATATAATAAACAGCATTTATTCTTGTATTTGATTTGGAATTAATTTTTGCTTGGTATTCAGTCAATCAGCAAAACAAGCACCTCAGCTAAAACATATTTCTTAGAGCAATATTAGGAAAACAGATTGTGCAATGTACATTAGGAATATTTTTTGAAAGGTTTTAGTATGCTCCATGCTTTGGAAGAGAAGTAGAATTTACAAGGAGTTGATTTTGTACCAGGAATGTGCTGCTTCATTACTTGTAAAAATTGACAATATTGTACTTTTAATTCATACAGTTTGCTGTGAGATAGAAGAGTCCATTCAAAAAGGAAGAGGTTAGAAATGGGTTATTGTCTCTGAGAATGGGAAGTTCAAAGTGGGAGTTAATTAAAACTGGCTTTCAGACTTTTTGCCTAAAGAGACAAGAGTTTGTTTTTAGAGAATTGCAAGGCTTGTCTTTGTGTGAGTCAGTACATTGTGTTAGGGGCTCCTGAGACTGTTCCAGAAATACTACATCCCTACAATCAAAGTGTTGATCAGCCACAAGTTCCTTCTCCTGGTTCAATGGATACTTCTTCAAGAGCTTTCCCTGTAATTCTGACTTTAGGCAAATGTGGTACTGCCTGGCTAGCAACATCATAAAAACAATAAACTAATCTCAGTATTCCACAGAATCATAGAATAGCTTGAGTTGGAAGGGACCCATAAGGATCATCGAGTCCAACTCCCTGGTCCTCACAAGACTGCCTAAAACTAAACTGTATGACTAAAAGCATTGTCCAGACACTCCTTGAACGCTGACAGGCTTGGTATCGTGACAACTTCCCCGTGGAGCCTGTTCCAGTGACCAACCTCCCTCTTACTGAAAAGCCTTTTCCTAATGTCCAATCTGAACTTCCCCGGATGCAGCTTCATTCCATTTCCTTGTGTCCTATCGCTGGTCACCAAAGGACATCAGCACCTCCCCCTCTGCTGCCCTTCTTGAGGATATATCCTATCTAAAGTGGGCATGGAGTCTTTATCAAGCTATATCCTATTAATGACTGTGGGACCACAGTCTGAGAATGGCAGACAAAGAGGATGGACTAGCCTGGTGAGGACTGAGCAACATTAAGGAACCTGGTAATGGAGCAGGGCAAAAGAGTGAACTGAGAGGCTGGGGAGAATAATGTAGCATTTAGCTGTGTGTCTGCAGTGTAAAGATCTTCCTATGTGGAGTTTTCTCCATTCAAACTATAATTATTCTTTCTCAGTCTGCTGTGAGGGATCCACAATTCAAGAGGAGAATGTCATTACTTACATTTGATTGTAGAGTAGAGATGCATCCTTCAACACTGTTTTAATATACTTAAGTTTTATAATCTAAAAAGAAAGGAGAAAAAATTATGTAAGAATTTTATATTTAGTTTTCTGTACCAGTAATGTAGTGAAGCCAACTTTAATATTTATGAATATGTTAAGGGAATCCATTTTCGAACAATTCTTCACAGAATAATTTCTTCAAAGACTAGGTTATTAATAATGAATATGTCTTGCAAATCTACTAAAGTAGTCAACCTATATAATTTCTTCTATAACACAAGCTGTAAAGTAGTTCAAAATGGAGATGAGGAAAGCATGTTAAACAGTTAAAAATTATGGTCGTATTACAGTTAGTTTAATTCTAACATTGAATCTTTGTATTTTTATATTAATCTGATTAGCATTTTGGTAGGCAACTCAGCACATTTTCAAAATTTGACACAATTCTTCTCCTTGTTATTCTGGTATTCTTTTACCTTCTCACTTTTAGCTGGACGTTTCCTGATGTTGTCCCTGCCTTCTCCCTAAGCCATAGGTAGGCACAGGACCTTTCTAGCAGGGTGAAATGCCCTTCCAGTTCACTGTGTCTTTCTAGCATGGTTCATATTGGTTTTAGCCGAAGTTTAGCTGTAAATGAGTCACTTTTCTTTACCTTCAGTGTGGAGTCACTTCTCCATACAGAATAACCTATGACCTAGATGTAGAAGGGCTTTTTAGCCAAGACCTGCTTGTTACTTAACTGGTAGGATGGGAGAACCCTAGACTCTAACAGCCTAACGTGCTGCTTATGAGCAAAGAGGCAGAGTCACTGAGAGCTGATATTCCCCCAGTGTTCTTCCCAAATATGTCTGTCTCAGAACTGAAATAACTGGCTGGTAGAGACATCTGATGTGCCTCATCTGAAAGAGCAGCGGAATGTGCTTCCAGATATTTTCACAAGCAAAAGGAGAAACACAGATACGGGTAGGGCTTTGCAGAGAGGAAACTCACATCAGGATAAACCAATCCAGATACTAGTTACCTGAACAGATTGGGAAATAGAGATTTGCATTCTAATATAGAAGTATTTTTTTTTATCATTCTCTTCTGCATTAGTACGGCTTGTGCTTTCCTTTGTTCTGGACAATATAAGTTGAAATATTGTCATGATAAACTGTATGATGCAGTAAGAAAGAATTAACCACAAACAATGAGAAAAGTAATGCAAGGGAAGAACAGGTTGGGGCTTTTCCCTACATTTGAGTTGTAAAAGAATCACGGGGAGTGCACCCATTAAAATGATTTGGGGATAGGATACTAGAATAATAGGCTTGTAATAAAAGCACAAACAAAACTAATGAAGTTCTTAATATTGTCTCAGATTCTCATTCCCTATCAGTTTTATTCCTTGAAGTAAGGTGCTGTAGACAGTGACTGCCTGACCCTTGAAGTCTCAGGACCTGAGGTATTATGACACTAATTCTTATGATCCTAACATTTCAGAGGAGCTGGCTATTAAATGGAGAGTATTTACAACAGCCAACATGTGTGTAGAGTACTATCTTTCTTTTAATGTGCCTTCCCTACTACAAGAAGCAGCTGGGTGGGAAAGGGAATGTGGCAGAGAGAGCTGGGACTGTGGTAGGAGGATGAATTCTCCATGTTATCTTCCTTAGCTACTCCCTGAGGAAAAAAAAATGTTGACATATTTGGGGGAAAGAGAGTTGAACAGAGAGAAATAGCTAGCTCAGGCAACATACAAAAGCACGTGGGAGAAATGGTATCCTGAGGAATGTAAAAAGGAGAAAGATGTCCAGAGTTGAGGGAGGAGGTATCTAAAACCCTATGGAAAATACAATCAATTCAGAAAATTTCCTTATGTGTCAAAGGGATCCTTGGAGGAAGTAAGTTTTGGAATCATTACTATGTAAGACTGGTCACTACATCCTAACAAACCTCCAGGCTTGCTTTATCAGAAAAATAGAAATCGCTAAGATAGTAATTAATAATTAAGCTCAAGTCCTTTATTTCACTACCCCAGAAATCAAATTCTGGTGTTCTGCCACAGGCTTCTGGCAAAATGGCTGCAACCTAAAATCTCTAAAATGCCCTTGAGTGGCAGGTCCTAACAACAAGTTCTGTAGACTGTAAACAGAGAAAACCCTGAAGAAATAAAAATGCATTGGTTTGTCTTTCTGAAAGAGGAGAATTGAGAAAATGGATCCTAAAGAGACTTGCTATGCTGCAAACAAGTACATCCGTTTCTAATCTACTAATACCTATTGCTGGCCAGATTGTTGCTTGCTTTATTCATTCATAGAGTCCAGCTAACTGCTCATATGAGAAAAGTGAGTAAGATCTGGAGCATTTTCGATTCCCTTCAGGCCAAATTACACAGAAATATCAAGAAATGTCAAGATCTAAAGTCTAACTACTGGACCTGAACTGCAGGATGCCAGATTGTCTCCTTACCTTGTGAGGACAGCTGCTCTACCCAGCTGTCTCATGTAGAACCATCTCTCACTATGTAGTTTAGAAAATCAAATATAAAAACTTCAAAATTAATTAAAACAGGCCTGGAATGGCTTGTCCTTTATCTCTAGAGCATACTACAGGTGACACTATACCTCACACAAGCATATCCCATTAGCCATGGGATGTGTCTGTCATGTTTTTATTGCCCCACCTAAGGAGGCTGATCATTGCACAGCTGGTTGATCCCATGACAGTTTGGATGACCATCTAATGGAAGTCACAATATTACCTAAAAAAGAACAACCAAGCAAAGAGTCCAATCCAAAATAGTTTCTGCAAACAAATGAGAATTTTCTATGTTGCATATTTGAGGGAGGGAAGGGAGTAACCTCCTAGGTTTGTAGAAGAAACCCTGAAATTATGACTCAGTTGCACTTCACAGTTTTAGAAAAACAGAAAACAGATATAAAAGTCAATTTTATCACGACTTTTTGCAATTGGGGCTATATTATTATTCATCCTCTTTAAATTATCGTATTTGTCAATAATACTACACAAAAATTTTCTTTTTCCTGGATAGCATACAGACTTCTTAAGCTGCTTGCTTTTGTCTTACTAATTAGGCTATTGACAGCAGTTCTACAGGTGATCTGTGGTTTCCCAGAGTGTCTGTTTTAGGAGTGAGAAATAGTATTGTTACTTTTGTAGTTCATGGAATGCCTTGTCATTAGGGCTTGGAAATCAGTATTTGTGGCTGAAAAAAAACCCAAACCAAAAAAAACCCCAAAAACCAAACTGTTGTTCCTGCAGTTTTTTAGTGTGGGATAAAAACATAGCAGCTTGTTACAGAGCCAGCCTTAAAAGCTCAAACTTTTGCTGATCTGCTTGGCATTAATTAGACATTTGGTATCAGGGAGGAAAAACAGTACACTGAAAAACAAAGAGAAAGGACCTGAAAATAGAGAAGAAACTAGGCAGGAAAGCTTGGAAGTAGAGATGCTGATAGCAAACTGCTGTCTGGGACAGCAATAACTTTATTAAGAATATCTCACGTTTCTATATTGTACAGTTCATTCCGTATAGAGGGGAAGGCAAGGCAAGGCAAGGAAGGGGAAAGGAGAGGAGAGGAGGGGAGAGAAAGAGGAAAGAAGGGGAGACAAGGCAAGAACGCATGAATTTGCTGGATTCTTCTATGTTTCTAGGCAAGTAGAAAGAGCAGAGATGATTCTTTAATAGCCCAGAGGACAGAAGCAGTAACTGCATTGTATGCTTGTTTTCTCCTATATATAGAAAAATAGCACTATATATTGTAGTTCTGTCTACCTTCTATATTCCCAGTGAGAAAGATGACACAAATGTGGAAACAAGGGAGCAAATGCAAGGAGCATAAGTGGTTTATTTATTTGGTATTGAAAGGAAAAGTCTGTGAGAGTGTTTGACTTTCACAAATAGTTTAGCTAAAGGGCGAGAACATCATAGACTTGACTACTTCGGTGGTGCTGGTACATCATTAAATGCACATGGATCATGTGAAATGATTGTAGGTGCATGGCTTTCTGTCAAATTGCAAGAGGATTTTCAGTCAGTATTATACTAGAAATTTTCCCAGATAACTACAGCTGCACAGTGCTCAGCAATTCTAAGGCAGTTTCCTCCGGGTTTTAGTGTCGTTGTTTTCACAGGAGGTAAATCACGCACTATCACATACTCTGCTGCTTGCTAAGAGTCAAGCTGTGTTTTGGTGCTAGTGGTGGTTTTGCTTTCGTTTTTCTTTTTACCTGACCAAAGTAAAGAGACGTGGCATAGCTAAAGAAGGTATTTTTGTAGGAGTCAGTGGAGAGACAGGCTATTCTGCAGCAGTGAAAAGCAAGCCATCTGCAACAACCTCTTACAGTAATATAGATGGGCTCACATCTATGCACAGAGTAAGCATTCTCCTTGAACTCCTGGTGTGTCGCCTGTACTTTGGAACAACATTCTACCTATTGTCCATTGGGCCTCCCACACAGGAGAGGGACAAAGAAAGAAAAAAAGAAAGAAGGATATAAAGAAAAACAGCGGCAGCACATTTTTTTATGCTGCTGAGCTTTTCTTCCTGCAAAAGGAAAGCAAATGGCCTTTTATTCACATTGCTGCCTATGGAACTTTCCTCTCTGTGGATCCCATTAATTTTAACACACTGGTCTTGCCACATACATCCAAGCTCCTGTCTCATTTTTGGTGCCTTTTGGTGCACTGAAGACTCATAAGAGGAGGCAGGACATAGCTTCACAGGACAGAAGAGGGCAAAAGCTCAAAGTAAGTGAGAATTTTCTGCAGAAATGATAGATTGCTGACAATCTTGGAAAACAAGGCAATATTTTCCCCTTCTCTCTTCATTCATCATCATTCAATTTACAGTCAGAAAGGGGAAAGTGTTTTCTGCAGAAGTTGAGCTTCTATCCACTTCCTAAATAGTCAGAACTTGTAATGATACAAGTGATCATTTCTGGACTGAAATAAATTCAATTCTTATTCAAGCAAATAAAATGTAATTCACAATTATAATGCAATAAAAAAGGTGCAGATGTTTCTTTGCAGTTCTCTTCACTGACTTTCTCCGTGTTAGATGTTACTCTTTTTATGCTTAATAAATTCCACAAAAAAAACGTTTAAATAGGTAGTCTATTAGCTAGCATTAATGATCAATGACTAATAATCACACTACACTGCAGTTCAAGAAAGCCTAGAGAGTTTTATAATACAAACGCACAATTACATGTTAGTTGGAATGGCTGAGTTTTAAGCGATCTCTTTTTTCTGGGTGAAAAGTCTCTTGTCTACTCCTGGTTCCTGATATACAAATTAAAATGACATTTTCAATGATAACAACTCTGAACAGTGGAGATTTTAATCCCAGATTTTTTTTTAACTGTCTTTCCCTGAGATTGCACAGGACTATAACTTATACTGAGTAGAAAAAAAAGGGAGAAAATGATGCAATTTTATTCTGCATCAAACTTCAGATTTTTTTTTTTTGGATTTGATTAACAGTATTCTCTCCTAGTTCACAAGAGAAGACCTCCCATACAGAATGGAGCACAATTCTATTTTTATGGAGATCAGTACAAACAGGCACTTGCTGCTTTTCTGTATTGTCCTCAGTCTTTGAAGATGTGATTTTTGAATGTCAAATACCTTTCATATAATCAGAAAGTAACCTATGCAATAAAAAAGACAGATATATTCATTATTTAAACAGAAGTTAAACATGAATATTTTACAAACTATTTTGCATTATGATAACCACATCTCTTAATTTTCTGAAAGAATATGCCTGTATTTTCCTTGAACTTCTGGGCAGCATCAGGATTTAATCTATACAATTCCAAAGAGAGATAAAAAGGCCCACAAAATCTGCCTCCCCCAAGATTAATTAACAGGGAACATACAAAGTCAAAGTTAACTCTCCCCTCTCTTTTCTTCCTGTCATTTTCCGTCTAGCAGAGCTGATTTAATGCTTCAGGAAGTAAGGACATCTCTAGCTATAGGGAAAGAATAGTGCTTTTGAGAGAACCATGAAAACTGCAATTGATCCATCACCTCTTATGATGGAAAATTGTTGTAACTCTAGCACACGGTGATTTTTCTATATCCATTAAAAAAAAAAAAAAAAAAAAAAAGGAAAAAATAACCAAGAGTGGATTTCTCACACTTATAGAAAATGTGCTGAAGAAGTGATGGAAGTAGGGTTTGCTGACATGCCCATAGCCTCCACATTATCGTTGTCCCATATAATACATATGTTTCTGGTCACATGGACTGAAGGGTTTATGCAGTCCCTTATGTTCCCCTCCATCACCATCACAACATGCATATTGTATCTGTACCTACTTTGGCACAGGCAACAGTTTTAAGTTCCCCAGTATAAGAAAAAAAACAACCACAACTGAAATGATCATGGAAAAGTAATTTGCAAAGCTAGTAATTTTTTTCCTATTCTATATGGGACTGGGTAAAGCTCAATATCCACTCCAGCTAGCTAAACCAATATTACTAAGCTATATTCAAGTTAATCTTTCAGTATTGCTGGCCTCATAAACATAGTTGAATTAAAATGCCAATGAATGTATCATTGATATTTCTTTCACGCATAGCATACTACAGCTCAATAGTTTTTTGCGCATTTCCTTTGCCAAATAAAAGAAGATGGTAGGAAAATATTCACTGAAGTGGTATGTTAGTTAATTTAGGATGCTGACAGTACTGCGGTTCTTCAAAAGTTTCTTTACTGGCTTGCGTTTAATCACCAATTTGTAATAACCCTGATTTCATTGCTGACTTGTGAGGCTTATGAGGAATTAACAGCAGCAAATGAGAAGAAGCTGGAATCCTTATGATGTGATGTTATTGCCTGTTATTAAAGCTAGGTCCACTTTAGTGAACTGCTTCTTATAAATTCATATATAATAGAAATTATGCACAGTTACAGAGCATTTTCAATGTACCTCAGGAGCAAAATTCCAAATGTTTTCTCCCTTCTCATTAATGATTATTGTGCAACTTTTATAAAATGCACTCAAAAAGCCGGTTGGTTTCTCCAAGTCAGTAGAAATGCTGAGAATTCTTCCCTATCAGGTGTCTCAAGCACAGCAAGCACCTACATTAGAAAAGTCATGGATAATTCTTTGGTATTTTCCCTAACTTCTCCCTAACAGTGATGATTATCCTGGTTTACCACATACCTGCACATAGTCAAGAACATAGCAGCTATGTAACAAGCTCAAACCCAACCACTATAGATGCTTCAAAGAACAGATCCTCAGCCTTACTGCCTGGGGGTTTCCATGGCACTCAGAAACACCACTAGCACTGAAGTCCATTCTTGGATTCACAGAAAAGAAGGGAACTCTAAAGCTATAGCACATTTTTCCTTGGATGGATTTTATGCAAAATGCTGAACTAAACCATTTAAATATGCATTTAATGATAGCCTTGTTTTTTAAAGTCTTTTGCCTGATATCCAATCAGACCTAAACATAATCAGCACATAAACATCTTTCACAGTAAAATGAATCCTTTGTTTCTCTTGACCAAGAGAAAAGAGCATGTTTCAAATGATGTTGGAACAGGTTTGCTGAAAATGGAACCAACAGCAGTGAGGTAAAGAGAATTTCTGTCAGTGAGAAACTTTTCTCTCCTACATTCTGGTGATTATGTACATAGATGTTCATACATTTTTGTTAAAGAAAAAACAATTTGCTTAGAACTGAATACAAATTTCAAGGCTTTGCTTTTTTATGATATTACTGTTGTTGGGTTTGGGTTTTTTTTGGCAATAAAAATGAACGCAAAAAAACCCCAAACAAACAAAACCCCAGAACATCAAGGCAATATGCCAGTTTCCTCACTGCTTCTGTCCTCTATGGTCAGCTACAGCAACTCTTGTTCTGAGGCTCATCCTTTTTTAAAAAAGATCTCAGTATATATTGCAATGTTACTTTCATTTTTCAAAAGCCTTATGGTATTATCATCACAAGCCAAGCCTTAGGGCATTATCACAAGCTAGAAATGAGGCAGTAAGAACTGTAGTTGTACAACACAGTACTTCAGGAATACCCTAAAAGGCACTCTTAGTTAAATGCAGTTCTAGTATCCAACTTTTTGAGCTGCTGGGTGCAAAATAAGCAACACAATGGAAAGCACAGGCCACTTCAAACAGAAAAAATGTGCCTTTTGTCAGGAAAAGCACGCAGGCTGTAGAATATAAAAGCATCAGCAACAGAGTGGCACCTATGTTTGAAAAGTAGTATGAAATACATTCTTAAATGTGCTTCATACAGAGAAGGTAGAACATATAATTATTATCTGATACTGCTGGGTTTTCTCCTTAGTTGTAAGTGGTGGCCGAAACATTGGCAGTCTTAGTTATCACTTTGGTTAGGAGGGAAGGCTCTCTCTCAGGGCTTCAACCCTGTATTTAAATGAGAGAACATAATGAATACCTGTATTCTGGTCCTTAAATTTATCTTCCTTACAATTTTTAAAATTCATGATCAAAGTATCAGTTGTCATTATGACAATCAGTTAAAAGGAATTACTTTGATGACCCAGAGGCATTGTAGATGTGCATTTTTACATTAAGCAGTAATATGTAATTTATTAGTAATATCTGGAGTAAAACCCAAAAGCATATCTTAATTTTCATCTCATGTAAACCCAGAAGAGTTGCAGACATAGCAAAAAAAAAAAATCTTGCCGCTGACAATGCATTAACAGCGAGATGTTCCTGTTTTCTTGACACAGGCTTGACTACTACTTTACCTCTGTTTAGTAACCTAATAATCTTTCCAAATTCCACAGGGGATATGAATTCTTTATCAGGCTTAAGTCATACTGGAGTAAATTCACAAAAAAAAATCCAAGCTGCTGTTTGTACTAATGCCAGCAGCCCCATCGATCTAGTAATGCTATACAGAGCAAAAAGATACATAACAGAATCAGTCTGGGGATTAAGTGAGAAGTTTCTTGTTGTTTCTGTGGACATTGCTAGTTTGTAAAACTCTGTAATGGGCTAGATTTTTCATTTTTGCAAGGCTATTTCTACATCTTCTTTCTACAGAAGGGAAATAAGCAGCCTAATAACTCTCAAGTCTGTTAATTTCTTATTCTGGACTCCAAGTACACTCACTGTACATGCACAGAAAATTTCAAGATTATTCTTTGTTTTTCTGCAATCTTTTTCATTAAAGAAAGTCAGGAGAACCAACAGGCTTCATAGCTGAGAGGCACTCAGGCGCTTGGGGAAAGCTGTGCAAGCTTCCTGGGTAGTTCTTCGTCCTTGTGTAGCCAAACAAATTTTTACTACATTTGTCGTATCACAAATTTTGGGATTGCCAGAAAAATAAATAAAAACATTAGGAATTCTTTTAAAATGTACTCAGGAAACATCTAAAACAACACAAATCCATGTACAAAAAATCTAGGTATGGCTACATTGAACTGCTCCATGATCCTAGCTAGGATCAGGAGAAATAGCTTGAAAGAGTTTACATTAATCAGTCCAGCTGATGGGAATTCCTATAAACTGATGCTACTTATAGTTAATACGAACATTACTTTCAAAAATAGATGCCAAAACATATGACATCAGTTTTTATCCATAGTATAATGCCATTGACTTTGACATGACTGCAACAAAGATATGTACCATTATTTAAACTGAGAGTACTAAGCTGCCATCATAGATAAATCTCTTACAGAGTATTCTTGATACATTTTTTTCTTGCCTAGAACTGATCAATATAGAAATGTTCCTGACTATGATTAATGATGTCCCATAGGTAATGGATTGTTTGCCCGGTGTCTTCTAAGCATACATAAGAATTAATATGTCTGAGTCAATACAATATGGTTTGCTCTCTGACAAAGGAATAATTTTATCAATGTATTTTACTTTCTGTTATGTGGAGAATGAGTTGAATTTGCTTTGTATACCCATCTGAGATGGCCACCAGCAGTACTGTACAGAAACAAGAACAAGGCTTAAAAAACATATCCCGTAATCTCCCATTGGCACTCATCGCCTTTACAATGAGGGTGTTTCATTTCTTATCAGTAGCAAATCCCTTCACAGCAATAACTGCAGAATATGTGCTAAGCTGGGATACAATACCACAAATGGAATTTTGACTGGAGAAAAAACACATAGTACAATTTATTTGAAAGACCAAAGTTGTCAGAAAAAGAAGTAGCATTTTAAACTGAGAAGTCGCCTCAGCTGTACTATTTAAACCTCAAAAGAGATCTATTCAATATTGCAATTGTAAATTTAAGCATGGCCAGAAGGCCAGAAAGAAGAAAAGAAGTATATTTCTGCAGCTCTTTCCAAAACAAGTAATAAAAAAGTGCCTTTATTCTCTTTCTCTCATTGCTTTTAGAGCACACAAAGAAAACTGAAGTATGAAAGAGTGCTGCAGAAAGTGCAAGAGCAAAGGTAAATTTGAGAGTAGTTTTCAAAAACAGAGGCTTAGCAGGGAGAAAGCAGAGAAATAGAGTTCTCATTATTATATTAAGACATGCTCAAAAAATATTATGCTTATCGCCTTATTGGTCCGTTGGTTATGCTCAGGTACAGCATCAGGATAATATCTGATATACTGTCTCCTGAGACCATTTCCCCACTGGTCTTTAGGCTGTTTCTTAGGTTGTCAACTACAATATTTTTTCTTGCTCTATTTTCATCCTGTAGCCTCACTGTTGCATTTCGCTCTTATCAAAGTTATCAAGAGAAAAGCAGAAGGAAGTTATCAGAAGAAAATGTGTATGCACTGGGAGTTATGAAAATCACATATTGATATACCATTTTCATTGATAATTATTTATCTGAATTTATCTTTCACTTAAAAAAAATAAGACTGTGAGAAGTCGATGTGTGTGAGTGTCTATGTGTATGTAAATGGTATATGAGATTTTCTAAATAAGAAAAAAGAAAAAGAAATCCATAGTTATACAGCCATAGTGTAATTTAGGTGAGATGGCATGTTTCCTTACCTTGCAATGCTGAAACTACTTTGTCCTCCATGGACTCCTTGTCCATGAGGAGTCATTCAGCGAGTTCTGACCACTCCTTCTGTAAGACACTTGCTCCCTCCATGCCTCAGCTCTTGCCCTGTCTGTCTTGCCTTGATTACCTAATCCATGGCCAAATGAGATGCAATGATTTACAAATGTGCATTTGTATAGAAAGATGGTATTTGGGTAGGGACATCCAAACCAATGTGCAGAAGATATGGATAATGTAAACTGAAAACAAGTCTTCTGATTCTTTTTTTGTACTGAAGTGGCTTAACAAGAGCAGCTGAATTCATCAAGGCTGGATCATCAAAGGATAAGCATAAGAATAAGAGAACTAAGCTAAGAAGCTGACAGCTAAGAAGCTGGTGCTCAGCTGTGTGAAGATGCTCATTACTGCACAGTAGTTTATATTTAGATATGCCTATTATAAATATCTATATCTACCCAAAATGAAAAATAGGAGGTTGCTCTCCACCCCCAGGAATGCCTTTACTGCAGTTTCACCAAAGGAGATGATATACCAAAAAAATAGAACTTCACCAAATTCTTCTGAAAAGAGATAGATAGTTCTGCTACTATATCAAGCTGGTAACTACTTAAAGAAGTTTGTTTTAAAGGCAAAACCAGTGAGATAACAACCTGAAGGCATACCCCAAAGCCAGGAGACAGAGCCACACAGATTCTGGCCTGAGGAGAACATGCACCGTTCAAGGCACCTAGTTTAAAAGGATCTGTCTTGATTCTCGGAAAATCCCAGAACCAAAATATGAATGTTGACACGCAAGTATCTCATTTCCCATCATGCTCTTTTCAATCACTCCTGCTGAAGGTGCAACATTATTCTGTACTTCACCCTTTCTTGACATAAACCCCATTCAGACCCATTCAGTTTTCCCTTGGAACAGTTATATCTTAGTTGAGGGTAGGTAAGTTAGCTACCCTCAGCTTCTCTGTAAACACCACAGAGCTCAGTATGTTATCACAAGACACTCTTTCTATAGAGATTCATCTTTACTCCAACAGAATTTAGAAGTTAGATAAATGCTTATCAACAAACTATCAGCTCTTTTGCCTGTGTTAGTACAGCAACAGAAAGTTGTTACTATCATATGGCCTTTATCAGATGATAAAATGTTCATGTGGTGTAATTGACACCTTTTTGAATAGTAGAACATAAGTGCTGTTTTTCTGATTTCTGTTTTTTTAAACAGATGGGCTTCATATACTTTAAAATGCCGAAGTAAAATTTAATGTCCCATACACTGGGTATGTGAGCATAAATGGTCAATTTTTTGAGATTATTTTCAAATGGAGTTTAGGTGTAGAAAAATAAGAGTCATTTGGATTTTGTATTTTAGGATCTGATTTTGAACAGTTGTACATCCACGTGAGAGTTATCACTATTTTTGTTCATCTAATTCAGTTAAATAATGTTTTTGTGGCAGAGAATAAAATTCACTCTATATTTTGCTTGCAGCCCAGGAAGCCAACTGTATTGTGGGTGAGCAGCAGGTCAAGGGAGTCCCCTCTGTTCCATTCTCAGGAGACCCCACCTAGAGTACTGCATTCAGCTCTGGGGCCCCCAACATAAGGACACGGACCTGTTGGAGTGAGTTGAGGAGGGCGAAAAAGATGACCAGAGGGCTGGGGAACCTCTCCTGTGAAGACAGGCTGAGTGAGCTCAGGTTTTCAGCCTGGAGAAGAGAAGGCTCCAGGGACACCTTATGGGAGTCTTCCAACACCTAAAGGGGGCCTACAAGAAAGCTGGAGAGGGACTTTTTACAAGGGCAGGTAGTGACAGGACAAGGGGAGTGGCTTTAAACTGAAAGAGGGTAGATTTAGATTAGATTCTCGGAAGGAATTCTTCCCTGTGAGAGTGGTGAGGCACTGGCACAGGCTGTCCAGAGCAGTGTGGATGCCCCAACCCTGAAGTGTTCAAGGCCAGGATGGATGGAGATTTGAGCAACCTGGTCTAGTGGCAGGTGTCCCTGCCCATGGCAGGGGGAATTGGAACTAGATGACCTTTAAAGGTCCCTTCCAATCCAAACCATTCTATGATTGCATCTACCCCCATGAGAAGAAGAATTAAATGACAACGGGATAAACTTTTCCCTGGCCTCAAAACTGCACAAATACCTGGGGGGGGGGGAAAAAGACGTTTCAATGACCTTTTCTTTCCTTCAACTGCTCTCACCTTAAAAAAAAAAAGTGTCAAGCTCATGAGGTCAAAAGGAGGATTAAGGGATTTTACAGATAACCAGAATTTGAATCAACAGCTGAAATCTGAAGTTAGCAGGGTTCAAACTGGAAAAATGACACCATATGTAATAGCGAGACAGTGAGGGTGATCATCATGGAACATGAAAAATTTTTCATTACCTGCAGTTAAGATTGATGTTCTTCTAAAGATGCACTGAAATGGAGCTTATGAAGTCAGATGTTGCAATCACTTTCAGGAATTCTATAGTAATATTATCTAAGACGTAAACAGACATTTAAAATATTTCTCTGACTTCTAATTTTATGAATATTATTTATATATATCAGAAAATTCTGATATATACAACAGGATAATTATGAATAGGTAAAAGATTAAATCAACTTTTACTCCAAAGAATCTGATTTTCTTTTTTATACTTATTCTAAGAAATAAAAAAACTGTATAATTATATTGGATAATTGTCATTAAAAGTAATTAATGTTGTAAAATAGACATATGCTAAAAATATCTATACAAATCATAATTGCAGTAAACATGCTTTAGAGGGTAAGAAGAAAAGTCTGTTAAGCTTGTTGAATCACCTATTTAAGAAAGTATGGAGAGAACAGCAGAGGTAATTTGAAATGCGTTTATCAAATTATATCAGTTCAAGCCATCTTCTCCCTGGAAAACGCTGAGGGACAGGTGAACTATTACGATGACACAGGTCACAGCATTCACTCACACTGAGCTGGAAGGCTCCTTAAAAATCCCTTTGGATCAAGCTTCAGGAAAAGGCAGCATATATGTGACATTCCCCGTCTGGAGGGTGTGATCAAAATGGGTCCATCAAAAAGTGGCTGCAGCCTGTAAGTGCTTTCACCATAGTCATGGCTGGAAGCTGAGAAGTGATTTGTAGGTCAAGCTTTTACACTTACAGCTGATAACTATTAGAAGCTCTGTAGACTGCTGACAGACTTCTCAGGCACTGACCTAGATTTAGCCTGATTCAGTTCAAAGGCCTTTTTACAGGGAGAAAACCCTGTCCTTCCTTATATTCTGTTTAATTTATGCAACTCATTTGGTATAGAAGACTCTACAGCCAGTAGAATAAGAAGACAATTTAAAGAAAGCATCAGGGGAATCCACTAAATATGAGCATACTCCAATTTCATCACCTCTGTGTGACTGACTGCAACAAAGATTATTCTATAGCATTATAAAATCATGTTTCCTGTGAGCTATTCCCAAAGGACATCAATCAAAGGTTCAATCTCATTATAGACTTGAGAGCTTTTATCTTCATGGACAAGTTCAAGTTCAGGATGATGACTTTGACCTTCTCAGAGCACTTCTAAATCCACAGAAATGTGGGTCTTTTATCATGAGCACTTATTTCTGTGTATCCAGCAGAGCAGCTTACAGAAATTTTCTACTATATTCACCATAAGCTTAGATTTCACTTTTCCATGGTACTCCTTATAAAATTCTTTTCCACATCTAGAATCTCAAACAGAGGTAGGTCATTTACCATTTCTCTCATTTTAATAATTTTCTAGTAAAAATCTACCAATCCTTAACATATCAGTATCACATTCTAATGAGTACCTTTCTACTTAAATCCTTACATCTAAACAAAAATACCCTGTGCTTTTCTCACTAAAAAGGCTGAGCACGACCTTAGATGACTTCAAAGATAAGAAAGATATTCCCAGTTACACAGGGAGTTTGTGACATTCTGTACATTGGTATTCCTTCAACCTTAACCTTTCCCAAAATATAAGAATTTTCTGAAACTCTTCGGATTGCTGATACCACATAGTGTTCTTACCTTTAAAATCTCTTAGTAGCTATCTAGCAGACTGCACCATCAAAAGCAAGCACATATATTAATTTTCAAGACTGACAACGACTGAATCCATGCATTATTTTTTAAAAAATCAGGATACTTTTACATCTTCCTAAACTATCACAGTGCAGTGGGACAGCTTCCCAGAATAACTGCTGAGCCCAAAATTTTTAAAATTCCTGTTCTTTCTGTAGCAACATGTCATTTACAGAATGAAGCACTAATTTAGGTTGACTGACAATCACCAGATAAGGGCTTTTGTGCAAACCCTGTTGCATATCAATATATTAGGACTCAATTTTATAAAGATAATGCTAAAAATTCCTTTTAGCACACTGAGGATCAGTCCAAATTTCTATGCCAAGATGCATCCTATTTTTCAACACGGTACATTGGTCAACTCATTGCACATGTTAGCTCATCTTCACAGTGAAAATAGTGCATTTGCTGCTGATCTACACAGGACATTTCATCTTACACTAATTCCTCTAGATATTCAATAGCCCTGGAAACCATCAAAATGGCTTTCCAACGCTATTTCCAGAATCTTTTCAGGGGTTTCTATGCTTGCTTTGTATTACAACCAGAAATGAATATCTGAAATAGCAAGTATACACATGAAAATAAATCAGTTGATCTCTGGTTTTGGCTCTCTTGGAAGATACTTGCATTAGAACTGGAAGATAGCTGAAACTATTGGAGTTGGGCAATCCTTAGATTTGGAACGTCTGAGTTTTAAATATGCATTGCAGCCCCATTGCTATTTTTCGTGCTTAATATCATGTTCTTGTTCTTTCTTAGTTTTGGTCATTGTGTTCTAGGCACCTTGTATTCCATAAGTGCTCATTAATCAGCAGTGTATTCTGCTCATTATTGGCTTAATTTCAAGCCAATCTCTAACTACCTGAAATTCAATTCAGCTTTATAGGACATGTAAACCACATCAAATGAAGCACTTTTCCCCCCCCTATTCTACTCTGGTTTTTTGACAATTCTAAAGATATAAAGGATCATAAAACCTGTTTACTTTTTCTGTTTAACTGAACCCTCATGTACTACTTTTCAGAACTGAGGGTGGGGTGGGGCTGTATTTTTTGTATACAGCCTAAAAGTTTGCATTTATTTTCTTATTGGTAACATTGCTGAAGTGTTTTTTTCCTTTTTAAGAAAAAACATGATGAGCATTGGAAAGCAGGAAAGGAAACACACTGCACTTCCTTCACTCTGGAACTGTAGTTAATTTTACCTATTTAAAGAGAAAACAGAATATCTAAAAAATATATAAGCTACTGCTCTGCTTTTTTCAGTTATTAATACCTGTAATAAAATCTGTATTTTGGTACGTAAGCCTTTAAACTATCCAGAGTTCCTGTTCCTTGAATTCTGCTTGTCACACTGCCAATTTATGTAATTTCTTTAAGTGTTTTTGAATCCAGCCCTTTCTAGTTATAAGTACTATAAATGGCATGTACATGTTCAACCAGCTTAATTAGTATGCAATACATTCCTGCTTCTTAGATTGTCACCAATGCATACAGTGAAAATAAGGGCAGAGGAATTTGCTATGAGTAATTTGTAAATATCTAACTGCAAGGCTAAATCTAGTCTTTGGTTTTCTTTTGTGGTCAGTAGTGAGCAAGAGGACAGTTCGAAGTGCCCAAAAGTTGGCTTCTCCTTGGATTTGCCTGGTGCAGGTTAGCTATGTAGGGTGCCTAAAGGTCAGATTTGTCTGACCAAAAGCAGATATGAAGAACTGAGCTGGTCATGTGAGGCTTCTTTTCAAGGTCAGTGGGAGAAATAGGGAGTAAATCTCCTCCTTCTAAACTGTGTGTCTATAATATGCCTAATGGATCACTTTTTCTTTCTCCCACTGACCTTGAAGAGAAGCCTCAAGTGACTTGGTTAAGTGTATATACCTAGAGTCTATGTTGTAAATGGCTGAAGCTGGATGAGACGATATCCACATTAACCTCCTAATTTAGATTATTAAATTTAGCTATCAACTTCATGCATAGCTCCAGGGTATTCAGTAATTAATCTTTTTTTCCAGGTGTTGAAAAGTGTTTCACTTTATTTGTTACCTCTTTGTCAGTTCGTCTTTAGTTTTTTAAGGCAGCAAAAATAATTTAGCAGATATATTTCACCCCAAAACTCACCCCACCTACTCCTTCCAGACCTGTAGCTCCCATTCCATACCCATATCAGATAGCTATCCAGATTCATGTCACTAAAGGTCTTTATCAGAAGTTGCAGTTTCTGTTTAATGATTGCACAAGATTCATGGCCTGCCTGACAACACAGGTGCATAGCTCTTGTTCAGAGGTTACACCCAGTCATTTAATCTCACCACACCATCCAGAAATATTTTAATTCTACCAAGCTTTGAGTTTGAATAGGTCAACCAGACCATTTGGAAGTGAGGCTCTCAAGTGAACAGTATGTCCTGTTATAAGAGCCACCCTGGGACCAACAGGGAGACAATGAGCAGGGCTCAGTGGTGAAACAAAAGGAAGGATGAACCAGGTAGGAAAAGTAAGACCAAGCGAAAATAGAAGCTCACTTGGCCAGGCCTAAGCAAAAAGAAAGAAGGGTTGTGTAGAGACACTACAGCCTGAAGCCTGAAAGGCCGGTGATCTAGCAGCTTTTGACATATTCTCCAGTTTTTTGAGATACAGCAAGGCCTGATGGCTGTGCAGTTTACTTGCAATGTCATGTGGGCAGAACCACCATCTCTTGCGAGGTCCCTAGGACCACAGACCCTTAGCTTCTTCTGAACGGTTGGCTCTAGGACATTGGAGAGATTTTTGGATGCAATAGGAAGAGGCTAGTGCGTAAAAGGTATGTAAGTACTACGACTACACATCCCTTTGTCTGGAAACAAGATCCATGAAGACATTCAGCTGAGATCAGTTTACAATAGTTTATGAAATTGGACAATCACCCAGACACTAGTGGTGGCAAACAAAATAGGAACAGAAGCAGAGGAGTCTGACCTGGACATTAGGGGAGAATGTGTCATCCATCTCAGCTCCAAATTTGTAAATTTGGGCTTGAAGATCCTTCCATTGCACAGCTAGGATAGCAGAATACTGAAAAAATGAAATCAAAGTTTGAATAAATGCAAATTATATATTTTTGTTACACATTTATAATAATCTACTTCTAACATTTCCAAAGAATTTTGACAAATAAGAGATCATTGTTGATCAATACAACTTTTGGTGGCTCCTGCTTGGCAATATATATCAACAATCTCTTCACTGATTTTTAATTTTTTTCTTCTTTCAATTATTCATAATACTCTACAAATTATGAATATTCTTTTCTTTGTAGAACTACCTCTTATAAAGCAAGACAGGACTCAAAATGTATACATGGCTCTTAAATGGTTACTACTTCTAGTAATAATGTGAGCTTTATGCCTGGTTGGAATTTTACATAAGCAAATGGCACCCCATTAAAGTAAACTTCATATTCCAAACAAACTTCATATGTCTGAAGGAAAAATCCCTCAGCAGCTGGCAGCATATGTGGAAGCAAGGCACGCTTGTCCTTTGTGTCTGAGAAAGGGGAAAATGAAAATGTGAATTCTGCCACTACTATTTAACTGCCATCGTACCAGGGCTGTCCAAGCAAGGGGAGCACAATCCACCTGTGTGTATCACAGTACCTTTTGGGGTTGTAACTTCTACGGGTATTGGCAATGAAACCATGTGGGGCAGTGGCAGCAAACCACTTCTATTGAGAAGAAGGAAGGGCTGCAAAATTGCAGCTACCCTGTATGCAAAGCTCCCACCTAGTAATAACCCACATCTCATTGATGTGGCTAAGTCAAACTGTTTGCTTCTTTCACTGCATAAGAAAATATTCTTATATTTCTTATCTATTCTTATATGCTGGGATGATGTGAAAATCAGTCATTGTAAGGACCAGAAATCTTAAAACTGTTCATGGCTGCAGTGATAATGTAGCTGTTGCTCTGGACCACCTCCTTTAAGGGGCTAGAAGGGTTGCTTCTGCAATACAAGCAGCTCAGAAATTGTCTTGCTGGTTCAAGACGTAGGAAGAGGGTAAGGGTGATGTACATGCCACAGGGCTGTTGAGATACATTGTGCTTTAAGTAGCTGAAGGACTTGAGGTGCAGGTCTCAGTTTGGAGAAGGAGAGCAGGGATGTAGGATAGGAGTAAAGGGAAACGTCACCAGCTATGGGCTATGGACTGGAAACACTGACCTTGAAGGAAAATAGTTAAAGAGATAGAAGATGGGATGCTGGAATGGTGGATGAGCAAGCGGAGTCTGCACAGAGAAGATATATATATATATATATATATATATATACACACACACACACACACACACACATACACACATACATATACATACATATATGTATACATACATGTATGTCTAATTTTTTTCTTCGTTTTTGCTCTGGAATATTATTTCCTTTCACTAGATTTGTCAATAGTTGTTAGAACCATTTAGCGACATGAATATACCCCTACTTACATTCAGGCTTATTTATCACACAAATTAAACATCGTATCACCACTCTCCTTTTAATTACTATCCCTATTGAAAGCTGCTGACCTGATTTACAGAACAGTACAGAAAATGCAAACTTACACAGGCTTCATTATGAGCTGTAAGCACCTATGAAAATGAGGGCAACTTTGTACTGGGGTATTGCACAACCCAGAGCTAATGAACCAACCCTGCTGCCAAACATCTCCTGTATAAAACATTCATGATGACAACTGCACATTGCTGTGTGGAGGCTGGTACTTTGAGAGTATGGGGTTTTTAAATCACCTACTTTTTCCTGACCTTTGCAATATATCGATGATCATAGAAAGATGGCAAAAGACAATGGCATTGATTTTTGGTGGCTGTAAGCATACAACTGTTTAATTTTAAATGGTATTTAATGTATCGGTTTATTTTAATACCAAAAATATTGGCACAATTTGCTAAGACACAAATCATGAAGACAGAAAAAATTCTAAATACAGACACACTAAGCCAAATATAATAATAAAACAAAATATGTTTGACAAGAAAGCTATGTTGTTACTGTTTCAAGGTTTTTACTTTGATTTTTGATGGTAAAAAAATGTTTATGTATATTTTCTGAATTTCATAATTTCAGATGTCATAATGAAGTCTGCTCTGATTACTTACCTGGCTTATATTGTGAACTTTGCCAGCCTGCCACTTCATCCTGCTTAAATTGCTGTGGGGCTTGCACAGCTTCAGCACAACTTTCCAAACTCCAGCCATGCTGGCATTTTTAAAACTAACATCTTAGAAGAGATAAGAAAAATACCACTTTGCACAACATTCAGCCCTAGTCTGAAATATTTGAATTATTGTGAAGTCGGTGAAGTTTAGACTATAGTCTGGCTAAACTGATCCCATTGTTTTTGTAGAAACAAAGGTGATTTGGGTAGCAAGTGTGTTAGAAGTTATTCAGAGCTTACAGATCTGTTCTAGTGTTTGGAAGTCTTACTGTTCATGTCATGTTTGCTGTTTGACATTGAGGAACCAGAAATTTAGAGTAAAAATTGCCAGATGTTCTGTATTATAGTATTTATGGAACAGGATTTTTTTTTTTCCAAAATCTAATCCAATGATGCTTGCAGGATCTTTGGGAACGGCACCGAGGGATTTATAAATGCAGCTGCAGTTCATACATGCCCAGGATAACTTAGTGCCAAGTAGTGATTAGACTATTCCTGTAATCTAATGACCTCCCTGACACTGGCCATGAATGTATTAATAGCAGCAATGTTAATTATGTGTAATGGACTGTACCTCCTCTTTGCTAAATTCAAAGCATTACAGAGAACTGATATATTAAAAAGTGTTAGGAAGTAATTCATCCATAATTGCATGATGGAAAATAACTAATATAAATTGTGAAGGAAGGGAAAACGTTACCAGAATATTAATGTTCTGCTTTTTAAATATAATATAGCAGTTTAATCCACTGGACAGCATCTTTGCTGGCATCAATGAGAATTTACAGTAGATTTCAATTAATAAGAGACCTTTTTTCTTGTTCAACATTGTCAATTAAAACACAAGAAGTACATTAAAAAAGTCTAAACCCACAGAGCTTCAGAGTTTAAATAAACTCCATCTCCTTCATTCATACCGGCATATTTGCATGCTGCAGTATTTTATGTAAATCAGGCTGTATTTGCATCTTCAAAAAAGCCAAAAATTAGACCAGGCTTTGAGCCTAATTGGTTGCAATAAAAGATCTGATTATGTAAACACTTGAGCATAATTCACAGAAGCCTGAGTAGGGGCACTCTATCCGCATCCAACTGCTGAAACATGGAAACATGTTATAATCTAAATTGTGATTCCTTTGTAGCATGTGTAGAAAAATATGCCTAGAATCTTTCTGTTTTAAAAAATTATTGAGACCTGTGTTTCCCTTTTAAGAAGACCTCGGTCTCTGGTTAACCTCAAATTACTGGCATAATCCAACACTTGTCCTTCATCAAAAATGACCCAATTACATTAGGTATTTTTAAACTGAAGATTACCCTTACAGAAAAGATCAGGCTGAAATGTTTTAATTGCATCAACTATCTTAAGTAATTCATTAAAATGTCACAACACTGACAGATGATGCTCTCCAGAGTTCATGTATATGTGATCTTGGCTGCTTTAATGTTTTTTTTTGTATCACCCATAATCATTTTACTCAGCAAAGACGCTTCTGTGTTTATGTAAGAAGAACAATGAAAAAGTCATTGTTTCAGAGGATGTAAAATCTGGAGAACTTGTGCACAGACCTGAAAACACATTTTTTCTTTTTTATTTTTGTTTTTTATGAAAATAAAAATCTCCTAAATAAATCACTGAGAAGTCATGAGCTATGTAATAATGTAATCTCTCACTCTGCTGTGTATTTATCAGTCTTCACAGGGAATGGGTTTTAACCGGTTATTCAGTACTCCATTAGTTATTTCAGATCCAACTAAAGCTGGTTTGAGCTTTAGAGGACCTAAGAAAAAAAAGCAGCAACCTGATTTCCTGGTCTCACCAAAAACAGACAGACGTTCATTAACTAATTTAAATTTCCCATTGCCTACACAAACAGTGTAAAGAATAAAAGAGCTGCCTGGGTGATTACTATATCAAAGCTATTCTTAGGCAGGTTAGAAGAAATAACTTCAGTTAAACTAAATAGGCATCTTGTGTATTAAGAAGGTCATAAGGTTAGCAGATAGAGGTATAGGCGAGACTTGTTAAAGAGTTGCACTTTGACTAAAAGCAAAGTTAGTAAACTAAATCAATACAATATTAACACTGCATATGTTAAGTAGATCGAAATCCAGCGGTAGGTTTTGAAATGTAGTGCTAACTTAGATGCAGAGATCATCAGGCACGATTCCCATAGGCCCTATGAGAATCAAATCAATTGATTTTATTGGAACTCCTTCCTACAGGAATCAAATCTTGCTCCAAAGCTACTTCACATTTTTACTATTGACCTGTTTTCCAATGACAAGAAAATGAAGAAAGTGGTAAAAAATGAGGGCAGTCTGCTTCTACAGTGACACTCATTTGGTTAACAGGGCACAGCCCTTACCTCCACAGAGAAAATTGTGTGTCTAAGACAAGAATGGAGGGAAATGCGGACTGGAGAGATACCTCTGTCCTTGGAAGAAGCGACCAGAAAAGCCTCCTGTGATCAGTGTATGATCAGATAAACATGTGCTTGTAGTGTTTTACTCAGTGGTCAAAAGAATTACTACATGTACCAATAGTTTGTGAAGAAATGAAAACATGAAAGAGGGAAACATAAGAATAGAGAGATTACATAGATGCAGCTGAGGTTAGAATACAGTTTCACAGAATCACAGAACCACAGAATCATAGAATGGTTTGGGTTGGAAGGGATCTTTAAAGGTCTCTAGTACAACTCCCCCTGCAACCAGCAGGGACATCTTCAACTAGATCAGGTTGCTCAGAGACCTGTCCAGCCTGACCTTGAATGTTTCCAGGGATGGGGCATCTACCACCTCTCTGGGCAACCTGATCCTGTGTTTCATCACCCTCATCATAAAAAAATATCTTCCTCATATCTAGAGTGAATCTACCCTCTTTCAGTTTAAAACAATTAGCCCTTGTCTAATTGCTACAGGCCCTACTAGAAAGTCTGTCCCTATCTTTCTTATAAGCTCCCTTTAAGTACTGAAAGGCTGCAATAAGATGTCCCCGGAGCTTTCTCTTCTCCAGGCTGAACAACCCCAACTCTCTCAGCCTGTCCTGTGTTCCATTCGTTAGATCACTTTTTTGGCCCTCCTCTGGACTGGCTCCAACAGGCCCATGTCTTTACTGTGCTGAGGACCCCAGAGCTGGATGCAGCACTCCAGGCGGGCTCTCACCACAGCAGAGCACAGGGGCAGAATCCCCTCCCTCAACCTGCTGGCCACGCTTCTTGTGATGCCGCCCAGGATACCGTTGGCTCTCTGGGATGCGAGCACATATTGTTGGCTCATGTCCAGCTTTTCATCCACCAGTACCCCCAAGTCCTTCTCCTCAGGGCTGCTCTCAATCCCTTCACCCCCCAGCCTATACTGATACTGGGAGTTTCCCAGGTCCAGATGCAGGATCTTGCACTTGGCCTTGCTGAACCTCATGAGGATCACATAAGCCCAGCTCTCAAGGTTGTCCAGGTCCCTCTGAATAGCATCCAGTCCCTCACGTGTCAACTGCACCACTCAGCTTGGTGCCATCTGCAAACTTGCTGTGGGTGCACTCAATCCCACTGTCTACGTATTGATGAAGATATTAAGCAGTACTGGTCCTGAAACAGACCCCTGAGGGACACCACTCACCACTGATCTCCATCTCCACAGTTTCCACCTCTTACGTACATATGTGAAGAACTATGGGGCATGGAAATAGAGGGGGATCAGCATCGCTCAGTCTTTGGGATTAAATGTCATGGATGCCTCTTAGAAATTCCTTAACTTCTGTCTTGCAGCCGCTTGCTTATTACCACAATTGGGTGGTTTTAAATCCTACTTCTCTAATCCACAGGACAAGTCCTACTACAGAAAAATGAAGGTACTGAGGGATTGTGAGGATTTGATCTTTTCAGCTTAATCAAAAGATGACATGATTACAAAGTATACAAATATTTTTCTGAGAAATATTTTTTAAAACAACACCATTAGCCTTGTAGATGAAAGCGTAAGAATGTTCAAAGGCTGAAAGATAAAGCTGGACAACACCAAGCACAAAACTACTTATTTTCAATAGTCAAAATAAGTAATATTTGGAGCACTTTAGCAAATATTTACTTTTCCCTTCAGGGATCATGCTTCAGGGTTCACAGTCCAGTTACATTATATAGAAATCTATATTTTATATATATATATATATAATGTGGAGCTACTGAAACACAGAAGATAGAAGAGAAACAAATGCCAAGGCATGCAAAGGCTCTGAGGCTGAACCAGAAGGATGAGGGAGAGTTCAGAACAACCTTTACCCTGTGAATTTTCCACAGAGCTTAGAATATATGGACAATAAGTGAAAAATATATGTGAAATAAGTAGCAAGCTCAGGGGGGTTAGATTTGCTTTAACAATTCATCCACATTAATGAAATCCTAGATATATTACATCATTAGTGAACTACAAGGAGAGCAGATTTTTTGCACCATCTTAGATAATACTATATCAATGCACCTTCAAAAAAAACTTCTAGTGTAACTAGAGTGTCAGATGAGACTATGCATGCAACTTTTATCTCCAAAAGCAGAAGACACTCTTGCTTTACAATTACAGAAGGATGGAACCAGAAGAAACCAAAGCATCGAATCAGAAATGGTTGGATATTTTGCTATACACAATCTTTAATTCATTCGGATAGTACAAATATCAGTATTGGAAATATTATGTAATCTAAATTGTTAATTCTCATTAACTGTAACAAGTCTATGCCCCTCAGAAAACCTGGGCTATGTTATTTATTGAAAGTGATATTTTGATTATATTGGCCAAGATTTGGAAAGTTATGTTATTTAAGGATTCAGGCAGATCCTAGGTTTCAGAAAGCAATAATCATCAGTTTATAGCCATGTTAAGTCATCTTAACCTGTCCAAATTGTTAACATAAAGAACAAAACAGATCAGTGATCATTTGAATTTATCATTCAACCGTGCACTTCTTACAATCAGGAGCAAACTATTTTTGTTTTTATTACATTTCTGCTACTACAGTTAATGAATTTAAGCAGTCATTAGTCTAATCATGCTCCAATTGTAAATACAATACATGCAGTCATTCACGAAGTACCATATGGCAACTCGGCATCTAACTAACCCTTTGGACTCAAAGTGTACTAATTATACATTGCTTTGTAAAGCAAAATGGTGCTTTGGTTGAATTCAAAACTGCCTGCTGGAAAACTGAAAAAGCTACTGGCAGTGGATCTAGACTATTTACTTACATATATGTGATAAAAAATAAAGAAGAAAGGAAAGAAGAGTGATGCAACTAGGAGGAACTTCTTATCACCTACGAATAACCATCAGCAGTTCAGGGATTAGAAAAGGCAATCTGAGCCTTACATATGACAAACATTGCACTTTTGCTCAGACAAAAAGGCTGGATCATGTTTGCAAAAGAATTACTTGCCTCAGACAAGCATTAGCAAACTGTTCATGACATCCTTATAGAAAGGGGTTTTGATATTAGAAATCTCTTACATGACAATGAAGATTAATAAAAGCTATGGCAAACTATTATGGTTTTGTGCCAATTCAATGCAGTCTTATCAGAAGTCTTGTAACATAATATTGATCTCATATAAAGGACCACCATATTTCATAGACTGACAAAAAGAAGCTTTTGGTTCTCCAAAGCAAGCTAAAGAGTTCAGGAAAAACTCTGAAAATCACTGATGCTATTGAAATGACAGGTGTAAAAAAAATGTAATGGCTGAGTTATCTAGAAAATTAAATTAAATTTTATTTTAACATTATTTAAAGGAGTTACTATGCTTTTTCATGATCAAAAAGCAACAAAGATATTTGGCCACTAAGAACTCTGACCTTAGATTAATGGAGAAGAGAAACAGGAATGAACAAATAAAATATATACTCAGAAAGAGCAGTTTTCCCTCTCTTATGTGCTACTTCACAAAAAAGCAGGCTTTGAAGTTTCCAGGTGGAGTACAGTTATATACATACTTACTCCTGAGAGCAAAAATAAATTAAAAATGGAAAATTATATTACAGTTTCATAAAAGAGGTTTCATGACAGCTGTGGAAAGTTGTCTCTTAATGTTCTCACTAGATATTGCTCAGCAGCACACTAAACTTTTTTTTGGCATTTGAAAAGGCAACGGTTAAGTTATGTCCCTTGTATTAAAAAGCTTACTAAAATATAGTGACATAACTGTTTCTTCTGGTCATAAAAGTTATATAGAAGTCCATATATTTTCACAATGACTGATTGGGGTGACCTGTGTGTGTAATGTAAGTATAAAAGGCACATTATGATCTCAGAAAGAAAATACACCAAAAAGGAATTTTAAATTTAGTTGGTATCATTAGCTGTATGCAGAATTCTAAAAGTCCAGGATTTTGGCACATGCAAAACAAAATGATAAAGCGAATTAAATACATTCTTAAACACCAGAAAAGTTAAATAAAACAGTGAATGGTTCTGATTTCAGTCATAGAACTGTAACTAACATTTTCACTAATTTCCAATAATTACTTCTGGTCTACATCGCAGCTTCCTTCATGAGTTCTATCCTCATGTTGTAAATATGTTCACTGGAAGAATGTATTTGTGCCTACAATCTGTGCATTATGAAATCTGGAATGCTGGTTTGAAGAGCCAGAAACACATTCAAATGATATTAAAAAATAAAGTTTAATTTCATGTGGTATTTTTATATACTGTAAACAGATTAAGACGTCCCTTCAGAGTATCTCCTAACTAAAAACCACACAGACAGAAGGTAGAGATGCTGACATTAACATGAAGACATTTTTAGATATGTTGTCTCATATAACAATAAAAACCAGGAAAACATCCATCAGAGCCAAGGGATTCATAGTCCTGCAAAAGTGATTTGAAAAAAGAATATAGACCATTAACTCTTTGGCATCGTTCCATATAGAATTATTTTATTCTAGACCATTGCTCAATGTATGCTACAGATTGAGAGATCCTCCTTCACGCTTCCAACATATATTGAGAAGATGCACAAGAAAATAACAGCAGACTATGTAAAAGAATATCTGCTGCCACAGGCAAAATTTTCTATCATGTGTCAGACAGCTGATCTTTTATACTGTCTTCTCCCTGTCTTCAGTTGCCTATACCCCATTTTTACATTTGTTCTTGCACCATGTGAATTCATTGGCATTTGTGAAGTCACTCAGCTTACACAGGGACTGTTTACATCAGCATTTGAGTTTGGCTCAAGAGTGTGCTTTTGAAGTAAATCTCCTGTTCATGTTTTATGTATCGTGCTTTGGTTCACATCACAGAGCAGCTGTGCTATATACAAGAGACTTCTCGTACGAAACTGAACTGAAAGATGCCTTACAGGGCTGCCCCTCCAGCACACTGGACATTAGGTCCTCAGCATCAGCTGTTTCTCCCTACACACCCACTCCTATTGGATTGCACTGCTTGCTGATACCCACAGCCATGTACAAGCAGCAACAGGCCAAAAGTATCTCCTGCTTACCAAAATAAACTATTTCTCAGTTTTAAAATTATTTGGACACATAGCTGAATCCTTTTGTAATAAAAGTATGCGATAAAGAGTGCAGTCTCTTGACACAGGAGTCAGAGAGGAAGCAATTTGGGAGCATGGTGTGAGATAGCAACAGATCTTTCCCAAATTAGGGTGACAAATGCACATGGGGAGTAAAACATGCAAGATGTGCATTGTACCAGTGATAGGAAGGGCAGGGTGAATCTTACCAATACCTGGAAATATTTCCTCGTGTCTCCCCTCTCCCTATATATGCCTTACTTCACCATCCTTTCATATTAATTTTTAATAGTAGTTTTCAAAATGAACTACTAGTAATAAAATTGGGGTAGAGTTCTATATCACCAACTGAAGCAGAGTGTCTATTTTTGTTCCAAGTTCTAATTTGGAAGAAGAGGCTAGAGGATGCAGATCCTTCCCAACTGTGGTTGACACATTGAAATAAAGAGATGAATTGACCGTATGATTGCTAATTCTGACCGAAGAGACTGTCATCAAGTAATGTATCTAGCTAAAAGTAATCTAAACCACTTTTACACTGCTCATTTCCTGTGCTAAACAGTGTTTCCCTAAGATTGCACTGAGGTTGGGACTTCAGCACTATTTCTGAAGGCAGTTTTACACTGAGTCATCCATCCATCCTGATGCCCTCACCTTTCTTGGAGATTCTTTTTAGTAGAAGCTTTATTTTCTTTTCATTCGCTTGAAGATCAGGTGTTGTTTTGAACTAACTGCAAGGATGTTAGCAAATGGTGCAGGGTCAGCTGGAGTGATTAGAGGTTGATTCTGAGGAGCAGCAGAGCTATCCAAGTGGTAGAGATCTCCAGGTTGAATCAGAAAATTCCAGTTTGAGCTCATCTACAACCTGAATGTTTGATGTTTATGATTAAAGACAACATGCCTACCCTTGCTCTTTCAATGGCCTCAACTCAGGTTTCAGACACCAGCTATCATACTGAGAGTAGCGGGCTCTTGCATCGGGGTACTGTCAGCATCAATGTAAAGCTGTGCCTAGGCTCATACATCAAGTATAGCTTGAATTCAGTTGGCAAAGTAAATCCAGTAAGAGAGGAACAAAGCCATCAGAGTATAGATCAGGTACATCAGAGGCCTGTTAGTACTGAGACCAAGTGAGGCCAATAGCTAGTTACAGCTAACTAGCAACACTTTCACTTAGCCCACTTCAAGCCCAAGATACCTTTTAAAATTATTATTAAAAAATAACATAGGAGCTCCTCCTATGTTACTGTTCCTGAACACACCACTTTCCCTCTATCCCTGTGCTCCTGCGGACTAAATTCTCATCTTCCTCCAGCTGTCTACAACTCTGCAAAGCGAACCACCTGCCTCCTTTAAAACCTCATCGAATCCCATGAGCATGCCTTGCTGAGACCTTTCATAGCATCTTCCATTTTGCTCCCAGATTGATTAATTTTGTCTGGTTTTCCTTCTCCTGTGCTTTTCTTATTAGCAGACATTTCTCTCTTACACAACCTATTTGGCCTTATCTTCTATTTACCTTTGTCTCTTTCTCCAGCTCTCTGCATCCTGCCTTCTATTTACACTCTTTCAAAAGGAATAGGGCTCTTCTTCTTGTGTTCCAAACATTCTTTCTTCCTTCTAATACAGCTCTTTGACTGTCCTCTTTTGCAAAGCCTTGCTACAATAGATTTCCCCAACAGCTTTCCTGACCATTTATTTTCTGAAAAGTTAGTCTGTAAAATTACTTAGCAAAGAAACCTCAAGGATGCCTGCAATGGTGACATGAAAAGGATCAAACCTGACTGTGTATGATGCTTAGCTGTTCTTCCCCAGATGGAAGACTTTGTGTGGACTGTTCAGACCAGTTTTCTCCAGAGCATCCCCACTTGAATTGAGAATAATTCATATCAGAGATCACACCGAAAAAGAGCGAGCATAAGGCTGCACCAGTTTTGGCTCTCTCCACCCTATACAATTCTCCACCACCCCACCCTCATCAACCAAAGCATCTCAGGGCCTGTCATAAACAACGTCTCTACCAGGTGATAAAACCACAATTTTGGTGGAATGTAGACCACCTCTCACATTTTTTCAGACACTTTGAACATACAAGTAATTGTGTTTCAGGGCTACAGGAATATCATGTAGGCCAGGTGCTAAATAATTATTGTGCTTCAGAAGGAACCAGCCTGAAGCAATGCAGCCATAGGCCCATGCACACAATTTAGCTTTAGGGACAGGGAAATTTTCCTGTCCCTTTTTATGTCATTGTGTAGAACTACTGTTTTTTCCCCCTGTGGAATACACCAGGCACATATCACAGCGCTTTATAGACATAATCTAATCCACCATGATGGTATCTTCTCCGTCATCACAGTTGTGGCACCTCGAAGCCACAACTAATACTCAAGACAGACACTTCCTTCTTTTATTCAACACCTTTGCTATTAAGGCAGGCCATGCTATATTCATACTCAAACACACAAGCACAATATGTGGGTGGAAGAAAGAGGGTGCTGAGTTTTCCAGCTGCCTAATTTCCAGTTAGGCTTCCTTCTGCAGCTAAAAGAAGTAATGGCTGGGTGCTGCTGCTTCATCCCAGTGCCCATAAGACTTGTCTCCCCTGTTGTTAGGTCATGGTCTTACTCTAAGATCCACAGAATGCAGGACTGCTCAGTTTATTACAAACTGGATTCCAATAGTTTATTCATTAGCCAGATGGTGAGTAAATCTTTAGAGGTTATATACAAGTACTACTAGAAGAAGAGAGACCACATGGAATTGTCTTGCTGACCTCCAATTGAATAGTCCTGGTTTATATGGTCATAATTAGATTAGGGGAAAAAAATTTGTCTTATTTTTACCAAATTCAGTGAAGGTCTCTCCATTAGGAGAGGACATACGGCAGTCAGAGTTTGAATGGAGAACTGTATGTTTTTTAGACCTCCTGATACAGATGATAAAAACAGACAAGGATTTTTGCACAGACTTTGTTTTTCAGGTCAGAAAACAGAAACAACAAACTTCAAGTAGCTTGTGAAAAATTGCTTTCAGTTTAATTTAATTACATTTATCGGTCTGAAAATAAAAGAGGCAGGAGTTAGTAGTCGTAAGACAGAGTGATATGTTAGCAAAGGGGGAAGGAGAGAGGTTCAATAGCTCCTGTGAGAATACAGAAAAAGAAGTAATTATCACCTATGGAGCAATGAGGTATGAGTGATGTTTGGCACAAAGGAAATTCTAAAACCTTGATCTAGGTATGTGATTTTTTGTGTCTAAAAATTAAGAACTTCAGTTCTTAGGCTTGCCTTTTAATGACATTTTGAAAGTCTTCTTTGAGGTCAAAGACGTAACAGTTGTTTTGTGAATGTTTTGCCACTGGTAACAAAACTTCTCTAACAGCTGTATTTACATACCTTGCATGGAGTCTATTTGAAGTTTCCAGTTAGGTGGAAGTTGTGAATCTAAGAAGCTGTATGTACATTGAATATTCTGCTGGATATGTGATAAAGTTTATTGCACATTCAAAGGGTGATAAACAAGATAAAATTTAAAGAAATAAAGCAATATTAAGAAATGCAAAGAAGGGAACAGTCCATTCCTACAGAGTAGTGGTAAAGGGAAGAGAACTCTAACTTCTGCTCTCTCCCATCAGAGAAGGAAAAAAAAAACCCAAAACAACCAAAAAAAACCCCACCAAAAAACCCCCAAAAATGGAAGTTAGACCAAGGGAAAAGATGAAATAGCCAAATTCTTGATCTATAAATGATCCTTGACTAATGTTAAAGATACTGTAATTTTAAGCCTGGGACTTGGCAAAGTGAAGAATTTAAGGAAATAAATTCTTAAAAGCGCTCATTAATTACTACCTTCCAACAAGCAGCAGGGAAAGTGAAGCAGCATATAACTTGGAAAAAATCGCCCCATTGTCACATAAGGCAAATAAAACAGAAGGAGCAACTTCATTATTTTGATGAGAGTGGACACTTTGTCAAAGTTTACTGAAAATTTGTCCATTTGAAAGTGTATGTATGCAGCGCATGCAGACTAGTGGAAATGTACTGCAAAAAAAGGATTTTTCCTTCCTTAGTAGTCTACAAGATTATATTGAAAATTTGTATTAAGCACTCTGTATTGCTCACTCATGTTTTTGTAGATGATTACTTGTTTACTTTCTTTTTTAATCCCTCATTCTAAGGCAGGTCACAGAGTAACTTCTATCAGTAGCACAGGAATGTGATAACCAGGTGGGGAGTGAATTTAAGTGGGGAGAAAAAAAAAAAGGACAAGCATTTATTGTGCTTAGTTTGCAACAGCATCTAGGATTTAAGCTTCCTGAGAACATAGTGTCCCTTATGCATAGAAAAACAGGTCCTTCCTCTCTGTTTTCTCTCCTCACCAAAACTGAGGATTGGTATAGCTTGTGTTTTTCCCTTCAAATATTGTTTATGAGGGACTTCTGTGCTTTTGAGGCTAGAAATATAGAGAAGCATTGGCTACCTAGAGAGAACATTCCAGAGGGTTATGAAAGCCCACTTGAACTGGATGCAATGTTCGGTGTAAATGAGGGGAGAAGTGAGATTTGCTAATACTCCCCCAAAAAAGTACCCTGGATATCACAGAGTATGGGGAAACCCAATTGCTGTACTGGCTTGATGAGTGCAAACTGGATCCCTGCCGTTCTTATTCCCTGTGAAACTGTCAACAAGCAATTTTTACTCTCTCATCAAGTATGAGTCTGAATTCAGAGTAAAAAAATGAGAGAGAGGGAGAGCATGGCATTAGACTAATCAAAATAATGTCCTTATTATGATGAGCTTAATAAGACAGAAAATCATCTTAATTAATTAGCTTTAAATCAGATTCTAAAAAAAGGATTTTGGTTTTAAGTGGGACCTCAGATTAACTAATTAGTTAATGTTTGCAAAGTGTGGTGAATACGTGGAAAGAGGGAGTTTGTTCTGTAGTGCAGGATCTGTACTTATTCTGGGGGAGTGCGGTCTCAGCTGAAGCTCTGTTTGGAGCGTAGGTTTGCATATAGGAGAGAATATATAACCTTATGGTTATAGTCAGCTGTTGCCAAAACATTGTGGTTCTAAGCTGTTCTGTGCTATTGACACATTGTCAATGGAAGAAAGTCCGTTTTGTTCCTCTAAACAACAGGAACAGTCAAAACAGACGACTTTGGTAGGGCAGGAAGATTCGGTTAGTTGATGTGTGTGATGCTTTTGGAAGGCCATGGAGTGATATAAAGTGTGAATTGAACTTCTTCACATCAGTTGTGATCAAATGCAGTCCTACGGACTGGGCTGGTAGAGGGGGAGAAAGTGACAAGAGTTATCTGTGGCTTTCACAGTGCTAACTGAGGTGAAGTGACCACAGTATACAGGGAATGATAGAAAAGATTAAAAGCAGAACAGATTGAGGGGGCAGCTCTCAGTGAGGGCCAAGAAGCACAACAGACTGAAAAATGAAGAAGGCATAAGGTGGGCTGTGACATGGGAAAGGGCAAAGTGGGGGACAGGTACTTAATATTAGAATAATAATTAATTCCTTGACAAATGAGAAAACATCCAAAGAAATTGTATTGTCTCTGGGAACTACTTAGAAGTAGGGAGGGCAAAATTCATTGATTTCTTACTCTTATGGAGTAATCTTTGAGCACTTGTAAAGGATGGCAGAAAGAAATTACTCAATGCTGCTGTACAGACCAAAGGCATCATAAAAAAGTAGGTGTGTTCATGTGCCACCAAATTAACTAATTAGTTAATGTTTGCGAAGTGTGGTGAATATGTGGAAAGAGGGAGTTTGTTCTGTAGTGCAGGATCTGTACTTATTCTGGGGGAGTGCAGTCTCAGCTGAAGCTCTGTTTGGAGCATCTGTGTCTTGCTCACACACAGATGAAAGAAGATGACATTTACTGTATTTTGTATAAAAATTTATGGCTGCTTGTTCTAGCTGCTTTCCCTTAGACAATCTTCCTCTCCTTCTATCCACTCTTAGGCAAGCAGCAAACTTGAGTCACCATTGACTGTTCCAGGACTGACCATCCCCCAGGTGTCAGGATTCACAGTGACTGTCTCGGAGTTTGTGTCTCTGCCCAGCGGGGGACACCTGTTCTTCATTAGCTTTATCTATAGAGCTGGAAACTAGCCAGGTCTTAGGATCCCTCATGAAACTATGAAGCATAACATGAAATACTGCTGTCAAAACAGCATTCTGTGATGTCCAACTGCCAGTAGCTTGAATTCAAAGAATCCAAGCCACAGCTCCTTTCCATATCCATTTACTCACTTCCTCGAATGCAGTATCAGGCATTTCTCATGATGAATCTTATTTTCCGCTGTAAGTTTGATTTTCATTATTGCTCAGTTTCATTAAAATGAAGAAAAATTTCATTTCCCCTCTACAAAATACTGTTCTACAATGTTCATTATTTTGAATTCTTACTATGTATTTCATTTATTAATCATTTCTCCAGACTAAACAGCTTCAATTTTTATATGCCCCATGCAAAAATGAAACTTCCATTACATTTTACCTATTTATGACAACGTCATACAATATTCCAGATGACAGCACACAATTTATTAAGCACAATTACTAATAAATTAATTTCAGGATTATTTCTCTTTCATTCTTAACATAATCTGTGCCTCAGTAAGTGCTGCTGCGTGCCACTAGAGGTTTTCCTTCATTTGGAAACAATCATTCCTGTGTCTATACTTCAGTATATTGTTATTTAGTGGGCAACAATGTCTACAAATAGTGTATAATGTGCATGAACTTGGATTTTTCAGCAATTAATTTCATCTTTTTTCATATTGATGATTTATCTACTTTTTCTTCTCAATTTATCTGTAGACTTGACAAATCTAATTACTCCTTTGTCCTTCAGAGCTGAGAACAACTGGACTCATCTGGGAAAAAGAGGGCCACTGAAATGGAAACGTAGAATTAAGCTGGGTTACAGCCAAAATAAATTCAAGTAACCAGTATCGTTTCCTTGAAATTCTGCCCTCTTATATTTTTTGTTTTGTATTTTAGCAACGTCTGGCATATACTCAAAAGGAAGAATATGTCATACTCACAGTACGTAGTAATTTAGAATTCATAATCATGATGATTCACACTAGAAACATCAGCCAACTAGAGTTACAAGAAAGTACAGCAACATCAGGGATCCTTACTCTTCCATGACCTAAAAAATGAAACACATGAATATTGTAGCGGTTTGATGCGAGAGTCACATTGAAGTTTGACTGTCTCCTTGTGCGGATAGAGACTGAGTACTTCTCATAGTGCAGATAGAGATTGAGTACTTCTCATAGTGCGGATAGAGACTGAGCCTGCCCAGACTTCTAATTATGGTCAAGGTAAATCTGCAACGGGTACCCTGCAGAGTGAAGGGCTCAGACTATCCTGAAGGCCACACGTCCCCAGATCCCAAGTTCCACATGGCTGTCAAAGAGGATCAAACACTCACATAAGGGCAAAACTGCATCCCCACAGTTCCCACCACAGATACAGGAGACGACCAATGTTATGGCCTCACCCCTGTTACTCTTTTTCTCTTCTAATCTTCACCCTTTTCTCCTGGAATTAGCTCTTCAATCCCTACCCATTTACTGTCAGTATCTCCATTTATTTCTTTGCCTCAGCATTTGTACCCTGCCTATAATCTCGGGTTTTTTCTCAGTTCACCATGAAAATATTTGCATGCACCCTCTACACACTTTTCTAAAAGGGGCATACTTCCCTATCTTTCCTTTAAAGAGTGTATCAGTCCTCTGTTGTGTGGCCCCCAGTAACACCTAGAAGATGCAAAGAATCTAGCAAATGCAAAGACAAACATACTGCATATCAATGACAGGTTTTTTCTTTTGGTTATCTCCTTTTCAACAATATTAGGCATTGTCTGGAACTAAGAATATTTTTTCAAATTGAGAAAATACACAGATTTTTAATTTGGCAATGCCCCTTTAAGTGATTCCAGCATTCCTTTAAAAGACAGTAAAAAATCTGATAGAATGCTGCTAGCATGAGGTGTGCTGTCAGGGGACATGACAGTGATAAGTTTTGAAGAGAAAGCTCAGATAAAGAGGTTTGATGAAGTAGAGCACATTTTCTTTGTTTCTGCTTAATTTGATTCAGCAGGGGATATAAATACAACTCTTGGTATCCGCATTCAAAGAAAAAGAGCATAGCAATTTCTTCTCCCACAAATTAAAACTGAGCTGAGGCAGTACTACCAAGCACATCTGGAAGTTTTGATAACTGCCTACTTTTTATCTGAGGTATGCTTGCCAACCCCACACACTTAGATCAATTTCATCCATTTTAGTTTAATGTGATAAGCAAGAGATGTTTTTTTAGGAGAAACGGAAATCAGGTTCAAGGCAGTTTCTTTTTTTATCACAACTGGGCAGTTGGTAGCTAATCTCCCGGACATTTTGTCCACAATACAACCACACATGATTTTTTTTAAGTGCCTTCTCAGGGCAGACCCAAGGATAGAACTACAAGAGAACAGTAAGTCAATACACGTGTTCAAAGCTGTCAGATGCATAGTGAAGAAGCCTTGTACAGGCTGGAGGTTGTAGAATTGTTTTGTTTCCTCTAATACAGAAATGTAATGTTATCTTTTGTCTCCCATGATACAAGTTTGGTTTAGGGAGTGAAGAATTCATTCTCACTAGCAATCATATTAAAGGGAAGATTGTCAACAATTCTCAAGACAATGCCTGGGCAAGAGTAATAATGATATGTGTTTCACTCTAGATGATGTAATTTAAAACACAGGTTACAAGAGTTTTAGGGGATTAAAAAGAAAGTAGAAGCATTCAATGAATTTTTTTTAATCTACTGAAAATATCCACTGGAGCCTGAGGAGTTTATGAAAATTAGCTATCATTCTTTATTACCACCAACATTACTAATAAACTCTTGATTAAAAAAAATCTATGTAACTAGTAAAACCAAAACACTTTGCAGTCCTGTCAGATATCAGAAACAAGAAAAAAGATCAGTGACTATCTAAACCACATAGTTCACAGACCATCTGTAATTCAATTTTTTTTCACATACACTATTTGTTTGTGGAAACATGGAGGAGTAGCAAAATGAAAAATACAAAAAAAGGCTAAATTTATCTTTAGTTATACATGGTCTGCATGCTGGGGACGATCTTTATGCTTCTCAGTGTTTGCTTCCATTAGTTCCCTTTCTTCCTTGTAAAGATTTTAGAGATTTCCTGAGCTAATGCCATGTCTGATATTTCCAAAAGGCCATTTTCACTTCTCAGCAGAAAGCTAACAGCCGACTATTGGTACCCTGCTTCTTTAATCATGTTATTTTCAGGGAATCGCTGCTTTCAAAACTTAGCAGGTTTGAGCTGAAGATGTGTTTATTCATGGAAGAGAGAAAACGAAAACACAGCAGCCACATAAATTTCTCCTCTACATCCTGTGCTTGAGGATTCAGTGCAGGAACGAGATGGCATTTTAAGCTCCACACCTCCTTTGCTGAGGCTGCCAACAAGTGTGCCTATTAATGTTAGAGGTGAGAGGATAACCTATCCTCTAGAAACTAGAAATAGACAGGCAAACATAATTTCATAAAGTCAAATATCACCCTAGCAAACTGTGCATCTATGATGACCGAGTATTCACATATCAAGGCCACCTCCAAGGAAAGAAATTATCTTCTAGAAGAATGCCGTTGCAATGGCACAAAGCAGGTGCAAAAAATCCCCTGTACCACTTCTTTCATATGTAGGAACAATTTATGCATGAAATAGAAATTGAGAATAATTTGAAACATTCTTCAGATACTCTCAGCCTGTTACTTAATCCCAGCTAAAAAGCCCTGAAGCTCCGCTTTACCTGCTAGGATCTGTCCTACTGGGAATCCATCTTCCAGTGCTGGCTGCAGCCTCCCAGGGGAACAGCCACTACAACAACCAAGCCTGTGAAGTTTCTTTGAGACATCTCTTCAGATATGTGAACTGGGGAACTTAGACTGGCCAGGGCAATGTTTAACAACACCACAGAAGGTGTCTGCAATAACTCATACTGGCTTCACCTACGGGTTTGGAAAGAGAAACTGTTCAAAGACTGTTCGCTGCTTCTTGCTACCTTAGATCCTTAGACCCCCTGGAAAAAGGCAAAGACAGATATGTGAAAGTGGTGACCTCTTTCTACCCACAAAAGGGAGAATTTCCCTAAATGTCCTCTGGCTATACAGAAGCATCCATAGCAGATGAACAAAATAGTAGCAAGAATTCAAAAGCAGATGCACAGAAGAAGGATTATGTCCTCCTAGATATTGTCTTCTGCTTAAAAAGTGGACCCTGAATAAGGAAGACCTGTGATGACAACTGCTGAAGAACACACACTTCTTTAAACCATTGTTTGTCTTACACACCTGTTTCTGTACTGTTAATTGTAGCATAGGGCTTTGAGGCAAGGTGAAATGAGGTCTTTTTACAAGGCTAAGTTTTGCTCTAGCAGCTTCTAGCAGGAAGAGATAAGAGTTTGTTTCAGAATTGGATAAAAATCAAATTTAAAGTTAAATTAGTATCTTAATAACACACAATGTGCCAGCTAGGGAGCTAAAAGGCCTGATTCAGCCAGGTACAAATTCAGAGTGCCTCGTCAACAAGTCAGTGTCCAAAATACCAACTATTATCACAGTACAGTTTGACATTGCTTTAGCTCACAAACCTCGGTTCCATGGGACCTTTCAGAATTGCTTATGAACTAAATGAAAGATACCATGTCTTTATGTCACAAAGGGAATAAAAATGTGAAAACAATGACAAATTATTAATATAATTCATAATCCTGCAGAGACAAAGTGCATTTCTGGTAGAAGCTAACAGAATAAAAGAAGACCTAGAAATATTTTCCTGTGTATAGGGCAGTTATGAGAGCTCTTTTTCTCAGCAAACTTAATTTTTTCTACCAGAAATTCATGTTCCACTATTCTGTCTTGGGGGAAAACCTGAATACAAAGAGCTTCAGAAATCACAATACATTAACACAGATATTTTTTCAATAATAGAAATTGTATCAGTTTCCCACAAGACTTGCAACAGGTATACAGTTTTGGGTATTTTTTGGAGTGTGGCTTCATGAAACCTTTTTGCACTAAATTTAAATGCTACACGTCCATTTCCTAAAGCAATATGCATTTCATATATTTAGTTGCAAGTTTTCTTGATGCTATTTTTAAAACTGATTTTGGTTTAATCTGTTCTTTTTTGTCTTTGCTGGGTAGCCCTAACCAAACTTATTTCTTTCTCTTTTGCACCTCTTCCCTTCAAGTATTCTGTCATTCTGGTACTCTTTTCTCTACAAATACCTTCAGGTCTTGGAAGAGAAACCTTTTCTCAGCATTCTGGTCTCTATCATTATAAATTTAAATAGTGGTATCCATATCTTGTTCCTTATCTTCGGCAATTTCCCAGACTTTCACTGCATTTTACTTCAGCCCTCTTGAAATTTGAGTTTCTATTCTTTATCTGAATGCTCCTTCTCTTTCTGTTGTAGCTGTTTGCAGAATACAACTTTTGTTCCTGTGCGATAAAGCACTGGAGCAATAAAATCTGGAGCAATTAAATCTATACACAGAAGGAACATGTATTTTTATTACAACTTAATGTTATATGAATTATAGAACTGCTGTGTTATTTTGTAAGAATTTTGTGTATTCTTCTGTCTGGCACAAGCATATGCAGAATCACAGATTCTTAGACACCTCTGCCAAAGGGATAATGAGCCTCAGTAAAATTCAGACTCTGTAGTCCTTCTCGTCCTTCCCACAACTCTCATTCCTACCAGTGAATTCAAAGTACTACAGAATTATATATATATTTAGACTGGACATTACGAAGCATTTCTGTGCCGAGAGGGTGGTCAAAACACTGGAACAGGCTTCTTTGAGAGCTGGTAGATATCCCAAGCCTGTCAGTGTTTAGGAGGCATTTGACAATGACATTAACAACATGCTTTAACTTGGTCAGCCCTGAATTGGTCAGGCAGCTGGACTAGATGATCGTTGTAGGTCCCTGTTCTGTTCTGTTCTATTCTATCCTAATCTATTCTATGCTATGTTATTCATGTTAAAACAACAGTTGTCCACACACACACACACACACACACCCCTTCTCAAATGGAAAAGGATGATTAAGGTGAGTAAGCCCTCAAATGAACAAATCCATGCTAATTCAGATGGGATGATGAGAAAAAGGCTGAGTAAGTTTAAAAGCTTAGCACTCTGGAAGGAAAATGCAATTTTGCCAGCATCCTTAGTTCTACGCTAAGAAGATAACAGCTGTTATGCTTACCCCAGCCTTTGCAGGATGACAGGAGGATGTACATTGTCTGTTAAAGAGCTAAGGTGTGGTTTGTGAATATCTTGTACTTGGAAATAAAACACTGGCAGACACTGCAGATTTTATCAGCATGGAGGTTGGATGCACTTTACTTTAAATGTAGCTGTCCCTTATGTGTCCAGGCTAGTCTAGCCATCCTAGTTTTGTCAAAAATGAATGAAGAGAGAGAAGCACCTTCAGCAAGTAATTTATCTCTTTCTGAAATAACTGAGATAGATGTGATGAATCACTTTCCAGGGGAATCTTCTCCCTTCACTGATTTTAGAAGTCTACTTGGGTAGCTGAAATTGCTTTAGATGGTAACAATAAGGCAAGATGAATCTTGTTTACCAGGCCTGTGCTCTTGGAAGATGAACTGCTCTGTAAGTGGATATTACAGTCTTTTAAGTGCACCGCATCTACCTTGGGCTCCTCAACCACCCAGAAAGACATTGACAAACCAGAAGGAATCCAGTGGATTGCTACCATGGTGGCTAAGGGGCTTAAGCACATGACAATATGACATATGGGAAGAAGTGAAGGCAGTTGCATCTGTTCAGTCTGAAGAAGTTGAGGTTAAGGGGGGAATCTAATTGTAGTCTTCCATTACCAAGTGGATGGCTGTGGAGAAAACGTATCTTCTTGAAAGTGCACAGTGAAAGGAGTAGAGGGCAACACTCACAAGCTGCAGAAACAGAAATCCAGATAGAAGTAAAAAAAATTCCCCACAAGGAGTGTTATTAAACACTGGACCTGGCTGCCCAGAAAGGTTGTGGAATCCCGTGGAATCCCTGCCAGTGGACTCAAAACTCCTGGGCACAAGGTCCAGAACTGTTCTGTCTGAGTAGTTAGCTGCACTGCAAGCAGGAGGTTTATGATGCCCTCCAAAAGTCTCTTCCAAAAAATTCTCTAAATAGTATTTAGAATAACTTCATAGTAGCTGAATGTCATACTAAGTATAGGTGAAATGGCTGCATTAATGAAAAGCAAGGTCAAAAGGTACTACAAATGCATAGAGCTATGTAATCACACACTCTGTCATTTCAGCATGAAAAATTAATTGAATTTACTTTGAAAACTGGGTCAGAGACAAACTCCTTCATGAATAAGGCCCAATTTATTCTTTACCACATCAAAATCAGAAGTTCAGTTTATCTAAAAATAGTTTGGGAAAAAAAAATTTTGCAAACACCACAATGAATAAAGTTTGAATGTTCTAGAAAACAAAAATATTCTCTGACATGTACTTATACATAAGAACATTTACCGAACCGATAAAATGTTGTTTCAGCCTACACTGAGAAGCTGCAATTAAAATAACAATAATGCAAAATTAATTATCATTTAATGACCTGAACCTACATCATTTGTCCAATCAATATTTTAATTAAAATTAACATGCATGAGCAGTAGTACCGATAGACTTAAATTTAATTCAATTTTTGCCTGTTAAACCATAGCATTTACTACAGAATTGGCTGACTGAAGAAACACTATAGACAATCATGATTGATATATATATATATACAGGGGTGTGTGTATATATAGTGTACATATATATAGTGAAAGATAAATATATATATATATATATATTTGGCCTAAAGATATTTAAGGTATTTGTCTTATACAGTTGCTGTAGTGCAGACTCATGTAAGGTAACATAATCAGATAAAGTTTAGTCACACAGAAATTCTTTTTTAATATCCTATTCTGCGACTAAGCAAAATTCTACACTAGTTTGTGTACATTATGTCTGCCACTGACTATGTTGACAATAGAATCTGGTCCTATTAGTTTCTGAAAACTAGCTGAGCTGTATGGTCCATTTTCTCTGGGTCATCTGTGTCCTTCTCTCTAGGAACTCTAGAAATAGAAACGCAGCATCGTACAGTGTTACTGTGCCACTTTTGCCTGTGTCCCTTTATAGATCATTTTGCTGAGAACCTGACATTTTATTGCAAAACCTTCTGTATATATTGTGCTACAGCTCCTATTCCTGACAAATCTTTTCTGCAAGATTCATTAGCATTCAAAATCATTTTTCTACATGTCCTGATTTCAGCTGGGCTAGAGTTAGTTTTCTTCCTAGTAGCTGGTACAGGGCTGTGTTTTGGATATAGTAGGAGAATAATGTTAATAGCACACTGATGATTTAGTTGTTGCTAAGTAGTGCTTACTCTAAATCCAGGACTATCCAGTTTCCCAGGCTCTGCCAGTGAGCAGGCGCGCAAGAAGCCAGGAGGGGACACAGCCAGGACAGGTGACCTGAACTAGCCACAGGGATATTCCATCCCATAGAATGTCATGCACAGCATATAAACTGGGGGGAGTTGGCCAGGAGGGGCTGACTTCTGCTTGAAGACTGGCTGAGCATCAGTCATTCAATTATTAAACTGTTCTGGACTCATGGGTTTTACTTTTTTCCACTTCTACTCCCCATCCCACCAGGGGCAAGGTGGGGCAGCGAGCGAGCAGCTGTGTGGTACTTAGTTGCCAGCTGGGTTTAAACCACGACACTGCACCTTAGAGTTCCTTTTCCCTTTGTAATCACCATGTTTCATGTTCAAGAGAAAAACACATGAATTATTTATTCCTTGATTTAATGCAATGCTGGAAGAAAAATAGCCAAATGGCTTCGACTTACACTTTGAATTACAGAAAACACTGAAAGAGCATTCATTTGTTACTGTGATTCTCCAGTGTGAATTCTCCACAGCAGTTGCATTAAAACATTTTATCTAAACCTTCTTTTCAATCTATTTTTTGCACCAATTACATTTTCTGAGATCAAGAAGAAAAGAGGTGTAGTTTGAGCAGGATGAAAAATGAGTTACTCTTACCCAAGATTTATCTTTTCTGTATAGATTAAGGTCCTCTCTTACTAACCCAACAATACGTCACAGCAGCAGAAAACAATCCCTCAAAGATAGCCAAGAAATACTCAGAGGAGCTTTCGTTGTTTGTATTGTTGATGAATGTCTTTCAAAAACACTAGATAAACCTCAAAAAGAAGTGTATTTTAAGGAGAAAGATTTACTTTAAAACATTAACAGCAAGTATGTAGAAACTTCTTGGTAAGTAGTTTTTACTTCTTATTGCAAGAACACATCACACTTGCAACAGTGTAAGACTAGAAGTAAATCATAGATCATCATTTTTTAAATAGTTCAGTGACACAGAGCTAGGTTCCAACCTTAAAGTATTTCAGGTTTTTGTTATTTAGAACAAGTTTTAAAGTTATAAAGAGTAACACATTTTACAGGAGGAATAAAAGTGTCTTCTCTAGACAACACAAAACCAAACAAAACCTGTAGTCAGCCTAGAGAGGGAAGCTGGGAAAAGAAGAAACAAGTGTACCACCAAAAAGATTCCTGAGAAGTAGAAAAAAAAATATATTTCTTTCTCATTCTAGGTGATAAACACACTTTTCACTGTAATGAATTAAGTCATCTAAATGCTTTGCATGGTAAGTCCAAAGGACAGTTTTGGTCTTAAGTGAAGTGGATTCAATTCCTTGGCCTTCCTGCTCTCAGCATCCATAAGTTCTATACCCTCTAAAGTTCTATAGCCCCACCTAACTTAATGAGCTCTAAGGACCAAGATTGCCAGCTTTAACCTATATAGCCTGAAAATTTTAAATGCCATGCATTAGAATTTGTGTATTATTTCCTTGGCAAGTAAAACCTTACACACCTAAATATTAATGAGATTGTCACTAATCCACTTAATTTAAAAACTAAACAGCTTTTCAATGACTTTTAGCTTTCTGAGGATAAGAAATTGAACCAGAGTCAATATTATAACGTAAAACCTAACACTTGTTTCAAGCAGCTCATTTATTATAGAAAACATATCATGATTGTTATTCCCACTCCAGTGTGTTCCCCAAATGGCAGGATATATTTCATTCAAGGTGGTATTTGCAGAAGAAATACCACATACTGTAGAGAAAAGGTTGGGGAAGGCGTAAGCATTTCAGTCAGTTGTTTTCCTGTGAGAAGCTTACTACCCTTGCCCCACTGTAAAAAATACCAAACCTCACGGTAGACTTCAGCTCTTCCTTGTCTCTCTTGCAGCCATTTGCAAAGTGAAAAAGGTAACAGAGCAAATATTTGTAATCATGTTTCTGAAAATATTTAGACAGATGGTATGGTGACAAGACCTGCAGATCTGAAAGAAAGCGTACTTTCAAAATTATCTTAGTCCACCCATTTACCACAGCACCTTATCAGAAACAATATTGCAGATATATACGAAAATTGCAGAAAAAATTTCACTTAAAAAAAACTTCAGAGATTTCTCTGGCATAGTTGAGAGCAGACATTGTTAGGCAGTTAAATCAGCCAATATAGGAATTAATGGATGGTTAAATTAGCCAAAGAAAAGCTATGAGATACCCATATTCTTCTAAAAATAGATTAATATTGCAACAGTGTGTAATTGTTACATTCCAAAATGTAGTATTTATGTAGTATTTAGTAACACTGAATTTCATGTAATTTTTATCCATTTCACACATATTAAGAGATATCAGTCTATCCTAATCAAAATCTATGATAAAATTTCTCAAGCTATTGAGAAAAGATAGGATTTCAATAATACTTGTTTGGGAAAGGGTCACTGCTGGAAGTGTTTGCCATGGAGCCAAAAACACTAAGAAGTCTGAGAGATTTTAAAAAGCTAAATTCTTAGGGAACAGAAAAGATGACCTGTAGAAAGGAAAAAGAACTGAGCTCAATCAAAACCCACTTCAAAACATTTGCAATACCCCTATGACTGGAAGAAAATATTTGTAGTATAAATAGAAAATTTTTACTGAGGTATTAACGTAATTCTAAATGTATTTCTTTTCAAAATTGTCTTATATTTTATTTATTTGCCACTTAAAGTTATTTTACAATGTCAGCATACTTACGCTGTTATATCTGCAATTCCATATTCATGGTAATGAAAATATTTGAACTTAGTAACTCATACATCTGAGTTCCACCATAGATGCTCATCAATTTGAACTGAGGTTTTGTGAGTTGGAGGTATATGGACAAACCAGTTATCTTGTGTTTGTTCAGTCATATGGCTCAAAAGCTCTCTTTGCCTAGTGGAAGATCTCTGGAATCTTATGAAATAATTGTGCAATAACTACATCACTCAGTGCAGCTCTGAGTTCATTGTAAAGACTGCAACTCTAAGTGGAATCATTGTAAAACCAGGAAACAGAACAGTAAATATTAGTTAATAAAGTAAGCATGGATATACAGTATTTCTATTCAGGAGATCACCTCATGTTTCATAACTCTATAGAACTTTATATTTGAAGTTTATTTTATTCATGGTAATATTCAAATTAGGAAAGTGTGTTTCTGATGCTCTAATTCCAGAGAATAACGTTTCTAGGATGGATGCCAGGAACATGATTTTGCCTGTGCAGTTTCAAGCAGAAGCTAAGTCAGGCAGATAGATTAATATCAAATAAATCTGCAGGTCAATGAGTACAAATGAAACGGATACTCCTGGAGACAGAAGTTCTGTCCAGAGTGGCATGATTCAATTTGAAAGTGACAACTCTTTGCTTCTTTGCTCCTTACCAGGCATGTAGCTGTGCTGTCATCAGTTTCAGTGATAAGAAAATTGCATTTCTGTATCTAATTCCTCCACTTCTTTTCAGTGCTGCCAGAAAGTGTCTTATACCTGCCGTGCTGGTGACAGTGCTTTGGTGACAGCAGCAGTAAGGAATTTAATAGAATCATGGAATCATTTACGTTGGAAAAGACCTTTGAGATTATCAAGTGCAACTGTTAACCCAACACTGCCAAAGTCCGTCATTAAACCACATCACTAAGCACTGCATCTACACATTTTTTTAAACACCTCCAGGGATGGTTGATTCCACCTCCTCCCTGGGCAGCCTGTTCCAATGCTTGACCACCCTTTCTGTGAAGATTTTTTTCCCTAATACCCAACCTAAACCTCCCCTGGTGCAACCTGAGGCCGTTTCCTCTTGTCCTGTCACTCATTATCCGGGAGAAGAGACCGACCCCCCCTGCCTACAGCCCCTGTCAGACAGTTGTAGAGAGCAATAAGGTCTCCCCTCAGCCTCCTCCTCTCCAGACGAAACACCTCCAGTTCCCTCAGCCGCTCCTTGTACGATTTGTTCTCTAGACCCTTTCCCAGCTTTGTTGCCCTTCTCTGGGCATGCTCCAGAACCTCTATGACCCTCTTGTAGCTAGGGGCCCAAAACTGAACACAGGATGTTATAGCTGGCCACACTATACCTTCTACAAGCCAGGATGCTGTTGGCTGCCTTGGCCACCTGGGCACACTGCTGGTTCATGTTCATGTGGCTCTCGTCCAGCACCCCCAGACCTTTTCCCACCAGGCAGCTTCCCAGCCGCTCTGCTGCAGCCTGTAGCACTGTGTGGGGTTGCTGTGACCCACGTGCAGGATCTGGCACTTCTTGTTGAGCCTAAATGTTATGATGTTATAGACTCTGGTACAATAGGAATTTCAGAGCTGTTTTTCTTTAGACACCCAAGCAAAACAAAAAGCATCTTCTAGATTGCACACGTATATTTGCAGGCATAGTAGCTCATTCACACAATGTAGACACTACTATGAACAATTTCATTTAGGGCTCGTGAACACAAATAAACATGTCCTCAAAGAGGGGGCAATCAAGGAAAAAGATTAATTGAAAACATAAAAGATTAATTGAAAACATATATTTACAAATATACTTTGTACTTTAGAAGAGTGTAAGTCAAAAAAGAAATCATTAACCATCTTCAGTCTGAATCTTGAGGAAGATTTACTTTTGCTTTTTGAAGCTCTGAAAATTCTTTTTCCTTCTGCATTTGTTTATCCATTCCTAGTGAATTTATTCCAATTCTGAGTTCCCTAAAATCTTCTCAGCAGGCCTACAACATCATCTTCACCTCTCACACTTCAATCAAATAGAGCTCATCACTTTGTTGTGAATAGATATGCAGCATGCTAAGTACGGGAAGAAAAAGACTTCTCAACTCACTGTCTGATCAGTTGGAAAACGTTCTCTCGATCTAAACTTTACACCAGGGAAGATCTGCCAGATATAACAGAGGAGCCAGTTCAGTCTCACAAAACGGTTTGGTACAGAGTGCTGACTTAATGGCATCTAAAAGTGGAAAGTACAGTGCCAGCAGGGATGGAAAAGTAAACAGGTGTTGTCACTGCAGGAGAGAGTGATATGCAATGTTATCAGGATTCTTACTGCCTCCATTTCAGGTGGTATAAGCTGACTTATGAAAGCCCATTGTAAGGAAGAAAATCAGCAAGTCAGGAAGCAGAAAGACCTGCTACTCCCTGCTAAGTCTGAATATTAAGATATAACCACTGTGTCACTCTTAGCGAAGGCAGACAAGTGTCAAGGTCAGACAAGTGAAAGTGCCATGTTATTAATTGCTGGAATGGAGCTTGGAAGTCAAACTCTCTTTGCACAAGGCTAGGCAATCTGTATTCTAATATTCCTGACTCATGAAAGCTTGATTTTGCATTTCGTTTCAGATGATTTGTGTTTATAATTATTATCTATGTTATTTTGTCAAATAGTGCTTGATTTTCCTTGAGTTTTAAACAAAATGTGTTTAATTGTTGACAAGTTGGGAACACCAAGTTGTGCAACAGCAGAAGATAAAATCAATGCCTCTGATTCTATGGAAGACTATGTTCTTCCGCAATGTAACTGGGTTTATTTCAAAGATATGCCTATTTTCTTCATTGATTAGATCAATAGATTGCCTATGATATTTTCTAGCTAAATTATTGCTTCCCAACATACATCATAAATGCAATTAAGAACTGTCTACTGTTCCAAAACTGTTGTAGGTTAGGGACTATCAGCACTTGCAGTGGTAGAAAACACGATGCTACTTTAAATCTATGCACAGTTTTATCTTCATCTGTACATGGAGCAATGATTATTATTTTCAGCTTGCATTAGTCTGTATCAGGTAAATCGGCATAGATTATTCTGATTCAAACACCTTCCTGAGATAGACAGTGCTTTGCTTTCTTTTAAGGACACCTCATTTTCTGTATCAGCCAGTAGCTAATCTATCCATTTAGAGACTTTGCCTAGGGAAAACAATTAAAACAATAACTTCTCTATCAGTTGAAAGTCTTCTTTACTGAAGTTCTGACTGAGGCCTTGATGTAAAATTCCAACAATAAAAAGCTGTATTAAGGTCAAAACTACAATGCTAGAAAGTTCTTTAAAGTAAATACCTAGCATTAGGAAGAGGGGAGGGAGACAGACAGGAAGAAAAAGTGAGAAGGCAATACTCAGAACACATCCAAAGACACAGACACCCTGACTTTGAACAAAGTAATTCTGCAATACATTATTAATGCAGAAATGCAAATACATAGTGCAACTGAGGTAATACAGTCCAATAATTTCCTTCTTCAGTTATTTGAATATTATTCCACAAGTTCTGAAGAAGGAAAACCATGTAAATGACATTCCTTGAACATAAGGTAGTTCAGAAACTGAACATATGTCAACAGCAATGTGATGCCATGAACAAAAAAAATATTGCGTTCATTTATTATCAGTTATTGTCTGTAATACTCATAAATCACTGATTCCATTCCTCTTAACACTGGTAAAGCCCCACTTGGATTATGAGGTTGAGTGTTGAGCATTATAATGCACAGAAGATGCAGAACAACTGAAAAGACTGCAGAAAAAAAAGTATCATCTAGGGTGTCAAAATGATCTACAAGCTATAGCGGAAAGAAATGAGCCTTTTTGGTCTACAGAGCAAATATAAAACTATTTATCAATTTTAGAAAAGAAAGGAACAAATATTCTGCAAGTTTACTCTGAATATGATTTACAGAAATAATCAGTTTAAATTACAGCAAGAAATACTCAGAATAGGTGTTAGAAACCTCCTAATAGGAGAGCCAGAGTCTAAACAATTGCATAGTTGAGGAAACCCTATCATTTCAAAAATGGTTGATTAATCATTCAGGAATTATGTCAGGCTGGGGAAGATCAATGACACAATACCTTGATCCTCTTCCAACCTTATATTTATATTTTCCAATGAATATACATGTGGACATACGTACAACTATGTATCACTTCTTCACATTTTCATGAGAGGCTTTTCTTATTCAAAGAACAAAACAGCAAAAGCATGAATACAGTGATAACTGCAAAACCCTAGAGTCCCCAATTCCTGACTTTATCTGATTAGTGCACTTTATAAGTTTTACAGTCATGACATGAGATAGTCATTTCATAATTGCTTTTCAAAATATAGGTATAAAATTCCAATTATCTGTTTCATTGTTAACATTCATACCACAGTACATTTAACAACTGCAATACTAACATAAAACTAATTATACTCACATATGATGTGCTAGTCTAACTTTTTGCTAGTTTCTCCAAGTGATATTATGTCATCTATGTTTAAGTACGCTCCCTATTGATTTCAATCAGAAGTTCTGCTTAAAGTCTGATGACACATTATGGTCTACTGATATTAAATAGCATGTGCATACATTTTAAGAAGGAAGATAAGCACAGAAAATGATCAAAATCAGGAGTTTTGTCATGCTGCTTTATTTTAAAGTGGCTAAAACAGGAGAATCATATAAAATATTTTAACTGGTGATAAAACAGATTGTAGAGCTATGTAAAATGGAGTATAGAATACAAATGGAACACTTCAGTCACATAAATATTAATTTCAAAAGAGAAACTAGATACTGTCCGCCCTCTAATATCCTTGGAAGGCACAAATTATCATGTTGATATCACAATTTAAACTGGGCAAAAACTTACTTGTTTCAGGATATTCGCTTTTATGTAAACACACTACATTGTCCACAATATATGATCCTCACATATTTGCATTCTAATTCTGCAAACCTTGCAAAATTCATTACTTCAATCCTGTAGTCATAAAGAAGCCTATGGCTCTTTAGCTTTTGACCCAAGATTGCCCATAACTGGCTTTAGTTCACCACAATATCAACTAAGGTCCTGAGTGTTATTAACTTCAAATTAGTAGTTGCATCCTGCTTGACTGAAAAGTGGAGTCATGGCTGTGTGATAAAATCAAAGGTCATCTCCAATTTCAAAACGCACACTGGACAACCGTTGCCAGTTAATGGTATTTGTATCATCTGTCAAGAAAATAAAACAAGCTGGATCTGCTGTTTGCCCTTGGGAAGCAAACACGGTGTGTGCTGTGACCCTCCATATCTGTCGCCTGGAGCGGTGACACTCCTGCGTGGCCTGTGTGCCTGCCTTTCCTTTCTGTGGATACTGGGAGCAGAGAAGAAGCTCATGGGCACTGGGACGGCACCCCACTTTGTACTTAAGCGCAGGTGTTCAAAAGCACATATGGGTACAGGCATAACCAAGACACAGATGGAGCTACCAAACTAGGGATAAAATTTCAAGGGAAGTTAACAGTGAAAAATGTTGAAAGGTCAGTTTCTCACTATACCTAGGCATTTTTACATTTCACAGGACTTGACTTCTGTTGTTTTGTACCTTACACTTTTCATTAGCACCAGTGAAAAACTGAATGGAATTCTGCTTCAGACCTACAACTGTAAAGATGTCCATTTAACTTGTTTAAAATTGTTAGTAAGAGGTGATATAACCAAGAGTCTATAAGAATCTACACAGGGCTTAAAACTTTAAAAACTCAAATACTCTAAAAGAGGGAGAAAGGCAAAACAACAGCCAAAATATACAAGCAAATAATTGAGAGATTCAGACTGCTGTTAAGATGCAAGTTTTTAACAATGAGGGACTACTAAGCCATTGCCTCTATAATCTCAGAAAATCTAAAAGCTTAAGTGAGTGTAAAATTCAACCATTCTGTTTCAATAGTATTCAGCATTCAGTCTGTCCTTATGAGGATGATAACTTATCCCACACAACTGATCACATCCTTTGTGGAACAGGGCCCACACTCTCCTAAACTTACTTTTAAAGAAATCTTTTTCCCCATAAAATATTCAAAAAGAATAAGGAAATTATATGTACCTTAGACAGGGAAATCCCACTGATTGGGAAATTCAATCTGAAAGCACATCTACTGAAACCTCTTCTAACAACAAATGATCAACTTTGATCAATTATTGCTTTGAAGAATAGGTAGACAGAAGGAGGTAGACATTACTTTAAACTTGAGTTGCAGTGCTTGTATTTATTGGCAGACACTGCCTTTCTGATAGCCATTACTGTGATTCTTAAGTTCTCTGGCTGCTTTTGTTTCTATTAACCAAGCATTACTCAGCACAGACAAGCAATGTTTTTAGAGCTGATTTATCCCTGCAAGTCTAGAGGCTTTGGTACTAGGAATCTTCAAGGTCATCCAGGCCTAATTGAGCACAGGTGGAGCTACAAAATGAGTAATGCACCAACAGGGATGGTAGACCTGGAAAGCGCAACCTGACTGGTAATTAAATATAAGTGCTTGTCACAAAAAAACCCTCTTTTTGCTGAGTGTTGTGAGGTAACAGTCACAGCTCTTGTTTTATCAGTACTTGTTCCTGATACCCCTCTGCTTTGCAGTGTTGAAAAAGCAAGGATCCTGAGGTCACCTAATTGAGAGACTAGGTCTCTTATGTTGTTAACATGCATTTTCTGAAGCATGGAAACTTCTTGTCTTTTAGAGGACTACATCTGTGCAGAATTGTCTCTGACAAGACATCATATGTGTATCTATTAAAAGAAATGTACTTCCCTAATATGATTCTGATCTGATAGAAATCCACCCTACTTCCATAATTTATTCTCAATAAACCTTTGCAGACAGCATAAGACAAACAGTGTGCATGTGAGACAAGACTACTTATCCATGTGGTATTTAAATATCTATAGGCATTAAACAAAATAATGAGTGTTAGCAGAGACATACCAAAGATAAAAGATACCTATTTTTTCAGTTTCTATTACACCAATCAGCAAAACTATTAATTTCCCAAAGTGCCTAAATGCGTAAGGCAGAACTGAATTAAGTAAATCACTGTGATTAATTGTTAAGATACTTCTCAAACTGTATTTTGGCTGACCTTCATGATTTAATTGGCAGTGCTGTAGAATATCCAGTGTCAGATACAGAACTGGTTGAATAGTTGACTGTAAGTGTTAGACGAAATTTTCAAATGTATGCAATTAAGATGGGAATCAAACACTTGCATTCATATTTACTCACATAAAGGACTGCACCTCTGACATTTGGATCATATATTTCAGCTCCCAAACATGGATTTTGGTGCCTTCAGTTAGGCATCAACATATAAAAAGTAGCACTAATGTTTTCTGATTTTCTTGTGTTTTTCTTCTAGAATGTATTTTCTTTCACACGATCAGATCTCTAGCTAACAAAGAAGTTACAAGAATTTGACTGAGTTGCTATCAAGGATGTGGATATTAATGTGCTCTCTCGCAAAGCTGGTACTTCTCATTATAATGCCATTATCATCTTAGAAAAGCTCATCTGGCTTTTCAAAGAAAAGATGACTGTTTTAATTGAATTTAACCCAAAGGTGCATATCTGTTTCATGACTTGAGATAAGAAAAGAGTGTAAATGTACCAAACCTTTTCAGACATAAAAAAGAATCTAAATAAAGAGGTTGGTGAGAATTATGCATATCTACAATTTTATGTTGACCTTTGTGCCTTTCATTTTTAGTAATAGCCACCCTAAAAGCCATAGAAAAATGTCAAGTAAAAGTGCTGTACGAAGTACTTGTAGCTTTTGCAACAACAAATAAATAATCAACATTTATGAAGTGAATTAGACACATTATACCACTAACTGATTCTAAGAATTATCTCTTTGCTGTTATTCTTCCCTAAGTCAAAAAAATACAAACCTGTGTTAATGTTCCTGCATCACCCTGAGGTTATTTTGAGGCCACAAATCTCTGAAGTGAAAATTTCTTCATTCCTTGAAGAAGAGCTACGTGAGAAAAAGCACTGTTCTGAAAATGACCTTCTGTCAAGGATATATTCAGAAAGATTTCTGTACTTGCCTATAAGGTAATGGGGTCTTTTACTTCTCAAAAGCCATTATATATGGAGAGCTTTAGATGAACTATCACTTCAGAGTGAGTCACAATTCTAGATTAAAATTTCCCTTCCACATCTCAGAAGAGATGGATTCTAAGACCATCTTCCTGTTCTGTTCCCCCCACCCTCAATGCTTGCTTTGTCTCAGTAAACTTTGGCTGATGCTTTCATTTTCTTACTTCCTCGACTTACTAGCCAAAACGGGGGGGGGGGGGGGGGGGGGGGGGATGGGGAAAGGAACTCTACAAAGCCCAAAAAGGTAAGTCCAGGAAAAGAGTTCTAATAGTTCTAATATTCCTGCCTACACTGAATAGTCTTCTCTGGTTACCAGTGAGACGGAGAAACAAGGTCTCACCATCATTCATTAGACTGACAGGTGAAGGTGGACACTTCATCATGACACATCTGAATGATGTGATAGTGTATCTGTGCTTTGCTTACTCTGACATCACAGGGTAAAAATTCTATCACAAATTCAAGCCTGCATATATTGCAGTTAGGCAATGGCAACACATCTTAACACAAATAAGACTTCCAAGCCACTTCCTACTTGTGAAGAAGCAGCAGCTCATAATACTAATTACATTTCATGGATTCTCAAGGGTTCAGATATGATGCTGGTATTCTTCTTAGTGAAAATGGTGAGGACAGAGACTAATAATTGCTGTGGGTTACTGCTGTGTATATTGATGTTTATCTCTCTCCAGGGAGACCTTATTGCAGCCTTTCAATACTTAAAGGAGGCTTACAAGAAAGATGGGGACAGACTTTTGAGTAGGGCCTGTAGCAACAGGACAAGGGGTAACAGTTCTAAACTAAAAGAAGGTAGATTCAGATGAGATATAAGAAGGAAATTTTTTATGGTGAGAGTGGTGAAACACTGGAACAGGTTGCCCAGAGAGGTGGTAAGATGTCCCATCTCTGGAGAGATTCAAGGTCAGGCTGGACAGGTCTCTGAGCGACCTGATCTAATTGAAGATTTCCCTGCTCTTTATGGGGGGGGGGGGGGGTGGTGTGGTGGTGGTGGTGGTAGACTAGGTGACCTTTAAAGGTCCCTTCCAGCCCAAACCATTATATGATTATACAATTTATTTTTAATTTTAAAATACAAAGATTTTAACATTCAAAAACATATTTTAATTCTCTCTGTATGTTTGTGAGACAGCAAGAGACCGATCTTTGTAGGAATGGTAAGTCACTGCCTCATCATCAGTTCTAACCTGAATTCCACTGGAAATTCAACACTGGCAAAGAAAAACACAGACAGTGTTTGATTTTTTGTTGCCCAAACTATAGGGAAGAGAGCTTCTGCATCATGACTTACATCATTTGAAGTCTCTTTTTTCATAGTGATGGTCACAGTAAGTAAATATGGTAAAAAAAATCCTTGATTCAAGGTCTTTTCTATTAGTTGGCTCTAAAGGTGACTTAGCATAAAATGAGTTCCAGTTTGGATGTAGATAAAGTATGTCATCATGGATTTTATGAAGATAACTAGACAAGACACTAAGAACTGAATTTATTTTCTCCTACAGAAACCATAAGTATGCTCATGCATCAGTTAGAAATGCATGGGTCTATGATCATGAAACCTTGCACTCTTTGATTGCCAATGCATCTGGTTTACTCAACATCTTCCGAAAAAGGCAGGAAACTCTTGCAAGTGCTATTTGGTGGTGTGAAAAACAATTTATCCAATTTTCTCACAAAAAGTAGGGTTCTGTATAAGAGTGTTAAGGTGATTAGGCAGTTAGAGCACATCACTTGTGAAAGGAGGCTGAGAAAACTGGATTTGTTGAGTACATGAAAGATGAAGGGGAAGATTTAATTGCTGTCTTCATCTACTTAAAGGAGTGTTGCAGAAAAGACAGAGCCAGTCTCTTCTCACTGGTACACACTAAAATATATGTCTTCCACTTTCTTGACATTTAAAGGATACTGCAAGAAAAGCTGGTTTGATTTTATCTCTGATCTTCTAGCAGACTGCAGTCAGGAGGTCCAGGCAAAAACTGTCTTATAAAGAACATCTTTAGAAGAAAAGAGTAGTATTTGTAAGGCCTAATTAATACCTGTCCCTTTTTACTAGATTTCTAGAACATAGGGAGGTATTTTGTTAAGAAATATCACACAGAGCAAAACACACAGTTATGCCTTTTACATTTTATTTGGTCTATGCTGCAGACTGTAAGCAGTTCTGAACCACATCAACTAATGCATTAAAATGGATTTGCAAATCATTTTCAATAAACTTACAACAGACTTATTACCATTTTACTTATTACTACGATCTAACTTCATCAGTATCTATGCACAAATTTCACAACCAAAAAGATGCTCTAAATTAACAGCCCTTTATCTTCATTAACCAACAAATAAGGTCACTAAAAGCTTTCTGAATAGTAAGAACATTTCTTTATAAGAACATCAATGGCAATCAACTTACATCAAAGTTCCTAGGTTTAGTATTTCATCCATAAAGTTCTGCAAAGCTTTTCAACAGGGTCAATGGTACATAATTTGAGGGAGTACCTGGTACCATAAACTGGTACTACAAAGGTATGAAAAATAGATGGAACTCCTGAAGAGTGGTTTTAATATTCCTCACTATGTTAAGAAATAGCTAGCTAGGTGTTCTCCTACTGTACTTTTAAATTACACTGTAATTCCCAGCAGTAGACAGCAGCTGTTCGGGACGGCATCCTTATGATGGGACTGGACGCTCTCATGCAATTTTTACCCAAGGCTTCTACGTGAGCTACCTGTGCTTATACTTTGTATGGTCAAGACCAGGATGACCTGAGATGGTCTCATATTTCCAGTACAATCTAATTCTGTCTCATGTCTCTATACCTACATCCCCTATGCCTTGTCAGTTTAGTGCAAGCTAAGTTCCAATCATGTGTGGCCTTTTTTTTTGCAAGAACTTAAAACTTGCCTTGACTGGATCATTTACTGTCTGCCTGCTTATTTAGTGGCTCTCCAAAATAGCTGCTATATTTCACTTAGTGCTATCGCCTTTAGTATTGATAATGCCTGTCTCTCTTTGTTTCCACTGTGTAAATACCTCTACTACAGTAAATGTCATCTCAATAAAAGCACTTCTAGATCCTTCTGCGTGAACTGCTACAAATAAATATAGATTTTTACCAAGGGGATCAAATTCAAAACACGTCATAATTGGGCCCATCTACCAGTGCACACTGCAAATATAATTTCTTTTATCATATCTCATAATGACCTCATGGCTCAAAGGGAGTCTCACAGATTGTGAAATTTTTGTACAGCTCAACACTTGGGTGGAGCTGATGCACATAACATATTTCCAGCAGTTCTTCAACTGAGGGCAAAAATACTGCTATGGCTAAAGAATAAAATGGAGAACTAGATCTTGAAAGAAAAATGAAACTGTGAAAAAGAATGTTATCAGTTTTATTGCAGGATATATTTTCAGTTAGAAATAATCACAAAAAAAGACCAACAATTAGGGGAAAAAACCCTAGGCTTTATCAATGCAGCCAGTGACCCTGCACTGAGTTTAAATTATTTAGAAAATTGAAGATACCGGATGTTTCTAATGAAATCAATTGGAATGATAAAAAGCCTAGCAAAATATGTTAAGTTTCTTCAAAAATATACTTTAAAAAGAAATACGAATCTAATAAACAGTTTTCCTTGTAAAATCATCACTTACTCAGAGAAGAGGTAAAGTTTGCAGCAGTTTTACACAGTAATACATAATTTTCTTCACATCTAATCTAAAGAAGGAAATCTTGACAATCAAATAGAGCACAGTTCAGCCTTAACTACAGAGCTAAAACTGTTGCTCCATGGCATATCTACACACCCAGCCATTCAAAGGGAAGATTTCAGTCTTCTTGAAAATCCTAACACTGAGATTGCACATGTGTAGACTTTTTTTTTTCTCATTTCTAGAATTCCATGCTGTTCAGCTAAGCAATGATAAGGTGGACATCTAGTAGTTGTACAATACATTGTGAATGAAGCAGCACAAGTAACAGACAGCAGGCACTAAGCTCAAATCAGCCACTTTGAAAAGGCTCACTAGAATATCTCCTAGACCAGAAAGGAACAGCAAAATGTACCGAGGAAGTCAAAACACTGTTCCCAACTCATTATCTGGCTTAGAAATCTTTAAGAGTATTAAAGCCATACAGACTGACCACACTTTGTTGAATAGTATGGCACTCACTACTGCCAAATTTGTTGATATGCTCTGCTTTTATTTTTTAATATTCTTGTAACATTATATTAGCTAGTTACCAAGTACAAAGAAAAAAAAAAAAAGCTAACCAAATGCATATTAGTATTTGGACTCTTCTTAAAGCAATTCCATATTCATTCTTTGGGTTGATTAACTTTATGTCCTTGGTTAAAAGCTTTGCTAAAAATAGGAGTGGGAAGTAGCAGGAAAGTTATTCAGGAAAATTACACACACACACAGGGACACAGACACAGAGACACAGACACACCCACAAACACACACGCACACACCCAAGCTCCCCCACCCACCCCCCCCAACTCCCCCCACCACCCACCCCCTTGAAAAAAAGCTGAAAAAACCACCAGTGTCCCACGATTCAGTGAATTCAGATCTGCCTAGTCCTGGTCCTTTCCTCTGTCATCTACCAATCCTTTCTGAGTCTATCCAAGCCTCAGGATTTCTATTAAGATTTCCTTATTATGCTTCTGCCCTCCCCCTGCCACTGCACTGATGCTGTATCTTTCATACTTCCTTGAGCATTATGGCTTCACTGTGTAATACTGTAATTAAAACTGAAGTAGAAAAAACTATATGGGCTATTGTGAACTGCTATAATAATTTCCATTTATCAGAAAAATTGTTAAATTTTAAATATTGCATTGTTTGTGTTTTCTCCCAGTCTGCGGTTTGTTAGTTTGCATAAAAATGTGCATTTGAACATTACAGGTTACCTAAAGAAGTTTTAAGGAATGCAGGTCACCCATGTGTTATGCTCTGAGAAATACCATCTGGAGGACTGGACACTCCATGTGAGCCCCTCACTGGAAGGACTCTTTAGAAGCTCTGGTGGCAGCTGCTTCTCACAGTTCTCCTTACACACTGTTTTTGCTCTTTCTCTGCCTGTACTTTCTCCAGGCTTTCCCCACATAAGAACCATGCAAGAATAGTTGAGCTACTCTTGAAAAACCCTCTGAATTTGTCTGAGGTGAGCATGGTGAGTCCTGATAAATGCAAACAATTTGGTCTGAAAGCAATTTCTTCAGCTTCCAATGCAAATATGGATTAATTTCGTTTTTCTCAGGTGAAAGTTCTGGCACACACAGATGCACAGAAATATATTCTGTAATATGCGTTTTAGAGCAATCCTTTTATAGCTGATTCTCCTCATAATTATCAATGCTCCACAAGTCTCATGCCACTGCATAATTTAAAGGAAACCTCAGTGATTACTTTAAGCAATACAGGAGGGAGAGCACTTTCTAAAGCTGAGGTGTGGCTTATCTGGTTATGTATTAACATCTTTATCAGGCAACTGAGATGTCCACATTCTGAACTAGTTGTAAATATTCCAGTATTCAGTTCTGTTTCCACATAAGTAAGGAAAGCCACCATGGAAATTAAGCTAAGTACCCCATTTGGGAAGCATAGTCTAAGGAAGAAGCTGACATGCAAACATTTGATGTACACTTTTCAATGTGCTTAAAAAGTCAGTCAAAATTACTGTCATCATTTTATATCTGGAGAAACTGAAGTGGACAAGTTAGCCTGTACGTGTTCTATCTTTTGACACACTGTCTGCTAGTTCAGGGGTTCTCATCCCTTTGGTAGCCAAGCTTCAACTGAAAAAACTACCAGGTGAATCCAGGTCTGCCTAGTCCCCAAGCCCTCCTCTGACATCTGCCAATCCTTCCTGAGTCTACTTGAGCCTCAGAATTTCTGTTGTAATTTCCTCAACTATGCTACTGCCCTCCTCGTGCCATGGCATGGTTGCTGCCTTTTCCTTCTCTTTGCTCTCAGTTGTGTCCACACTGGGTGCTGAAACCAGAATAATGAACCCATTGGGATGTGTCTGATTGTGTCCAGGGTCATTTTGACACCTCTGCACTGGAGCAGAGGCCCTGACACCAGCCCTGCACAGAACCAGCACCAATCCGTGCAGCTCGTTGCTTGGAGTGGCTCAGGGGAAGGCTCTACTCAGCAGAAATCACTTTCCTAGATCACATTATCTTCTTTTGTGGGCTTTCACATTTATGCAGAGACAGTAACTGCAAGAAGCTGTGCAGAGTAGGCAGTATATTTTCCAGTAAAATATCTGCTACATGTGAAGAGAATGATTTTTCTCCAGTTGGTTCACTGGGGAAACAAAATTCATTAGTGATATCTAAAGACACTAGCATTTGATGAATGTATGCCACATTAAAATAGTATTGAGAGTATGAGCTTTTTGGTGGACTTCTAATACAGTTCAGCTTACAATATAATTATTTGCCTCTAAGGATGTAGCTTTCTGTACAAAGACTTTAAGAATCTTAAATAATCGATCAATAAAAACCTAAAGAAAAAGAGATGTTTCCTTTTGCTGCTTGCCTGTTGTAAAACACTATTTTACAAAGAAGTACCTGACCTTGTCATGCAAATGAAAAATGTAATCAGTGCAACTGTAGAAATCTATATAACTTTTAAAAACTAAATTGTGTAAATTCAGACAAAAACAATAGCTTCCAGAATAGATGTTTTCAAGCTATGAAGTTATAGGTAATTAAAACTCCAAATATCTAACAGCTACTCCCCTCCCACAAGGTACCGCATATAAGACTATACACCAAGTTTATACCACAAACCTGTTTTATCTACTTGCAAGCATGAGACAGAAAATACCATATATTCTACATAACTCTGTATGATTGATATCAAGTGATCCACTACTATAATACTCCAAAAGATGAAAAGGAGTAGCAACTATGTCATCCTTTCCACCCACCAGCCTGCTTCAGATGAGTGTTATCAATCTTTTCAAGGTATCTGGAAACTAAATGAAACTGAGCATGGAATAGATACCCGATGAGTGACTTACCTGGCACTAATGCTTTTTTCTTGATAGGGGGAAACAAGCTTAGCTCCAGGGCTCAATGGGAAACATAAAGATTGACTGAGTGGGATAATGAGTGCTACCTGCAGGAGAGGATGGGGGAACTGTTAAGAATTTGTGGACTCAGTCAGCAGAGAAGGGTGGAACAATAAAACAGATGATTTGGGGGCAACAGTGGGAGACCAGCCTGTTTTATTCAGAAGGCAAAATTAGGCTCACTGAGCCATTCACACCGAGAACAGAGAGCAGATGGCTTATTGACACATTTATCAGGCACTCCAGTGACAGTAGCAGCATTCATGCAATGGTAAGATTTATGTTTCTGAAAAGCATTTCAGTAAGGATCTATTTATTTTTTACCAAAATCACCCACAAATGTGTGCACGCAAGTCTCAATTCCTTCAGTTAGCATGGCTGAAGGCAGATGAGGACCTCTAAGCCATACTTCGCTAAAAACTGAAATATTAATTAAAAAAAAATCTTATTGCTTCCCACCATCACTGTAACTGCCATTACTGGAAGTTTTGCAAATAAAGAATAAAAGACTATTTGACAGGCAGAAATTCTTTCATTATTCCAGCTCTTTGCAACACACAAAAAAGAACAGAATAAAGTGATAATTGTCAACCCAGTTGGGATGAACTAGTAAAGAAATTATATTTTTGTCAAAAACAGGTAAGATAGTGCTGGACAAACTGATCAAGAGGCTTGCTAGAGCTTTGTGTGATATGACAGAAAGCACATTCTTTTTAAATAGTCATTATCATCACCTCTACTTACACAAAACCTTCTCATTTTCAATGCTGCAGTTTCTTTACTATGAAGCCTGACTGTACATTGAGAAAATGAAGGAAAATTAGCTTTCTAGAAGAGGTCACCTCTGGGGTAAGCTGTAGTTTATGTGAAACTAGTGATTATGCAAAGTAGTTCCTTTCTAATTCTTAGTCAAACTGCCAAACAATTGTGCATTGCAATGTCGAAGAATGTAGCACAACAGAAGGCTGAAACAAGAGGAGAATAGCAAGGAGCAATGCTGTACTGCAGCACCTTGCTGATCAGCTCATACTCAGCCTTTGTTCTGACATAAAATTCTAATCCAACTTTTTCTTAATCCTGGTGATTCACAGAGGTTTACAAAATAAAATAGCCTTTGGAGAGGAGATCCACTTCTTTTACTTTGCGAGTTGAAAGACTAATTTGCAAGATATTGATTTTTTCTCTTATTTCCAGATTCTTCAGAACCGATCACATATTTTTCATGTTTACTCTGTATTTGAATACTTTTTCCACAGGGAATTGGTCACAAATATTCAAAACCTGTAATATACTGCATAAATATTATATGTCAGTAGTTCACTGTTTCTCAACTGAATGAACATTTGAAGCAGCTAAAACATCAGCTTTTACAAATTTAAACATTCTGCAAATATTCCTCATGTAGTGTTAACATTTACTTTCTGTGAGTTTTTCCGCCAGCAGAACTCTATTCTTCAAATGCCAGTATAAACCAAATGCAAATGAAGTGCAAGCTCAGCTTAAACTAGCTTGCCATAAACACTCTAATGAGATCTACAGAGTATGTAATTTAAAAAAATTTCAACTTTGTCTATTTGATATAGCTTCTGGTACCCGCAGTGAGATGTAAACATACATGCCAATAGAAGAACGCACTTCAGGATATGTAATATCTGAAAACAACACTTTTTCAATAAGAATAAGGAAAAAGATGTCAAATAGAAATAATATAGTCATTGCTGCTGATCAAAGCAAGAGAATATGTATGATAAAATTGACTGTTCAAACAGCAAATACATGATGCAAGGAAAGTAGGTTTCTTATTTTTAGATTTTATTCCATCTAAAATACCAAAAGTGTTATGGTAAGTTGAAATAATAAAAACCTATATCCTTCACAGATAAAGGTTCTACAGACTGAATCCACAGCAATGACTATTTAAATGCTGTTCCCTAGATCAGATGGAACAACTAAGATCAGGAACAGGCGTCTCTTCCTTACGCTTAGTCCTGTATTTTGACTGTCTTAATGTGATTCACTGAAAATATCTTCCTCTTACACAGTTGTTTTTTCTGGGTTTGGTTGTTGTTAATCTGAATCCTACACAGGTAATTGCTCAGTTTTAAAAGAAAAAAATACCACATCTTACATTGAGCATCTTTATAGGCCTTGTTCTTTCAGGAAAGAAGTGCCAGTACCCTACCAGAAATTATTCTGTCCAAATAGGAAATAAACTGTTTCCAGCATATGGGCCCATAGGACTCTTCAAGACAAAAAATGCTGCCAAGATTCTCTCAAAGGCATCATGCTCTTTGTGAGTGGATGTACAACAGCTAAAGCATGCATGATAAACTTCTGGGATACCACCAGTCCTTGGAAGACAATAACCAATTCTATCTGGTTTTCAAGAGATATTTGTCAGGAGACTTGGTAAATCCAGGGACTAGTAATGGACATAGATTTCCTCTCTGACACCACATCAAATGGTACTGATTATCAAAATGATGGCTGGGCAGTCTTGGACTGATTTCTGGCCAGCATTTATGGTAAGAGAATTCCTATCCAAGACAGGAATTGAATAGTCTCATCAAAGCCATCCCAGCACATAAAGTCTGAAACAAGTGTAGCTAATAAGATGTATTCTGTTCACTTGAATGTGGATGAGGAGAATTACCATTACCCAGAAGTGCCTATACCAGTAAATAGTTTAATCCTAACAATCTTGTTCTTCCATTCCTATGAAAGCATGACAAAATATGGCTGATGAATAAAATATGTGGCATTTTCACATGGTCTAGCACAAGCTGAGGCAATACATAGTACTCTGCTCCCTTTGCCTTTGTTTAGCCCACAATATGAGGGAGTGTATGGTGACATAAGGTACTTTGCTAAAAATTTGAGTCCACTTAAAAGCAGGAATTGTATGCTAAAAGAAAGAAAAAATGTCCTTGGCACTAGAGGGGACTGCCAAGTTCATGGAGTCTACTTTCACAGACAATTACCTCATGCAATGTTTTTCATGAGGCAATGACATACCACTTTTAAGTAGTTAGGGGTTTCTGCCACTACTGTAACTATTATTGTGAAGCTGTCTCCAGCTCTCTCCACTCTGACTGTTACACTGGTGGAGTGCACTCATGGCTATTTTGTTTAATTTTTCTAGTAGTAAGAATGACTTGTAATTTCAATATCTTATTTTCCTCACTGGAACCACACACTGAAGAAATCCTCCCTATTTCCTCTAATATTATAGTAGACATTTTAAAGTAGCCGTTTATGGTTTTTTTAACAAAACATTCAGTGTTAGCTTATCACAGGAATTAATTTTCTGTGAACTTAAAGCTTTGGATATTACTCTAACCCCCAATACAAATCAGGGATTTGTCCATTCATGTTAACAATGCTACCGCTTTCCTCTGCAGGGCACTTCTCTCTCCAGACAAATTATATGTGCAGAGAATATATTGGTCTACAAGCTAGAATTGGCATTTGTCTGTTGCTGGGTATCTTAGTTAATAAGACACACCAATTTGCAAGCTTTTTAAGACTAACTTATTAGTTACTTTATTTCCAAAGCATGTGTTTATATTAACCTAAAGCCATTCTGATTCACTGTGCTGCAATCCCAATCCAAGACAGTCCTACCATCATGCCGAGCTGTTATAACTGTTACTACAACATCACATTCTAGAATACAGGTCACATTCATGCAAAAGCTAAACCAGCCCATATTAAAATAGGAAAGCACTCAAGTGTGCCAATGGCAAAAAACAGACCCTCTGGTTCTGACAATTTGCAGTTAACCAGAGCTTTTTTTACTCCTTTGCTCCAAGCAGAAGTCACAGCATAGATACGGCTTATCAGCTACCTAACTGAATCTTTCTATTGACTGGATGCTTGCTTATATAAAAGTTTTGCCTTTTGTGAAAGTCACATTTTAGGTGTGAAATTCTGGCTGTGAGGAGTTATAGCACATAGAGCTAGACCTACATACCACAGGTAAGCTTTGTTTGTAGAACTGTAAAAGACTTAAGTAGTACCTAAGACATTTTTCATGCAGACTGAATTTAATCCTAAGGGGAAAAAAAAATCATCTCATCCTCATTGCTTGCAGAGAGGAAGTGAACAATTTTTTGACAGCAAATAACATCTACACAAAAGGGTCCAGTTTCAGTGTGGGGCCTCTTGACACACAACATGAGTATTAACTGTAAATCATGTTAGTTAAAATATTGTTAAGTGACTTAGAATAACACCAATTAGTCATATTACTTTCAAATCCAAAATAATTTTATATTCTAGTGGTTTTCAACCGCAGAATCAAGTTGCATGCCTAGATCCAAGGAATTACTGTTTAAACAGGATTTGTTAGAACAGGGTAACATTCAAATAGCCCTAGAATACGTGTTGTTTGACTGGAGATAAACCTTTTCTGAGTTAACAAGGAAGTAGCACATTCACAGTGTAAATGCTTTTTAGGAAAACTCTAGTACAGTTTGAAAGAGACACAGCCTATGGAATGTGCCCAGCGTATGTAATATAGTCCAATAATACTGTTTATATACTGTTCAGTTATAGTTTATAATGCTCTATTAAATAATATCCAAGAAGCACTGAAACATTCCTGAAACACTTCTCGTATCAAAGGCTTAGAGCTGTTAATTTTACTATTTTCATTAATACTTCTTAAGCAAATTCTGCTGTATTCTATAGCAATTAGTGGGAAAATCTCATTTAAAAAATCACGTTTATGCAAACAAGTAGTTTATTATATCACTAAAGCTGCAATATAGAAAAGTATGTTTCCTTATGCCTACTACTCTTCAAAAGTTCAGCTCAAATTAATGGCAGCTATCATTAAAAGAAAAAACAATTACGAATCCCAAAGTGTAGTTTCATAAAGGACATAGGAACAAGAGAAAAATGAGGGAAGGCAGACAGAAGTGAAATATAAAAGAGCCCTAAATATTCTTGACTTGACATTTAGTCTGACACTTTTCAGCCTCTAGTAAATATTTATCGAGAACAGATATGAACATAGGTAAAACATTTTGAATAGAAGCTTTACAGTCTATCAACTTCCTTAACTCCTGTATTCCACTAAGGAGTCACTCTGAGCCCTTTAGTGTATCTGGTACAGTGTTTCCAGTCCACTCTCTGCGGAATGGATGTGACTGGAACAGTACCATTGGAGCGGCAGAGGAACTCCCATGTACCCCCTGTCACTTCTAGCCAAGGTCTTTGCAGCATCAATCCTCTGTTTAAGAAGATAAATGCTTTTGGCAGCATTTTTCTTGCACAACAGATACCCCGTCGTTGGGCCAACAGAACTTCCACATTGCTGGTATTCACATCAGGCAGAACTCAGAACATCCACAGCATCTGACCTCCAAGACTTTCCTATAACATTACTGTGCCTGTATAGGAAAAATTGATGCTGTCATTAGCAGTGGTATTTTTGAGTCTCTGTAATTTATTTGTGTACATGCTAATAAAGAGATGATTGGGCAGTTTCTACATTCACTGCACACAGCAGCAGAAGTCATCTGTTGCCATAGAACCTTAAGATCAACTGAGGAACAAGCCTGCCTGCAGGATATAGCATTGGGCCTGAGCTATGCAATCAGAGAATGAGGTTGCTTTTACGGTTATGCAGTTGGCAGTCAGAGGTAGCCCAAATCAAAACAGTGGTTTCACAATTTACGAAGTTTCTGTGAGAAAAGAATCTAACTTGATGGTGCCTGAACACCACAGACCCTTGTGCTTTCTTACATAACTCAGCTGCCAGATCGTCAAATATAATATGACCTTTTTTAGCCATCAGGAGTAAGTAAAGCATTTAGCAATTGTTACATTCAGATATTCAAAGAAATCTCTTATGCTTTGTAGGTGTGTTTACAGATTTATTTCTAAATTGGCATAGCAGGTGGCAGGAACAAAGATGGTATTCACCCTTGCTGCAGCTGCTTGCTCATCCATCTGCACTCTCAGTTCTTATACACAGTACCCTTGCAGAGACTTACAATCTTTGATCATGAGGACATGGTTTCGTCTTTCAGGATATCTGCCTCCCCAGAACATCCAGTTTGGGATATATAAAACCAGATGATGTGCTGCCTTCCCAGCAAGTTATGCAAAACAATATGGATCACAGAGAGATGCAGACTCCAATACCTTGTCAATATGAAGAATCACACTACACCAATGGCAGAAAGACCCATAAAAGCATAGTAGCTCCGTTCAGAAGTAGAAGTAACATGCACCAATGTCAGATGCTCCATGGGAAGGTCAGATCCGACAAGAATCAATCTGGCATTGGTGGCTGTCTATAACCAGCCTGATCCTGTTACCTTTCATATAAAACTGTTACCTTTCACATAAATACTTTCATTTAAATACTTTCAACTTCAGCGTCCCTGTTTTGCTCAAACGCTGAAAGAAACGGGCAAACAGCAGAAATTTCTGGGCAATCCTGCTGACTGCTGTAGTGAAAACAACATACCTCTTATATTCAAATTGACTAAATCTTTCATGATAACAGCTACTTATACATCTAGGAATTAATGCTTTACTCTTTGAAGGTGTCTGCAATACCTTGGGGTTTAAGATATTTGTAAAACCACATGTATCCAAAGATAGTTTAAAAGTTTCCTTCTAAGTTCATAAGTGCTGTAATGTATGTACAAATCTCTCTAAGACTGTTATGCAGATCAGAAACTTGTTCCAATGAAACACAGAAAAAACATTCAAAACTCAAGTACAGTTCTAGGTGTTGGAAAGAGAAGAAAATACAGCTAAGATTTAATTGTTTGCTTCAATGATATCAGGAGGCTGAGGAACTATGATCAGCTAATAACTGCTCTATATTAATGGATTCTCCACTTGATATAGCCACAAAGGAACCACTGTTTGTTTTTTCCTGTTGTTTCATTTATGTACTATCATTTTCATTCTCTCATTTGTTTTAAATAAAATGCTCAAACAAAGGCTCTCGCAAGAGGTGGAACAGGACAATCTGCTAAATAAGTTTAAACTATTATTTTTTAAGGTCTTTTTCTATCTTCAGAACAAATGGACATAATAGATTAACTTCATAACCTTCAATGGGAGCTCCCAACATTCTAATAAAATTACAGCTGTAGGAAAATAAATACCTCCAAAGTGACCTAAATTAGCTTTTTCCCTTGTGTATGCTGTGTCAGTTTAGCCTTGTGACACAGAACAAGAGCACATTTAACATGAAAGCAATTATTTCTTCCCCTGAGCAGAGCTTCTATTATTTTAGAGTTCGCTTGTTCCAAGTTGCCTTCCTTATTCCTTCTATTGCTTATACTATGTGTCTATCCCCTCGCAAAAACTTGCAACGCAAGCAAAAACCTGAAAGTTAGGATCAAATTTTCAAAAAGTAGCAATAAGATTTTCAATGCCGCAGTTGTGGAATATCCAGCTTAAGACTTACAGACTGAAAGCCCATGGATTTTGAATTGAGTTACAGTTTTCAGCATCTCTGGAGAATTAGGGAGAAGTTATCTTGAGCTAAGTACACAAAAATTTAGACATCTTAGATCTGTGACTCAAATGAAAGTGATAAGGTACAATAATTTTTTTAGAGGCTATCTATATTATTATTGAACAATAAAACAAATGAGCCATATTTATAGTAAGTGTAATTCTATTGAACCAAGTGCCATTATATCAGCTCTGTATTTGACAAATAACCTCACATGCCACTTAAAAACCCAAAATTTAAGTATTGGAACTTTTGCAACATGTGATGACTGTGAACTGTTCAAAGTCATGTGTGTAATAAGACGTTTCTCCAAACCCCACAAATGTTTTGAAACGTAACACGCCCTAACCAGGGTCTTTATAACGGAAATACTGGCAAAGTGTCATAACAAAATAGGATTTTACCACAAAGAAAAGGAAAATAAATGCTAAAGAAAAGACTTACTAGTCTAAGGAATGGCCAAACTATTTGCTCCACTTGTGTATTAAGAAAGTGGGATATCTATACATATGTACTGTACAGGTAGAACTACTTCAGGCAGGAATTTCGCAGAGGAAGTAGTGTGATCATAAATAAACAGTTTCCAATTTTTTTCTTTTCTTTAGTTTGAACTAAAAGCTGTTAAATGGCTATAAGTAGATCAAGTTGTGAAGATCAGACATAGATTTTTTTCATAACTTCACGAGTTTATAAAAGGTTACCTCATTTACCTCATTTCTTCCTTACTTAATGAACATTAACAGTTAGGTGTACTTGGGATTCTAAGGCCAAGTGTTCTTGTTGATACTGATTTTAATGCAGTGACACAATCATGTTAGCTTCATTATAATTAGACAAATCAGTATAAATTCCTCTATTAAAACTGATTTTGTTTTCTACTTAAAAGAAGACTGTGTCACTTCTGGTGTGAAGAACTTGTATCATTTTCCAGCTGACAGCACAAATCTGTCAATAGAAATGTAATTTCTTGGGGATCTTCAGGTAAGTTTGCTACAGTTTCTAAGCCAAAATTATTATAACAATTAAATTCTTGAAGCATACTCTCAGCATACATCTGTACAGATCTTAACAATTTTTTCTCATTATTTTTCATATTGTATTAAATTTCTGATTGCTCAAAATTAATTGCTATTTTTCACTACATATATTACGGTAACATTAGCCAATGGGACTTAGCTCCTTTTGTCCTCTATAAACACAATGGCAAAATCCCAGTCTTGGAGTTAATGGAATTTTTGCTTATCTAAGGAAAGAAGAAGTTGACTGATAAATGCCTGCTTCTGGTGATACAGAAGGCAGCTTGCTTTCTTGGCAACAAAAGTTTGTCAATATTTAAAAAAAAATTCTTATCTTCTGTAACTCTTGGCCTCTTCTAAAATATGAAATGTACATCCTCTGCTTGGTTCATCATCACAGATTACACCTATTTTTCATATATAGAAAGAAAGACCACAATGTATTGTTTCTTTGTGCTCAATATTAAAATTATGGAAATCTCCAAGAACTAAAAAACAGGTAACTGTGAAATCCTGTCATACTTCCAAATTTCTATCCTGTGCTGCTATGAAGTCATTTCCAGTATGGCTTAAACATTCAAGCTGAAAGTTACTGCCTTTTTAATGACCAAGATCTACAGGCACATAGTGTGTATTTATTTATGTGGGTACAAGCCTGTTCATTTTTATTCAACTGTAGATTACAAGGAAACAAAAATCCTGATTTCAAATTCCAGTTCCTGGAGAAGTGTTGCATAGGAACTACAGATGATTTAATTAGGCACATGGGTTTGGCTGATATTCCTTTGGAGATAACTGGGATGAGTTAATTATGCAGAATGTACCACTGTTGCAGACTAAAAAATATCAGGTGGAACATTTTTATTCCCTGGTTCCTGGTTTAATGCATGCTCCTATACGTTAAAGAGTATTTATTTTCCACATAAACCAGTAGCAATTTTAGCTGTGTGTTTTTTCTGTGAGACGTTGGAAAGCATTACCTGTTTTGATGCAGTGGCTGGCATCAGGTAGGAGAGACCTAATATTGTTTCTGTGCAGGTCCTGTGACTGGAGGCTAGATTATTTCAGTGTGCAATCTTTGTTTTTGGAATTTGTCACCTTGGGAGTTTGAACTATGAAGGTAATTCAAGGTCCATCTTTTTAGCCAAATTCATCTCAAATGTGCCATGCCAACATTCTTCTAATAGATTTATAAAATCTATTTCCTTTTAATTTTTGTAATAGTACAAGTCCCATAAATCCCAAAGTCGGTCATGTCGTTTAGACAATAACTGTGCAAGGAGCTCAGACTTTTAGGATTTGATTCTGCCATTTCCTGTTTAAACAGATAGTGTTTTGCAAAAAGATTCTTCCTTACAAAGCACTGATCAAGAAGTCAAATCATTTTCCTCCAAGACTGAAACAATAATAGGGCGTTGCTTGTTCTTCAGTGAAATCTTGGACCCGAAGACCAATAGAGACCTTCAGAAAGTGGTCACAATATTTTACTATGCCTCAAAATATTGTTTTACATTTTGAGTCTGCAGGCAACAGGCTTCACTGCTGACAGTACACAGCTGGTATTCCAAGCAAAGGCAGAGATTACAGCATCTGCAGTAAATACATCAGAGGTTTTAAGATACTAATTGGATCTGCTGCAATTTGGAAATTCCTATATGACTGCGAAGATGCCATGAATCATGTTCAGCCTTCTCTGCTGTTAGCACTCAGCAGGAATATTTATGACAGCAGCTAGAAGTAGAATCATGAAGGGCATGCCATGATCCTATCCCTGGATAATATATGTGTATACATACTGGGAAATGTAATACAGTAGTGTATTTATCACCTCCTATAGCTTTGCATAGGCTCTTGTCACTTATAAAGGTAATAAAAATTGATGTGTGTATTTAAATAAGGCCTCCTGCAAGTTTTCAGTCACATAAAAAATGGTGCAATTAGGCAACTAGATTTATATAATGCTCAGTATATATGCTGAGGTGATTTTAGCACAACATTTTCAATGAATGTTTTAAGAGTTCATTTCCCCTTCACTGTTGTTTTATTAAGCTGAAGATTCAGTATATTTTTATCTGCATTGTAATGGAAACCTTACCTACCAAACACTAGGTGCTGTCTTGATCATAGCTTTTAATCTAAAAGTTAAAAGCCTGCTGCCAGTAGCTCTAGCTTCCATTAATTAGGTTTAATGTCTTCCACTGATCCCAGAGAAGTGAAGATCATTATTCAATTACAATATATAGAGGAGCCTACTGTTTTCCACAGGCTTTGTTTCTTCCTTTACTTGGAAGCTTTGTTCTTATAACACAACTGGTTTTGGAATCAAGCCTATAAAAACACAGAAAGGTTTTTCTGTTCACTCCAGGCCAGGTTTTTGAACTGGCAGAAAAAAGGATGCTTATCCTGTATTCGTTTTCAGTGAATTCTCTTCAAGACTTCAGGCAATTTAAAGAAGGGTGAGTGAGAGAACAGTATACTGGGAAAGCAAGAGTAGAGCCTACAGCCAGAATTTGAGCCACCTGATTGAAGATACTTGTCCATTTAGGAGTACAGTTGCTGCAGGCTCCTTATACGATCAAAGATCTGCAAGTATTCTTAGATTATCTAAATCATCCTCTGGAGATGTCTCTCATTCTCTAGTGATTAAACAGAGAAGAGTTCAAGCTGATTACACTCTTAAGTCTGGCACCTGTGCTGTACACCTAAAGATGGGCCTGGATGTATTCCATCTGAGAAATATTTACCATGCTGGGAGGATGATTACTGGACAGGAAGACTGGGACCGGCATCAGGTGTCTGAGAAGTGAAAATTATATTCTCCAAGCGGGTAGACTATTGGGGTTTGACTAGCAAATGTGGGCTCAAAAATTAGGAAAGAAACAAGCTACTAGAGATCAAAGCTGAACATGAAGTGCAACTGCAATACATTAAGAACATGAAAACAAAATTTCTAGTTCTGACCTGCAAAGATCTGTTAGTTAGCATGCCAGAGCACATGTCCTATACCACTTTCTGGTCTACATGAAAGATGACACCCAACTGCTGCTTTTAATACTTCATTAACTAAAGCGGCAACTGTTGGTTTGAAAAGGTTTCAGCCCTGCTGATGGTAGTTGTTAAAATGATGCTGTGTCAAACAGCTCGGTTCAGTTTTGCATGTTTGTTTGGTCAGCCTGGAAATTACATGTCTGAAAGCTGGTATTAAAACAACAAGGTTAAGATTGAAAAGTGCAGTTCTCTGGGAAACTAATGCCAGAATTACACAGAAGTTTCCTGCCGAGCAATTCATCTGGGGTGGCAGTCCAACTGGGCACATGCAACAACAAAACTACATGTTCCTGGTGAAGATTCAGGTGCCTGTTGCCTAAACATTAGGAGGTTCCCTGAACATTAGACAGGGGTTTTGTGAAGCACCTTGCTAGAGTCAGAAGTCTATTTAGGTCCTCGTGTCCATCTCTATAGCTGGGTCTCTGATTCTTCAAACAGGTAGTTTTAAAAAGTGGTGAAATGGACAGAAGCAGTTTCTAAAGTCTTTTCTGGAAGTGCGGTATATGCTCTCTTCCAGTAGAAGGTCATACTTATGCTCCATTAGCAGACTGTCAGTTGCTTGAAGATGAGGATAAGGACATACGCTTTTTCAGGTTATCTACCAACGGTGGATGTGCTAGTAAGCAACTTCATATATCCACACTAGAATTGTTTCTGTGCTTTCCCTCCTTGTGGGGCACACACGAAAGCACAAAGTAAATTAGGAGTTAGAGATTTACTCTCTAATCTGTGAACAGAGGATGCATACATTTTTGAACTGGCAAAGGTAATGACTACAACCTTGTACATATGAGATATTCCCTGTCATTTTAAGTGCAGTTGTGTAACAGTAGTATTGATAGGCCCAGATTATATTAGGCTCCATGACACAGACTGTACAAGCCACCAATTGCTCCAGCAGAACCTGTGGGAAAACCTGCTGAGAAAACACAATCTTGACAGTAATATCAAGTAACCTTTTTCTTTTCCCCTACAGTATCTCATAGCAGATAAATAGCAGATACTATGATCTCTCCTAGGTATAGATTCAGGAATATCACAACAGCTACTGCTGCTGTCTGGGTACCTTTAGGCTCGTATCTTGCTACTTGTTATTTTTTGTGAGTGTTTAACCTACAAATCCTAATGAACTGTAGTTCATTTTCTACCAAAGTAAAATGGAAACATCACATTCATTTCTCACGAGAGATACATTCTGCAAGTTCTACAGAATAATTTCATTTAATTAGGCTGTTTCTGCAGTTGCTAACCTAAATAAGATGTATACATGTAGAAGACCTTTTAATATTACGTTGTAAAGAAATGTGTACTTCAAATTAGAAATGCTTCAATATTTCTAAAAATTCAAAATCCTTTGGAGAAATGATTTATCAAATATTTCTGCTCCTCAAATTTCATCTACAGATTAATATATAGTTTATATGTGAGAAAAAGAGAGAGAGAGTAGCTAAAAAATTTTTCAAGTAAAATTTAGAGTATTTATTTGGCATTATTTTCCCAGGTTTCCTTAGTAGAAGCATGCCACTATTCAAAAACAATGGTTGCTGACAAGAAGGTTGGCAAGATCCCAGATGGAGCTGATAAATGTTTTTCAAACGGATAGATGAGGAGCAGGGGGACTCTTAAAACTGCTATTCAAATTCAATTCATTAAGCTTAATGGAAGAAAGTCAAGCTAAGACATGAGCTTCCAGACATCATGCATACAAAAGTCCAATTACATTCCCACTTGCTCTTGTGCTAGGAGCTTTCTTTAGAAATGAGTAAGCAGAAGATATAGCTGAAATCCTAGGCTTGATTTGATTGTTTTTACATAACAGCAACTTTTAATATGGTACATGTTTCACTTTAAAATGAAAAAAAGAAAAAATTGCCAGGGACAAAAAGGGTGAGAAAAGAGAAGCAAGCCAAAGGACTGCTGTGTCAAATTTCTAAAGCTATTTTCTCTTTTTCTCCTCTGATTTATCCTCCACCTTTGAATTGCTAATAGTTTTCCTAAGCCTGCAATGAATCAGACACACACATTCTTAGCACTGTAACTTAAAGTTGTAGGTGCTGAATCCACACGTGCCAGCTGAGCACAGTCTACAATGCTTTCTTTGCCACCCCATCTCTCCATGAGTGTTTGCACAAACAACTTTGCATATTAGCAACTTGCAAAGTATAAAACTGAGAGCTACAGAGTTGATATTAAAGACATTGCTTCAAAGAATTTCCTTTCTCAACAGGTGGCAGTATTTGAAATAAAAAATAAGCTGCACAAATGGTTTTGACAGAAAACAAAATATTTCAGTAAAAAGATAAAAGTGAGGATTTCATTCCCTAACATGTTTTGGTATGGAATCAATGAGAAATTTTATCCTCAATCACAGTAACAGTAATTATTACGTGAACTTTTCTTTTAATATCAGACAGAAATAAAGAGAAAAAAATGCAGATAGTTATTTGTTGTCAAAAGTAATTCTCTCATAACCTTATTTTTGAAATCACAGTGGGTTATTAGTAGTTACGTACTTGTAGTTAGTCTCCAATAATAAAGTAATAGCACAAGAACTGATGACAGTTATCCATTATGCTTAATAAGGCCTCACATGCTGAGCAATGCCTGTATGCTGTTGCACTAATCTAAATGGTCATTTTACAGTTTAAGGTATCATCCAACATGAGTGAAATTCTTAAATCATTCTCTAAATAAACAGGAAAACTCAATCTATAAACAATAGAAGCAATGACAGACTTTTCATCTTAGTAATAAATACAGAGTTTGGCTGTTCAGACCAAAAATTTCTGTTAATCGTATCAGAATTCACTTACTGATAGGAACCCACAAATTTTTGCAGTTACAAACAACAGAGAAGTTTCACCCACCTATAGTGACATGTGTCATTACTCTAGGAATACTTTGGAAGTTCTCAGTCCTTTAGTTTTATTTTGATTTTTTTTCTTTTCCTTTATGACGACTGAAGCACACTTCAATTAGTGGTTTTTCATTTTGACTACTCCCCATTGAAAGTAGGGCAAATGTTGCTTTTCTTCTCTGATTCGCTGTTTGGGGCAGGGGAGGAGAGATCTTTCTGAGGGACAAATAAATAGCTATTCTCATATTTGGAAACTCTTTTTCATTTACTATAACATTGTGTTGATGACTGTGGAGAGAGACTTCTCAGGTATTCTGAAGACTTGCACCCATCCTCCTTACAACATGAGTGAAAATCTATCCTGTTCTAACAGGAGCTGTATTAACATTTTAATTTTGCCTACTGCACAAAAGGCATTCAAAGGAAATGTAACAAAAGCACACAATTACCATGCACTAAAGACTGGTTGCGTCCTAAACTAAAACTGTAGCTTTATACTGAACACAGTCCTCATGGCTGAGAATAAACTTCATTAGTCAGGGAAAGCACACAAATTTTGGTCCAGGCCTTACAGAATAGTTGTTTATCTGCTCTGAGGTTTTCCCAGAAAAGTACATTCTAGATGATGCATTTATCAATTTTTTCTTTGGTTGGTTGTCATTTAAATGTGAAAATGAATTGCATATTTTGACATGATACAAAAACTAAGGTAAAATCAATATTACACAACACATTTGGAGTTTCTATGTGTATAATTCTGTTGGTCAACACAGTGCATCAACTTGTAAAAAAATTGCATGCTTTGGGACAAAGAATTAAGACTGCACATTTGCCTTTCTAGAGTTGCAGCACTGTTGCCATGATTATATGTCTAGCTGTCATTAAGTTGCAGTTGCAGAGATGCTCTTTCCTTTGTGGAGAGACTGTATGATCTAATAGGTCATTTTCTATTCCCAACTTCTATGGCTTGATGAACAATAAATAATATTACCGTGTTTATGTAATGTCTTGTTCCAGCAATAAAATATTACCCACAAGACACAAGCATTACAGAGATTGTGATATAATGCCTCAAATGTCCAGACGTAAGAACAATATATCAAACAGTATAATTTTTCTGTACCGTGGGCCATATTTAACACTGTTGTTGCTCAACAAATCAATTTGGTTTCCCCTACAAATTAAAAAAAAAGGAAACACAGGAGTTATAAATCCTACAAAGATAATCTTATGAACTAAGATTCTGTTTTCCTTCAGAAAGTATGTAACAGATAAGCATCTGCAACAATATCTGTTCTATACCAAAGAAAATTATTTGGCCCTAGCATGTATGCAGCATTAAGGACAGAATATATATATTCACAGCTGCCCAATATGCAACTAAAATTTTATCTCTTATGTTCCACAGTTGCAGTTTGAGTTTGGATAGGTGCCTAGAGAAAATAAATGTTTTCCCCAGTGCTGATAAGCTGGAGCAGAAGCAAAGAATAAAAATTGCATATCTGAGAACAACAGAGAGCCCAATTAGATGCCTACATTTGTCAGATCTGTCTTTATGAGGATATTGGTTTTTTGTTTTCACAACCCTTACTTAAACAGTCCCTCAGATAAATAGAAATCTAATATATGGAGTGTTTTTCTATAATAGAGAACAAAAAGAGAAATAATCACAGCAGTTCATACTGATTAGCAGTTAAACCAAGTCTCTGAATCCTGCTGGACATAAGGCAAATAAAATACTATCTCTATTTTTAAAGATGCAAAAAACATAAGAGTTTATATGGTTTCCACTATTAAGGCAGTCACCAAAGCCTTTATAGCAATTCCTGGATGAAGTCCAAGGAAAATCTGTACTATGTCTTCCACCTCACTGTACCAGAATATAATGTATATCTAGCATCCTATCAGCCATGTAATCAAAAGGGAGTAATGTAACAGAAGCTCTTTGTAGCTTTGGGTGTAAGAAAAAAAGTGAATTACGTTCCAGCTTTCCAAAGAGCCAAGATTCCCAGAAAAAAAGCTTCTTCATTTTTTAATGAAATATACAATAGCAAAAGTTTAAAGCCATAGAAAGCAATGTACTAGTATGCCAGTATTTTGTCAGGATTCTTTCATGCCACAGCTGAGAGAAAATAGCTACTTCCAGAGAAGGACAAGCAATTTTCTAAGAATATAATCAGAAAATGTTACTTTTTCCTGTTTAAGATTTCCCGTAAGGAAGCAATTTCAGCCAACTGATTTATTTGCTTTGCCAAATGAATTTCTGAGTATGGGTTGCAATACCCAGGGTGTTCTGCATATTGCCATAAATGTGTGCTATTTGAAAAGCAAGCTATGTAATTATCTGTCTAAATTACATGATATTTCCATATTTTGAACAGAAAATTGCTGCATCATCCTTCCCCAAGCAAAATCTAAATCAAAGAAATGTCATTCAATGATTAACCAAATATCAGACAATGAGCTGAAACAGGAAAACCAACAAAAAATCTCATGAATTTACATTAAAAATAGTGAAAGAGATTAAAAAATAAAGTAGAATATTTTAATAATTTACCCCATTCCTAACACACCTCCAATAATTTCCCAGTCCAAATAGAATAACATTCTGTTTCAAATGGTATAACTGTTGATGAACGTTACATTTTTTCATGTGCTGAACTTTGCATTTTGATTATCTCCCTTTTACTTCTATGGCCCACATCATTTGTACACACTGTAGGTCTCTAAAATAATGAGATGAAATTTTCTCTGCCCCATATCCTCCAGATGAAGTTTTTCCGAATGGTAGAAATATTCTGTCTCTTGGAACAATGACATAAAATTATGGCCATGCTGAGTAACTGCACCAAACCAGAGCTCAAAACCTCATTCTCAGCTCTGCTACAAACTTCAGCTTGGAAGCAGATCAGTTTTGATCCATGCACTACAGGTTCCCCACCTCTAGAATGGAGTAATATCATGGCCTACATCTGGGTAATGTACTGTAAGGTACTGTAATTAAAAAATGATTGGATTCAGCCTACCTTAAGATTGACCTAGGCTTGGACTTTTGAGTAGCCTACCTATGTCAAAATTCAATACACTCACTACATAGCCTAAAAGTTCCATCAATAAAGTAGCTGATCAGAAGTTCTTCTGCTCTGTGGATATAACTGCTTATCTCCCATTTCAACCTCCATCATAATCCAAAATAATGATTAATAAAATGGAAATGGCTAAAAAAGGCTAAATGAATAGAAATACTGAATTATCCTTAGATAAGCAGGATAAATTGTGAGTTGCGGATGGCAAAAACGTATAGTTATATCTTCTACTTTTATTTATATTTTGTTTTATATTTCATTGACTTATTTCAAATTGAATGTTTCTTTAAATTGAATAAAAATCCTATTGAGAAAATGAATAAAGTTTATGCCAGTTTTCAAAAAGAGTACACTACTTATAGGTTACACTGATGGATTTGGTAAATCAAGTCAGACAGCTCCTTTATTAAGCATGTCCTTGTCTTCAAGCCAAGGGATTTTCCCTGAATTTTTTGTAGGAATCCATGAACTGAAGTTAATCTTATAGCATCTGTTTCAATACTTTGTTATGAGCTGTAAAGATGCCAATATTCTTCAGTGACAGTATACTGACAGTCAATATCACAAAAAAATCATTTTACAGTATTCCCAGTCTTCATGAGAGAAAAACATCAGGCTGAATGAAGTTTGACAGAAAATCAAGGGACGTGCATGGCAATACAAACCTCATATGGAAAGAATTATAGTGGGAATGTAAAGGACAGTTTTCACAACAAAGAGAACTTGAGGAAGCTTATAAAAACCATCTACAACCAACAGGTTAGTAAAAAAATCAGAGTAATTCTTGGACTTGACTGTCAAATGTGATGACTGAAATGTTTTTATTTTCTCTTTAAAATTTATCTGGGCATTTATTTGACAAAATTAGCAGTAACACATGAGGTGACTGGCAATATAACTGTGTGAAAATATTAACAGAAACAAAAATATTGAAAAGGGGTTCATAAAAACCTGCATTGTACAGCTATATGTATATACATATATGTGATATATGTATAACTGGCACACCATTTGGGGGGGGGGGGGGGGGGGGACGGACCAAAAAAAAAGAAAGAAATAATGAACCTAACTCTTCCTGGAGGGACTCCTTGTCAAAGGTGCTGACTATAAAATCTTAAGCACCACCCACAGCAGTTGTACTATTTACCCCTTCCAGCCAAACTTACTAAGCCGACATTGGTAACTTTGCAAAAATGAGTATTGCTCCTACAGATGACCAAAATGTTCACATCCAGATTCAAAACATACTATCACAAGCAAAATAACTTGTATCAGACTGTCTTTGGAGGCAAGATATTTCCATTTCAGTCTTGCCTTGGCCTGTAGTATTGATATCTTTATTTCCTTTCCGAAAGTTCCATGGAGACTGTGGTAAGGTAAGGAAAAAAAAAAAGAAAAAAAAAAGAGGTAAAAAAAAAAGTGATTAACATCCTGGAAACAGTAAGTGCAGAAGAAAATCAGAACAAGGAGCATGCTTCGGTTTCATGGCAGATTCATCATTTTCAGGGTAAAGAAAATATGGAGGGGGAAAGATGCTACTCCATACAACTTCTATTAATGTACATATTATAGAGTGCATTCCAATCCTGTATACCACGCAACATGACTAGCACCTCTTTTCTAAGGAAATTTTATACACTGCAGTGTTGCGGTAGGGTTTTGCACTGTTTTGAGAGGGAATTCTTTGTTGGGGGTGTTAAGTTTTCCCCCAGAGATACCACTTGCTGTTTCTTTGCTTTAGAGAAGGCAGTATCAAAGTAACATCTTTATACCTGAGGCAGAAGTTAATGAGATTTGTTGTAATCTCAGTTCCCAGGAGGAATTTCATTCCAGTCACAGGCCAGCTCCTGCTTGAATTCTATCCCTCAGAGGCAATTTTTTACACCTGCAGCTCTACCCTTGCTGCAAACATAGTCAAGGATACATAGGCAGAAAGAAATTATCACTGCAGTTGCCATCCCAGTCAGGTACTAATTTGAAGATAAAGGAGTGAGAAAGTTTAATTTGAAATTCCATGAGAAGCCAGAAACAACAGAAACAACTACTGTTGTAATGTGCTTTCAGAAATAAGCACAGTTCACTCACTCTTAGGGGTTTGGCTTCAGAACCAGAATACAAGTCAGTGGTAGGAACCACTGGAAAGCAGCAGAGCACCAGGAGCCAAAGGTTCACACCACAATCCTTAGCTAACAGGTAGGAGAGAACTGTTCAGTGGCTGCATGTATCAGTTGTTGATCAAGAGAGAGCAACCTGCAAGGAGCATGATGACTCCCAATGGCCCCATAGGCTGTTGTGCCTCTGTAAGATTTCATATCAGGAAGGCACCCATAAGTCCCCTTTAAATACGAACTGATTTGTAGATGTGTGCCTTCAAACAAAGAAGACCATGCTGTGGCTTCAGATTTTTCAGTAGTTCATCCTACTGTTCTTCACCAAGAAACAGATCTTTTTGAGTACATGCTCCAAACACTGAAGCATTCACAAAGTGAAGGCAGTAGTAATTTGTATCATCTGTGCTGTTTTGGTACCTGAGCCTTGATCATCTGCACAGTTTACCTAAAGAATGCAAGTGCTTGTTGAAAAGCTTAGAGCAACCAGGATTCTACTACAAGTTAGAGATCTTGTTTCCCACCACTGCTTCCTGGCTGCCCCTCTTTGCAGAATGAGTCAGAGGACTTTACTACACAGTCCCAGACTACTTCCATTTGTCTCAAATACGAGAACAGTATTTCATTGTCAGTGTTAAATGTGCAGTGGTCCTCAGGATCTGAGTGCAAGTATCTGCCTACAGAGCACAGAAAAGAAGAAATAATTCATCAGTGCTACTAACTTCCACATCCTGGCTCGTATCTAAATTCCTCACCCGAGATTGTGAGAGTTCAGCCCAGAACCTGAGCAGAAACACGATCAATACACTAAAATAGAAAAAAGAAATAGCCACGGCTGAAATCGTGTATGTGAAAAATACATAGGGATTGAAGGTAAGTATCTTGCAATATAGTACCCACAGTGCATACCTAGGGGGGGAAAAAATAAAACGATAATAAAAAAAAAAAAGACTCCTCAAAAGAATCATAAAGCCTTTGGCCAGGATAATGCTTGACTTCAGGCTGGGGAAATCCTCCTCCTAAAAGTTCCACAGGCTTAAAAATTTTTGTTGTAAATATCCTCAGTATCTCATGGAATAAGTGCTTTCCCCAGAAATATTAATGCTACATTCAATCACATACTACTCCTTTTTTCTGTTTATTGTCAACATACCTGCCCATGGTGATGTTAAGAAAGCAGAATACATTGTTGTACTTGTTATCTCAAATTCTGAATTAGGACAGAAACACATTACAGCAAAACCAGAAAGTTATTTTCTTTTCTATTGCTATTTTTATAAACCTCTTCCTGTCTGGGATTTAAACTAACCTGTTTCCTACATTTTACTGAAACAGACAAAACATCAGTCATGGAAAATGAACACCTGTCATGAAAGGAGTTGAAGACAAGACATACTTTAGTGGACTAGCAGATAATAGCTATGATAAATTAAGCTAGGTAAGGAAAAATTTGCTTATACTGTACACAGAGACATACAGCTAGAGGATCTGTGCTGAAAAATATTTTTTCAAAAAATAGATTGCCTCCCCTTTTTAAAAGGTCATCTACAGATGAATAACAGAATCATTTAGGTTGGAAAAGACCTTGAAGATCATTGAGTGCAACCATACACCTAACACTGCCACGTCCACCACTAAATCATGTTGCTAAGTGCCACATCTATATGTCTTTTAAATACCTCCAGGGATCATGACTCCACCACCTCCCTGGGCAGCCTGTTCCAATGCTTGGCCACCCTTTCTGTGAAAAAAAATTTCCTAATACCCAATGTAAACCTCCCCTGGCACAACTTGGAGCCGTTTCCTCTTGTCCTGTCGCTCGTTATCCGGGAGAAGAGACCGACCCCCGCTGCCTACGGCCCCTGTCAGGCGGCTGCGGAGAGCGATCAGGCCCCCCCTGAGCCCCCTCCTCTCCAGGCCAACCCCCCCAGGTCCCTCAGCCGCCCCTCACAAGGCTGGTGCCCCAGCCCCTGCCCCAGCCCCCTGCCCGGCTCTGGACACGCTCCAGCCCCTCCACGTCCCCCTGCAGTGAGGGGCCCAAAGCTGAACACAGGGGTCCAGGGGCGGCCTCGCCGGTGCCCAGCGCAGGGGGACGGGCACTGCCCTGGTCCTGCTGGCCACGCCGTGTCTGCTACAAGCCAGGGTGCTGTTGGCCGCCTTGGCCACCTGGGCACACTGCTGGCTCATACTCTGCCAGGAACTAATGTCCACTAGGGTAAAGAAACAGATGTTCTAAGAAACTGCTTTGCAGATTATTTTTTTACATATTGGAATTAGCATAACACTTTGATAGAAAAGCTGAATCCTGCTGCTGATATAAAGTGAAATTGTCTAGCTGCCTCAGGGGAGGAGATTTGTTCTTTGAAATCAAACTAGCAATGGTAGTAGCTACCCATTATTCTAAACATAGTAAAATGATTACACAACTATTTTACTGAGGTTTTCAGTCAGCCACTCATGGTTCTTGAATATCCCACAAAAACTGTTAGCAGATGCAGAGCTGCTAACGCTTGGGATTTACAACACATTAACTAGTCCAGATTAAGTTCTGTGGGGAATATGAATAGAATCTGTACATAAAGAAGACAGAATTTCTAACTCTGTAGGTAAAACTGTCAATTATCTTCTAACTGATTTTGAAAATCTTGAAACAATGGAATGTAAGGTAGGTGACATGAGCTGCAGATGTCCTATTAGATATGAATTCTGTGAGGTCTCTGTTGGTATCCCCAAGTTCCAGAACCTCTTTAACAAGCTGATTCTCAGTCTCTTTGAAAACAGAGCTGAAATATTGCCAAAAAATAAGCTATTAAATCCAAACTTCTATTTAAATAAACTGGCCTGGTTTTCACAAGCTCCAGTAGAAAAACAATGAAAAATTCCTGGTAACACCAAAAAGCAAGAAAAAAAAGAAAATATTTTATTACAATTCACCATTCATCTTTATAACCTGACATAAATAGGTCTGTAATATTTTTGTTTATTGCTCTTTTTCAGGCATTGAAGCCTCATGTGAAGATCTTTCCTAAGAGAAACAGACACATGAGAAACAATCTCACAGACTGAAGACTGATCACTCTAATCCAGTTACCAAGGAGATGCTCAATGCATATAGCATAGTTAAAGTTACAACTCTCCAGCGTTAAATTCTTCCAAGATTAATTCCAAAGGTAAATTTATTCTTATTTGCCAAGAGTTAGGTGGGTATTTTTCCAGAACAGTTACTGGTGATTAAGGAATTAATGCTGTTGCAAAAATTGAATAGTTATATGAGAAGACTGTTTCACCTTCATCATTTTTCAGATGAATTAACTTTGAGAACTGACTCCTTATACTAAATGCACTTATTAATCACAGGTTTTTATCTCTTATCAGACATGTCTTCAATTTTCTGTATTTAAAAGCATCACTCAGGCTTCAGTCATTTAGCTTTCTCATAATTTTAGATCTTACCAGAAACAAGATTACTGCCCTACCATGAGAGATAACTAATTTATAGTAAAAAAACCCCACCTACTTCCAAGAAATGTTTCTTTTTCTGTTTTGTTTTATCCATATATAAAACAGTAAAAAATAAAAATCTGGCAAAATATTGAAGTCAGGAAAGACCTTAAAATTGTAATCAGTGTTTCTGAATTTATTATCTCACTCAAATGTCTTTATAGCAACTGTCAATTATGGAAATGACGGAGGCTAAAATCTCACATTTTTCCACTCTAGGTAGGTTCTCTGGAGTACAGGATGAAAATGAAGTCGCTTTACAGCCAGAAGTGCTCATATGCATTATTTTGTTCTATTTAAATATCTGCAAATATTAAAAATGGCAGAAATTCAACCAGAACTGCACCCAATCTTATCAGCCTGGTATCTACCTCGACAATGCTGGAAGCATGATTAAGACAAGTGTGATAAACTGGACTTCATATGTAGCTATTCCATAGAACTCTTAAGGCAGTCTTAGCAAACCTAGAGGGTAAAGGTGCTATTTCTAGAGCCAAATCTTGGCTATCAACTTGTGCATGACTTCAGTGGCCTATTCAGTCTCACTGAATCACAACAGCAATCAGAGTTCTTCATACAAATGTAATGAAATGCAATGACAGGTTGTCATCACTGGCTTTTGACATTTTTTAATATATCATCGACAGCCTTCTCATTTGATATACAAATCGAGAAGATTTGGTAATGACTTTTCACTCACATTAGTAATATTAAATACCATGAACTAAGAATTGGATCATTAGTCACAAAGGTTATCTGTTCTTTTAAGCTATATGAAATGGTCAAATGAAAGGTATTATTTCTATCAATATATACATGTAATACTTTCATACTTATATTCCAAATAGTTATGACAATGTTACTAAAATAAATATTTAGAACACTACCACAAATATCTACTACTAAACTTTGTAGCTGCTGTACTGATAGGATGTATTTACCACTCAGGCCAGAGGACTTCATGAGTATAAACTTTGAGTATCTTTTTTACAAACTTGCAAAATTCAGGGCTGTTCCACTATGCCCAGAGCAAACACATTTTGCAACTGAACTTAACAGTTCCTGACATGTAACCCACCCTTACCAGCAAAGAGAAGGAGGAATCTCACTGACTGCAATTATCTACAAAACACTGAATTACTTTTTATTCAGTGCACAAAGAATCATGTGGTCATGGATGGAGAAGGAAGAAAACAGGGCTAAAGAGTTCATTTCTGATCAGGGAGTTAGGGCGTTTCTGGGGAGCAGGCCAAGGAAGGATGAACTGGGAAGAGTTAAACATTGCTTCTTTGAATATGCAGTCCTCCTAAAGAAACATACACTCCCAACCTGAGTGAGACCTAACTGAGTTAGTGAACTGCGTCAAGCAGCTGGGTTCCCAGAGAATGGACGCAGACACCTGCCCTGCCAGTGAGAGGTTGACCATAGCACACCAGGAATGCACGAGACGTGTCAAAGAACGAATTTCACGCACAATGCATAAAATGGAACAGATGTGCATTTTCACATGAATTAAAGTTGACACATCTGTTCTTTCCCAGACAAATTATAACCTACTTAGGAGTAAATTACAAACATTTTGAAAACAGAAACTAAGGAGAGAACAGGATAATATTTGCAATTAAGGAAACCATTCACCCTTTGCATGTAGGCTTTAAAAAACATAATTCCACAGCATAAAAGCATTAATCTTCCTGAAGAGGTAACATTTCATTTTATATCCAAGAGATCTTACAGAATAATTACACAAAGAACCAAATGAAAGTCAGGTATATGCATGGTATCACTCTTTTGGAGCTGGTGAAACTACTTTGACTTGAAATACCTTTTACCATATTCAAGATTCTGCCACGCAGGTTTATCAACAAAAGAGACATTTTGCACATATCCACAAAGTCAGTGGACAACAAGTGTTTTAACTGGTCTATAACTCTTCCAGATTGTAATTGAACTGTCTAGTGTAATGAATGAAGCATGGAATAATGTGCATTCGGTTTGCATTTGTTTATTCAGGCTGTCAGCCTGGTTTTGGTTCACTTAATGTTAAAGAACTGTTTACAGGCAGATTTCTCTATTAATGTCCATATAGTTTCTTTCAAGTTTAACTTCCCAATGCTTAGCACTCCTTCAGGCACAAGACTCATTACAGTTCTAGATTAATAATTAAAGTGGTTTTCTTTCTGTCATTGTTCTATCTAAATAAATAACTGGAGTATTTTTAGAATGCCATGCATCAGATTTATCATGGTCTTATATATATGACTGTTTTCTCCTCACAGTAACTTAGTGTCTTCACTAAGTTTAAGAATGACATATCAGCTAACTGCTACTAAAATTTGCTTTGAAAAACAGTCTTACCAAGTTCTTTGATATCTGAGAAAAAAAGGGAGAACTGGGGTCTTTTTCACTCCAAAGCATTCACTTAAAATGTTTTTCCATGCAATAATGTTATTCCACTGTGTGATTTATTTCATATAAATACACAGAAAATTCAACCATAAGTAAATATTTGTAAACAAATATTTTGCAATTAAACATATGCAGACACATGCAGGTTTATTAAAGATATTCCTGGAGTCCCAATTTGTTCTATGTAAACAGAAATTCCACTAGAACTGAAATATATGGCCATTTTATCCTTTGAACATGAACCAAACCTCACCAAAGTCAAGAGGAAGCTTCTGTGGGCTTTCAATCATTCTCCCGAAATTTAATTGAGTTTGTAGAGATTCATTTGGGGCTTACAGGGATAGAAATCTATCACTCCTGCTCGAAAATATGTATGCCCCTAGAGCAATACAAATTTTCTGCACATTCACAGTTCTGGTCTTCCAGACAAATATTATATTGTCTGGCAGTTTTTATGTACAGACATAAAAGAGTGGAGACAGTTTTATAGCATGAGCAACCTCACTGAGAAACCTAAAAATGGACCGGGACTATTCCCCTCATTAAATACTGCTGCAACTGAACATCCAGCAGCTCCATACTTGCAAGCATTCAGTCAAGGGTCCTGCTTTGTACCAATTTAAAAAACATGTATCTAAGGAAAAAAACCTAAAACACCACCGAGTATCCTTTCATTAAAAAACTTGGGTTATTGCTTCATTACTGGCTTTGATAAGCTTTAGCTGATAAAAATGAATGGAAAAAATATTTGTATATGTCTACCTGTCTATGTATCTAGCTGCATTCATATCTATAAATTGCTTCTAGTTTACACTTCAAATCAATGACTGAGATTTCTAAACAGGAGGGCTAGATTCCCAGTCTCCATTATTTCTGATGAAATAAGGCATCTAGATGATTAGGTCATATTCCTGTAGCTAAAGAAAAAAATGCATGCTTTTTCCTGACAGCATGGACTATAAAGTCAATGAGTGAAATGTCTTTCAGTTTCTGAAGAAACTTGCCCTCTGTGGACTCCTATATCACCCACCAGTTCTGTCAATTAGAGCAATATCCAGGAATGCTTGAAGTTTTATCAAACTGTATGTGAGGTTCAGGTTATTCATAGTCTTCTGCAAATATATGGTGAAGGGAGAGCAGTTTCTAACAGTGTTTCACCTTCACCTCTTACTTTCCCAAAGCAGAGCTCCAGAATTTCATGGACATTCATGGACAGGTGTAAAGGAAAGAAATTAATCCCTGACACAAATGTGTCATTCGATCAAAATTCTACAAGAAAGATCTTCCAGAGTTAATGGGCTGATTCCTAGACGGCCAAGTAAATCTGTAGTAAACATGATTGCTTACACATGGAGCAGTCAGTTTAACATGGAAGAGGCTGGGTGCTGACTCCACAGACAATTGCAATGTACATATCTCCCAGGAAAGGTCAGGGTGCATCCTAAAATGATCCAACAAAAAGATATGAGACAACAGCCCCTTTACCCTGGGACAGAAAAGATCTTACATTTGGTAAGTCCCTTCGGTCAGAAGAAGACGGCAGAATACATGACTGTCTTAGACCATGCACAGAGTTTCATCCTTTATAGGAAGAGTGCCTGTGGTTCATGATGGCTGAGGAGCACAACTTGCAACTTGCCAGCTCCAGGGAAAGCACAGAAGGAAAATAAAATAAAAAAGAAGACCAGGAAGAAGTGCCCCCTAAAACAAACATCAGTAAGTATAAAACTTTCTTAAAAGAAGAAAGACGAGGACAAAAGCTGTAGAAGAATATGCCACTGCCTGTGTAAGGCACAGAGGAAAGATTTTAAATTATCCCAAAGACTGAAAGGAGCTGGAGGCTTTGGAGCTACATCTTAACATTTTATTCCATGCATACTTGGCAGGAAGGAAGTAAAATACAAATATGTGCCTGTAGGCACTACAAAGGCTAGAAATTGATATGAATGCTTGTATGCATATGCTACTAACAAGGTAAATGCAAACATGTAGTATCACTTCAAGAAAAATATCTTCATACTTGATGAGGATGTTGAGAAAATAACTGGGCTGGAAAATATTCATCTACTTTTAAAATACCTGCGATTGACAGCTCATGCTCAAACCTGGAAGAAAATTTCCAATAATGTTTCATGCTAATGATTTGGTATATGACACTATTACCACTGAATACCTGGAAGCAGCAGGACTACCAACTCCGCTTGGTGCTAAATACATTATACTGCTAAAGATGACACCTCTGTAGTACAGTGACCCCAATTTTGGTTTTGCAAGAACAGAAATACTACTTAATACAATTAGCAAAAGGAAGTATAAAATGAAGGAAGGCAATAAGCCCTGCGGAACCCGAATGTGGCAGGGAGAATGGGCTCAAACTTCTGCAACTGGAGTTGTTAAAAAGTTACAGACCAACAGGTATATTACTTTATTCTCAACTGTATACATAGTGCCCTTGCTCCTACAATTGGACTCTGATAAAAATAATTAAGCAGTGACTTCTTCTGTGCCTACAGGTGCTAACACATTTTGTCCCTGCCACATACTCCCCCCACTTAGTATTCTTAGTGACGTGGCCTGGATAGCAATAGCTGGCAAGGTAGGAGCGTGGGTGTAAACAGTTACAGAAGAAGCACGAATATTTGTAACAGTGGGCAGAGGCAGAGATACATGTGAAAAAGCTGTAGTCAAAACTTGTATCTGTGTCAGAAGTCATCACACCTGCACTGCACCCTCCATGTAGGTCTGACAGATGCCAATCATTCCCATTGGATGCTGTCAGCAGCCAGCATTCAGATAATGGACAGACAATACAGGGTGCAATTGGTAGAGATCCGCACCTCAAGTGTTCATATGTGCACCTGCAGCATACTCCTTCACCAGCCTGTGTGTTAGGGAATTGTAGGAAGTGACACAAGTTCATATGAAGCTGGAGTACCCACACCTCCAACAGAATGTCTGTGTAAAGAGGGGACCTGCACTCCAGTGGGTCCAGGTTCACACCACGGTGAATGTGGCAGGGATTAAAATTTTCCAGGGTTCAATGTAGAAGGATGCTTAGAAAATTGTACCTGTTTTTTCATATTTTTAAGTATCTAGTATTGTGGTTTATCTCCTTCACAACTGATCCTGATCCTAAAGATACAGTTCATAAATTGTTTGTTAATTACGTACTGCTAATAAATCAGTAAACCGCTTCAGTCCTTATTTAAAACCTGTGAATCAAGCAGATTCTCACTTAAAAGTTTAAGTGCTACTGCTTTCATTCTGACTTCATAGTATTTCTGATGTAAATAAGTGCAAAGTGCAGAACAGAGACCCAGGCCAAAAGTTTTGGAGCAGCAGCAGAACCTTATTCCAGACTTGCTGGTATCTTACTATGGGTTCTGAATTGCAAAGAACATGAGGTTTTAAAGAACAGTTTTAATTCCAGACAGCTGGGGAAAGCAACTAAGTTTTTACAACTTGGTAAGTTCAGTAAAGCAAAAAGCTGGAAAAAACCTGCTACTGTTAACATATGATGATACCTGAATCTGACGTATCATCTTTAGTTATAAATGGCAAACAACTTTACAGAGCTAGTTGATTTCACAATTTTCTTTTAAGCATGGAACACTACATAAATTTGGGATTGCTTCAGTCTCCTATGAAACATACTAATGCAACATCTAAAGGAAAATTTGTCATTATACCTTGTTCTTTGCTCCAAAAACAAGGCCAGAAGACACATGAATTCAGGAAATCAAATCAACTGATTTATCATGTCAGTCATTCTGTTCATTGTTACAGAACTGGAATAAACATGTTGCATTAGTTCTTCCCTTGATGCTTATATCTGCAGCAGCACACAACTGGTGTTTTTATTAGGTAAGTAAGTTTTCTAAGAGCTAGTGAAACTGTCAGAATGCAAGAAGTATGCTGAATTGCTGCTGTCAGTTCCAAGGTTCAGTAGAGCTCTAATCAGTTATTAATCAATTATATATTGGAATAATAGTAAGTGCACTACATTTTAGACATTTACGGAACTCGTCATCTCCTCCTTCTGTGGACACATAGATATAATTTTAATTGATAATTCAAACTCTGCTACTAATTGATGGAACCTACTGAAAACTTTTGTGATTAACTTCTTATGCAAGCCACAGTAACTGAGCTGTGCTGAGCTGTTCATTCAGACCTAGATGAAAATTACAAACAAAATGCATACTTGGGAAAAACATTATAAAAAAAACTTATGCTTGGGCAAAAAAAAATTAGAGCCCCTAGCAGAAATTTTGTTGGTGACTGAATTAAAAGGAGCACAGTATTCAATCTGTGGCTAATGCATTACTTGGTACAACTCCACAAAGCAGTTGAGCATAGTAGAAAGGTTTCTTGGAATAATGTATATGTACGTAACAGTTACTTATCGTGAAAGACAGTGGGCATAAACAGAACAATTAGGAGTAGAAATACATTCAATTAAATAAGACTGAGTAAATGTTTGTAAAACATTTGCATCATGACTAACTTAAATATGTGTCTTCATACAAAGCTATTTAAAACAGTGGGAAGATTCCTCTCAACTTCCACGAGCTCTGATTCAAGATTGTTTTCTACAACCTTGCTGCTATGAAACACACAAAAAAGGGCAACCATAAACCACAAATCTTTTTACTCATTACCATAACACAAAACAGTGATTTTCTGTTGCACCAACCTTTGTTTTATTCCATCTGTTCCATTATACCTGCAAATATGGAGCCAGCACAGGGAGAAAGGCTTGCTCAGTCACAAAAATAGCAAGAGAAAAAGAAGAAACATGAAAGAATTGTGTAAGAATAAAAGTTGTCAGCATACAGCTTTGATCCAAAATAGTCCTGGACAGCAAGGGAATCTACAGAAGACCTGACAGCACCTGATGATAGTGATACCTTCAGCAAGGGAAAAACTGACAAAACTCAGAGCCTGTTGATGCTTGTACCCTTTGTACTGTCAATCACTACCATTAATGTTACATCATGCCCCGCTTTTACACAACTACATTCAAAAACAAACATGTCATGTAGTTGCTTTGTTTGTTCGTTAGGTTTTTGGGTTAAATAACAAAGATATCACTTTAGAGTAATAAAATCAAATATACTATTTTCTACCCGAAGTGACATTGAAAGTGCCATAATAGAAAAAATTATTCTTCTTATCACAGTATATTATGTACAAAGCAAAAAAACACATCATTTTGAACTGGTTTTGGAGATGACCAGTTGTAACACACAGAACTGGTCTGCTACAAGTACATGCTACCAGTTACACACAACATTGGCAAGGAGTATATCTTTGCTTGTTCATGCTCTTCCCTTATAACTCTTACATTGATTTCTAGTGATGTGTCTAAAGCTATTTTCATAAGATATGCTGTGGAATCATTAGGACAGAACAATATAATCAGACGAACTGGAGTGACAAATTGCTGGAATTGCTGTGAAAACCATTGTGAAATGTCTTTCCTTTCACTTGTCATTGCAGGAGTCTGTAGGAATCAACAGGAGTAGACTTTTCCCAAAAAATTTTAGTATGGAGTGCCAGACAGAAGGAGAAAGACAGGTACTATGTATCCTTGCATAATTCAGCAAAAGGGTATTTGTTATAAAGAATAAGGTGGAAAAAGAATTAGTTAGAAGGCTGTGAATCCCATCCCAACCTTGAGTAGAAGCATGAGCAGGCTGGAGTTTCTATGACAAAACTGAATAGAAAAAGGGACTGGCTTTGTACATCACACGATCCACTTTTTATTTTTCTGAGTGTTAAGAAATCCCCACCTGTTCTGTCAAAGACAATAATATATTACCTAGAATTGGGGAAAGGAACTGAAAAAAAGCACAACTTGGGAGAAGAAATACTGTTCCATTATCAGGACTGTTCTTTGACATTCCCACAGAAGGAAGCTCATAGAGTAGATTCATAAGATGCCTTCAGAGTGGCAGGTAGGTCCTTTATCAAATAAATATGGAGGTTGTATATTTTGGACACACTTTCCCCTGTTTCTTTTTAGGAGAGTACTGGTCCTTTTGACTCCATTCTTAGAATACTTATGTCAGAGGCACCTGACATTTTCTCAAGGTGAAGCAACTCAGTTTTCCCTCTTGCTCCTGTCCCAGGGGAATAAATGAGGTTAGCGTTGCACTGGAAATGAGATTCAGAGTTTGCAGAATATTTCCTCAGTTTAGCAGGCAATACAGAAAATTATTAACCAGGACAGATGAGACATGACTCCTTTTGCTGCTGATTTATCTTCTTACTCTCTCATGGCAGACAATTATTTTTACAAATACATTTCTGAGTTGCAATTTGTTGGCCTGATCCTACAGACATTTCAGATGTCATCTGACAAAGTTAGCGAGACTATCCACAGGGATAAGAAGCTGCCCTTAACAATTCATCTGCAAGTCTTGGATCTGTATTTGGAAACAGCTGGAACAACAGAAACAAATGTATAGATAAAGGTTTGCTTAATTTGCTGCCTATCTCTCAACAACGGCATGGCAAATCATGCCAAGCAATCTCAAATTCTACTGATACAGAGGGGAACTCCAACTGAAAATCTGTGAGTGCTTGGTTGAAAATTAGGGAGGGTGTTGGAAAAGAATAATCCATGGGTAAAAATCTGCAAAATCTAGTTTTCAAATAACATGCCCAAAGCTACTGAAAATCACAAGCTGACTATCAAAGGATGTCTGATTAAACTTGCATAACAGGCATTTGCAAATCATCAATTTTTTTGTCTCTTTCACACTGCAGGCTGACTAGCTGAGCAGCAGAGATGGACAATTACTGCTTGCATGCCTTCCTTACCAAGCTTAATTCTTTATTCCCTGATTAGAAAAAAATAATCATACTGAAGTATTCAGCCATTGTCATTAATTTTGCTTCCTGATTGCAAGATATGTTGCTGAAGAAAAATTTTGATCACCCATGTCAAGGTCACCCGATCAATCAGGTCAAGAAATAAATAAGTAGGGCTTGGAATTATGTGAATTTTCACATGAAAAGTGCGCCTTCAACCATATCTTGTTTAACATTACAGTTTGTAATAGAATTATTATTATTAATTATTATTATTATCATTATTGAAGTACAAGAATATTATTAGCATTATTGAAGCACAGTGTTTCTAATGAAACTTTTTATTCTTTCAGAGGATGAGTTTTCTCAATAATAAATTAAATGTACCTGACAGATGTGTGTAGTAATTATAACAGATTTCTTTAAACCAGACAACCACCATCAACAACAGAGGCTTCACCTGACTGAGCAAGCAGTCTGCAAGCATGCAGAATGAATCGTAACAATCGTAACAGAAAAAAAATAATGGTGGACAGTAATGCTGGAATATTGGTTCCCTCAGCATGGCCACTTAGATGACATTAATGCTCTTAGCAAAAAAACATACAATGTTTATTAGAGATATCTGTTTATAATGCCTGGAACAGATCCATCCTTCAGATCTTACAACAAATTTAGAATCTATTCACATCAGAATGTAAGAGAAGAGATAAAGTAAAGGTAAACAAAAACTATAGTACAGAAGGAGGTCAGTATTGGAGAAGGAAGTTCGCTGCTAAGGTAGCAATGTTAAAGGGACAATAAAATAAAACTTCATAATGTATCACCTGGCAAAATGAGGTGACAGCAACATATATATTCCAAAGACAGCAAGATTTACAGATACAGTCAGCAAAGAAGAATAAAGGGAAAGGTCAGAATAAAATAAGATTCTAAGTCAGGCTATCTACAAGAGTGACTCGTTGCAGATTCTACTGTTTTTAAAATTAGGATTGAAACATCTAGTACCCAGCTGGCAGCATCACATTGACTTCTGCTGCAGGGGGCCACAGGGCATGGCAGTGACCCACAGCAGCTTCTGTGCAACTGGCTGGAGCCACAGCTGTGGGAGTGTGCAGCAGGAGGAGAGTCTCCACAAAATCACCAAGCTTACAGTCTGGGTGGTATGAGCCACAAATATGAGATCACTTGGTTTCACTATCACAGCACCTTGCTGATGTACCCAGGAAAGAAAAATTCCATGAGCACCCTTTCAGTTTTTCCCAGAAGAGCAGGGCATCCTTGTCTTAAGTCCTTCCCATATCAAATCAGTAGATTCAAACGGACCAGAGTGGAAAAAAATCAGCTTCATCTCTTTACACAGGCACATTCAGATGCCTTTCCACACAGTTGTCCTTGAGCTCTTACACCTGGAAAAGCTATGTTTGGTGTAAGTCACCCTCAGGTTTCACCAGAGAGATCACAACCAAGACAGATTCTCTTACAGGTAATAAAAGAGATCATTGCACCATGCTACCCAATAGTTCTTTGTCCAGCAGGTTGCTATCTGCACTACCAACTGCATCCATTAGATTTGTTAGTACCATAATATGAGCTGCTGGCAGTCAGAGAGTGGGTTGAAATACCACGCTCTCCATCCGGCTACTGAGAAGGGAAGTAAGCTATTACACAGCATAGAGACTCTATCTGCCACAGACAAACATTCTCTAAGAATAAAACTTCAAGAAGAAATCTAAAAGCAACACAGGGAAAGCTGATTAAAAAACAGCAAAGAAGAAATTAGTTCAGGAGCAAAAGCAGGGAAGAGATAAAAGAACAATTAGTGAAATGGGTACCAGATTCTACAAGGAAGCAAGTTTGGAAAACAGAAATGACTGTGGCTAGGTCCCTCTGTCATCCACAGTGTTCCCCAATTTTCTCTGCCATTGCTTCATGCCCTCCCAGACCTAGTTTACAGTATTTCCAGCTGGAGATGCACAATAAGAAATATAAATGCTGTTCACACATGTGAGAAATTAATACTGCCCAGGTCATGATAAAAGAAGGGACCAGCACGCCTATGAATATGATTCTGAGGAAATAAGGTTTCCATGTGCCGTACGCCTCAAACTCTGGACTATGCTTCATGCAGTAGTGATTAAAAAAATACATATTTTTCAGAATCTGTACAATACATATTTTTCTGGAATTGTTCAGGTAACAGCAGAAAAAAGCCCACTGTTCTCAGCACTGGGCTGGCTTTGCAAAAAGTGCCTCCTCAGGGCTTGAAGAGCAAGTTCACTGAAGCTAAACACAGTTCCACAGCTGGAAGAAGAGAAGCCTGTCTTCCTGCTCTCCTCTGTGTACATGGTTATTTGTAGGCATATTCATTTAATGAATAAACAAAACATTGCTGAAGGAAACCTAGAGAGGGACAGGGAGAAGAAAGGAGGGGGACAGAGAGAATAGCATTTTCACAGAGATATGCTAGATCATAATCATATTTTTAGCTTTGTATTCCTAACATTCATGTGGGATATCTACAATATTGTTTTGACTTCTTCAACTGTCTGATTCAGAAAGCTATGAGAGGGAATGTGCCTGAAATAGAGGTGAAACTTTAATGTGAGTTTTCTCCCTCTCTCTCACTCACCACACACACGCAACTAAAATCCACACTAAATATTTTACATAATTACTTATTGCAGGGCAAAACGCGTATTACCAGATGTACATATAACAGACTTGTTTTTGAATAAATGACTATTCAGCGCAGTTTCTATTCCAACACAAACAAAAAAAAAGCCATTGAAAACTTGAATATTGTTTTATACAATAAAGCCAGCATCTTCTAATCTCAAGAAAGAAAGAAAATCATCAAAAAGGAGTAAAAATCATGACAGAGATAAAAGGGAAAATTTGTGTGAGCTATGTTTATATCAGAACCAGATTTATACTACGATGTTTTTAAGAACAGCTAAATAAAGCAAGGCAATCTCAAAAAATGCCAGTAGAACAGAAACAATCAAAATACAATGAGGTGGTTTGTTATATACCAAACAGTGGAATCTATTTGCCAACAACAAAGCCCTGTAGCTATCAATTACCTGCCAAAACTACAAGATGAATTCACTGAAGTACCAAAAAAAACCCCAAACCCTGTGTCTTTCGAAGGTTTTGAGCCTTGCCTCTCTCAACTTCTAGAGGGACCAAACTATTATCCAGACCCAGAGCACTCTCATCTGATTTTGGATTTTGAGTATGTAACACAATGGGCCCCACAACACTCTCTGAACGTTTCTAATGGAAGTCCCAGTCTAGTTAGGCAAAAGAATCCAGCATTTGGAACCCATCTATAGTCACTATTGTGAATTACCGTACCAGAAAGCAATTCAGTCTGTGATAATACACAATATAATAAATGAGTTATTACCATTGTTGTGGGGTGATAAACCACTTTAATGAAGTATTTTTAAGGCGAAAAGATAAACACGCTAATCAAAATAACTAAAAAATGTTGAAAGATTCAAATATATTGTTTGATATAATTTGTGGTACCACAATAAAAAGGATGGCATATATTAGATATCCCAGAATAAAGCATTAATGCAAGACTGAGGGGATTGAAAGAGAAAAGTTTAATAAAATGCAACTATTGTATTCTCTATTGATGGACAACACAAGGAAATAGGAAAAGAAATCACTAGCTTATTAGGAAAAATCACTAGCTTACTCCAAATATTAAAGGTTTTGTCATCCATTTCATATGAAACCTTGAGTCCTGTGGAAGTCACACGTGATGTTATGGCCAATTTTTGTTAAAGCTGTATATCTCAGCAACTTTAAAATGAGTGCAATGCAAACGCTGACCAAACTGATTCTGAGCACTGAACTTTCCCACTTGTTCTACTGGAAACAGGGAAGCCGCTTCCCTTTTCACAGTACTTCATCCAATCTAAACAAAATGAGAAGAATGACAGTATATCAAAAAGAAAATGCAATGTTTAAAGTCCAGTAGTTAGCGATAAGTTGAACCTAGAATTGCAGAGTTCTGACATATTGCTCTTTCACAGTTGCATTCTCTGCTGTTTAGAAAGGTGTGAGATCCAGCTGAAGCTTTCCTTGTGGTAGGAAAATTCATTAATCTCTCCCCACATACAGGCTTTGTTATAAAGCCCAGGTTAACAATCTTCCTACCTGGAATACACTTACTGGCTTCCACTATCCAGATGCCTAATTCTAATAAAATGCTAACAAAATATAGTCTCATATACCTACCACTGTTAGATTTGGTATTAATTATCCAGTAATTCAAGAAGATCTAAGATGAGGACTACAAGACTGACAAATGGAAAGTATGATACTTATATCTTGTTACTTGGTGAAACCACTTTCAAAAAAGAACCCCCTCAAAAGCAGATTTTTTTAAAAAAGATCTTCCTATGTAAGCATAGCTAAGAAAGATATGTATTTAATGATTTTCTATGAATGTGTTCTGATGTTAAAGAAGTACAACTTTCTCTGCTCCTGATAATCAGAGTGTTTCTATTTGTTTAATCTATTTTTGCCCTTCATATATCCAGGTGCCACAGGTCAGTCTATCCACACTAAGACAGAATCATATCTGTTGCAGGGTTTTCATATAAAGCAATATTGGGGGATTAGCTTTATATTTCCTATTTAGAAAGAAAGTCAATAGGTCTGTTTTTCCAGATCTATTTTAGCAAGGTCTATTACAGCAGCAACAGAAACATTCAAGTAATATAAATTGTTGAGATGGGATGAAAAACTCAAATTGCAGACTACAAAACTCCCTCTTCATCTTCTAATGGCATGGCAGTGCCATTACTTTGTTTCTGTAATAATGAAAATTAGTGAATAATATCTTGAAAATTGTCTGTGAAATTCTCATTGGGATAAAGCAGATTTGTGCACCTGACATTCATTGGGCTGACCAGTGCAGGCAGTTTAGAGGCTGTGAATACTACACCACACAGCTGGACCAAATTACTATTAAGTGTCTTCTGGCAGCAGAATAATGTGCTCTGAGGTCTTTGTGTAAGCCGCTTCCTTTTTCTAGTGAGTAATGCCTTCAAAAAGTGGATTTCCCTCTTTTTTTGTTGTTTGTAGAATGGTACGTTTTATCCATCCATGGAAAGTGTAAAATAATTTTTAGAAATTTCCCACATAGGCTGTGTAGTGCTGTGTGCTACATACAGACTTAAGTTTTCTTAAATACTTCCTGTGACCCTTCGGAATTAGTTTACAGACCTCCGCAATTCCATAAAAAGATACTTATCTGAAACATTGTTGACACTTTCAAATAATGTATGAGACAAAAGGGTTAACTACTGAGCCCAAACTGCTATATAAGAAACCTGAGGCAGGACAGAAGCAGGGTGCCCTAAGGAGAAGAGGAATAAACAATTACTTATGTTTGGCAAGTGAAGAGGAACATCTGAACCTTACGTTGTGTGTTAACAACCAGACTGCACAGTCAGCACAACGCTGGATAACTAAGAACACTTCAAAGGAACTGAACGTGAGCGGACTAAAGTGTGTCTGTGTACTATTGGACAATTATGCTTAGCATTTTATTTCAAGCTGTATATAAATTCCTAGAAAATTCCTGTGGATACCTTCCTCCCCTTTTGGTGGTGGCAGGGGACATCTCATGAGCATGAAATAAACCTTTTGTAATTCTGCCCTTGTGTCCCTTTCCTCCTTGTCAACAAAAGTTCCAAATCGCTTTTGAAAAAATATATCAAACAATTGTTTTAAAAGCTTATATTCTGTAACTTCTCTTCAGGCTGCAGTGACTATCATAGCTCCAAGTGTAAGCAGTAATCCCCATTTGCAAGTAGATGGCACATTATCACAGCATATTTATAAAGAAGATATACTTGAAATGTATGTCTCAGTCACACAATAAGAAGTCTGAGATCATTCTTTACTGCTAATTAACTATAGCTCAGTTTTATATCAGCTATAGTTTATAGTTCAATGATAAGATACAGTTTAATAGTGCTAGCTGTTACTAGTAGAGTAGCTAGGCTTAGTATTTGAACACTGAGCTGAAAGCAAATTGATCCCGCCTCCTTTTACACTGTAAAATAAAATCAGGATTAACTTCATTAAAAACAGAGCATTCAGGAATGCATAATCAAATAATTTACTCCCTATCACATTGTTTAACTCATACAAAAGCTAGATCATCTCAAAATACTGCCACTGTATCTTAGTAACATCCATTGCATTTCAGTTACACAAACCTAAAACATTGGGTTTTTTTTCCTAACTAGATTCCAATCAATGTGTGCAAGAATAATTGGAAAGGTTGTTATATCGACTATTTGAAAGACAGAGAAGCAACTGGGAGGAGAAAATACATTAAAATTATCAAGAACCAGTCTTATGTATAGAATAAAATCATAGAATCATAAAATCATTTAGGTTGGAAAAGACCATTAAGATCACCAAGTCCAACCATTAACCTAACACTGCCGAGTCCACTATATATTATATAAGCAGAATCACCATAAACGTCAAAAATGCCAGTACATTTGCTAGTCAAGGAAAACAGTGCAATAGTGAATGTTTCCACCTTTATAGATGCTTCCCTACAGTTTTCCTGAGTGGGAATATCGTTCAGTATATCTTTTTACTTAAACGGATTCTTGTAGATTTAGTTTTCTCTAACATTCTGTTAGCTAATCACGTAAAGACAAAAGTCTCTCCATCATAAAGATTATAATCACCTCACAACTTTTCTCTCCACCCCTCCTAACAAAGGTTTTTATAACCCACCCAAAGTAAGCAGGATTAGTCTGTCAGGTGACAGCCATAATGAACACAGTTCCCATGGCCTATGGGACTAGAATAACCTATTTCAACTTTTCCCTTTAATAAGAGCAGATTAATATTACTTAAAGTGTAGGAAATAATTTCTTTGTTGGGCACCAATTGGACAATTAAAAAACCTTCACTGTACACAATATTTTTGGATAACTCCAAGATGGTGTGCATTAAAAATGAAAATATCTGTGCCCCAACCACATAGAGTATCATTAGATAAGTAACCTCTCAGGTTTTTACTGTATTTCAAACATTCTTCTGGTTCTAGGATATACTATACTAAAGTAAATTCCAGATCTAAAATTAAATATGTACACTTCTATGAACCCATGAAAACACTGTACAATCAATATACCGGCAACATCTAATTAAAACAGAAAGTATTAAGACATTTCCCTAACTTGATGTGGAACACTTCACGGTCACTGTACAAAAGGCAATCCCATTATTCAGTTCATAGTTTCCTGCATTCCACATAATTTGTTTCCACATTATACTTTTTATGACCTAGTCGTTCAATATTTAATTACATTCTTCATGTAGACGTGACATTATGACACCATAACCTTTTTTTTTGATGGTTTTCAAAATTATTAATTAGGAATGGGTGTTGCAAGATATTTCATAACCTCAGCCATCTCTGAAGTTAATGGAGAGTCTATCATCTTGCAGAAAAGAGCCCAAGGCAGTGATTTCTTTGCTAAACAAAGTAGTCAAAAAGACAATGAAGAGCAGAGTAGAAGAAACAGACAATGACCCTACCTGAAAGAGAATACCTTCATTTTATTATTCCTAGTCAGCCACTGGACTTTGAAGAGTTCATATTTGGCTAACATGAAAGACCAGTCAAGCTGGTAAGCATAAATAAAAATATACATATACATATGTTAAGTAGTATAAACTGGGTATACGTTTGTATGTGTGCTTTCTTCTGCCTTATTATTTACTTTTGGGGTTATATACATTCCAAGATCAACAAGGATATTATTATTATTATTGTTGTTGTTATCATCATCATCATCATCATCATCTTGTTGCTGTTGTTGTCCACTATTAGAATCATTCTCCCTAGCTGAAATGTACATTTATGTCCCACTTAATCTCTTTCGCTTCTAGCTATTTGCTCTGACATGGCTTTGGGCCACCTCCTTTGCAACTGTTATTTTATTTCTGCACAAGTTCTTGCCCAGCATAACTTAGACAAATTTCAGTCTTTCTTTTGAGAAACTAAGCAGACAAAGCTCCAAATTCCCCATTTTAAAACACTTTCTCTGATCCTAAGAACATGTTAGATTTATTTCTGTATTCACTAGTTTTTTTAAAAAAAATTCTACATTACAATTTGGAAACAAAGACCAGATTAAGTATTCTATCACCAAAGCCATATATAGAAGTAAGATCACTTCCCTTTTGTTTTCTCTGCTTCTGTGTTCTATTAGGTCTTTTTGCCACTAGAGCACATGGGAGAGCTCAGAGTTGGGCATTTCTTTTGAGTTCATAGATCCTTTCAGCCACAGTTTCCATGTGCTTCATGCTTAGACAGATACCCTAGCACTTCATACTACAAAACCAACTCTCTGAGTGGGATCTGGTTGAAAAGCTCCAGACTGTTGTCTGTAACAAGAAATAGAGCGTAACTGAAGAAGTCATACAGATAATTGCCTCTCCTCTCTGTCATCACCAAAAAGCTTTCCACCCCTTCCATTATCCTGTCATTACTGTTCTCTTGTGCCTTCTTTGCTTTTATTAAAGATAGCTCCACTCAAAAGGAGTGGATACAACAGGATGTTGACAAAGGGATGCATAGCTTTTCTCTTGCACCATGTCATGAAGACCGTATGTAGTTCCAGATAGTGCTAACAGCAAAGATCGCTGGGCTATAGCTTTCTAAGTCCTGCTGCCCACTCCAATAAATACATACCTTATTTAACATGCAGTACACAGCAAATAATTTATTTCTTATAAAAATAAGCAACTGGGGAAACTTTAGCAAGAGGTAGATTCAGGGAGTCATCTACAATCACACATGATGCTTGATCAAAGATTAAACACAACACTGCTGAATACCCATGATCAATTAGTTACACTATGTAATCCTAACACTTTGCACCATAAACAGCATTTGTGGGTTTTTGTGAGACAGAACGAACACCACATAAATAATATGTCATGATCCTCACCCTAGCCATTTGTACAGAATTACTGAGAATGTAAAGACCCCATCTTTCTCTTTTGCCAGAATGGTTTTCTTTTAACCTAACTCACTTTTAGGAACGTGTATGTATTCTAGAATGGGGTAGTTCAGCCGTTTCCCTTGGGCTTTTGTTTTATGGCCTAAAAGTTCAAGATACAAATAAGCATCACAATGTAGTTATTCTGCCTATGACAGAAGGTAGCATTGTAAGGCAGAAATTTGATATTTCCACTTGAAAATTTAACTTTAAAATGCTTCCAGTAAATCAGGTTTATTGTCAACAGCACTTATTATTAAAAATGCTGTTCTGCCTGCTTCTACCTTACTCTGTAGAACAGAGAACTGCAACTCCTTCATACATCAATTTAGTCTGTCTCTGAAAGGATGACACTGATGTTTAACACCTTTGGGGTTTTTAGATCTGTTATTGAAAACACATCTGTAAGAACCTGAAGCATTGCTACATCCTAATGGGATTCTGGCTATCGCACTATGAAACTCCATCTATCATTTCAGAAATCACTCTGGCTTGGATGAAAAGATTCCTGGTTTCAAAAGTGGCATTAAAAAAACAGCCAAAGCTGAAAACAAGATTTATCAAGTTTATATCCAGGGTTTGCTGAAGTACTTCAGAATCTGCTTATTTTTAGAGAATGTTTGAATGATGTGCGTAAGTGCCTAATGGATCGGGACCATTGTTAATATATTTTCCCAAGGATAAGGGAAAAGAGACAAAGAAATTTTTTACATGCATCTTGTGATTTCTGCTTTTTTTTTTGTATTGACAGAGTAAGGGCATCATAACTGCTCCTTACTACTTGGTTGAAGTATGTGTTTGTTTGCCCTCTGTCATCTCTTCCAATGTCTAATGTTAAATAGGTTCTGTTTCCATCATTGAGCAAAATCTCCTGAGTTCATTTGAAATAGCAGATGTCACAGCCCCTTCATTTAGGAGATAATGAGCATTTGGGGCAGGGGAGTTGGACAAGGTCAGTTCTAGTAGAGTTGGGAACAGAGCCCAGATTCTCATCATGACAGACAATTGTTTTATTCTATCATGCTTTCCCAACTAGCTCCCAGTTGATATCCCAGAATATCTCAGAATACAGTGTTTGTGATGGATAAAATGGAGCTATTCCAATGACTTTACTTCAAAAAGACAATTAAAATAAGGAACAAAGAAATGCACACAGCGGTCCAGATCCTGATAGTACTGGGTGGTTAACACATAATCAAAAGCAAGAGAAGTACCAAAATACCCCTAAATGTATGGTTTAAGAGAGATTCAGATAAAACATTTTAACAGTCTTGTTTTATAGCCTATATCATTTTCTTTACCAGAAAAAAAGAAACAGAATCCAAAAATCTTGGTTTAGGTTAGAAAGAATATATGCAACCCAGGAGTCCAAATACTGTGGCTACCTCTAGTGATTTGTAAGCAGCCAGAACTGGAGCATTTCACTTCATAGAATGACTGTACAAAACAGACGTTTGAGCTGAAATTCTGAAAACCCCAAATAAAGATTTTATAACTGGGCTTATAGACTTGCCATTTAGGAAAACTACATTTTCTAAAAGACAAACCAAGTTTAAAAACAATCACACCAAACAATATAAAATTAAGCAAAATTCCAGAAAGAAAAATACTGCACTGGAGGCTGCCACCACAAATACAGTTGGAAATAGTTAACATACGCAGGGTCCCCTTGTTAGGGATAAATAAATATACCTGTATTGAAAAACTCATTAGTCAGCAATGACAGTAAAGGAGAAAAAGTTGGCTGTGATAGTCAACCACAGCATGAACTGAGCCAGAGAGAAGATGCACAGCTTAATGTGAACATGTGCTATCTCTGGCAAGGTCTTTCCAATAAAGATCTAAGGAATTAATGGTATATAGTATAAGGTGCAGGTTTAGAGCATATCTGTGTATAATTCTGGTTACCCTTATTCAAAGCAGATAAAATCTAAATAAAAGTGGTACAGAGGAAACCCATTACTTTTAATCAAAAGATCTGGAATTTTATACTGTAAGTACAGACAGAAGGAGCTTGGGAATTTGGTTAGCTGTGGTAGTGTCTGTGTATACTCAGAGATCAAACATCAATAAACGTTTAGGATAAAGTGTGCAAGAAAAAATCCAGGTGGGCATTAGTTAACACCTAAACCAGAAATCAGTAAGGTGCCAGCCATCAGGGAGGAGAGGTTTAGAGCAGAACACATCTGCTGGCCAGGATCCTCTACAGAAACAGGAAAGTAACAGGGAAAGGGAAGACATAACTGACTAATTTGAAGATGGAAGCAAATCATTTTATGAAACAGATTTCATAATGAGATAATCTAATGTAGAAGCATGCATTGATCACTTAAGATTCTGTCCAGTCTTACATCTTAAGACAGGATGCTCTTGTGACTAATGCACTAGCCAGAAAGCTATGCTTTACCTGGAGCTTTCTGTATTGCTCAACTCAGAATGCAACCTTATTTTCAAAACTTCCAAATGACTATAGATCTATAAACAAGAGCAGGATGTGTTCTAAAGTTTCTCAAGCACAGACAAAAATTAGCAATTTTCTCTCTCTGCTTTAAGTCCTGTTGTGGTTTAAACTCAACCAACAACTAAGTACCACAAAGCTGCTCGTTCACTGCCCTCCCCTCGTCCCCCTGCCAGTGTGACGGGGAGGAGAATTAGGAAAAAGGTAAATAAAACTCATGGGTTGAGATAAGAAGAATTTAATAACTGACATAAAACGAAATATAATAACAAAAATAACAATCATAAAAACAACTGTAATGGAAAGGAGAGAGAGAGAGGAATAAAACTCAAAGGAAAAAAAACAAAAACAAAACAAAACAAGAAAACCCTGCAAATGATGCACAAATACAGTTGCTCACCACCCGCTGTCCAATGCCCAGCCAGTCCCTGAGCAGCAATTGGTGGCCCTCAGCCAGCTCCCCCCAGTTTATATACTGAGCATGAGCATTCTATGGTATGGAATAACCCTTTGGCTAGTTGGGGTCAGCTGTCCCGGCTGTGTCCCCTCCCAGCTTCTTGTGCACCCCCAGCTTTCTCCCTGGCAGGGCTTAAGAAACTGAAAAGTCCTTGACTTAGAGTAAGCACTACTTAGCAACAACTAAAACCTTCACGTGTTATCAACATTATTCTCATACCAAATCCAAAACACAGCATTGCACCAGCTACTGAGAAGAAAATTAACCCTATCCCAGCCAAAACCAGGATGGTCCTTATCTGTACTGCAGAAGCAGTAACTCACTGTTTCAGAAATGTGTTGTAAAGCACTAATATGTTTGATACTTGGCTGTTGCTGGGATTAACTCAAATTGAAAATGCTGTTCTTTAGCTATGATAAACCTGTATGTGACTAAAAGAAAATTTTAAATCAACTATTTCTCAGCAGGAAAGGAAATCAAAAGCAAAACCCATCCAGATGGGAGGCTAGGTTACCTGACATGACCTTATAAACAGCAAGATGCCAAGACCCTCCCGGACAACAAAGAACGAAGTAAGAACAAGCCTTGACCTGTAAAAATTAACTGGTAACTTTAACACTAAAAGCAACAGGCCCAAGTGTATACTTAAGAGAATCATTTGCTCTAAACTGTCTTTTTTTCCTTTAAGCCTTTGTGCCAAAGCAAACAATTAGGACTGCTACTTTAATTTCCCCATTGAGAGTTAAATTAGGAAAAATTTCTAGAGGATTCAAAGATAAATGTACCACAAAGACAGTACTCATTTATCTGATTACCAACTTGCTTATGTGAACAACCAGGCCCCGGTATATAGTCTGTAAGCCTTATTGAGACACAGTAAGTTTTATTCTCAGTGGTTATGCCTACTTCTACCTCCTATTATACCAGCATCCATTTGTTTTCTGACTTCCAAGAGGGTAGGTTAAGGAAGGGAAATAGAAACAACAATAGTCAAAAAAAAAGAAGGATTCATACTGGAATGTTTCTCAGTCATATAAAGTGGGTGTGACTGTTTCTACACTGGACTTTTCTACCCATCATAAACAGGAGGGTGTTAGGGTAATACTACTGTATCTTGGTACTGTTGACTCTCAAATGGAGTTCATTAACCGGTGTGCAAAGAGCCAATCTCACACACAGAGCCAAGATATCATTTATTGCACGTCTGTGCAGAGATGGGTGCTAGGTGGTAAATCCACAAAGCTAGAAGCACCTCTTAACACACAGTAAAACACTTTATATACTTTGATCAATTATTTAGCATTGTGTTTAGTCACACAATTCTCATTGGTTCTTACAAGTTTCATTTCTATTTAGAAGTATGCTTAGACACACAGAAGTCTATGGGGCCAGAGGGGATACACCTGGGGGTACTGAGGGAGCTGGCAGAGCAGCTCACCAAACCATTCTGCACCGTTTATCAACAGTCCTGTCAAACTGGAGAGGTCCCAGCAGACTGGAGGTTAGCCAATGTGATGCCCAGCTACAAGAAGAGCAGGAAGGAGGATCCCTGGAACTACAGGCTTGTCACCCTGACCCCTTAGTGCCAGGGAAGGTTATGGAGCAGATCATCCTGAGCGGCATCATGTGGCACATGCAGGACAACCAGGGGATCAGGTCCAGCCAGCATGGGGTTATGAAAGGCAGGTCCTGCTTGATGAACCTGATCTCCTTCTATGACAAGATGTCCCACCTAGGAGATGAGGGAAAAGCTGTGAGTGTTGTCTGTCTGGACCTTAGTAAAGCTTGACACCATCTCCCACAGCATCTCCTGGAGAAACTGGCTGCTGGTGGCTTGGCTGGGTGTACTGTTTGCTGGGTAAAAAGCTGGCTTGGTTAAAAACAACCAAGCCTAAAGAGTGGTGGTGAATGGAGTTACATCCTACTGGTGGCCAGTCACAAGTGGTGTTCCCCAGGGCTCACTGCTAGGGCCAGTCCTGTTTAATGTCTTTATCGATGATCTGGAGAAGGAGGTTGAGTGCACCCTCAGTCAGTTTGCAGATGACACCAAGTTGGGCAGGAGTGTTGATCTGCCTGAGGGCAGGAGGCTCTGCAGAGGGGTCTGGGCAGGCTGGTCCAATGGGCCAAGGCCAATTGTATGGGGTTCAACAGGGCTCAGTGTTGGATCCTGCACTTGGGTCACAGCAACCCCACACAGCGCTACAGGCTGGGGCAGGGGGCTGGGAACTGCCTGGCAGAGAAGAGCCTGGGGGTGCTGGTTGATAGCCAGCTGAACATAAGCAGCAGTGTGCCCAGGTGGCCAAGAAGGCCAATGTTTTCCTAGCCTCTAACATGAGGGGCAATGGAAGGTGCCCAGCACCCTGCCTGACTGAGGAGGAACCAAGTCCACCCTGCCTATAGCTTGAAGCTGACAAAGCAGAACGAAGACACTTTCTAGAAGCCCTTTAGTTTGTCAACTGAAATGTCTTCCTTTTTTTTTTTTCTGCAAAAGTGGCCAGTTTTCAGTTTTACATCATCACTAAAAAACTGAAGCACTAGAAACAAATTCTCAGCTTCAGAATTTCCACTGAAAATGGAAATATTCTGCCAGGTGTCTTTTTTATTTGGTAAACAAAGGACATGTAACCTACAATTACACTAATAGAATATTAGCTAATAAAGAATGTAATAAATATATTTCTCTAAAAAGGTCTGAACCATGGAGGTTTGTACAAAATAAAAAGTGTACTCTATTCAGTAGTATGCACAGTCTTACTATAAATGTGGAGAAAATAGAGAAGTGACTAGCTAAAGGAATCATCCTTTCTTTACTCATGAGAGCAACTAAGTAACTAGAAAAATGAACAGAAAAGGTTGAAAGATTTAAAATGTTTATTTAAAATAAAATCAGGTCTCACAGCAATGTAATACATTGCAACCCTTAATGAAAAGCTTTGTGGCAAAATTGCATCTCTGGCCATCTGTATGTAAGCAGTAGCAAAACAAGTGGTGAATAACACTCTGTGTGCCTCAGTACTACAGCCAACTGGCCACAGATGCACCACAGCACCTTTGTGATACTCTCCTGCTGACCAAGAGCCTCCACCTCCAGCTCTCCCCACTATTTTGAGATCAGTTGCAGCATAAAAGTCATAGCTGTTTACACTGTGCACACATCTAGGAAGAGAAAATCATACTCATAAACAGGACCCTTAAAAGGCTATTTTTTGACCTTACAGGAAACCTATGTGTCCTGGTTTCTTTTCCTTAGTAGCTGGTGCAGTGCTGTGTTTTGGAATTCGTGTGAGAAAAATGTTGATAGCACACTGATGTTTTTAGTTGTTGCTAGGTGATGTTTATACTAAGTCAAGGACTTTTCAGTTCCTTGGGCCCTGCCAGCCAGAGGGCTGGAGGGGCACAGGAATTTGGGAGGGGACACAGCCAGGACAGGTGACCCAAACTAGCCAAAGAGGTATTCCATACCATGGGGCATCATGCTGAGTATATAAACTGGGCAAAGAAGGAGGAGGGCAGGACAGCCAGCATTATGGCATTTGTCTTCCTGAGTAATTATTACATGTGATGGAGCCCTGCTTTCCTGGAGATGGCTGAACATCTGCCTACCAATGGAAAGTAGTGAATGAATCCCTTGGTTTGCTTTGCTTGCACATGCAGCTTTTTTTTTTTTTTACATGTAAGATTGTTCTTAGCTCAGCCCTGGAGTTTTACATTCCTTTCTGATTCTCCTCCCCATCCCTCGGGGGTGGGGGGGTGGGAGTGGAGTGAGAGAGTCACTGTGTGGTGTTTGGTTGCCAGCTGGGGTTAAACCATGACACTATGTTACGGAGTCTCTTGTAGATAAGATATTATTATTAGTATCAATAATGTTTCTGCATCCCTGGCTTAAAGCAATATTCTGACATATATCACTATTTCAACAAAGTAGGGACTGAACAGTCTTTAAAAATAATCTAAATGAAAAATATGAGTTTGCAATCTTTTAAATATTGGTCTTTTAACCTCTTGAAAGAGAAGGTCTGATTTTTTCCTCAGTTTTTACCTCTTGGATTTTCCATTAGAACTCTGATTCTTTTATCTCTTTGTTTTCCGTTTTGTCTCCTGTCACTATAACTTTCCCAGAGAGCTTCATCTATGACTCCCGAAGAAAGGTGATCTATACTTTCATTTTAGAGGGGGAAATAGGATCACAGGTCTCAGATCATGCAGCAGGCCAGTGGCAGAGCTAGAAATAGAATCCATGTTCCCTGTGCCACAGAATACTACTTCATATGGACTTTTAAAATATGATACAGTAGGGAAATGCTTACAAGTACAAGGAAAATAATTTGAGACCCTAACACTCTGAAGGAAAGAAAAAAAACACGCATCAAGAGTTAAACAGGTAAACCAGCAAGACAAAGCTGACAGCAAATTAGACACAAGCAGGCAAGAATGTATGAGAGACAGATTGTATCTGATTTCATACTGAAACCAATCTCAATAAGGAAGACACTTGTCTTTTTTTATTATGGATCTTTTGCAAGTGCAGATAGAAAAATGAGGAGGAGGCAGGGAAAAGCAAAGATAGTGACATTTGTTTTAATAGAAGGAATTCAACAACACACAGCTGAAATGATTGCTAATCTGAAATGTAGATATGAGCAAATACTAAACTAAGAATGTTTACATTAAATGATTAATTAAAATCAAGCATAATGACTATAAATATGTTATAACACACTATGAAAGAGGAAAATTATCAATGTGGTACAAAGAAGAATGTGTCTAGGAGTTAAAGGATTGAATAAGATAAAGAATATTTAAGTATTCATGTCAGAAACAGATTTCTAATGTTCAGACCTCTCAGGCAGTATAAGTCTCCCAAAGGAAGGAGTTTCACTGCATGAGTCTCTTACCTGGAATATTAAACTAATTCTATAATGGTCTTTCAGAATAACTTAGTACATATACTCTATTTCTTCTGCCCCCTTAGGGTAATGAAGCTACAGCAGCATTTATATCATCTTGCAGAATACATCCTGCAGATACAGCAATGACATTTTTTCTCTTCACTGAGTAAAGATATTAAATTACTTACAGATCTAAAGTGCACAACCTTTTACAGTGAAAGACAGGAAAATAATAGTGAAAGAGAAGTGAAACCAAACCTGTCATACAAGGATTTTTTACCTTAGCCACAGCCCCTTGGTACGGCTGTTTCTAGAGTTGTGGAAAAATTACTTTGGGGAGGAATTAGAGAAAACTGGGACCTAACAGAAGCATAGTATTACAGAAAGCTTTTTAGGGTCAAATACAACTATCACTTTCAGCATGGAATCTGCTTTACCACAGCTCCCTAAGCAACACGTCCTGCCATCTCAGCACATGTTGATAGCAGTAACAGGGGGTGGAGCAGAGAGGAGACCCTGTGCCCAGGCTCTGTTGTACTCCCTGCGGGAAGGGGAATCTGATGGTCTGATAACCTGCATAGCAGTTGTAACATGAAGAATATATGAAAGGATGTCCACTGCTGAGCCGACCATTGTGGCAAAATTACTTGCCTCAGATGAAATAATCTCATTGTCATACTAACGCACACCTCCATCCCCAAGTTATCCGCTTTATGTGTAATATGTTATTATGTGTAATAAATTACATTAGAAGCGAGAAACTTTTAATCAGTCCTGTGTATGATAATGAATATGCAATGTATTATGAAGTATAAAAAGTGAAAAAATGAGAGGAGAAGTTAGGGAAGAGTCCATCATGGGGGGGGGAAGAGGCCCCCATAGGGACGCCTATTGGGTAAGAACTTTATTCTATGACTAACTCATGCTAGCTGTTACTAAGTGTATTATTTTAAGCTCGCTTTGCAGTCAGTGTATTACCACCAGCAATCTTTGAACCTTATTCTGTCACAGACTTGCATTTTGTATAATCAAAATCTTCAGCTCCGGAGGTTGAGTAGTTGTTATAAGGGATTTGACTCAGTGACACTGTCAGCAGGTGTCCCTGAATAGGGTTAGTTGAATCACCCTCCGATAGAGTGGGCTGTCAAAATGCAGGTAGTAGACGGGCTGGTTGGCCATGAGGGCCTTGCCTTTCTTGGCAAACTGACAGGCTGCTCAAATACAAAATGTTCAAGGAAACTCCCCTTCTTAATGTGACAAGATGCTAAACTTTCATGAGGATATTGCAAGATTTCCTTATTGTAACAGCACTAGCTTTTGGCAATGGAGAGTTGTAAATAAAACAGATCTTTCTCAGCAACTACCCTATGGCTTCTAGCTTCACTAAAGAAGACTCACTGCCTCCAGGTGGGCTTTTAGCACTAAAGCATTAAACACACATTGAAATCTTGGCTTTGTATTTCTGGTTCTAATCTGTAAATGGATGATACAGTTCCTCAAAAAGTAAACACAAAACCAAGATAGATAATACTATCTTTAGTGTGTATTTCAGGCACTCCAATATTTAAAATAATTTATGGTTCAAATTTCTCAGTAATCATTTAATAAATGTGCTCATGTGTGGATGTCTAGCTCACCAGCCTTTCATTGGGCCAGCTACGAAGCTTGTATGTTGTCACAAGGGATAATTAATGCAGCTTGAAACACTGGCTTAAGGCAGCTTTAAGCTCTGGAGATACAGTTGTATTATTGAGACTCAGCGGAGACACTAGGGAGGAATACTTAGTGAATAATGTGCACAATGGAAGCACCTGTAATGGAATCAGTGGAGTAAGACGAGGAAGCTACATAGCCTGTTCCTAGCTAGTGCATTGTTGTAACACTCCATGTTTAACTGCAACCTTTGTTATTATTTCCTGCCATTTCATTACCATTCTGTGACAAATCTAAATCTTTGAGAAAACAGAACCACTATAGTTTTAAGAAGGAATGTGGTAGATTTTGACATTACACCACATTTTCCATCGCGAAACCTCAGCTTGGATTAGTGGATTAGCCATATGCTTTGATTATTTCCCTACTCGGTGAGGCTGAGGGTTCACAAAATGACTCCATAACATAAGAAAAACTCATTCCCTTACAGCATCAAGAGTTGCTGTGGGCCATCTTTTCTAGTCCTACCCAAGTCCATTTCAGAGCATAGTAGTATGCTCTCAATTAAATAGAGAGATCTAGGGTCCTATTTACTTCACTTCTTTGCATACTAACTAGACTTTCACTGCTATGGTAGCTACACTTTTGTGTCCCCTCTGTGGCATGAACATTCATATCCCATGTCATTCACCTTCGGCTACCCAGGCACAGACAGCCCCAAATCAATCAAACAGTCCTTTGGAAAGCTTTCCAGTGAATTTCATTCTCATCAGCAAATTAAAGGAAAAATCTGTGCCCTCATACTCATGTAATGAAAGATTAATAACAATCTCACCCCAGGATTACAGATTAATTTTAATATAATGATCTATTTAAAATTTTTCTCTTAATTGCCACATATTTAATACATCTGTTGAAAGAAACAGTCATTAGAATAATTATTTTGTGTATTCCATTACTCATAAATTTCATTACTCAAGAGTCATGAGATAGCAGATTCACTTACAGAAGGTTAATTAGCTAAAATGCTCCATTTACGAAACTGTTTCCAACTCATGGGCAGCTACCCAGAATGGAAATATTTATTGTAAGATTTCATTTAATTATATAATACAGGAAAAGCAGATATGGATGGCAGCTTGCCATGGAAGACTATTATTCCATTACTTGTTTAGCTGACACACTTAAAGAGAATTATCAGTGTAACTTAAGGTACATGCAGAGCTTTACATTACTACCTGATGGTGCTCTGAACCCTAGATGCCAATGTCATCCTAAGTACTTCTAAGCATGGTATTCTGTTATTTCTGTTGCATCTTGCATTAAGCCTATCTTAAGCAGGACTCCAAGAGTTTGATTTTACTTGAAGGTATTCATAGAAAAATTTCATGATTTATCAACCTTTTTGCCATAGTAGCTTTTGTTACCCTTAGCAAGAACACCTATATTTCTGTAGCTATTACTATTACATATTCTTATTTCCAGCTGTTTTCTGTTCTGACTGCTATCAGGAGATAAACTCAGAACAGCTAAGGATTAACCACGAGATGTGGAGGTTTCTACCAGATGACCACTGGGTTCTGCCTGTTCAATGACCTATAGAAAATAAGTTTGTCTCAGTTCAGACTCCAGGGGACAAGCATTCTCACCACAAAACACAATGCTACAATTCTTTTTTATTTGCCTCCTTACTTGTAGGTTTCAGAAAGCATGAGTTTTAGAAGGACAAAGGCACCAAGCTAACTTCCCCAAGTCCCTCAAGGTCCAAGACGTAATAGTGCAACTTTACAGAAAACTTGCAATACACTTACCTCCGCTGTTCTTTTTCTTTGCAATGTCCATGAATACTAATTCTGTCACTCATTTTTTTAAGAATGCAGAATGTAGTTTTCAAAAAGATATCATCAGTATTGGCATGGACACTGTGTACAAGAAGTGACTATAAACCTGGCTGATAATCCATACAATCAGCTGTTTGATCCTTCTACAGATCAAAATGTAGATTTACACGTAACAGTGACTCTAAGTGGTGATAAGCAGGCAGCCTCCTCCCAGACTCTTATTCAAAATGAATCTTTCTTAGTTTTTAATCTTTGTTTCTTTTCTTTTCAAGTTAGTTGCTCAAGTCAAGTTGCTCAAGTCAAGTTGCTCATGAGAAAGTGGTACAATTTTTCTAGTATATGAGAAATCTACTCAGTCACATATACATTGGCATCCTGGAACAGAGAAGCAAGTAAGTTCTTTGCTGTGGCTCAGGGTTTATACTGAAGGAGTTAATGGTGTCTCTGTGACAAACCAGAAAGGAGATAATAGTTGTCCAGGCAATCGCGTATATTCTGCCATGAACAAATTCAAAGCCAGCCACTGTTTATTAAAAGCTGAAAGTGTGCAATCCATCCCTGCTCACACTAATGCTTGCCAAAGCTGCTAGAGGTTAATGTGTTATTTTTGGAGACAAGATATTTCTCTTCCATTTCAATGAGTCTTCCTATCAGAGTTTTATAGCATAAAGAGACAAGAAGTAACTTTATGGAACACTTCTAGAATATGAAGCACAGTATTGCTAGCCTATTTAATGTAAGAATTCTTGTACTTCTGAATACCTTTTCTTCCTATGACTAACCCACATCAACTGGAATCAAGTGAGATGGGAAATCGCCAAGAATAAGCCACCTAGTTACAGGCTCTGGTCCTGAGTCACTGCTAAAAAACATGGAATGGTGTCTGGAGAAAGTAACTTCATTTCTCACTGTAATTTTAAGCAACTTTTCATTTAAAAGAAGCAACAATGGAAAACCCATGGCTTTCTGGAATCAATAGCTGCCTTTTGTCATTTTTTGAATGTCAGCTGAAGCCAAGCATACTCTAACAGCTCTGAGAGACAGAAGAGAGGTCACATTTGTGACTTGCAACCAGATGGACAAAATGAGTGGTGAAGCAAGGCTGGTCCGTATGATTGCAGAGGATGCTAACTGCAGTATCTCCTGTCACTTCCCAAACAGATGAAACGATGTGCTTTCAATCCTTTAAAATGTGTCTTCAAAGTGATACAGTTTTAGATGAACACAGTAAGTGAAGAATTAAAAAAAAAGAAGTAGGCAACACCAGCTTTACTCTTTGACAGTTATGGGTAGAAATGGAACCAGGGAATCATTTGGACCTTTTAAAAGATAAGGATGATGCATTGACATGTCAAAATTGCTGCTCACTAAGCTAATGATCAGTTCATGCTTGCTTGATGTTCTTTTCAGTTTTCTTGCTGTTGTTAAATCTATTAGTTTTGGGTTGTTGATTGGCTAGGGGGTCGTAATATACTTTGAATATACACTTTCTTTTGTGGTTACTGTCCTCCAATTGCATCACTGAGTTGTATGTTTAACATATAGCACATCTCTCAGATTCTTTCCAGTTCACAAGGCAGGAGTCTACCCACATGTTAGATCACAGGACAGGACAGCGGGATTCTTCCCTCCCTCTGGAAACTTGTCTCACCACTATAATACTCCTTAGTAAGTGTATTTGGTATTCCTTAATAAGAGCATTCTTTCTACTCTGAGCGACATAATAATACAGAAGAGATTTCACATTTTGATAACTTTCCCCTCACCATTTTTTCTCAGTATGGTAGCTTATACTATCTTAACTAATACTTGTTTTTCAGCTGCCCCAAACAAGTCCCAGACTCTTGAATATGTTCTTGCAAGGACCCTCCCAATAGGCTTTCCATGTAGAAATCTGATGTTGAACAAGAGAAGGGCAGCGCTGAGAGAGGAATTTGCAGGAAAAATCTGTAACCTATATAAACATTTTTCTGAAAAACAGTTTAGGCTAATAAGACATAAGAGTACTCAGTGCAGAACTAGTATTCCCTTCTTGCATCTCAAAAGACAGCAGGCAAATCTATGCCTTCAGTCATCATTGAACAAGTGTTCTGGATCTGTTTGGATATGGAATCCTTAGAGAAGATTGCCATTTGTTCACAGACCGGAGACTTTGTGCTGGAAGCAAATAAATAGTCTGCAATTCACAGCCAGAAGCAAAATCAGCTGGTAAAATTCCACATAGCCATATTGTTCTGAACACGCAAACTCTGTTGTTTCAGGATTATTTTTTTTTTTTCTGTTCTGCATTCTGTAGCCTCTCAATGAATAGTGCTGACGTTTGAGAAAAAAGAACCAGGTTACCTGAAGTAATTGTAACTATCTAGTCAACATTGAAAAGTGAAATAGGCAGTGGTAGTTTTAGATTCCTTACAGCTTTCTTGCTATTCTGTATGCCATTCTTTCAGAATTCTCAAATACCAACATAATTCACAATTGACTGCTGACGTGGTCTGTAAACCTCCTGCAGTGAGCAATGAATATTTGTGCAATGGAAGCTGCTAGTAATATGAAAAGCCTGGTGAGGCCCTGTGCAGAGCCTCCTAAGCAACAGGAAGCAGAGAGGCATTTGAAGGACAATTGTGAGCATGTACAGCAATCTACAGGGCTCCCTTGTGACAAGGACCAAGTCTGCAGTGTAAAATGCCAGGTTTTACTTTATATTTCTGGGTCTGAAATCTGCTGGGCTGTTGATCCTTTCTTTGAAGCTAGAAGGGTACAAATTTAAACATGTTAGCATGGTAACTCCTGGCTGCCAAGATGTAATCTATGACCTGAAACCATTTTCTCATTGATTAGATGTTACATCATAACTACTAGGAGACACAGTGGCTGTGCCTACCACCAGACGAAAAGAGAAAGCCTTTAAAATTATTGAAATTTTAAAGCTCTAAGTTTTCCACAGGGGAATGACTTCCATATTCACAGAACAAGTTATCTTACTTAAAGAGACTGACACCCACCAGAGCCCTGTGTTCAACCACTAACAGTAATTTCTAATACTTTCTCTTGAATACACACTCTAAGGTAGGTAACAGCATCAAAATGCATAGTTGTAGATACAGTATTCACTGCCGTATCAATATGATGAAGCCAAACATTTATGGTTCTTTATTTTTTAGAGGACACAACACTAAGTATAAAGCATTTTTGTTATTTCAAGTGAAAAGCAGAAAGATTTTAATTTCTCTTTTTGAAACTGTGCATGAATTCAAAATATTTGCCATATCTTGTAAGGATAAAATTTTCCACTACAGTTTTCAGCTGTTCAAAACTTTTTTCTAGATCTCAAAAATACAGGTTAATGCACTCTAGTCACAGAGTTTATGTTCTCCTGGCTAAAATTTTTCATTCTAGTGAGATTTTTTAATATATATAAATATATATATTAAAAATATTTTTATATATAAATATTTATATATAAATATATAAATAAAGTAACTTTGTTTTATTTCTAACTGTGTTTTAAGTTTCTAGTTATGAGATTCTGTGGTGGGAGCTTGGAGGCTGCAGGATGTTTTGTATTTTTGGGGTTAGGTTTTGTCAGAAATAGCCTATTTTCAGTTATGGTACAGATGTTTTAGTTCATATACATCTTGTGTAGCTATAGCTTCAGGATAGATAATACAATAGTATAATATTACTATTAAGTGTTACCAATTGCAAAATAATCATTACAACTAGTATATTTAAAAAGAAATAAAGCTGAGGAAAACAACAATTGATTAGTACTCAGTGAGCTGAACAATTGAAACTACCCTAAAAATAGCACTTTTGTTTATGAAAGTACAAAAGAACATGTGTCCTTAAAACCTATTACATTCTAATGCTTGTTGAAAGTAAGCTCTGTTGGATGTGTAGAAAAACTGTCCTACAAACTTAGGAACATACAAGAAGTGTGCAACAGTATGAGTAACTAATTTAGTGAAGTATCTATGTGAGATACTGTGTTTCTTTTTGGGAGGAACAGAAATAGCTATAAATTTTGTCATCCGTTTTGAATAGTATTAAAATCTGTAGGCTTACATAACTGTAAACAAAGACTCCCTCCAAAAGCTAAATAAGCTGAATCAAACTGTAACACATTTTACGAAGTGAAAAAAACTGTTCCAAGTGAAAAACAGGCAACAAGAGATGCTACAGAACCAGCCTCTGGCAGGATACTCAGACTGGGTACAGCTGCCCTCAGGTTCGACTGATACCGTTCTAGCTCATACCTCCCTTCTTCACAGTATGTCACTCACATTTGCTCCCCAACAGCTTCGCCTTTGCTCCACAGCAATCTTAGTCTCCCCATCTTTCCACCCACAAAGCTGTGGAAACAATTTGCTGTTCATTTTACCCATTCTGCTTATGCTCCCCTGTGCCTTTTTAGTCTAAGCAGATGGTTTCTCCTTCAAGACAGGAACCCTAACCTTTTCTCTGCTTTCAAAATACTCAGGTACTGAAGGGATTTGAGTGGAGGAGGAAGCAGCCCTAACATGGCTTTGGTTTCTTAAGGGAAGACGTGGTGAGTACTCCTGCCTCATGTTCTGGCCACGTAGCTGCTGCAGCCCTTCCATTAATATTAGGGCTGTATCTCCACTGACTGCCTAACACCAGACAGACAAGTTCTTCATCAGCCCTTAAGTACTACAATAAAAAGCACCATTATAAATATGATTCCATATAAAATGGCACTTTGTTGTAAAATTACAGCACAAATAAAAGGAAAGCCAGTTTCTGAAGCACATCTAGAAAATGTTTCTTTCCCTGCTGATGGATTTCCTTGGGCTGCCACAAATACTGACTTGACTGAAGCTCCTGTAAAGTATTGACTTTTTAAAATTGAAATGAAGGAATATCATCATCATCATCACCATCACACAAGTAAGTCCACTGACACTTGCTTTCATTCAGAAACCCCAGAATGCTCAGCACTTTCATGAGATAGGCCATGATAACAACATATTTTGCAAAGTGGCCAAACAGGGGAAGTCAAACGAAGGTTTATTGGAACAAGACTGTTCTTTTACAACATCTCATGGAGGAACACTTACTGTGTGGTGCCCTCCAGTTCACAGCTTCCAGCAAACTCTGCCATTACATCTGAGCCAGCTAGTCTGCTGTAGTCTGAGAAAACAATCCTGCCCACAAAAGCATTTATGACTTCTAGGTTCTTCCAACGTTCAGCTTTCTTTTCCTTGCTGACCAGAGGGGAGGGCAAAGCCTCCCCAGTTACATCCAAGCTTTTCTGGCAGTAAGTTCCAGTCTACCTCTTACATTTCCTTCACAGGCTTTTTGCGTACTCTACACATGTTACCCAACAAGTCTTCAAGGAATACTTAAAGACTAGATAAATAGTACTACCAACCTTGTTAATAGCTGGATAAAACTGGGACAAAGAGGTTCTGAGTTCACAGTGACTCAGAGCTAAAATTAAAACTACCCTTTCTCCCAATGTCGTCCTTCCTCCAGATTACACTAACTAGAACTAATGGCAAAGGATGTTCCAGTAAAGAAGGTTCAAAACCTACCTTACATTTAAGAATAACACGTAAAATTTCACCACAGGTCAGAAGAATTATGACATTCCAAATCTGGCTGATTTATGCATACCTTTAGAGTCCAGATTATTTTTTAATTGAAAATACCTACTTCAAAATATTTTCAAGTGTTTGTTAGAAAATGATTCTAAACAATTAAAAATCTTTCTTCCTAATTAAAAATTTTAAAATATTTTGGCAGAATCTTCCAGCGTAGTAAATACTTTAGGTTATTTTACCAATGTCTTGAATTACATCATCTTCCAGAAGATTGTGTAGTATTTAAAACCCAGTGCAAAGGTATACCATACCACTAGGAAAACCCCAAGACTAGAATGGGGTAAAATGGCAGAACCAGATTCCAGTTCCAAATATAATCCCTAGAATACAGCAGCATCTGTC